>NC_134315.1:16030997-16630997 GCF_964195595.1 Calonectris borealis
TGGCAGGAGAAAGGGAACCGTTTTTGAAACACAGGTGGTTGCAAGTGTCAGAAATTGGTGACGGCTACTCTGAGCACATATTATATTCCCAGCTCCTTTGAACTCATTGCCACAGTGGAGATGCAGCATGCCTCTGTATTGCCCATGAATACGAACATGGATGCAATATCTTACACAAAAAATTTTGCATTAATTTTGCATTTCAAAAATTCTGACTTCTTTTTAAGGCGTACTCTGACATACTCTCCCTGTATATCCATGACTTACACATCTGTAGGAAGAAAAAGATATGAAAAAAATTTAGGCTTACTATGCAGATCCCAGACCATCGTTTTGTCCTGAAGATGTTACATTTTAGTAACTTATTTAATAACATTTTAATATTTTGTGACACATTAAATACATGACAGTGAAAAAGAAGTGCTGAAACCTCCTTCCTCTTATAATGATAAGCCATGACCTCCAGAATTAATAGCAGTGTTTTAAATGTCCTGATACACTCTAATTTGGAAGAGACTAAGCTGAAGATGTTTTTTAACCATGATTTTGAAATAGAATAACCTCAACTTAGACACATCTTATTCCAACACTTACTGTGATAGTGAAGGACTTATATTTTTACAATTGTTCAACACTTCATGCATTCATAATGGAATTGTGTAAATTAGGAATATGAATTAGTAAAACAAAGTGTGAATTCAATGTTAATAATAATTCCAGGTTCATCTATCATGACTGGTAGGTGATCCATTATGGTCTCAGAGCTGATCACTTGGCCCATGTTTTAAAATATTATTCCATGGGTTTTGCTAGTTGTCAGACCCATTCTGCTCTGGTACTATTCCTTTGGTAACCCCTCTGGTGTTCTTTCTATGTCACTTTAGCATATGTGCATTTTAATTCATCTGAAAAGCTAAGAAAAACTACATGAATCTGATTGGCTTTCAGGTGCTTTTTAATGACCTCATTAGCATTCTTTTTTTCCCCTTCAACAGTGACTATTGAAATCAGAATATTTTTGTTTTAATGGAGTGTTGTCAAAGAGATGGGAGGTCTTTGGGTTACCTCTCCAGAAGTACTTAGAAAAAAAGGTCACTACTATTGTAGCTAGGTTGCAAAATTAGATACCATCCCATGTGACAGCTTAGCATTATCTGCTACTGCTGAAGTCACTTTTTCTGCTACTTCTTCCATTGAGACAATAACCTCTAGCAGAGAGGAATGACAGTGGAGCAGTGAAGTATGCAACTCACAAGTTAGAATCACCTAAGCCTGTCTGTTGAAACACGAATTAAGTGCCAGAACTAAGCAGTGGACCATACTGGTTCAGTTCAACATTGTCTCTTCAACAGACACAAACTGTCCATGTCCTACTCTATAAGCCGCCGATCTCTAATCCAAAATTTGGATTCTCAAAACCTTTACTCAGCCTCTGCCTGGCTCTGTGGACACATGCATGCTATATACAGAGACATTTTTCCCTAAGTGAAACTGTATGTAGGTGCCTGAAGGGAAGCTCCTGGGCATAATACTAAGCAGATAGTTGCCTAAATCCAGCAGGATGCATATACCAGATATTCCTCTCCCAGTGATGCACAACTACCAAACTTCCTTGTACAGTTCTTGCTCCGATCTTGGCAGTACTTTCTCCTCTTTGTCACTAGTTGATGGCTAGACATTTATCCAGAAAATGAAGAACCAAAATAAATTCTGTCTGATAGCACATATATCTACATCTTTACTTCCAAAGTGACTTATCACACCACCAAGCACCACAGGTCTGTGACCCACCCAGTCTTTCCAGACCTGTCATAGGACAATTCAGTGTGGGCTGAGGGAAATAGCAGTGGAGCTACTGGAACCCAAAAACGTACCTTGCGTACTAGCCTAGAAACTCAGTCCTACTTTCTTAAGCTTTGCCCAAACCACCAAATATATTAGGAGAAAGGGCTGGCAAAAGTACTTCCCAAACGTACTCAAATTCTTGGCCAAATGCTCGACCAGTTCCGATTTTGGATATGATCCCTAATGCAACAGGTGGCATCAAGCTGAGTGCAGAAATAGGAAAAGGAACATTTTGCATCCATGCAAGGTTGTCTGAGGTGGCTGGATAATTATTAATTGCTCTGATTCACCCAGGGCACTGTGATTTCTGTTTGTCTCAGGAAAAGCTGTAGTTTCCTTTAGGCTGTAAACCAGTCCAAGCTTCTTTGTTATGTGCTTGTTTGCACTTATTTTGCAGGACAAAAAATGTGGCACTCCCCACCATGACAGCGCTGCAGTATTTGTTACTTTGAGCATTGCAGTGTGCCCTGGCTGAAATGTATTTGTTGAAGTTACAGTCCCAAGGAAGACTGGCACCTTTGCATAATTTACAGTTATTTTTTCTAGATGTGCTGTAGAGAGACTTTGCTATTACAGTCTGTTTTCAATATTCATCTTTTTTCCAAAATGTCAAAGTGGAGGGAGGCCTTCATTGTTAAGATTGCAGCTACATTTTGACTGATTTTAAATGAATGCTGAAGAGTATGTATCACGTTGTCTGGGTATAATGTTAGAGCTACTGAAAACTAGGGTTTCTGGCTCACAAGGTTTTCACTGCTATTATTTAGTAACTAAGTGCCAGGGAGACAAAGAACATTTTCCAGTTGAATCTGGGTGACCGCAAAGTCAGATGTGAAAGAGCCTGAAGCTAGCAAAGATAGCTCAGAGGAGCGCTATAATCTATCTTTTACAACATTCACTAGAGAACTTTGAGTCTATATCACCACATCATTCCTGGATTTTTTATTTTGAGAACTACCTAAAACACACTGGCAGCCTAGACTGCAGAGATCATTGATTTTGCTAACCTAGCTGAGGGCTAACCTACCTTTCGGCTACAGAATTAGACTACTAAATCACAGAGCACTGAGCTCTAAACCTGCAACTCACTTCACCTCTCACATATAAGAATTTTCTAGTTTTTGGGTCAGAAGCTCTTGTGCAGCGATAACAATTATTTGTTGCCTGAAGAAGGCTGACTTCAGGATCCTTTCATGGTAGGCATTGTACAGACACTTGGTAAGAGAGGCTGATGTAGCAAGTTTACAATAAAAATGTGGAATGAAAAATATTGTTTCTTGATTTGTAAGAATATTTGATATTTTGGAAGAAATGTCAAAATGAAAAAAAGTCTTATTGTGAAAATGGATCTGTTTGGTTCATCATATATCATAGTGATTTTGAGAGTTATATTTTGATTTTTACTTTTAAATATAAGTTATTAATACTTCAGTTACTAATATGTTGAAGGTCAGGTCATTTTCCTGTAAAGAATTGTATCATTTCATTGGAAAATATCAGCATGGACTTCTCAGACATTTAGCAATGTTTCCCCGTTTTTTATGAATCAGGACATTTACGAACATTAAAACTGTTTCCCAATCACTTTGGAAAGTTACAAATTGCATCTACTTTAATACACCCAATACTTGTATCTAGTGGAGAAACTATCACATCAGGGACTTATTAGACCACTACTAGGTCTTACCAAAATCATGTGTTCTTGACAGAAATATCTATAAACTTTTCCACGAGCTGAGCTAAACCCACACACAAAGAAAAATGAAAACCTAAAAATGGATTTTAGAACAACTGGGTAATTTTCTGGATCTGGCAGCAGGGCTGAGGCTGAGACTGCACAAGGGAATTCGGGGTCATTAACATCAGTAACAAAGCACCAGTTTGAGAGAGACGTGCTTGTGACAACCGTTATTATTTAAAAAGCACAACACTTGAGAATGAGCTGTATTCACAAGAGCTACCATCTGAATTTTTAAAACAGGCCACCTGGGGTGATCAGCATTGTAATATTTCCTGAATAAACATTGCTTAATATCACCGAATCCTTCAACAGGCTGTAGAGTGGTCTTGAGTTTTCAGGAAATTAAATGAGATTTATAAGCTTTTTTGTGCATACCTAGCAGTAAGACTGGCATGTCACAGCACTTGTGATAAGAGTGAGGCACAGCCGTTGCAGCTTGACAAACACTGTTATACAAAAAGCAAGAGGGAATGGCATAATTTGGGGTAACTGATAAAAGAGACCCCATTACCACTTATAAGATCTTCCAGTTGCACCCCAACTCATTAGTGATGGAAGATAATAGCTCCAAAATGTCTATGAAATTTTATGGTAGTCTTAGTGCACCTCCCAGTGTTGAAATTCTGGTCAGACAGTCCACCTTGCCTCCAGGCACATACGTCTTGGGTGACAGCTCCTTAAGGTGGAGCAGGTCCCAAGGGTCATTGATGGCTGAGAAGATAATACATGCATTATTACCTTTCACAGTCTTTGTCAATCTTTATTTAATGGTATTTTAGCAATCCCTTGAGAGACGTCATATCAGTACTCTTGACCAATCCAAATGATATGTACTTCAAGAAGAGATTCCTCTCCTTCCAAAACATACAGTTTTGCTTACTGCACAGTCTAACCCCTGTACAGCTCATTGGATTTTACAAAATAAATTCTGCTCAAAATGTACATTTGCAAATATAAACTACACCAGAATTCAGACAACAATCCCATGTTATTCCCTCTTCACTGTATTTAAAAGATTCAGAAATAATTTCTGGGTTTTCTTTAGTGTTAAATATTTCCAAAGGGAGTTCAAATTCGACAAACATTCTCAATTTGAGATTATTGTCTTTTCTTTATGAAACAAAAATTTTTGTATTTCCTAAATAACAAATAGAGATCTAACTCTGTTGATCTGTGAACAACCGTAACACACTCAATTGCACCTTTGTCTCACTTTTGTGGATCTATTGAAGAAATTTCAGAAATAATCCAGGAACTGACAAGCAGAACTTCTCTTTACATAATAATAATAGATATGTTCATGCCTAGCTATCCACGTTGCATATATTAGATGTGATTTTACTTGCACGTGGATGTACTGGCATCATCAGTGCAGGAAAATAAACACAGCATACATTTAACCAGCTTTTGAAGTGTTTACATAGTCATTGTCTAATCTCCTTGTACACCTCTAAAATATGTAAAGTGGTTGTATGGTGGCCTAGATTCCTAGCAAGGTGGTAAATGCTAAATTAACAGCACTGAGCTAATTTGACTGTGGTGTTTTCTACATTAAAAAGAAAAAAAAAAAAGTGCATATAGTTTTAATTAAACATTTTTCCTTTATTTAGTTGTGACAATTTCCTATGTATGCAAGCATATAGGGGGACACACACACACACATTCTTTTCAGGTTATTTTATTTCAGTTCAGCTGAAAGATTTCTAATCAGTTTGAGCTCATTTGAAATAAAATGGCCAAACCAAGCTGAAAAGTGTTTCTCACCATCTTTAAAGTGGTTTGAAAACCACACTTCAAACTGAGCAGGTACACCTCTTTCTCGTAGACAAGTCCCGACTCAAAGGATAAGAAACACCATTTTCCATGTAAACAGGGCCCTGGGCACAAATCCTTGAAAATGTTGTCTTTAAAATTTGATCTGAAGTTCATTGTAGCTGCAGCATAATGCATTTACCAACACACTTTAGTACAGCAAATGCCTTTTAGGCCATCTCATTCCATTCCATAATTGTTTTCTGGGGAAACCCTTACCCTCTACTTGATTTATGCAATACAGATGGTTGGTAAAACTTGAATTTTTATTGATGTATAGTAATATCTTTCTCAGCACCCTTAAAGAAAGTGACATAATTCTTTAAGACATAATATTACACTTAGGAATTGCTCTAGAGGATCATCAATCTTTTGTGAAACTCTTCCAGCGCTCTGCTAGTGTTAAATAAACCATGACTAGAAATGAAATTCAAAATAGTCTGAGTGATTTCTGCAAAACGTTCTCCATTTGCCAATTATGTAGCACTATATTTCATCCTATCAGTTATTCATTATTCTTTGCTAAAAATACAGCAATGGCAAGGGATTTTTGTGAATTCCAGAAGAATTACAGATGACTCACTTTATGAAAACCAGGCATTATTTTATAAAAAATTACAAAGCTGATGAACTAAGTGATGATGACGTGGTATTTGTTTATCAGTATTGTTCTCTTGATAATAAAAAATATCCAAGCCCAGTTAAGAAGAGTGTTTATTCAAAGCCATATTCTAAAAGGCTGGCTGAGTCTTCTGAGTCGATGTCTAAGTCACACCCCGTCCTGATGGTTCTTAGCTGGTACCAGAGTTCCAAAAGGCAAAGTCCAGAAGGAATAAGCATAATCCAAATACTTTTTTATTACAATTATTTAAAAAGGCCATACCCATATCTACATTCCTTTTTCCCAAATCTCCTTGAAATCCTTTCTTTACTACCATACTCATTGTCTTACTGTCCCTCCTCCCCATATAAACCTTCCCTTTGGCTTTGCCATTTTAGCTCCAATCCTGAGTTGGGACCCTTAAACACACTTTGAGTTCAGCTGGCTAAAGTTCCTTTTAAAGCATTCTAGGTATTTTTATAGCTAGGGGTGTTTTGACTTAGCTTCAAACCTCAGAGGAACTTCCTTTCAAGTCCCACAGCATCAGGAGCTCTGACCCAAGGATAGTGATGTTCCCCCCACAGCCTGGCTGTGCATTTCAGCAGACTGAAAGCATCAGCCCGGACCTTGAAGAGTTCTTTGCCCATACAGAAAGCTGAGTCAGGAACCTCTTTAAGGCTCCGATGTGATGTTTAACATAGAAAATACAAGCAAGCCCTTAAAATAAGAAAACAAGGTGGGTGCAGTGGGAAGGTAAAGACTTGGTATTATTTTTTCTTTGTCACCACCTTTCCTGGCCCCACAGGCAACCTTGGCCCAGATTAACATGGAAAACAAATCTTGATGTTGCTCACGGTACATTACATACTATCCTCATTGCCACTGAAAATCAGAAAACACTGACCTAGAAGAAGAAGGTTATGTCCTGAAATATCTCCATTTTTTTCAGACTTCCCTAACTGGCTGATCTCTCACTACTGTATGAAGAGAAACCGGCTATGAAAGGGGATGTTTTCTGCCTCTAAAGGAAAAGATGGTGTGATCCTACACAGGTATGAGTAGGTGTTCTTCTTTGATTTCCATGCTAGCTGCAAGTTTTCAACCTGTCCTCCCTGATACTAAAGCACTCAAAAATAATGAAGAAAATCTAGCTTAGAATCATAGAATCATACAATCATTAAGGTTGGAAAAGACCTCTAAGATCATCAAGTCCAATCGTCAACCCAACACCACCATGCCCACTACACCATGTCCCTAAGCGCCTCATCTACATGTCTTTTAAATACTTCCAGGGATGGTGACTCAACCACTTCCCTGGGCAGCCTGTTCCAAGGCCTGACCACTCTTTCAGTAAAGAAATTTCTCCTAATGTCCAGTCTAAACCTCCCTTGGCGCAACTTGAGGCCATTTCCTCTCGTCCTATCGCTAGTTACTTGGCAGAAGAGACCAGCACCCACCTCGCTACAACCTCCTTTCAGGTAGTTGTAGAGCGCGATGAGGTCTCCCCTCAGCCTCCTCTTCTCCAGGCTAAACAACCCCAGTTCCCTCAGCCGCTCCTCATAAGACTTGTGCTCCAGGCCCTTCACCAGCTTCATTGCCCTTCTCTGGACATGCTCCAGCACCTCAATGTCCTTCTTGTAGTGAGGGGCCCAAAACTGAACACAGTATTCAAGGTGAGGCCTCACCAGTGCCGAGTACAGGGACACGATCACCTCCCTACTCCTGCTGGCCACACTATTTCTGATACAGGCCAGGATGCCGTTGGCCTTCTTGGCCACCTGAGCACACTGCCGGCTCATGTTCAGCCGGCTGTCAATCAGCACCTCCAGGTCCTTTTCCTCCGGGCAGCTTTCCAGCCACTCTTCCCCAAGCCTGTAGCGTTGCCTGGGGTTATTGTGGCTGAAGTGCAGGACCCGGCACTTGGCCTTGTTGAACCTCATACAGTTGGCCTCAGCCCATCAATCCAGCCTGTCCAGGTCCCTAGAATGTGTGTAATATAAGAGACAATAAATAAAAGAAACATCAGCAATAACTCTGGGGAGTTGCTTTAAATTATGGAAAGCAAATAGCAAAGTTTATTGCAAGTGAAACAAACTTTATTTTCACTTCTTGTACTAGTTTATGGGAAATCAATTCAAAGTTTATCTTGTGTGTTTTAAATAGTGATTTTCCATTAACAAGGCATATACCAGAAAAAATCCTAAAAGCACTGGCCCTTTGGTCCTTGTTATCCAGGCTTTTATTCCCAGAATATATCTACATGATACAGTGGAAATCAGCTTAACATTTTAGAATAAGCCCCAGTGTAAGTGCTGGTATAGCGCAGTGCTTGGTCAGGCTATTCCACCCTGTGTGACTGAAGTGCTTTCAGGACTCAATTGACACTTCTGTCTATCATTTCATGGAGTAGAGTGCCATCTCAGTCATGCCCTAGCTGAGGCATCTTTGCACCAGAGTCCTTTGAAAAACGTACATTCATGCCTTTGGTGGCAGAGAGGCAGGAGTACAAGAGAATGGCCGTGGCTGGGAGGCCATGTCATGAACTCAGGTCTGAGAAGAATCATAGGGAATGAGGTCTGAGTCTGACTAGCAGACCACAGACCCATGGGGAAGATGAATTAGAAGAGCTTTATGATATAGCTTCATAGCGATACAAAGTTTCAGTATGACTACAGATTAATGTGATGCTGACCTGAAGCCCAACAATTTCTTTTTACTTTCCTAAAAGAAGATTCCATAAAAATCAAATAATTCAGGTTGGACAAAACCCAAGTTTTAGAACTATATTTTAGTTGAAGATATTTGACCAGTTCTAACAGTTTATAAAACTTATGGAGACATAAGAAGTGGATCAAAGAGGTTCACCATCTGGTACTGTAAATAAAACCTTTTATCCTAATGATTAAAGTAAATAAGGCAGCTGTCATGACATCCCTAACACTTAATTAAATCAAAAGTCTACAGCACCTGTAGAGCTGAAACTTACTGCAATCCCAACATGTGAGATTTGTGTGTCAGTCCTCAAGACTGGTGGGTTCTGGGAGTGATAGCCTTTATTCTTACTGTAAGTAATGGGGGAAGGCATGCCTTGTCTGCCAGCACTGCAGAAGAGAAATTATAAAAAATATTCATATGCTAAAATGTCAGAGAGAGAAAGAGAGAGAGAAAAGAATTGTCCTCATTAGAAGTACAAAAAATGACCAATAACATATTAACCTATTATTCACAAGGGAAAAGCTCCTAGTTCACAGGTATAATTTCTTCTCTGTTAAGAAAATAAAATGTTTACTTGTGACATTCCTTTTGAAGCTAACTGAGTTGACTTAAAAAACATTCAGAATCTCCCTTTCATGGATGGCCGGTCAAGGTATTGAGAAGTTTTTTAAAACTTGTCTCTTGTGCCTCCAAGTAATTCATCTACTTCACAAAAGAATACCTCTCTTTCCTCAAAGTCATCCCCTAATTAAAACTCAAAGTACTATGTCCTTTCTGGTTATGGCTGACTTTTTCCAAATTGTAAGGAAAAAACTATATCACTGTATCTGTAGAGCAGCGTTTCTTTCCCTGGAGATTTACCAACAAGAAGTCGTCTGAGGAACTCATCTCACTAGATGAGTGTTCAAAGCCTGTTTGAAATACATGAGAGACAACCTGCCCTCAGTGAGTTTGGTTTAATGCAGGTGCTTTTCCTTCTTCCTTGATTATTTTCAGCATAATAACAATTTTGATACTACTCTCTTTACAAGAAGGTGAAATACTGGTTAGACTGGTTCAAAACTGAAAACAATTTTCACACAGATGAGCCTGATATATTCAGACAACAGTGAAGCTGTTTAAGAACTACATTCAAATTTTCAGGTAAAGACTAAAGAACTCATCACAACTGGAACAGATGGCACAGCCCATTTTCTAGTCTATTAACTTTTATAGATCACTGAAGAATCATCATAAAATAGAGATAATCCAGAAAACAGAGAAGATTCCTGAACTAGATTTAGGATGCTTTTGCCATTTTGGTTTGATTTATAGGATCCCTTAATTTTGTTACACAAAGGATAAGGATACAAAAAGATTATATATATATATGTATTAAAAAATATATATAAAATTTGATTGAAACTGGACAAGTCAAATAATGTTGTAATGTAGAAAATATTATAAGCAGGATATAAATAAACCTGAGCTGTGTGCATTTGACATAATTTATGGAAGTTACAATTTGTTATTTAATGGTACTTTGAGATAACTGAATTTCATCAACGAATCACTATCAAGTTATTTAAGCTACTTTGTACAAATATGTAAACTACCTCTATAATTCTTTCAGAAATTATTCAGTTATTCCATTTTTCAATGGAATCAAGGAGGGAAGACTGCTGAAGTTCCCTTTTAAGTTAAGGAAAGAAAATGACTGTTTTCATGAGCGCAAAAATATATGACTAAGAAAAACTAGCTCACAAGAGGCTCGCCATAATATATATCATGTTAAGTGTAATTCAAAGTCTCATTATCGATGTTTGACCCAGGGGCTGTTGTTTTCACTCATTTGTTATTAATTCACTCAGTGAGTCACCTGAAAGACAGTAATTGAAAAGCTGCAGTGGGATGCCTCTCTGTACAATGTATTGTAAAATTATTTCTGTTTGGAGACTTATCCTTTGTTGCTCTCGACAGGGAGAAAAGTTTATATGTAAGAACGTATATAATTTCTGAGTCAAACACTTCCATTTGTAAGGCAAAAGACATCTTGTGAAGCCAATCAAATTAAACACTCCAATAGAGGAATCATTATGTAAATAATCAGTAATTTATGACTGTTAACTATCAAAAATATTTTGATAATTTGTTGCAGCATTCAGTTACCAACTCACAGAATTTTTTATTAGATCCATTTAAACAGAACAATTGACCGTACTAAATTTTTTCAGGGCCCTCTAGTGAAATTGAAACCATTGTTAACAGTAAATTAGAATATTTCAGAATATAAAAGTTACTGCTGAATTTCATATATATTCCCTACAACTGAAAACACATCTTAATTAGCTTATTGTATAACCATTTCAAATGACAGAAACTAGTATGTGAAACATGGGTTAAGAATTATAAATCAAATACAATTTTGTCTTTACCTATACATATCTAAAACCTGCATCTGCTTATATAAGCAATGTCTGAACCTACCCCAAAAAACGACTCTCCCATTTGTGAACAGGTAGTCCCAAGTATTTTACCCTATTAGGAGAGAACTTCTTTGACCATTTTTCTTTTGTCTGTAGCATAATAGTAATACAATCAGAATTGCAACACTAAACACCTAATCCTTAGGCCTGACTTGAAACCATACTTTAAAATAAATAATGTAATAATGAATAAAAAAAAGAAAACTATTTTCCTACTAGATCATTTTATATGTTGAACATGCCTTAATATCTTATAAAACTTTTCCAATCTTTTCCCACCTTGCAATTCACCATATTTATTTAATAACATTTATTATAAATTACTGTATGAAAATTTAACTTCGGGGAATAAACATAGGTATTTTTAATGTCCAAAAGAAGCAAGGCTTGAAAATTGAACCTATGAGTTGAATCTAATCTGTGTAAAATTAATAAAATCTGCAAAAATTATAACACTAGTCATAAGAACACAACTAGGTAGACAGATCCAAAGATGGTAAAAGAAACAGCAGAAGACACTCAGTAGGTGTAATCTTAAATGGGAAAAAATGGCCAAAGGATTTGTGAAAACAATGGAAAGCCACGATTTATAAAAATATACTGTAAGTTTGTTTCTTGATCATAGAATCATAGAATCATACAGGTTGGAAAAGACCTCTAAGATCATCGTGTCCAACCGTCAACCCAACACACCATGTCCACTAAATCATGTCCCTAAGCGCCTCATCTACACGTCTTTTAAATACTTCCAGGGTTCGTGACTCAACCACTTCCCTGGGCAGCCTGTTCCAAGGCCTGACCACTCTTTCAGTAAAGAAATTTCTCCTAATGTCCAATCTAAACCTCCCTTGGCGCAACTTGAGGCCATTTCCTCTCGTCCTATCGCTAGTTACTTGGCAGAAGAGACCAGCACCCACCTCGCTACAACCTCCTTTCAGGTAGTTGTAGAGCGTGATGAGGTCTCCCCTCAGCCTCCTCTTCTCCAGACTAAACAACCCCAGTTCCCTCAGCCGCTCCTCATAAGACTTGTGCTCCAGGCCCTTCACCAGCTTCATTGCCCTTCTCTGGACACGCTCCAGCAGCTCCATGTCCTTCTTGTAGTGAGGGGCCCAAAACTGAACACAGTATTCAAGGTGAGGCCTCACCAGTGCCGAGTACAGGGACACGATCACCTCCCTGCTCCTGCTGGCCACACTATTCCTAATACAGGCCAGGATGCCGTTGGCCTTCTTGGCCACCTGAGCACACTGCCGGCTCATGTTCAGCCAGCTGTCAGCCAGCACCTCCAGGTCCTTTTCCTCCGGGCAGCTTTCCAGCCACTCTTCCCCAAGCCTGTAGCGTTGCCTGGGGTTGTTGTGGCCGAAGTGCAGGACCCGGCACTTGGCCTTGTTGAACCTCATACAGTTGGCCTCGGCCCATCGATCCAGCCTGTCCAGGTCCCTCTGCGGAGCCTTCCTACCCTCGAGCAGATGCCTGTGTCTGGCCACAGACTTTATCATAGCAACATAAGTCAGCTTAACTAAGGCGAGAACATATTCAAAACCAATACAAACTGTAATCTGTACCATTTTATGCTTGTTATTCAACATCTTCTAATTGTCTCTAACTAAACTGGGTATTTTATAGAGTTTTACATCTCTTCTGCTTCTATAAATTCCCTAATACTCCCCCATGAATGCAGATTCAATAATGTTTTCACTGTAGTTAAGCAGCAGAGCTGGATGGCCCAAGTTATTCTCCAAGGGCAGTGTCTGGTTGTAGTGATGCTCTGTCGGGTAGTCCAATGGGAGAAGTGGTGGGAGAGGGACCACAGCTGGAGACTACACCTGGGAAATGTGTACTCTCATTTGGTACCCCCCACCAAAGCCCCATATTGTGGTCCCTGTCTGACTTTGGCGTGCCACGAACTAGGTTAAGTTAGGCAATGGCACAACTGGTTTAGTGAAGGAATAGTTGCCCTGGGCATGTGGGATGAGGGAAGAGAGCACATGAAAGATGGCAAAGGTGAGGTGCCCACTCACCTCATAAGACTTTTTGAAAGGACATCTTGAGTGTTTTTGTAGCACCCAAAACCTGCCGTTTGTGTGGACATAGCAGGGTGTCATTGAAGGAAACTGCAACAAACTGCAAGGTGGCTGGTGGGGGTCATTATCCCACCGCCTTCGGGGCCGCACTGGGGAGCCAGAGTGGGAATTTGCCAACCCGAGTGCCAGTGCTAATTCAACTGAGCAGCGGTCTAGGCAGAACCAGGTTTTCGCCTTTCCCATGTCACAACAGGGAAATAAATGTTGAGAAGAGAGTTGTTTTCCATTCGCTTTCCATAAACATTACTCTCACTGGGAAGGAGTTTGGGAAGGAGTGAAAGGACTTATGGGAAGAATGGATGCCCAATCTGAACCAGTGTTGCCACTCTTCATTTGTAGCTTTGCTGTGTACCAGCATGTTAATAATGTATGTGTACATTAAAATCTCAAACTTACTTTTCTCTTGATACAAAGACATTTTCTAAATACAACCTTTTTCCTAAAAATCTGACATATATGGTACCACAGAAAGTAATTTAGATCCAAGTTTGTGAATGCAGAAAAATATGTCTTAATTCATTCATGGATTTATTTTATGCTTTTTCTACAACACCAGGCTTCACTTCCTCAATGGGTTTCAGAGGAATTTGATCTCTACCTGAAAATTTGAGGTTTTGCTTTTGAAACTCATTAGAACCCTGATGTTAGAAAACTATTTTGAAATATATTTATTGTACCAGTGACATACTAACAACATGAGTTAGAAATATGACAAATGTTATGTTTGATAAAAAAATAACTGGCAAATTATGTATAAAACCAGAAAATCCTCACAAAAAGTGTGTTGTGAAAACAAGGTTTCCAAAGTTATAAATAGCCATTATAGTCATTAAATAAATAGTCATTAAAGTATATTCTTCACTATGTATTGCATATGACCCCTCAAACTACTTCAAAGTGTGGGTCCAAAACCAGGCGGTGGTGAGATGGAAAATATTCTCACCATCAACAGGAGATAAGCATGTAGAATATCTTAGAACATCAGGTCTTTTGTTTCTTTGTGCAGTACTTACAGACTTATCTGTTAATTTCTGTGTAGAATGTTTCCCTTTTGGGGCATTTCAAACAGGTATCAAATAGTTCCTATCCCATTCTTCTTTACTTGTTTAGAGCAATTGATTGTTACCCATCTTCTAAGAGTATTATGAAGTTTATGAAAATGAAGATGGTTTCTCCCTTGCTGGGCAGCTGCAGGGTGTGAAAAGTTGGCTGGAAGCCTCACAAACTGTACCGCGCTGTAATACACTGGCAGGCAGTGGGCAGAAGCTGGAAAGAAACTCCAGAAAGCCAGATATTGTACTTCCCAACTGCAATGACCAAGCTGAACAGTTAAAAAAGAAGAGAGTCAGTCATACTTTAGGCAGATATTTTCAGCAGTTCAACAAGTGAAACAGTTGTATTAGCACACACTTTGGGGCATTCTGTACTGCAATGAAAGAATGAGAAAAGCAGGAAAGTAAAGTGCATTTCCCACTGGGTAAAAAAGGGAAAGGAAGGATACTGAATTCTGACCTCAGAATACAAAGTAATATTTTTCTTTTCAAGACAGCAAGTCTGAAGGAATTATGCCAGCAGCTTTGAGTACCTAAGCAAACCAGGAAAATGACAACAAAACAACATGCAGCATGTTGCCAAGGAGACCTACCAAGGCCATTGATCAAGTGCAAAAAGTAATATTGAAGCAGGTGCAGATTCTGGAAAATCACAAACAAGTTAAAGAGATGTGATATTGCTGATGTCACTGTAAAAAAAACCCAAGCTGAGTGTAAGGCATCCATTGCTGTAGCAAAGAACAGTAAGGACTGAACTTTTGAGAGGCAGTTACTTGTAAAACCCCAAACATTTCTTACACTGAATCTCAAGCAGTGGATTGAACTGGTTTGCAAACAAGTGATCAAGTTATATAATCTAATGAACCACAAACTAATATGTGCTGCTCTGATGGAAACATTTAAATGGGGAAAAGGGAAAAACAAGATTAAACTTGACAAAAAAAAAAAATCTTTGGCTGCTTGAGTGTGAAAGAGTGTCAAAGTCATAACCTTTTGCTTGGCAAAGACAATCTGGAAGTTGCTTATAGAAAAGAGAAGTTGAACTACATTGTCCTACAGCTGCAAATAAAAATCGACTGAAATAATAGTGGTATCTCAGAGAAAGTGTTTGCTGTTTTCAGAAATACTACAAACAGTTTTCAAAAACATATACAAACATTGCTGCAAAATGGTCCATAATGTTATGAAAGCTGAATTGTTGGAAACACCTCCAAAAGGGCAAAGTCAGATTGTGAGGATAAAACAAGCTTACTTATTCTTGAAGTCATGTTCCTTAAGTGTTCCTTTCACACCACGGGTAGGGAACCAGTGAGCTATTGCTACTGCATAAGCAAGGATTGAAGGACATTTGATCTCATGAAAAACTTTCAGAAGTGCTCAGAGTTTAAAAACAAGGGCTTTCAGATTATTTTTCAGTCTCTGGCTTTTCACAATCCCAAATGAAATTTTTGTGAAGGTATTTTTAAAAATATGATTGTTTTCCATTAATAGTGGCATGTGATACTTTCTTTGTAACATTATATGGCTTCAAAATCCTAAACCAAATGTTTTCTGCAGATTCTCCTGTTACTTGGATTACAGCCACGATATTTCAAAATGTTCAGTGGATAAATATCAGAGAGGTGATCAACATCACGATCCATAAATGGCATAAGAAAAAGAGCATGTGAAGTTTGAACCCATGGTAATTTTTCATAAAAATGATTATGAATCACTTGTACCTAGAGATAGTTAAACATTTTACAAAATTGATTTTTTTTTGCCTTTACAATCTAAAAATGCATTTGGATTTTGATATGGTAGTACAAAATGAATCAAAGTTTGGTTTTCACTGACATTTTCAGGGAGAAAATCATTTCATGATCAACATTTCTTGTGATTGTTATTGATCCTAATAAGTGCCAATCAGTCATTTTCCAGCACTGAACGCTCATTTTCTTTGCTTCAGAACAGAATTGTTAACAACTCTGATTGATTTCCCCATCCTTTCATATGCAATCAAGATCAGATGTCAAGCTCAACAAACAAATAAATAGGTTACTGACAATGTCAACATCATACATCAACATTTTTAAAGAATGCAAATATTATATTGGATATGTTGTATTATTCATAGAATATCAATCTTAGTTTCTACATCAATAACTGTAGAAAAGGAGCAAGGTGAGCCATTCCCAGTGTTTACTTTTTTATTATCTTTTTGACTGAGTATTTAGAATGGAAATGTCCTAAAAACGATTAAGTGATTTAAATGCCGATTTTGAAAATTACTTAGCTAGTTTGATGGCTAAACCTTATAGAAGACGTTAATTATTTTTTGAAAATCAAACCCATAAATTCCTCAATAATTCAGCCTATTTTTTTAATGAATTAATTTTTACTCATAATCTGTAATCTGAGTATTCTAAATATTATAATTAACTGCATAGAAATACAAGCTAACTCCATATTCATCTAACCTTCACATTGCTTCAGAACAAATAAATCTACATAATATTCTGTTCACTTTTTAGTAAAAAATAATTGTCCATTGATCACACTTGAAATATCCCATGGACATGAAATAATTTAGCTAATTGGCATGTAATCATTCCTTAGAAGAAGAGTGGACTACACATGGCGTATACTTCACACTTTTTCGTCACTCTATTTTTAAATTCATGCTGGCAGTCTCCCACAAACCTGCTTAGAAATCTGAAGATTGTTCTGGCTGATAGAAATGTGAGAAAATGGTGGGTTTCCTCTGAGGTATGTAAAAAAAGATAAACCATGTAGCCTTAACATCAAGGAAAATCACTGCTTAAAATTGCTGCCACAATAAGGCCTTTAGTGGAGGAATTTGTTACATCTGATGGGCAGTTGTCACTTCAAGAAACTTCTTCAGTATACATGGGAGAAATAGCCTTGAGAAAATAATAAAGAGGTTAAAAGTTATGTCATTGTCTAGAAAACAAAGACTTGCATTGCATGCTCTTTGGCTGTCTCTGCTATTTTGCACTGTCCTGCCTGGCTGTATTAATCAGCTCCAATCTATCTAAATATTTCTTGGTGACATTATTAGTTCTGAAGTCATTGTCAGTCTGCAAGCACACTCCAGTACTTTTCCTTCATTCTTAGATAACATATATCATAAAAACAATTCCATTGTTCTAGTTCAGTACACTCGGCTTTATCGCCTGCTATTAGAGCTAGTTGGAAAATTTTTATTGAAACAAACTTTTAGCAAAGAAAATCAGAAAACATACTTTCATCAATATTTTAGTGAAAATGCTCTCTCAATTTTCAGCCAGTTCTGTTTTCTGTAATCTAAATGCTGGCTGTTATCACCCCTTGCAAAGCATGCTGGACACAAAAAAAACCCAACACTATAGCAACCATCCCACTTTCAGACACGAAACCTCCATCTCATTTAGATTCCTCTTCACAGTCCCACGTCACCTTCCCCTCTTTCCTCATGATTCCAGCCATTTCTTGTGTCTTATCAAATCATGTTATTAAACTGAAACTTTTGTAATGCTGTGTCAAATTTGCACCTAGGGATCTTCTTAATCTGCCACTGTACTGCTGAATGCAGCTACTTAGAGTTTCAGACATCCACGGAAGTTAGAATTAGGCCTTCCTGGTCTACCAGAGGAGCTGAGTAATGTCCCCGATAGCCAGTGGAGGTAAGAATGAAATTTATGACAAAAAAGCAAGCTGAAAGGAAGGTGTCTTGGAGGCATATCACATTCATTTCACAAAATTCTGAAGGGAATGAGATCTAATTGATGGCCCTTTGAGTAATAATGACAAAAAGGTGGGTCTACTATTTCCTGAACATGATAGAAATGACAGTGCTTGCTTGGCTAAGGAAGAATCAGTTGGCCACTCTTCCAAGGAAACTAGCTAAGAGGCATGAAGAGTAAAAGCACGTACTGGAGTTAAGAGGAGAGGGTGCCAGTGAAAACTGATAAATGTGAGCCATAGTGTTGAGAAAATGAGGAAATTACTCAAATGTCAGTGCACCCAAATAAGACAAGCATGCTTCAACTTAGTTAGAGTGCTTCAGAGGGATTTTTCTGCCCACTGCTTTCTCATTTGTTTTCAGTGATGAAGTATGGGTTTCGCTCCCATGCGGGGGTAAATTGTGGATCTATATGAGTGCAGTCAGGATGATTCATATAATTGTGGCAAAAAATCCTAGTGAAGGTTTGGTGAAACTTCAGAGTTCACCAGACATTTTATCTGGTATGCAACTCATTCCTTGTCCCATTTTTTTTTCTTTTTTTTCCTGAAGGTCTCCTACCACACAATCAGTTATGTACTTAACGTTATAGCAAAATATAATAATCCCTTATAGCCCTAGTATGTAGTAAGAGATGCTACTATTTGCCTCCATGTACTTTCACTTTCTTTTAAAAACTTCGTGTTGGAGAAAAAAGGGGAGACAAACTTATGTGATCAGGGAGCCCTGGTAGTTCATCCACAGGTTCTGTGGAGACAGACCAAGGAGGGAAACCCCTAGAACAAAACACCATGTCTATAGGTTTATTTGATATGTGCTGGGAAGCCTTATCTTTTGGCCTCCTTAGCAGGTGAAAAATTTGAAAGGACTGAAAATGACATGCAATTCCTCACTGGTTTGATCATGTTTCCAATGATGGAAGACCAGGAGGAGGCTGATGTAAGGGAAGGGTTGTGCAATGTGTACCTGCTGGGGGGTTCCTTACAGCAGTGCGTGTTATAATGTGGATTACTGTCACACTGAGGATATTGGACAAGATCTAACATGCTTCCAGTGCTCTAGGCACCCATATTGAAATCTTCCTTGGACAAAGCCTAGACCCCAAACTTTTTGAAGTTTGTTAATTGGGACACTTTCGCTCTGTAATTACACCACATGAAGCACTGAACACCAGCAGAAACCTCTTTAAGAATGGCTGCAATTACTGTCGGAGTCAAGGCTTCCACACACAATGTGTGTGAGCCACTGATATTGATATGAGCAAGATCAGGGCCTTGTGAACACTTGCTGATTTGCAAAATCCAAGCAAAACACAGGTATATTCTGCATCCTCTAGAGTTTCACAACAGTATTTTACAAAATGCTTTGAAAATTATTTTGAAACAAGATTCAAAGATGTGTGAGAAAAGTCCTTCTGAGAGCACAAGCAAAATGCAGGGGTTTTGCCCTTTCATACTTGTGTTTGCTTCCAAAGTTTCACAGCCATTTAGGAATAGTTTGCCCCCTTGAGGCTTTGGCCGGGTCTTGGCAGACTGGCATTTTCCCTACGCAGCAGGCACTGACAGTGAGAAGTGGGAGCACTGACTCTCCACTGCTGGCTACCTGCTGCCTTTCTTCTCTGTTTCCTCAGGAACAGAGTCTGATCTATGAAAATAAAGCAAGAGGAAATGATTCTGCAATTAATATTTCAAGCCCTTTGCCTTTATTTTTATTACATTTTTAATATTTCCTTTTTTTTTTTAATTTAAAAAAGTATTTTTTTTAAATAAGATACCATCTTACTATTTTTCCTGCAGAGATGGGATGAGTGATTTCTCAAGGGAGCGTGGATAATGAGGTATGACCTTTGTGCATTTGCTGGGCACCTTAAAACTCAACCTTCATCAGCCAACCAAATGCCTCTGTTCAGAAGAACAGATTATCAACCTGCAATAATGGGCAGTGCATTTTTCTTCTTCCCAGGGAACAAGCTAGACAAAAAAAATCACATTATTTTCCCTGGCTGTCCGGCTTTTGCTGAACTGTGACTGCCCAGCACTCTGAATTGCTTTGTCCCTGTCCTAATGTCAGCCATCACTCCTTTTAAAGCTTGCCGTCTTCTCCCAAGCAGCTCCTCCCTTTATTAAAGTAGGAGTTTGCCTTAGTACAAGCATCTGCAACCAGCCTTTTGTTTGAGATTTTGGTGAGTGTTTGCTATTTAGATTCAATGAGCAATGCAAACACGAGCCACCCAGGAAAGCGCTGTAAGAACATCCAGATTCCTTATTCCAGTGGTCAGTAAATTAAAAGAGGGAGAGTTACAAGATCAAACCAAGACCAAGAGGCCTAGCGTAATCTTGATTTAAAAAGTAGAACCCATTTTGTGCATGTTTCCTAGAGAAGGTCAAATAACAATAGTAAGGATTTATTAAGGAAAATGGGAGAGAGGAGTTTTGGCTTGTTGTTGGGTTTTTTCTTTTTCTTTTTTTTTTTTCCCTTGGAATCCTGTCGTTGGGCCTTTGTCTTTACTACTTAAATCAGCAGTAACACACCTTGGGAAGATTTTACTCCTACTCCCTGTTGAGCACCTGGCCTGTGCATAAAGAGATGACTGACCTTCAAGGCCATCAATGTAACAACATTTTTGAAACCTAGGCAAATTCCTACTGCTGTCTGATTTAATCTAAATATTAATCACACGAACAATGATCAAATTCACGTCAGGGGATGCAGGCAAGGCAGGAAATGGTAATCAATGAAATTATAATCAAAATGCAAGGAAAAAGTCCATCTGAAAAGTGAAGATAATATCAAATAACTCTTTTACCTTGTTTTTCCATTTTCAGTGGATTTCAGTTTGTTTTTGCATGAAATGAACAGGCAGGCTGGGTAACAGACTGCAGTAGGTATTGAAAAACAAGCAAAACAAGCAAGAGAAACAGAACAGTGGGAAAGATTTGAAAAGGCAAGGAGTAAAAATCCATAAATAAGAAATGAAACAAAAAGAAAGAGCTATTACAAGGTAATATACAGAGGACACAGCAGGAAAACCATGACCCTTTCCCTGTATCATTCAAAAATTCATGCAACAGGTTCTCTAGCCCCACATGACTAGCCATGTTATTTTTTATTTTTTCTCTATTGTCACAAACTGCCTGCTATAACAAGAATTCTGCCCCATATAAATTCAATATAATTATTTCCAAATGTCGCTGTGATCTCCAGTTTATTCTGCCCTCTCAGATATAGCATTTTACCCTGTCCACAGCTCATTGTCATTTTAATATCTGACTTCGGCCTACCCAAATTCCTACCTGCTGTCTCCCCTAATCTCAGACCTTTTGAGTGATTTTCTTGTCGCTGGTTCCCTGCATCTTTCTTCTCCTTCTGTTTGGAAAATATTCTCCTGGTCGAAGGATGATATCTCGTGCTTAGGTCCTTCACTCTTGCTTATCTGGCGGCTCATCTTGGGCTTGTGGTTTCTGACCTCAATAGAAGAACTGCCAGCTCTCTCCTTGGTTTGGGAAAGAACAGGATTTCTTTATTAGACTCTTCTTCCTAAGGGAACAGGGCTTATGTTATTATGTTGTCTTCATCTGTCAGAGTCTTCCCTTCCCCCCACCTTTTGAATCAGCATCCCTATTTCAGTCAAATTGCCTATTTCAATCAAATCTGACACAGGATAGATGCATTAAAAAAAAATAAATTTTCCCAAGTTTTATGACAATAGGAATTTGGGGAGGCAAAGAACATCTTACAGATGCCTAAACTGAAGGAAATCCCTCAGTGTAACCCTGATTGCTATTGCACACTGGAAAATCCACACTGAAGATGGTTTAATAAACAGAGGAGATGTAGAGATGCTTGAATTAGAACTGATGCTTTCTTAAATGTCCAGGTCAATCAATCATGACACATAAACCCATGCAGCATCATGGCTCATTACACTCATCAAGGCTCAGAGAACTTCCTGTTCATTTTTAATGAAAACAGTAACTTTCCAACATCAGTTCTTCCCTTTGTCCCAAGTATCATGGGTGGAATTTGGGTAGAGGGTGAGAGTCAGCCCAGGTCTTTGCTGTACGATAAGTAAACTTGGGGAAAACGGCCTGCAGTTTTGGAGGATCAGATGAAGATCTGGGCTATCTACTCGAATAAAAATAACAGTTGCTTGCCAGGAAATAATTGTGCAGATTCGGAATTTTTTAAATTTCTTTTTTTTTTTTTAGCTTATGAAGTACAAGTATCTCAGCATATCTGTAAGCAAAACAAATTACAAAGGTTCCCCCTGCAGCACATTTCACTGTTCCTTTCAAAAAAGCATAATATGTTTATGAAATTAGGGTACTCCCTCAAAGGGCCTTGAATAACAATAAGATATATGAAATAACTACTGTAGGCTTTGAAATCAATGTTGCAGAAGGTAAGGATTTAGCTAGGATGTAGCTCAGTCAAACCTGATTAATTTGTGCCTGGTTGTGCCTAAGCAACCAAAACATTTCACTGGCAGGCAGTGCAAATGATAAGCACTGTATGTGCCACAGCTTTGTTAGTCTGGAGGGGATTCTTTTTAATATTTATAAAAATGATCTGCAAACTGATTCAGCCTAACTAGGTCTGTCTGTACTACCATTATCTTATCACATCCCACAGGGGTACAAAACCTCAATACTGAATTAATCATAATATGACATTTGGAAGAAAGAAAAAGGAGAAACTACTGTGCTGGCTTAAAACACTGGAGATTACAAATTGTATTTATGATTGTTGTTTGAGAAGATGACAAAGACATTTTAATAAACATCTGTCAATAAACATCAAAGTTTTTTTTTTTAAATTTCTGTGCTCTTTTTCTCAAACCTTTGAAGATGCTGGTCTCCACTGAAAACATGGAGTTTAGCAAAGAGTTACATTTAACAGGAGCTGACAAGGTTGTTGACTTTGCAGCAATCTAAGAAGACAAACAGTAAAAATGAAAGTGGAGACGTGACCCCCGCCATCCCTTGCAGTATGTGAAACTTGCAGCATTACAGCACTGTCACAAGTTACTTTACATTAAAAAAATCCATATAAGTCATCATAGAAAATAAATATATTTATGATGTAACAGATATCTACAACCTGATTCACAGTGGAAACAAGACTTAGGGAATCACGGTCCCGTTCTGTGCATGTGTGTGTGTGCTTGTATGTGTGTTTTCCAACACATTACATGTTAACAGCTCTTAACCAAATCTGACAGAGGTGAAGATTTTAAAGACATTAATTCCTAGCAGCATACTGAAGGTAGGCAGTTAAGCAGAGAACAGAGAGTGTCTATGAATTTCCCTTGAGGGTGGAGCTAATTTGGCGCTGAAGAACCCAGAGATGCAAGAGCTTGTGTAGGAGCTCAGAGCAAGTGGTAAGGACCTTGTGCAAACTGGACTTGAAAATCTTTTCACAAGACAGAAATTCATTATCTGTTGTATTCCTCACAAAACAATTATACACTGGCTTTTTGGGGGGTTGTTTGTTTTCGAATCACTGGATGCTGACTGCTGTGTTTCGTACCACAGTTAGTGTTGTGGATGGGAGCTTGGTTTTCCGTAGGTGTCTGTGCCTGGTGGAGGTGCAACTTGGCACAACACCAGAGCCCCAGCATAAGCGAGGCTCTGTGCATGCAGGTAGCTGAGGAAATTTCAGACCTAACAAAGTTTGCCTCCTGATTGTAGCCACACTGTAGGAGGACTTTTGCATTTTGGATGCGGGTACCTAAAGCCTACCTACAGTTCATTTTGGAAGCTGCAATCCTTTTTTTTTTTAATAGTTTTATTTGGAGGCAAGACTTCCTTAAAATGAATTTCTTTCAATAGTTTGCATTCTGCTAACACAATGGAAGATATACTAACTTCCAAAAACACGTTCAGTGTAATGCAAGCCAAGACAGTACAAGTTAGGATAAAAGCAAGGGTGTTCCAATGAAACTGAAACATATGGCAAAGAAATTACTCTACAAGCCTTTAGAGCTTGATAGACAATGATATCCTTGTAATAGAGGTTTTAAATAATTCTGTGGAACTTAATTATACCTGTGCTATAAAATTTAAAGGTTGGTTTAAAGTGGCAATAGGATCATTTTGTACTCACTTCTACTCATTACTTAATGTGTCTGACTCAAGAATAATTAAAAAAAGGGTTCTTCCAAAAATGTACTCAAAATTATTTTTCAATATAATACCAGCTTTTTGATAAAACACTTTTCCCTGGAAAGGTTGGCTTCTTTCCATAGATTCTTTTTTTTCCACTAAAATGTGTTGGTTGAAATGTTTATGTTGTTGATGACAAGTAGAAAAATTCAGATGAAACTTCAGTGAAAACAGAAATGTGTATCATTTTAATTTAAGTTACTCTGGCCTCTATAGAACATCTAGTAAGTCCTACAGTCCTACCTTTTAGATGATATTTTAGTCCAGTGACAAAAGTGAACTATTTAAGAAAGTTTAGTGTTGAGTCAAAAGTGGTGTTTTCCTGTTTTCATTTCCTGATGGCATTTTCTGATAACATATTTAATTCTTTGTCATGTGTGATAAAATTTCTATTCTTTTTCTGGCTACTCCTGTGTCAATATAAATATTATTTGTTGGCATGGCTTTCCTATATTTAAATTAGATTTTTAAAATATTAGATGTTTGTATGGAGTGAAATACTGACTCTTTTCATATAAATTTAAAAGGAAGAATTTCTATTGACTTCAGCAGCCTAGGATATGAATCATTATATATAATGTTGTATTGACTTTCTCAATCCAGTCTCTGGAATTCCTGTATAGATACCTTTTTATGTGCATAGGCTAATACTACCAAATGAACTTCCAAGCCAGGAAAGTTGCCATAAGTTTGTCTCAGCTGGAAGCCATTTTGCAAAACTTAAGTTGTAGAAAACAGGAATTATGTTTTTGATTGAAAAGAATCAGTAAAAATACAGATGCTGCCTAGGTGTGGAAAGGACACTGACAAAACCAATAATTTTTCCCACTGATGAAATATTTAAATCCTTTTTGTACAGACCTCCTCATTTTCACCCACATATGGGGAAGGGGATCAAAGCCAGGTTTGTTTTGATCAAACTAGAAGATGACCAAGGACTTACTATAAAGCACTTTGATATTAAAGTGATAAGAGCACTTAAGGGAGATGGAAATGGAGATGGAAAAGCTTCAAATACTGACTTGCCATTGGACCGGCTTATATTCGTTCCTTATAAGAAATCTGCCTTAAACTTTATACTTTCCATGAAATACTAAAACTTTCTTGACTGAGAGCTGACTTCAGGGAACACAGGGGAAATGCATTTATAAAAGCCTCAGATGAGAACAGAAACAGATTTTGAAGGGTATTTCTACAACGACTTTTGCTTGATATTATGCATCCAGTGATAAAACTTCAGATGGCTTAAAAAGTCTGACCTTGGTTACTGGATGCCAGCTACTTAACTTGCAGTTGAGTCTACTGTTGAAGTCTTCAAAGAGATTGTACCAGGAAACTTTGTTTTTCAGATAGATAGGTGGTACAAAAATGTGGTCAGCTTGAGAAGGGGAAAAGGGCAAGGGTAACAGTAATGTTGAATGGACATCAAGGAATCTAAGACACGGAAGTAAATGCAGTATTACAGAAAGGCCTGCTGCTAAAAGAACTAAGATCATTTTCATCCATGTTAAAGTCATAGGAAAATGGGATTTATTAAATGATAAATTGAATTTAATTTGCAGTTAATGGCTAATCAGAGGCAATAGCATCTTGAAATTTCAAAGTAAGGTCAAAATGTACTTGACTTCTTGTCTTTTAAACTGTTTCTTTTTAGTGTCAAAACAATTTAAACTTCAGAAGGGTTAGGCAAACCACTTTAGATCTTGCCTTCACTGACCTAAAGCTATATATTTTTTTTCTTTTTCATTTGGGTTAAAGTATGAGCATTACCCTGCGTGTGAGTGAAGATAAAGGACTTTGGTTTTACTGTAACATAGATTAGGAAGGAGTGAAGTGCTCACCCTGGTGAATCATCACCTCACAACATCTCAGTGTCTTCTTTTCACTGTTTTCACCACTTTTTTTTCTAACCACATTTTTTCTAATCTCAGAGATTACCTTTTATAAGCGCATTCAGTATTCAAAAGAGGCCTTGGGACAACAGAGGTTGTGTCTTTGTCTCAGGGAGTTTTTTGCAATAGCAAAAGGATTGTGAACAAAATACAGCAAAGGCAGATTGAGCAACGGATCGGGGAAACCGCGTGGGCAGGAAATAGAATAAAGAGTAATTCTAAGTATGCACACACATAAGCTCTTGGCTGAAATATGCCTGGAGTACAGTATGCTGGTTTGAATATTTAATCATCACCTCTGTTGAAAGCTCTAACAATAAAAAATATGCAAAATCTAGATAAAGGCAGATTAAGTTAATTCATTGTTGCAGTCCAAGATAATCCATTCATTTCTGTTCTGCAAGGCCTTCCAGTTTTTTCCATGCAAGAAATAAAACAGATATTAGTATCACTGTAACACTATAAAAGTCTTATGTAAGGTTTTATATTTGTAGACCTGAGATCAGAAATTTCCTTCTCATGGTAATGTCACTAACAACTTCTTAGAGCACATATTTTTCTTCTCTGGAAAGAACTCACCAGAGGACCAAGAATTTACTCTTAAGTAGTAGATATTTTTTGCAATATTTAAATACTTCCTATGAATAAACTAATGAGCCTGTAGAATTCCAATGTCTGTTTTCACACGACTTAATAATTTCAAGAGTAGAGCAGCTTTTCTCCATAGGCACAATTCATGAAAACCTTTCTACTAAGAATAGCACCAGACTGTACTTTCACTTTGCAGCGTACGCTCAGATCCCATGTGGTCTGTGGGATTCAAGATTTCTAATACCCTGTGCAGTTTGTTCACAGAGCCCTGATGGTGGAGCAGACTTTTCCACTGGGATTTAAGTACACCCTGCCTGCAGCCTCCACCTCTAGATTTCACCTTGGTGTCCCAGGTCTGAACAAGTCCGGGTTTGCCGTCGCAACTTGCCTTGTTGCCTTCCATCCCCAGGCAAACACTGGCAAAACCGTGACTTTCATTACCATCAAAGCACAGGTGATCCTGAGTTTCTCTCCAGATTAGTCACAGGTTCACACTATTTAACCACAGCCTGAGATCAGAATTTCTGACAAAATACAAAGCTGAGAAAATTTCACATGGTGTCAGTTTCTACTGAAAACATTACTTCTAGCTCTGATAAGCATATTATGAATCAATATACTCAGGACTTGGGCAAACTGCACTGACACCAGTACAAATAAACAAATCTGCTCAACATTAATTTTTAATACAAGAACATAAACAGAACCACCTACTCTGGGTCTTGTAAGCCCACCCTTTCCAGGGGGACAGTGAAGAATCACAGTTTTTAAAAGTGTCCTGCTGCTGCCATCTGGCCGCCAGCCTCCCGCTGAGCCGAATTGGCACTCACAGAGGCAGCAGTCAGTCAGGGGAGGATCGCCTTCCACAAGTGCTGATTTAGCGCCTTAGGAGACAGATTGGAGGTGACATAAGGTAAAAGGTTCTTGAAAGTACAGTAGAACAAGAGAAGTGAAGGGAGCGGGAAAGAAAAGCGGAAGGGAAGGGAAGTAGAGAGACCTGCAGATGGGACACAAGCTAGGGGAAAACAGAAGAGGATAGGTGAAAGAGGCTACGCTGAAAAGAGGAATTTGGGAGGACTTTGGAATGGTATCAGAATTATCATAGGATGGGAACAGGGGAAGACAAACTCTGAATTTCAATTTTCCTCAGTTTCTCTGACTATAAAATAGTAATATCTATATGCTTTCATAAGGTTTTCCTTGTGCTCTAAGTGCAATATATAACTCTTCTACCCTGATCTTATACAAATAAATGATTTTTCCTTTAAACAAATACACCGCTGTACATAAATGGTTTTGACATTCCTGATCTGCAGTTCCATCTTGTGTGCTACTCAGGGATAAGGGCAGAAAAGGAGCAGTGAGTGCGGCCAAAGCCTGACATTCAAAGAATGGCATGCATATACATGTGTATTTGTGGGAATTAATTCAGTGCTGGCACTTCTATGTTCAGATGAGTGAAACGACTTGCCCCAGATGATGCAGGTGAAGCTGTACATGCACAGAGGCATTAGGTTCTCATTGAGTTTAATTTAGGTCACTGGTGAAAGTCATTTACAAGTGTCAACTGTTGAGAGCTGTGTGAAAGCTACCCCACAACGTGACACTGTTAGTTATTTCTTCTAAGAGGAAAAGTCTTATTAAAACAGCAGGAATGCTGCGGTGAATCAGATGTGGAGTGCATCATGCCTGTGTAGTGTCAGCAGACTTGCTCTGTGCTGTGCTAGGCATGTGTCGTGGTTTAACGACAGTCGGAACTGGGCCAAGATTATCATTCCTGGATCACGCCTACCGTTCATATACTGAGCATGACGTCACATGGTATGGAATACCCCATTGGCCAGCTGGGCTGGCTGTCCTGATTATGTTCCCTCCCATCTTGTGTACCTAGCTCAGTCAGTAGGCACGGGAGCTGTCCTTGGACTAGGAGGGCACTTAGCAACAACTGAAAACATCAGTGTGTTATCAACATTCTCCTCCTACTAAATCCAAAACACAGCACTAGGAAGAAATTTAACCCTATCCCTGCCGAAACTAGGACAGTATGGCTCTGCCTTCCTTCCCCAGCCCAGTGACATTTCTCTCTGCATGAAGTCTTGTGTCGAGCTGAGGGATTGCTGGCATTAGGACACTCAGAAAAGTTAAGTTAAAACACAGCAGATCCCTGGGTGAAGGCTCTCTCTTAAAAGTGAAGAGGCTCCAGTTCCCTGCAGTTGAGCTTGAATCTGTGAGCTTGAAACTTCATCCTGAAAGGACCCAAAAATGTCACTCCTTGGCTTAATTAGCCTTAACTTTTTTGGACACTGTCATATCATAAGAGTTTAAGCAGCAACATTAACATCAGGATTTCCTACCTGCTGTTCCTACCCGCTTATTTCTGGCCATGATGACAGCATTTTGCCCTCTCATCGTGACATATGAATAGCCAGACCAGAACTGAGACCTCCTTTCCTCAAGCCCCACACTAGGAAGTGCCATGAACTACATTTCCCTTGATTTTAGATTTGCTTGCACCAGGGCTAAATCAAACTTTTCCCCTAGGAAAAGCATTATCAGTGTTTTTGTCAGGCTTTTAGAGAGAAAAATCCTTCTTATGAAAAAGAACAGTTTCACATTCCAGCAGAATTATTTCCTAGTAGCAAAAGGCAGGACAACTTAAACTGCCATTATCACCAAAGAAATGTCTCCTATGAATTTTAGGAGGTTTTAGCAAAGATTGGTTTCAGTGGATATTTTGTTGTCGTATTTGGGTTAAAATCTGCCACAGACATGTGTGGCTGCAGAAGAGTAATATGACAACAGGTTACGAATTTCTTTAGTCCCTCAGCTTCTTGTTTTTGAACTACTTAAAGACTTAGTGTTCACCCTAATCAAGAATGCTATGTACTCTGTGTCACAGTGCTATGCCTTCTAGACAACAATTATGATTCCTGATTGTTATTTCAAACATATGCTCTGGGTGCCCAGCTATTTGGCAAAACCTATTTAAGTGTGGTGGGCTCATCATCATTGTCATGTTACAGTATCTGAAATTGCTTTTATACAGAACTATCCATCTGGCCCTCTGCTTTATTTTATTCTTTGCTTATTTAGATCATAATTACGGTTGTGGGGTATCAGGGTAACTACACTTTGATATTGATCCTATGTGTAACATCTGTTAAGAGTGCCTGATCTGAATATAATTAGATAGTTTGTTGTGGTTTATTTTGAGTTAGAGAATATTCTTGTGCAAAAACAATTTCATGTTTCTCGGGTGGCTGGTGTTTTAGCTCTGAAAATGGCACTTTGGGGTGGAAACATTAGCTGAAATTATAGTGTTACTTGTACGGTTCTCAATCATTCTGCTTTTACTGACTCTATGGACTATTACGAAATTACAGTTAATTTTGTCTTATGTCTTTTTAGACTCTAGAAATCTTTATATCTGGATGCAGAACAGTTTCATTTTGTGTGTTTGAGTGCTTTGGCTACGCTCTGCCCCTGAAGAGCCGAGGCAGTATTTTACCATCTTGAAATGAAACCAAATTCAGGCCCAGGAGGGCTAGGGGTAACACTGTGATCATCCAGTCTGATTTCTGCTTTGCAGTCTGCCTTTACTTACTGCGCTAATTACCTCAGTAAAGGGAACTCTCCTCTTCCATTTAAGTGGGTAATGCAGCAGCAACTGCATTGTAGCCCAATTGAGTTATCAGCAGAGGGACAGAGATGAGGGGGAAATTCAGTTTTACCCATTTAAATGTTCTTTCTCACAAAACACTCCTCTCACACAGCTGGTAGGGACTTACGGAGTTTAAAACAGATTTATAATTTCCAGACCCCACCAATTAGAAAGAGCCTTCATGGAAATTTTTTATGTTTAAAGATCATTCTTCACAACATTTTCTGCAGTGTTCACAACAAAATATATTACAATTGGATTGTGTCGCTGCGGTGCAAAATGAGAAATTTAAGAAGAGAAGAATAACATATGATATTGAGATTGTGGCCCAGGATAGAAAAAACATAGGAATTTTTATGTCAGGACAGCTTTTCTTCTGCTCATTCTTTACTAATATTCCCACACATTCATTTTTGTCATTTTTCTTCCCAGAAAAAATACCTCTGAAATAATTTTAATCCACAGACAACATATACATGGCACACGGACCTCACTTTTCTGGTATTAGCTTTAGAGATCAGATGAAAATGCCTGGAGGTCACGTGGATCGGAACTGAAAGTGCTACAACACATTTGCACATCTCTGGCCAGGAATAAGCACATTTTATTGTGGACTGTGGCTCTTTTCAAACAAGGCCTACTTTCATGATACCTATATTATTAGCCTAATTAAAAACCAACCAACCAACGAACCAGACAGACAAAAAACATTGCAAAATATCTCTGTGATTGTCATTGAACTGGAGTTATTGTCATGCTGTTTGTCTCATGTCTCATGTCTAACCATTTACCCTCATTGTGGTTGCACCACTCATATTAGTAGCTCAGAGAACTATACATTATAATAAAATGACTGCAGAGTTTACAGCCACAGCTGTTGAATAATGAAGTATTTTTTCATAGGCAAACTTTGCAGACTTCTGCAAATATATCTAAAAGTTCCCTGATTTATTGGACAATTATACTACACATTTGGTAAGTACCTCACATAAGTTTATTTGGGTTTTGCAAGACATTTGCCTTGCAACTGAGAAATGTAATTAGCACTTAGGAGAACTGAATGCAGTTCCCAGCTTTCCTGCAGACTGCCTGTCTGGATGGCAGGAAAAGATGAAGAGCAACATTCAGCTAGCTGTGCCTTAGCTCTTACTGTTGTTCTACATACAATGGATTAATGAGAATTCAAGCCACCTACTCTGCAGGGTTCCCAGACATGATGTACAGTCAAAGGAGAGAGGTAGTTATGACATCTAAGCCAGCTGCTGGCAATAGTTGGTCTGCTGACAATAGATTCCCTTTCCTAGAGGGATTCTTTCTCAAGGTGTGCTGTCTCTTCAGGCCCAAAGCCAAGAAATAATGTGCATATACATTGCACATGCATTTTGGGCCTCAGCTCTTGGTTGGTTTTGTGTAGTAAATGGTTTCTACAGACTGATAATTGACATGTATTTATTACGTAAATATGGAATACGAGTTTAATTCATTTGAAGAAATGTGGAAAAATCTATTTGGCAAGGCCCTTTCGATTGTTGTTTTTCATGTCATGAAAATGTGGCCGGGTGTTACTTTTGGTGGATGTTGCGTTTTGCAGGAATGTGCCCTTTCTTCAAATGATAGCATTTTATATTTTTCTGTTCCCAGGTCTTGCTTCTTTCTCTCTTGCTGTCTATTAGAGTAAATACATTCAGTACCAAGAAGATTAATTGAACATTGGGAAATGTTATAAGTTCTGGGCGATATTTGGCCATTTATCAGTGAGACAAGAGATTGTCTTTTTTAACCTATAAAGGAAAATGATTGATTTGGAAAATGAAACTTCAGTCATCCTTCATTGTTTTAGTTATGCAGTGATCCAAAGTCCTCTATTTGATTAAAAATGGCTAAAAGGTTGTTCCCTCTATTTGTCAGATCTTTTGGCATTTGTTGCTTTTTTTTTAAAGTGAAATTGAAGCCTGAGAATTGACTGTCCACATTGTTTTTATGCAGTTCAGTTTAATTCAAAAGGGTCAGATTAAGGCAGAATCAGAACAGCAGAGAAACTGGAGGACTAGCCATGCACCTTGGTACCTTGTACTTCACCAATGAGGGTAAACCAGATAAATTTTAACAGAAACTGCATTTAAGAGTAACCCAATGTAATTCTAATTAAATCAATTAAATAAAGTGGGAGTAAACCATAAAAAAACTCAGATTTCAATTGCAGTGAAAAGAGATGTCCACAATGGTGAATTCATTTTACTGTATATTAATAACTCTAATTTCTGAGGAAAGAGATGCACAGCACATAAAGCCAGGTAGTTCTTTCTTCCTGATTTGTTTTCTTTATTGAATTTAGTGAAGTGGAGGTGGCATCCATCACTGCTGTGGATGGCTTGGACTGACTCACATGTAACTTGTGTCAGATTTTAAATAGCTTTACTTTAATCTTTTTAGGGAAGGCATTCAGGAGGATGTTACATGCACTGAATGACCAATATCTTCTTTTTTGATGTGTCTTATCCCATAGCTGGCAGCAGATCAGTTCCCCAAATCATGGAAATTCAGGAGTTGTTGCCATGTCATCTGTTGTCTCTAAGTACTAAAAATTGAAGGGGTGTTCCTATGAATTGGGGAGAAAAAGAAGAAAAAAAAAGTTAAAATCAGAAGTAATTACTAAAATAAGTAATTTAGCCCTGACATTCTTCACTCAGTAATCTGCAGAATATGCCAAGGAGACTCACTTTTCAGCTACTTATCCAGGCTCAGGGGACCAAATACCTCATAATGGGAAAGCCGTTAGATTATGACGAACGGAACTGAATGAGTTGTGACACAGGCACATGCATTTGAGAGGACTAACCAAGTATACACCATGTAACATTTAATCTAAAACAGGGCTTCCCCACATATTTGCCTGAATGGCAACATAGTGTGAAAATTTGGGGGGTTGTAAGAAAGAGCTGTAAAAATGTTCTGATATAAGACATTTGCTATTTTCCTGGAAGTAGGGACAAAATTCCAATGAATTAAATATAAGTAAAACACAACTCAGTTACTGAAACTGCACTAAAGTATTTGTAGAATAGAGAATTACATTTTTCCACTCTATCAAATTGTCTAATAATAATAGCAGCCGTCTTTTAAATGCTGCAAATCAACCTGTCACTTCCTATCATGCAATTTGATTGTTACATTTCCTTTTTATTTAGAAGAGCCTTGTGGGATTAGGGTGGAACAAGAACTGTCAATTTATGACAAGAAACATTTCCTATTCAAAGTCACAAAACTCGCAGTAGGTGATGAGATCTGGAAGAAAGCCTTCTGTAGTGTTCCCCATGAGATTAACAAACAGTGGAAATTGTTGATATTTCCTATATTAAAATTTATATGGCAAGGACAGTCCACGATATTAAAGCAAAACTGGAGTTTTCCAATAGGTTTATTAAATTGAAACCAACTTCCCTTTTCTCAGTTGTAAAAGAGCCAGAGGGATTTGGTATTATGTCCCTTTTCTATGCATAAGGGCAACTAAAGAGGTAGCTACTGTCTTTTAAAGAATATCTGGAGAAATAAGATTAACTTTTAAACACTATTCCTGGTCTCTCTTTGATATCACCTTTACTTTAGAGTCTTTGAGACCCTCAGCTGAAGAGCATAATTCAGAATCATAAAATAATTTAGGCTAGAAGGAAGCTTTGGAGATCATCTGGTCCAACCTCTTACTTGCAGCAGAGCCAACTTTTAAGTTAGATGGAACTTCAAGGAATCCCTAAATATTTTCAATGGTATATTCAGAAGTTGCTCACCTTTCCCCTTTAAACCGATTTCTATAAAAAGGCAGCTCTGTTTTGCAGCCTTGCAGTAGAAGATCAAAGTAGAAGCTAAAGTACCCATATTATATCAACTTCCTTCAAGCAGAAGATGAAATACTCATATTATATCTATAAGTTATTTTCCAAGGAACAGTTTTGAAAATTGACTCAGTTAATTGACCATTGAATAACTTTTGTTTCTAGGGAGAAAAATCCTATGTAGCTGAAGAAAACCAGGAAGGAAATCAACTGAGTGCTTTCAAGATATTACCACAGGAGATTTTGGCCACCATCCTTTGCTGCTTTTTACTGCTGATTGTTACTTCCTCTACAAGAAATAAACATTATTGTAACAGCTCTTTTTGTTATGGGGGTGAGGGAGGAGTGTTTGTTTTCCTGCAAGTTTTTTTATTTCTGAAGTAGTTAACTTTGTTCCACAAGAACAATGAATTTGTAGTTGATTTAAAACATATTGTTTGTTGTTTTTCAAAAACATTATTGACTGAAAATGTCAGTGACCATGAGTCCCACTCTGTATGTATCAAAGTTATTTTAGCTGTGCATTGTTTTGGAAATGTGGAGGCCTATTGATTGCATTCAAAATTAAACTCTACTGTGCTGCTGCAAGCACTCAATGAATCACCTGTAATAAATTTGTTTGTAGAACTTGTTTAACTACAGTATCTGAAAAAAAGAAATCAATGGCATGTGCCAGTTGACCTTTAAGTTAGCAAATGTAAAAAAGAAATGTTGTTTAATAACTTTAGTCTTTGTACAAGTGCTGCAACTATTTTTGAACACCAAAATGCAAAAAAATTTCACCATCTCAGCTGCTGTAAAACAAGTCCTATTCAGTTCACTGACTCACAGCCCTCAAAGACTATGACTTCTTACCTGGGCTAAGCATTTTTGGTTTGGGTTTGGGTTTGGGTTTTTGGTATACCCTGTGTTCAAGGAAAACCACTGTTCAGTTTAACGTTCATTGTACAGTTAAATGTTTGTTTATGGATTTTACAGACGTTTCAGCTAATTGAAATTCTGTGATTATTAACGAGTCTTTTACATCTGAGTCTTTTCTTTTCCCAGAGGTTGAGGTTCAAGTAAATACAGCTGAGAAATGGATATGTGAGGGAGTGTTACAGGATGCCTACACAGACAGCTGTGTTAAAAATGAAACTCTTTTGAAGTGAAAACGCTAACTGCAAAACTCCACTGCTTCTCAATGGTCCTCTGCAATGTTGTGTACAAGTAGCCATAAAAACACTTTAGAACAGTAAAAACTTAGTATGTATTAAATGCAACGTGTTGGCAAGCTAATTTTCACCCCACACTCACTTCACATCCATCAGTCAGTCAAGTTTCTTCGTACAGATAACGTGCAAGCCTAGCTGTTTCAAACAACACAAAAGGGACATTTTTAAGAGAAGAACATACAGAAAAAAAGGCATGAGGGATTCTAACTGTGTTTAGAGGAATAAACACATTGATGTGCATGATAAATAAAAGGAATTGTTTGTGAAATGAGCAGGTAAACAGTCAGAATACTTGTCTGCATGTGTCTGCGAATGTCTCAAGAGCATGTGGATGATATAAACAGAGAAGGACAAATTTGGATGAGATTCAGTGACCAAGCTGCACTCAGCTAGAAGAACATTTTGGCCACCACTAAGTGTACAAAATGTTACTAGCTGTCTAATTGTCTTTTAAGATAAAGAAGGTTTTATTTAAAATGGGCATCTTTTCTACAGCAATAAAGTTATGGCAGTCTGAGATTCCATGCTGGCTTTCTGCAGCCTGTGATTTTCTATTACATTTTAACACGGAAACGAAGCATAAACCTCTTAATATGATCCTGCATGTAGTTCAAATGCAGCATGCTGACTTAAATGCCATGCCTACCAAAATCAAAGGTGGTAGGCTGCGTATTGCACCCTGTGATCCCCTCGCTAGGCCTCACTCACTCCTGCGCTGCTCTGATCCTAACCTGAGGTAATTCTCCTGAAGTCCCTGAAGCTGATGCTGTGACGGAGCTGGGTGATGCACGACAAACCCATCTCACTCATTTTTCTGCACGGGAGCAGATGAAATGCTGGAGATCTCAGACTAGATCCGCAAGGGGAACAACTCAGATGATTGTTAAAAATCCTGACAGAAGCTCAGAAAGATTTAGCCAGGGCATTGAAGACATGGCATGCCTCAGCTGCCCATCCTACTCCTTTGCAAGTCTCTGTCTCATTTGTTATAAATATTTGTGTAATTCTTCCTCTTTTGATAGACTACACAGTGAACAGGGCAGATCATTTTGCCACCGCGATCTAGGTAGGATGAGACCCTGCCACAGGAGCCATTCCAGCCAGCCCCACCGCTGAACACTGCAAAATGCTTCATCTCCTGGAATACATTTTTCCTAGTGAGAAATACAAACTCATTTCCACGTGTGAAGGAGGCTGGTTACCTGAAATCGATTAGCCAGTGCTGCGTTATGTTATGCTACCAAGACTTTACGTGCTTTAGAGACTGAGATATACATCCCAAACCAATTTATATCCCAGTGGCAGAAGGTGGCTGAAGGCATCTCACATCTCATGTGAGTGCAGTAACCACTACCACTATTACAGCTTCCACTGTGGTAGGCAATACAAACAGGTCCGTCAATGGCCAGTCTCACTCACTGGGGTCAAATCCCAGCCCGGCACAGTCAGGACTTTTGTGTTTGCATACTTGCCCCAGGGGGAACACATCTGTCCTCCCAGGTCTAAAAACCCACCGGAGAATCTGAGGATTTAAATTTTATACTTTGGGCAGCTAGTGACAATTAAATTATTCCCACATTTTGATTATTTATAACATTAATAATGTGTCATGTTAAATTTTCCAGTCCTGTGTATATACATTGAGTTCTGATACAGCAGATATTTTAATGAGTTGGAGGACTACCAATGATATCAATTAGTCCCATAAAAGGAACAACACTCAGAACATCATTCTCTTTTAATACAGTGCCCAAGATAGCCATAATTTTCTGCAATGAAATGGGACAGTGTAGAATAGCCTGCAAATCACACCTTTGAAAAAGCTGTTTCTGTTGTATAGGGTAGCCTCACCATCTGTGCAAGGAGACAAAGCTTTTGCGAATTCATCTTTCCTTTTAAAATACAATTATATCTGTACACATTTTTTTCTACTACTTTGCTTCACTCATGTTTAAATTGTTAATCAATGGTTGCCTCACCCAAGGACTGTGAGCCAGATTATAAAGAATATTCATCTGTGCAGAAAGTCACTCTCAACATCAGGTTGTAAGTCACCAAAAGGGGGGCTCTGCATGGGGAGCACTTGTGAAAGATCATTTTGCCTTATTCACTACGTATAAGACAAGAAGATAGCCAATTAACAGGAAAGAGGATTTAGGCTAAATATTAGGGAGAAAAGTTAATCGTTAGGGTGGGGAAACACTGGGAGGAAGATCAAGAAATAATTAGACCAGGACAGTAGTTACATAGGACAACATTTGCACTGCTTTTAGTGCCAAATTTTAAGGAAGGAGAAAAATCAAACCCATCCTGACAAGCTTTCAACTTTACTTTACTTTACACATTTTTAGGCTGTACAGTCATTTGTTTGAAGTCAGTGGGCAAAATAGGTGACATCATGGATTGTGATGCAGTTCTGTATGACAGCTTATTGGGAATTTAAGCTCTGGGCATGGATGTGGTGTTTATTTTCCCCATTTTAGGTGTTCAAGAAAGCATTCAGACCTATCACTGTATATTTATGTATTACTGAAATATTGTTATGTGTTTTAAAAGATATTCAATCTTCATTAAAATACTTAGAAACTGAGGCGGGGGGGAGGACGGAGAAGAGCATTGCATTGGTTTACATTCAAGTCCACTTGGAGCTGATCTCAGAAATCCTTAGGCCCTCTCCAGTGGCACAAAACAGCTGTAAACTAGCTTAACCAACCTTTTGAGAATGTCCTTACACAAGAGATTTGTCAAACAGGCAGCAGAGTTTGACATAGCAACTTTTACAAAAAATGCCTTCCTAAGCTTTCAGTGCCTAAGATGTCTCCAGGCCACCTTCCCACAGGAGGAATTTCAGCTTCTAGGTGTGCCTGACATCTAAAATAAACTCAAACAACATTTAATTTGCTCCAAATGACCAGAGATAAAAAAAATCCCTATGAGCAGTGAAGCAAAACTGTGATTTTGAGGCACTCCAAACCCATGTGGGAATAAATCAACAAATACAAGAAACAAAAAAAATACAGTGTTTTAAAACATTATTTCTGAATTTATTTTCACATCTGAAGAATAGAGAATGGACACTAACATATGGCACCTGTGTGGAGGTGGAGGTAGACACTGTGATTTTGAATGTGTAGTTTCAGCTGTGTGACCAAAACATAGCTATTTGTGTCCACCTTAAAAACTTTCGCTGTTATCTTTGCTACTGCAACACTGACCCTTAACATAAGTCCCATGCCTAATTTGTCAGTGAAACCAGTTCTTTCCTTACATTGTTCTGAAAAGAAAAGCCATCAGTATCAATTTAAGGGAACATTAACAATCAAAAGAACAAAATATTATAATTATATAATTTGTTCTCCTGAGGACAGTAGTGGAGGAAAGGGGAACAATCTGTTCAGGAGAGATCTTGTTGATAAATGGAACTACTGCCATTCAGTGATTCCTGTTTTAGCACATAATGATTTACTGCGTTTTATTTTAGGGAGCTGCAATTTCTTGTAAAATCTGTCCAAATCTGTCCAACATCCTGTTTTCTTCAGGCTAGACAATCTCGACAAATTTGGTACAAGAAAAAAAACAAAACACTACATACAGCATATGAGTCATAAGAATTTAACAGTATGTTTAAGCAGGTAAAGGTGGGAACATCCTGACACAGCTCCAACTATCTCTACAGTGTGCCAGTGAAAGTAATTAATGAAAACAATCTCAGCATGAAGAGCAAGACTCCACCTCTTCCTTTAAAGCTTCTAATAAATTATTCCCTATTCCCCTTCCATTATTCTGGTTTGTTTTTCTAGGACTTGGATGGTAACTTCTTTTTACCACTGATTGTTGAAACTATTTATGAGATGCTTACCTCAAGTACCAAAACATTTGGCTGAACTACAAGCTTGCTGTTCCTTATAATACTTTATTGTAATGCTCTGGTGGTTGTTCATAAAACCACTTAATTAAGAGATAGGTTAAACCATTTTAGTACCTATTGCTGGTTAAGAAAATGCGTGCCTCGGCCTTTTTAGTTGTTCTCCATCCCATTGCTGGAGCTGCCTTTTCAGAAGAGAGAGGAAAAGCAATGCATAGAAAGTGATTTTTCACCTCAGTACAGAGGCTTTGAACTTAAGCTTCAAAGTCTATGTCTCTTCTAGGAAGTAATAATAGCCTTCTTTTTTTATAGTGCTACTTAGGAGCCGCTCTGAAAGCACAGTACAACAGAAGACAGTATTGTTAGTCCCAGCAGAAAGATAAAGCATCCGAGGCATACCAAAAAAAAAAAAAAAAGGAAATAATTTGTCCAATAGCACCTACTAAGCGAGTCCCCGAAGCTTTATCAGATAGTGATCCTTAACTCCCCTGCTCCAGCACACCGCTTACCTGCTAAACACACTGGACGTTATTGAGATGCAGTCACTATTCTGTTGAAAAACTTGAGTGAGGACAAAGTATATGGGTATAAAAAAGACATACTCCGGGCTTGGGTTATTGCTGCAGAAATGTTTGTTTATAAACCAGGGTGGTTAACTTGACGTGAAATCCTAGTGGAGACAACACACAAGTAGTTTGCACTTCATTGTAACTGGACAGCTTTACATCCAATTACTAAAGAAGGTCTTGAGTAGCTGTAGCTTGGTAAACTACCTGTATGCTGCCTACTAAGGGCATTCTCCATTAAGAATTTGTATTTGTGGGAACTAGAATTGAGTTAGTAATTGGTATATTAAAAAACATTTTTGTTTTCCATCAAATCAAAACTCTAAATTCTAAAAAGAGTCTGCAATACAGCCAGTTGATGAAAACCTAAACCCACTTCCTGGACATATCACAAATGGCCATCAGTTTCAGAAAGGTGAAATTACTGCTTGCTTTGCTTAGCCCTCTCCGTCAGCTCCCCTCATCTGTGGTACAGCCTTCTAGAACCACTGAAAATGTATTTTAAAAGCAGGAATGCAGAGAAATTATTTTCACCCAACACAGTGGCTTTGAACTTAAACCCTGTGATGTTACTCCACTTCAAATGACAATTTTACCATCATTCAGTTAAAGACTCAGAAACTCTGACTGCAGAAAAACATGTGAAAAACTGAAAATAAAAAGGTAAACCAATTTCAAATGGGAGTCCTAAAGCATATAATGTGCTAAGGTACAAGGCACGACCTGCAAAAGGCACATGGATGAAGGAACACCAGCTCTGTAGTGATTTCTAAAGCCAATACGAGACAGGGGGAGCTGAAGGTTTTTTTTTTTTCCATTCAATTTATTTACTATTTTCCTGCAATATGTTATGAAAGCAACAACACTGGATAAATGTGAATGCCACAGTTTATGTACCTTTCATTCCATGCTTCTTAAATCCAATGACCATATTGCTACACTTATGAAATATGTACCTCCGGTCCTAATTGGACAGTTCTATCCTTAAATTTAATTAGTGATGGAGAACCACAAACTGATGTATACGGGCATAAAAAAATGAAATATCCTTTCATGTTGGTGAGCTCTAAACCAACACAATAAGCTTGGAAAAGACCTAAGGGTCACTGCAAATGGCATGGACCTATCGGAAAACAAGGCACTGAAAAAAGGACAGACTGTAGCACTGTGGATTTCTCTATTTATTAGTGGCACAATAGCATGTGCTCTCTAAGGCGTTAAATCACTAGTTATTCTAGTACTCGTATCTGTAATCATTCTCTGACAAAAGTGGAAACTAGCGGTCGATACTCAGTGCACTTGCAGAAAAAAGGGAATCTACAGTCAATATATATTTCTGTATTTGAAAGATAATTTAATATAACACTGTGATTTAATCTGAATAATGATATCTGAACAACTTTGTTGGTCATGTTCATATTTTAGAGCAAGTGAAATGAATTTCCAGAATGGTTTAAACTAAACAGGAACAAATCACTTTTCTTCCCGAATAAGACCGGTCACACAATGAGGATGGCAATAGCTTATTCAGTAATAACTAAACCAAGAACAACTTGATATCTATAGACTAAACCTTGATCTGGTAGCTCTTTTTTCCTACAATCCATTTCTGTAAGAGACATTAATCCTGGCAATTTTCAATCCCTGAGGAAAGCTATTGTCATTCCCGTAAGTACTTTTAAATTATTTTCTTCCCATTTAACTATAAGCTAAACTATAAATACACGATTAAGGATTAACACCACCATTCATTAAACGTGACATACAAGCCTGGCATGCTGTTGTGAGAAGCACTCAGCATTACTGTCTATTCGAAAAAAAAACCTTCTACATCTTTTAAGCAGAAATATTTTTGGTACAAACGCTAATGAGTCATATGTAAAACTATAGGTGACACCAATGCTAGAACTGAGAAGGCTTTGAATGGTTTTAGATTAAAAAAGATTAAAAGAGTTAGTATTCTATTTTGGGGTGAAAAAAAGGACACTTTCTCTGAGACACAGCAGATATCCAAGTGAGTTGTGTCTTTCATCTGAAGATAACTTCTGTCTGATTTTTTTTGTTTTGTTATTTGCTCTAATAAAAAAGCAAAAAATTAAACATGCAAAGTTCTGCTGGTATTGTTTTCTAATGTTAAAAAAAAAAAAGAAAAATTTTAATTAGGTTCTGCTACTCTGGGAAATTGCTAGATAAGCAGCCAAACAGTTTCAGTTAGAGAAAAATTGCTTTGGTATTAAGTTAGGTGACAAATGAACTGCTGTTACATCCTATCTCTAGTACCGCTGTCCCAGACCTCCTGCATGACCTTCTGCGTAATCTCTCTGGCTGCAATGTACACTGTCTTGGGGGAACAGGATGAAGCTTCACAAGTGAGATCTCCCCATCTAACTATTTAGAAAGCATGTGTCAGTCACATGCTGATGAACATAAGATTAGGCTCCCTTTTTAAAACTTTGATAACCCATGCAGAATTCCTAGGATGCTGATGGATGTGGTCCACAAGCAGTTTTCTTCCTTTCCTAAAATGTGCCATGCCAATAGAGCCCTAACTGCAGAAACCATCGTGCTGGGAATGAAAATTTCCAGGATGCTGGTCTTACCAGGACTATGGGTGATACATGCACCGCTTCCATTTCTTGAATGAATCCCAGGGTAACAAACAGCTCTGTCTTTGGAGAAGGGATCTGCAGATTTCCCCGTCTACCTTGTTGTTAACTTGATCTGATACAAACATGCAGCTTTGTATTTCTGTGGTCATGAAGGCAGGGCTTGTTCAGAGGTCATTCTGTGAGATGAATTTACACAGTGTATTTCCTCCAGAGGAGAAAATTAAGAGCACTCTTAGCAGGTTGTCAGTATTGCTTGCAAAACACAGAATGGATGCTAAATAGTAATTACCACTGAGCCAGGGTTTTAATTTGGGGACATAACACTGAGAAAGCTTTTAAGAATGACTGGTGTCTGGAACCTATTTTTAAGGATGTTTGAAAGGTTATTTATGGCAATAATAATCATAAATTGAGGAGGAAGGGAAGAGGTTATAATTCACGCTGGCTCCAACCTTTCCCAGATAACATAATCTGTAGGAAATAACCATCAGAAGTCCTGTAAAATCTGTAACAGAGCCACACGCTGGTCTGCTTAGTGTACCTAGTCAAGGATGTTAATATGCCCCAAAAATGTGAAGCAACTATCCATGAATGCCTCCAAATGCAGGAGGTGCAATACCAGCCGCATTAAAGGTAATGGAGTTTTTGTCTCTGCCTTCAGCAGGGTACAGATTTTGCTGCAAGAATGATTCTGTTCTCAGCTCTTAATGAGGACTGCAGTATGTGTATCTGCACATTTTTTCTCTCTTCTGCCTGCTTCCTATATGGACCTACTACAATTTGTCTTTCTGTTAGGCATGTACTGTATGAAACATAGGAATTTATTAAACCATCCAATCCATCATTTGAAAAATAAAGAAGCATTCTTAATTTTTTTTCCATGATGAATCATTGAGCTTTCTGGGTTTTCACCAGCTACTAGTGTACTGGATTTCCAGCTAGCATTGTTTCCTTTTAATATTTATGAGCAAAGTATCAGTACCAGGTTAATCCTGCAATGGGAAATCATATTTCACTTTTGCTTAAGGAAGAATACTTATGACTATTCCGTATCCTAAACATGATAGCTACCTGCCGTAATATTACCTAGACCATTCTGCTACAGACTTGCTGTTTTAGTCCTTCATAAATCATGTTTATTATCCACTGCTTATTAATAATGCAGAAAAACTAAAGTGAAGAACCAGTGCAAGTAAACTGTTTACTGGTAATGGATTTTTCTCCTAATGACAATTCTGCAGCTATAAGCAAACTAAACAATGGCCTATGTAAGCACTCCCTTCCCATTCAACATTGGATACCAAATTCAAGTTCACCATGGATGACTGCAGTTTCACTGATACAATCCTAAGAGCTTTTTAACACTGGGCATTTATGTCAAGTTTAGCTTGTTAAAAAAATTGTGTAAAGTACAAATCAGAAATACTTTGCTTCAGAATTTCCACATTTCATTTTGCAATGTAAGAGCTTCCCTCAAATATTATGTAACGATTTTTTAAACTGGCATAATTTTTACAGGAATAATTTAAAAAATGTGAGCAAGCATTGAGTGCTCAGTTTTCTGCTTCTGCAAAACAGATATTGGGATATTTCTGATCATGGCTTGCATGAATATGCCTGAACACCAGTAAAATCCCAGCCTGATTTCTGTCAATGTCTGTTTCATTGAAACAGGTAATAGATAATATGACATAAAAATATTCATGTGGCAGTGGCTCTATAAGCAGTAGTAATTATTAGCTTTTCTTAGTTATTTTAACAATAAAATATTTTCTTGTGTATACTACAGTTTAAACAGTATACTACTACATGTTTGTGGCATGAAGTACAAAAGGGAAAGAATAATATGAACGGCAAGAATTAAACCTTCCCTTCACTAAGAATTGTTTTAAAAGCTACATCAGTTCATAGTTTTGATTACATAGAGCTATTACTCTTCATCTTCTGTTTATACAGCTATAATACCTATAGGTCAAATGAGAGATTGGGTTGTGTTGTGCAACGTATTTTATAAACAAATGGAACCATGACAGATCTATCTCAAGAATCTTACAATCTTAATCCTTGGCAGCAGGCAATAAAATGTTGGCTCTAGTCGTCAAAAAGCTGTATGTAACCAGTGCTCCACAGTGTTATTTCAAAGCTATCTCAGCAAAGATTGCAGAAATGCCCATGCATCATCTTTTAGCCTACCCCGAGTGTATCTCAGATTGGTAAGAGCTGCAAAACGCTTAGAAGAAATTAATATTTTGAAATCAGGAAGTTTAATAAAACTAATCAAAGTTATGTTTTCAGAGGTCAAGAGACTGTTAGAAGACTTTCATGCAGGACACAGCAAGCACTCTGTCAGTAGCACCTCAACAGTAGGCACATATATATGCCTAATTAGACACAAAGGAAAAACAAGTCAGAAGGAAAATACAGTGAGAAACAAATGTATGCAGAAAGTATGCAACCATCAAGCCATTTGGACTCTCAGTTTTGATCTAGGCAGCTTTCAAATTTTGGCAGTTTTGACCTACAGTTCAGTGATCATTCTGCAGGTATGAATAGACACAGCTGCCAGCGTGAAGTTAATCTGTCACCGCAGCAGAATCTAATGCAAGATTCCTGTGAATCAAGTCCAACATATGTTTTATGGTAAAATTACAAGCAGTTTAAAATTTCTCCTTTCTACATTAGGAAGGCAAATTATAGGAAGTGCCGTATTGAACTTATTTATCTTTAGGACAGCTTAGAATAACCACTGAAGTGTCACAGCCAGTGGAGAAAATTAAAATTCTGGCTCCACTTTCCAGTTTTCAGGTATTGAATTTTTAGAAATACTCCAATTTTTTAAGTTGTCAGCAAATTCCCTTCAGGTGCGTATAAATCTTCATTTCTAAGTTGAAGAAAGGAAGCACCAGGAATTGCTAGCAAATGATAGGAATAAACTTTTGTCTTGCTAAATAGATTAAGATGATATACTATGAATCAATGTATCTTTGAGCAAGTAATCCACTTAAAGATTCCAAGGGCTAAAACAGTTCTTTGGAAAGAACAAGAAAAATACCACTTGTCCATCCAGGATATAACTAATAAGGATAAATAACAAAAAACACTTTTAATCACACCTACTATAACAAAACACTTTTGGGGAGCTGCTTTGAGTTCATACAGTGACGAAAAGTATAATCAATGGGTAAGTCTTGAATTGAAACATTTAAAGGACCCCATAAATCATGGTGCACCATGTTTAAGCTTTTCTTCCAATTGTCCTCTCACAGGGAATGTTAGTTGAATGAGTCACAACAGTATATTGTAATTCTACTGTTACAAATTGCTGTATCTTCAATTTTGACACTCTATCAGTTCCCTGCAATGGGTAAAAATGAAGCTTAATAGCCCAGTATTTAAACTAAGAATCCACAGCCTTGTCATTATTGTGGGCACAATAGCAAGCCTCACTGGAATTGGCCATCCAAGCCATGGGGAGGCTTGGAGTTAATTGCATCACCTTAGACAATAATTTGCTCTTTGTGGTGGTAGTTATCTCTTTCCACAGTTGGTTCTCTTTTTTGTTGTTTTGTGATGTCCCATTAATCACAGCTACATTTACTTTGTGTCATGTGATTCATCATCCTTTATCCCCGCAACTGTTTCCATCCTTTTGGACTCAGATAAACTGCTAATTTAGGCGGGTGATGTCCCACCTTGCACATCACAATGGCTTGTACCACACTGCTGAGAATCAGCTACTATATTCACACAGCCCAAGATTTTTAGCCACTCCAATTACTCTACGGCTCCTGCTTGTATGTTGGGGTAGAGATCACGTTCATCTCAAATGAGCGGATAGCTTTTTTGATGTAGGCCTGACATGACAGGGCATAAAAATATGCATAGCTTTTCCTAATGTGAGAGCATGCTACTTCTTTTCTTCTCTCTTTCCCTTCTCTGTCTTTAAGTCTTTCAAGTTTCATCCTAACATGACATGAAGCTGACTATATTTAGAGGACTGTGGTGAGGTGAGAGGAAGGAAGGAAGGAAGTTTTTGCTATTTCACTGTTTCACATGTTTTTCCAAGCATTTTCCCACTGTCTTCAGTCACCTTCCTCTATATTATGTGTAATACAGCCACAGGGGAGAGAAACATTTACATAAAATTAAAATGAGACATAAAGTAGGTATAATATCTAGCACCATAATTTGGCAAATAAAAGTATTTCAATAATATCCCTTGATTTCTGTTTTAAACAGAAGAGTTTTCCTACAATTTTATCCATTTATACTATTTTTAAAAGCCAAGTAACAACAGACTCTTCATTCCGTGGGAACTAATAACTCGTTAGTGTGATGTGTATGAGAGGAGTGTATCAGAATGCTAGAGAAAAGTAGTTAGATTTTTTTTTTTCTTGAGAAAGTGCCTAAAGGCAGGTGTAAAACATTGTGACTCACCCTTGCCTATCAAGTGAAAATCGTAGCTCATAATGGCTTTGCATTAGGACTGGCTGCATCAGCCTGAACAACGCAATACATTTCTATGCAGGAAGCAAAAGCTTTTCTTCACAAATTACTTCAGTCTGCTGTTTGCAGCAGGTGAAGGAGTAGGTGAGAGACGACAGCAGAAAGTATGATGCCATTGCTGGACTGATGTTATGGCATTCATGGTGAAGTGTGATTACCAAACTTTCCATCTATGAGGTGTTACAAATGGCTTCCAGCTAAATCTTCCTCTGAGTTACACCAAGGAGTGTAGCAGAGGGGAAAAGAGGAGCTCACAGAAATGTAGAAATGTCTGTTCATTAACAGGGCTTGATGGAGCACATGGCATATCACGTGTGATGGCAACCCTGTTCAGCTACATCCAAGCCTGGACTGGAAGGGATCCAATTAGGAACAAGCTGACAGACCTGTAGCCCCAAACCTATCTGTGAAGCTTAAATAAATGACATTGCAGAACACTGTTACACTCTCCAGGTCTAAAGCAGGAATTCATGCCACTGTCACCCCCATTCGCTCTACTCCTTCTTCTTCCCTACCTTGCTATTTTTGCTTCTGCTAGAGAAAGACTCCAGTTTTCACCAAAGATAGACATTTAAGGATTGAAAATTTAGTATGCTGTTTTCTAGTATAAACACTAATAGCTTTTGAAGAACAAACAAGTGAAAGAGTTATATTCTGTATGGAAATCTTATGAACACTTTGGTCTTGTCTGAATTAAGTTTAAAGTGTGACGAGAGTATGTGTTAATTAGGTTTTGCTGAGCCTGCTTGATGAGAGATTTCTGGTCCAATTTGGACATCTTAACAGATGCATTAGGCAGAATATCTTTTCTTCAGATTTCTAAAGCATTTAAGCCAGCATGTTAGTTAATATAAGTTAACACTCACTATTTAAAGTCCAGTCAAGGCAAGACTTTAGAAACAGATCTTCCTGCTGCTTAAAACCACATTTTGAAAATGTTTGTTTGTTTGTTTTCATTTTACTATTCCTTGGAAGACACCTTAAATCTCAGCTAAACTGGCATTTCTAATGGTCATCAAAATGAGTGAACTCCTGCAGAGGCCAAAGTTTCCACCATTTGATGATTCACTCACTTAAGGAACAAGTTAACAGCCTGTTAGAGAATTCTCTTTTACCCCTTTGGTGACTTTTCATGTGGGCAATGTGCCCAGTGCTACACCACTCATAAAACTTTCATATTGTAGCTGCCATGCTTTGAATGAAGTATCTCGTTAGGGGCTTTATTACTCACACTTCAAGAAATGACATTCACATGATTAACTAATTATATCTTTGGGAGGAAATATTAAACGAAAGAATGGGATCACTTAAAAAGAAAACCAGTTCTTTGCCATTGTATCACCTCTAGAGACAAATACTGATTCAGAAATACGTTCTTCATACAGGGTCCACACTCTGCGCCCATAATCTGCTACAGTTTTGTCGAAAGCTATACCTTATCTTCATAAAATATTAGTTTAGCTTACTTCTCTGTGAATAAGGCATGCTGTTCCACCTACCTCATCAAACCCTGAGGGCAGAGAAACAACACACATTTTTAAGCATGAAATTCCCCCTTTTAGTTCTCCAATCCACCGCAGACTAACAGATCTGCAGGAGCTAATGCCACAGTTTTCTGTTCCCTGCAAACCTCTTGGCTGAATCACTTCTGATAAGATGCCTTCTTAGAGCAAGGACATTTTCCCTGCTATTTTACCATATGATACAATAAAACCAGAATATTTTATATAGAAAGTGTCACAGAAGTGATCTCAGGCACTTCAGAGCGCCATCATCCACATCGACACTTTCCTCTGCGACTTTGAGACACCTGGGAGATGCAGGGAAGACTATGATAAAGGCACTTCAGCCTTCAGCATTACCTCTTCCAGAGGGAACAGTCAGACTGCCTTTGGTCTACCACTCCATTTAGTTTCAGAGGCTGTAAGCCTTCTTTAATTTTTTTTTTTTTAAGGTCCTGTAGCTTCTCCTTTTGTTGGAAATCTATATTGAAAAAAACTTCAAGTTCCCTGCCACATGCATGAGAGCTTTGGCCTTGTGTGCAAGAACCTCCTGTGCTTAAGGTGCCCTTTCTGGCATGGCCTGAAGTCCTGCTTGAGCTCCCACATGAACAATTTGGAAACGCTCCTGCATTTTATGACGATGTGGCACAGCTGCCAATAGCTTTGAACAAATCACTGAGGCAGATATTATCAAAGGTTCCTCCTGTAATCAAGTCTCTCATACACATTCACTTTTAAAAGGCTTGTGCTGATTTAGAAATTTTTGTTCTAACTTCTTTGCATCTCAGCCTCCCTATGTTTACATGCAGGATACATGCAGAATACATGCAAATGCAAAATATTAAATAAGGACTAGTTATTTACCTTTCTTTGTATTAGAGCTAATAAAAAGTACCACCATTATATGACAATTTTTTCATAGGTTTATTGTTTGCACAAAAGACTAAGACTGTATGCAGTATACAAACATTTCATCAGTTATTTCTGTGAAAATTCCATTATATTATTTTCTAATTCTAGCTACAATTATGAAGCAAAGAATCAAAACATGTAAAAGGAGGAATTTTGGTTCATATGATAGAGTAGGTAAGGTTTGATTTTATATCACATCTTCCACTAGTTAAATAGGATGCCTGACCCTAATTACAAGTATAGAGGATTAATCACAAATGCTAATCATCCTCCTAAAATGCACAAACCCCGCTGCACCTGCAATTGTTGCACAATTGATCAAAAGAAACAAGTGCATTTCAAGACACCCTGCTGCACTGTGGCAACCTGGCAATGCTCCATGATTAACATGAAATTTCTAAATGAGATCTCTCTTTTAAAAGCTGTGTCATTGGCAAATTAGAAATTCGTGGTGAAAGTCAAGGACAAACGTAATATAAATTGACAACAGTCTCCACCATGATTGCTGCTCATTAATTTGCATAATTTGTTTATTGTTTGGTGTGTGTTTGTTTTTTAGAAAGTCTATTCAAGCCAAACCCTTGAGGCATCAACAGCAACAGTCTAATCTCTCCAAGGACATAATTTATACTCTTAAAGTCTCACAGTGAATAGCAGTATGAAACCAACTAAATTAGATGTGCACTGGAGTTCCCAGGACTGATGTAGGCTATACACAAGCCTAGGTAACTGGCAACTGCCCAATTAACATATATTTCCTTTATTAATAGTATACATATTTAAAAAAGGAAAAAAAAAGGTACTGCCAACAAAATCACACTGAGAGAAATTTAAATTAATACATGTTACTGACAACAGGTCAAAGGGATACAGGCTTATAAATCCAATCAATATACGCATTTAGGGCTTGATTCCTAGAACTGTTTTCTATAATCCAGACAGGAAAGCACACGTTTAATTGAAAAGAATGTCATAGTCCTGTTCTGTTACAATGAAAGTCAGGGGGACAACTCCCAATGTCAAATCACAAGCCTTCAGTGTTCTGCATAGTCAGGCTCAGAGTGCTTAGCACCTTGCAGGAGTGAGCCCTTGATTACTGTTGTTCTTTTCTTTCCAGATATTGACACAAGGAAAAGTCAATACATGATTATAAGGTCAATGTAGTCTTGTTGCTAATGCCATTATTAAAAGAAAAAAACAGTTTAGATTACATCACATAGCAGTCATGCTATTTCACAGCTGCAACAATTTGGTCACTTGAGACCCACTTTTAATATTGGGCCCTTCATTTTGTCATTGGTTAAGATTTTTTCTGCTTCACAGCTGTCTCTCAATCAATCAGAAAATACGTTGTATTTCCATCCTCTGAGAATCTTAAATTTTGATACTAACAGACACATTGATATACACTTTATAATTTTAATGTGTTATTCATCTATTAATCCCAAAATGCAGACATTTGGAGGGAGTTGGATACTGACTTCAAAATAAAATTACTGCAAATTTTGTTTCATTTTTCAATTATGGCAAAGATAATACATTCTTCTAAGTTAGCTGAAAGTTGGCCATGTGGTAACAACTCACTATGTGTAGGTACTGTAAATGTGGAATATATGAACTTAGGTGCAGATGACATTGTACTGTGATTCCGTTCAGTCTTCTGATAATAACATATACAACTCTGCTTCTTACTTATTTTTCTTTACATCCAATGACAACAGATATAACTGAATTATGCAGTTTTTTACATATTGCCTCCATAATTGCTTAGAATACAAAAACTGAAAAATTCACTTAATGTTCCAGATAATGTCTAATTGCTGTTATATTATAAATTGGGTCTATCAAAGGAGAGCCCTGTGACACTGGCAGGTAATTTTCGTAAGGGATGATAGGGAGTGATGAAAAAAAAGTTGACAAACTAAGCTGCTTCTGTTGTTTTTGTTCTTGTTCTTTCGGATCTAAATATTCAATAGCTGGCTCCACAATGAACCCATGTGTTGCTATGTGAATATAGAAACCGATCCTCAAAGGTGGTGAATGCTTTAAGGGTTAGGACATATAAAATGAATTATTAACATCTTGAAATGAACAAAAGACATTTTCTCAAGTGCAGTAGTAAGTGTTAAATAATGAAGATGTCTGCAAGACTCCAAACAGTCACAGCTAACAATCAGTGTTGTCAGACCCAAGTCCTGCCTGAACTGATTGCAGGACTGAGCTCACCGTGTGTGCCTCTCAATCTACACCCATGCTGCATGACCTTTGTCAGTGATTAGTGTAAAGTCTGAGATAGATCTTGTAACTATGATGAACTATTAATAGTAAAGCACTTAGGCAAAACAATGCTATGGGGAAGAGAGGATATTTGTTACTGCAAGATGATGACAAATTTTGTAAAACTGTATTCAAGCTAAGGGCAACTGAGCTCTGTGAAGGCTCCTAGGGTTCCTGATCCTGTAAGAGTCCAGATGTGGAACACAGCTGGAATAGCCCACAGATCATTTCTGGCCTGCATAAATGCCTTTCCTTCTCAGGGAACTAAGAATATTATTTATTTGTATCCAGGTCTTATTGTGAGGATGAAATGGGATTCCTCTACAAGGGGCTAGTGACACAAAGCTATTACTAATATTGCAGGTGCTGAGTTAATTTTAAGCATGCTTCAGAAATGCCAGCATAAGAGAAAAACATAGTTCAGGTTGCTCTTTTCTCCCTACTTGGACCAGAGAGAGGGGGGGGAAAAGAGAGAAAAATTGTGTCTGATGGCTCTTCTGGAGCTAACAGAATTAAAGTATTGATCAAGGACTTTTAGTCCTTTCCTGACAACAGCTCAGGCACCAATGTTTTATAATAAGGTGTCTGTGCAGGTGCTGTTTCCCCTCGCAGCATATTCCCTCTAGATGTGCATCCCAGTGTGCCGGGGTCTGAAAGAGCTGGTTTTGGATCCATATCTAATATTTCTCCTCTAAAAGCTAAACTCGTATCTTGTCACTCTGCCTTGAGAGAACATCTATTTTTCACTGCCATTTTCTCATCCTGGCATGGTTGGACTTTTGTGAGAAGAAACAGATTCTGTAGGCAAAGCTATATAAAGAAGATGAAAAAAAGCCCTTCCTATTGCCTAGGCAACAGTCACCTACATTTCAAGGGTTTTCAATCTCATGCCTTTACACTCACACTTACAGTACAATCTTCAAAGGTGTTTCATAACAGTTATTTTCAGCCATTATACCCAGTGGAAGTCATAAATGGCATAATTACTCATTATAAGTTTGTCCTTTTGCTTTCAGAGGTGCCTTACACACTTCAGTGCTCAAGAAATAGTAATACAAGAGTAATATAGTATGAAAGTCAAACCTTACACTTGGTCATCCATTACTGATTTTCATATACTTATGCACAAAACTGTATCTGTTTTAAGACATTGTTTAGCATTGAAATGTTCTCATCTCTTTTATTCAATTGAGAAGGAAAAAAAAGAAAAAGAAAACCCACAAAATTTCTTCTAGCAGTAATTTGCTTATCTTCTCCTGAATGTTCACAGCATGGGATGGTGATGTTAAAATAGAGACCCAAATATTACAAATTATGATGTTAAAATAGAGACCCAAATATTACAGCTATATTATAAAACATTCACAGATGACTATTTTAGCAGTTGAAGCAAGGCATTGAGGAGTAATTCAGGACTGCATGAAGCAGCCTGCAGTCTCAGCTTAAACATTCTGGTGCTCAGTAGCACCTCTCACAAAAGACCACAAAGCACCTGTGAGGATTGTCCTGGAACTACCCCTGTAGCAGGAGTTGTCTTGGATTCAGGTGTCATTTACACAACATGGGACAGGCAGGCTGTGCCAACTGCCATAGGCTTTCTCAACTATTTAATTCCTAGTTAGCCAAATTATATTTTTCCCCGTCCCTGTACTTGTCTCAGCTCTGCTGTAGAGAGGAATTGTGACACCAGAGACACCAGAAACACCCAAAAGGTTTTTCTTAAGTAAAGTATGTGGAAAGTCCTAATAATACCTTTGGAACAGCATTACAATACAGCCTGTCCTGTTGATAATCCATGTACTAATCAGTCCCTAAGTAATTGTTGACACCATAGAGTGCAGCAGCTCTGAAGGGAAATTACCAGCACATAAGTTACTTCTGCTGGAAACAGACTTAGCATTTAGAATATTTTCATCACCACTTTCCAGCTCATTAACCTTTTTGTATCAGAAAAAATACTGATATCCAGCCAGGATGAACTCATGAATCATTTAATTTGTTTCAAGTCTGCCCCAATAAGATCAGGAGAAACACTGAATGGAGGCTCTCAGAGTTTATTTTTAACTGACTAGCTTTCACATAAATATAATGATGATTTTTCTTTAATTTAGTGGTAATTATAGTTTACATTAATAAAGTGGCCTTACAAATTGAGGTAAAAGCTTTACAGATATAGTACTTCCAACTTGTTGATCAAAGAGCAATGCTCCAGAAACATGTAGCAAAGGCGAAAAAGTGGCAAACATCATATCTGAATGAAAGCATGAGGCATTTTACATCAATAGAAAATAATTATTCACACTGGACTTTAGGAAGGACACCACCCTCTACTATGTCTGAAAAATATTCCTTCAGACATTGGAGCTCCCATGCACGAGTAGGATGCAGGTGTCTGTTTAACAAAACAGAAAACTCTCCAATAGTACAATGCTCTCAACGTCATATTGGGCTTGTGACAGAGGGAGCAGTGCTGCCAATTGAATCGTTGATAGTACTTTTTGTACTACAAATCGGTTCACTGAAACCTCATCAGCTAATTGTACACAGCCCCTATGTAATTTGTCTCGTCATAGAGCTCCAGGGATTTGTCCTGGGCAACAGAGGGGAAAATACACCTGAACAATACCCTCAGTTCAGGTGGTTACAGCCTGCAGCAGGTGTGCAGTCTTCAGAGACATGCTCCTGGCTATGATAAAGATTATTCACTCTGACTTGTGGCTGGGAAGCAAAACCCTCAAGAAAGAACCAAACTGGCAAGTAAAGGTGAGGTGAAAGTTAGAGGGCCAAGAAACCTGTTCAGTCTTTAACTGGGGAATCACTGTTAAAATCTGGAGTGAAATGGCACAGAAACTTCCCTTTATAGGTGATGACGTACTCTTCAAAAAGCTTTAGGAATTGTGGTTATCTAAATCTTCTCACTTCACTTAAATACAGAGATAAAATAGCTAGCTGTTAAAATTGAAGTGTTGCCTCCTAGGCAGCAGGTGCACGCTCAGCAGCTGGGCTTTTAAGGAACAAAATATTTTCCAAAACTTGCAGTGATAAGGGGTTAAGCCCTTGCGGTGTGTGTCTAAGCCCATGTTGTTTGGAACAGACAATGTCCATCCAGTCAATTTAGGCTCAGCAGTAGATAGTGTCCTGCCTCGACCATACTTCACAGCAAAGCACTTCTACCTGATGTCTTTTAAAAAGCTAGTAAGTCCCACTGCTTTTATTTTTTTTGCAGAGCCCAGTCTGGTTAATGTGCTCTGAGAACATCTGCAGAGTCAAGCTCTGGAAATAGGACGGTCAGACAAGGATGGACCTTAGAGTATGGATTGTGACAGTGCTTCTGTGTGAGCTAAATACTCTGGCAGAGTAAGAGTAAGTATGGGCCAAAGCAGATCTTTAAGCATCTGAGGAGTTGAGGGCCAAAAGCTTTCAGGAGTAGGTTCTAGTATAGAAGAGAATTTCAAAACTGAAACTTTTGGTCAAAATCCCAGCATATAAGCCTCTTGTTCAGTCAGAGCATTTAAACCATTTCCTAAAGAATCTCTGATCGCTCTAACCTCACACTTGCTTCCATTAAATGATACCAAATTGTGGCTGGAATGGAAAAAGGGTGACACCCAGGTGACACCAGTCATGTCAGGTGAGATGACATGAAAAAATCCCTCCCTTGCTTTACATACATTGATGCAGAACTACTATCTAGCTGCAGAGAAATGATAGAGTATGCTACTTGCAGGTTTTGATTTTACAACTTTGCTACCAAATTGTCAAGTCTCAAGAAAAAAAAAGGAAAAGAAACAAGGGAATCAGTAATCCCTTTTTCTGTAAATAGTGTCAGGATTTGATTAGCTGGAAAGCTGAAGAAAAGACTCCAATATTTACAAACCAAATATGTTTACATTGTATGTTAGGAAACATGACCAGATTTCACTTTGCTGATCCTCTATTAAGAAGTATTTTGTTTTGAGTCCATAAAGAATTTCACTGAGTTTCAGAAAGTGTAAAATACTCAGAATGTTATTCTGTTTTTTCTCAGGAGACTTTTATTCTGCATTTATAGCAAGAAGAGACAGAGGAGTTGGACAGAAGTGACTGCCAAATACACTCAATGAGATTTAATTTTATGGGGATTTAGGTGCCTAATTCCCATAGGTTTCTCTGAAAACTATTTATTTAATAAATGCATTCAGTAAGTTAAGACCTCTGCATTAATATATTTTAAGACTAAGGATCATTAGATCATCTAGCCTGTCCACTTCTATTATACCAGCTATAAAACTTCATCTAGTAACTCCCCCAGTCAGCTCAATAGTTTGTGCTTTGCAAATAAATATCTTTGGGGAAAAAAAAAATCCCTTCTGGAGCTGAAGGCATCCATAGACAGAAGACCTACAACTTCACTTCATATGTATTCTACTTATTACTCATTCCCATGGCTAAATTATGTCCTTGATTTCTCAGCTGAATTTATGCAGCATCAACACTCAGTCTTCAGCTCTTTTTAGGCCTTTTTCTACAACTTTTTCAACAACTTTTAGACCCTAAGCTCTATCTTGGAGATATTATGTGCTACCTATTTTTAAATTACCTATTGTCAGGTCATTTCTTGAATGAAACTGTTGATGTATTTAAAAAAAAAAAAAAAAAACCCACAACATGCAAGGAGATTCCAACCTACAGTTTCTTCACAATAGATTCAGAAAAGCCAGTACTTCTTGTTTATATATTTTACACCAACCTGCTTATCCTCTCTGAATAAGCAACTTCTGAACATGCAAGAGGCACTGAAGATGCCTGTGCAAAAATTTCTGGAATGATTCTTAGCAAGTGGCTACTCACAGATGTAGTCAAAACACTTTATCTCTATGAACATTCTTGCCAATAAAATGTTCTTAGTTGAGTTTAAAAAGATATTAAAAAAGCATAGAGAAACACTGTGGACACTCTCAAAGTAATAAGTGGTATTTGTGTGCATATATTTCACAGACTGTTTAAACAGTCTACTATTTGCTTAATTTTTCCTGACATTGGCACAGCTGTAGATTTGCCATGACCATGAGAAAGTGTGTAGACACACTGTCCAGAGAGCTAACTTGGACTTGAGATACTACTACCACTACTATGCTCTGAAATGGGATATTCTGTGACAGTCCTGTCACTTGCTACCAGGAGCATCCCTTGCTTAATCAGCAAAAAATTATGCTGTCAATCAGAGACAGCAGGGTATTCCCCATAACTGCTTACTCAGGGGGAATGCCACTACTGGTTTTGTTGACTCTCTCCCCTTTGTAGCAGTATCTTGATACCTTCTTTTTTATTCTTGTACAGGACATGTTACTAGAGTTACCATACCAAAAACCAAGAAGCAGGCTAAGAAAATTGCAAAAACACATTGTGAGTATCTCATAATTTCAAAATAGCACGATTCCCAGTTTCAGAGAAAGCTTAAACCATGTGTAAAAACATTTTTAGAAACAAATTTAAACATGTGACAGTAAAGTATGCAATTCTCCTGCAGAAATTCCATGCCAAGCTGCAAACTAAGTGCAAATTAGAGGATGTGTTACATGTATGTTTTCCTCTATTAAGTTACATTTTTTAGAAAGATCTTTCCTTCCATCCACTAAGAACTATCAGAGTTTTAAGTGCTATGGAAAATAATATGCACAATGGAAGAATTTCAGCCACAGGCTTCTCTAGTTACCTTCTTTAGTGGTCTTTTTAAGTTTCTTCTTGCTCTTTCCCATCCTTAGCTGCCACCTGGCATTCTTCCGTTAGCACTGGAAAAGCAGGCCAAGCTTGCCAATAGCATCGCTTGAGTGACAGGCTGTGAAAATTTAAACACTCCACAAAAACATCCTTTTCCTCTGGAAAAATGGAATTTGACATCTCTATATTTCTTGGGGTTCTGATGTAAACTTTGCTCCATGGAGCATAAGGCCATGGGCAGTGATTTAGCCCAGCAGATCTAAAAGGGTTTTATTCATACTTTCAGAAGCAAAAGTAAGTGTTTGTTTTCTTTCTTTTTTTCCAAATACTGCTCTCTGCTTTCCCAAGGCAATTTTAGATTTCTAACTTTCACATGTTGATGAAGTAGTTGCTTTTATGGCTTTCTACTCACATATGATTTATATGCTGAACTCCTGGCAATAAAAAAAATATTCATTATTTTCTAACCTAAAGATTTGCCTTCAACTGCTCTATACTTGCATTTGTCGATTATAGCTTGTTAACTCAGGTAAGACCTTTCTTGAGATATTTTGAAAACAATGTTCCATTAGAAAATTTCATTTCTTAAAATAAACTTTCTTCACTTAGCCAAAATATATCAAGTACAAGAAAACATTTGCAAAAGTGATATTGATCAGATCCAGAATGAAGTTTCTTATCAAAAATCAGAAAGTCTGTTGCCAAATTTTTACATCATATGGAAGTAGGTAGAAAACTGTATCCAAAAGCCCTGCTTTGTTTGGTTCAGAACAAGACTTTGAGGCCAAGTTTCCCACCTCAGCATCCTATGCTTTAAACTAGAAAGTTCCTTTTGACTTTTCTCACAGAAATTTTCCCCAAATTATTTTAACATAATTTTTATGCAAAATGAAAACAAGTTTTTAAAATCTTTGCTTTTTTGTTGAAAGAATAACTGTTCTCTGGACAACTCCAGTCTAAAAAAAAAAGTCATTATAGCAAGCTAATAAGATGGCCTTGCAAAGGTTAGTTCTGTACTCTAACAAGAATTGACTGCACCTACTGTACTCTGGAGTAAACCAAAAGCCTCTTGCTTTTCCTGTGTTTTGCAGTGGAATTGCTCTTTCATCTTAGTTACTAAATGTATTAAAACCAGAAAGTCACATCCCTCACTGAAAGACAAGAACTCCCATTTCTCACAAGTGATTTTTAGGAGAGTATGTTGGGATTTATACAATATCTGCTCCTCAAAAGTAATTCTTACTATGAAAAAATCCATTGGAATTCACCATACAGTCTTACCTGAAAAAAGAAAGAAATAAATCCCACTTTCTGATCTCAGTATGTCCTAGTATCTTTGGTTCTTTTAAAACCAAAGGCTCTCTCAAATCCTATGGTACAGGCTTCTCTCTTGACATCTCCCTCATAAATTTACAGCACCACCACTGAGTTCAAGGATTCAGTGTAATCTGCCTGGTTTCAACGGAATCAGCCTAGATCTATACTGGCAAAATATAACCAAATTTTTCCTTAACTGTGCTTGAAGGCTACAGTGATATTGAGCAGATTGCTTTTCCCTCTTCCATTGACTTCAATCCCTTTGACAGCTGTGTGCATATGCCAGTAGTTTTAATAGATCTAGTTTGAACAAACTGTTAGGTTAACGGGAGGGGGGAAAAGGTACAAAAAAAAAAAAAAAGATACAGACACTGAGCTCAGGAACACCAATGTAAGTTAGTCCAAAATAACTCAGGGCAAAGACCAACCATTTGCATTCCCTAGGTGCTAAGTACCTATTTCCATGAGACACTTAACGTCCAAACAGCTCGGGATTAAGTGCTACTTTAGAGAGTTTCTCCAAAGTAATACCACTGTTGTGGGAGTCCAATATTTTCATTACAGTAAAGAACTTTTGAAGGGATAGGGGAGTTACTCCAAAACCACTGAATCCAGGGGCAGCCTTTCTTCTGGCTCCCATGAGTACTGGACACAGCCCATCTCCCTACAGGTACGTGCACCTTGAAGAGAAAGTGCTGTACTACCCCTTCTGCATGAAGTGCATCTATTCTTCCTTTTTGCAATTAGTGCAAAGTTTGAGGCAGTGGCCCTGGTGCTGGCTGGACTAGTTTAATAAGAGCCTGCAGTGTTTATTAGCCGAGAGAGAAACAGTTATGTCTCCAGCATTCCCAGGGGTTTCTTTTGCCAGGAATTCCTGCTCACACAACGGATTTCAACATTCCTCTTTTTAAGACGGGAACAAACAACTGAACCTACTGAGAGTACCCTTTGTCAGAGCTTGGTAGTGCTTTTCTAATAAAACACAGATGATTTATAATACGTTCACATGGGAGACATATTTGGCATATAAAGCAGTTGCAGCACAAGATTCTTGGGTGCCAGAAAGAGGTTTCTTGTGATTTCACTACAAAGATCTTCTGTTACTGCTCAGAACAGTCAGGGAAATTTTCTGTACAGCAGTAAAACAGTAAGATATTCTCACTGGTTAGTAACCACAACCTATTTCTCAGGGTTTACAGCAAACCCACAATAACTTCAATTGTTCTGCCACGAGACAAATCCCCAAGAGTTGCCAAATCCCCGAAGAGCAACAGGGTACCAATAGCTACATCCTATTATGGCTGGAATAATTCACTTACGTATCACTGGCTCTATACACAAGGCTTGGGAGCAGATTTTGGGAGCCAAAAAGTCTTACCTACCCAGTGGAGGCACTGCCAGGACAGGGGTGGCTGCCGTAGCGCTGCCATTCTCCCAGGAGGGCACAGCTTCCAGCATCATCGAATTTCCCTGGGCAACGACTGCCTAGGCAAGGCATTAGGCACTCTTTTTCAGTCCCAGTCTTACTTTTACCTCTCCATTAGTTGATTCAGCAGTTACAGGTATTTTTAAGTCTCTCTACCCTTGCACTATGCAGATTGACTGCAGAGCCAACAGCCTACGTCCAACCAGCCGCATTCAGTGAATCAGGTCAGGTGGAGGAGCAACCATCACAAAAGGCAGGTAGGAGGAGGCAATCCTCAAATGAATAGGCAGTAAAAAGAAGCCTTAGAAGAAGCCTTACTTCTTCATTCTCTTCCTTTTTGCCAGACTTTCAATGTTACAGCAATAGTTCCCCCCTCTCTTTTTTTGTGTATTTCATTCTTTCAATATCTTGATAGAACTGCATTGGGAAAGCAAATTGCTGAGGCTCAGATATCAAGTTGAGCATCCAGATGAATGGTTAATTCTGTAGGTCATTTACGCAATTGCCACCCCACAACAAAGACTGCTAGAACGTATAATTATAAAAAAAAGATATGTTTACCTCACTGAGGTGTACTTTATGGCTTACCTTTACTTTACTCACTAGAGCTTTGTAACAACACATAATGTCATCAATAAGAGCAGACCTGTAAAACTGAAAGAACCATGCATCAGCCATCCCCAGTACCAAAATGTGTTTGAAATGAGCTTGAAGGAAAACACTTGTAATGCAGGCCACAGTCACATTTCTTAAGTAAAACACAGACTAACAGAATAAGTGACTTTATGACAGATAAGAATTCATGCTGACAAAATTACTTTTGCAATGTTCACTCAAGAGGACAGGAAAAAAAAAAAACAATCCTGTGGGATAAAAAACATTGATCATTTTAGCAAGTTTCATAATTCGTGTGTTTCATACGCTATTTGTTTGCTATTACTCCCTCCTCTATATTTATATACAAAACATACACAGAAAAAAACAAAGCTTTTCCAGCTTTCTGAGGGACAGTAGACAGGCCACACTTTTTAAATATGAAGTATATTTTTAAATTATATTCACTTCTGTTGACTACGGGGCTGAATATACTTTGCATAGCATTTCAAAGCATGGCAACAAACCATTAGAAACAAGCCAATTACAAAAAAATGTAATACAGATTAAATCAGACTAACAAGGAAATAATTTATTACAGTCCATTTAAATTCTAATTACATCAAAACTTCCTCCTTTGTTACTTATCAGTACTCAAATGGGAAGCAGTTAGTTTGGCTGCACACAACAAAGCTGCAGTGAAAGAAAATATCAGTCCACGTGATAGTTCATACTATTTCCTCTTTCACCTACAAAAGGAGTATTTAAACATGGCAGAGTGACAGTTCAGCAGGCTCAAATGAGCCCACATCATTCATTTATTGCCTTGAGATAAATCACGCATCCTTCAGTAATCAGGTTTTAGTAAGAGTCCCACAATCATTGAATTACATGTATGAAGCATGCAGAATACATGGCCTTCTATTTATAATACATGCAACAGCTAAAAATGGTTCTATGCCAGCAATTAAAAAAGCAAATCACTGTGCTCTACCAGTTTGCCTCAGGCACAACCTCCTTATCACCTGTCATAGACACTCATAATGTCTTAGCCAAATGACAACTAAAAATAAGAAGTAGGACTGACACCCAAATATTTCAGCTAAGGTCTTAAAATTTCCCATTAAAAAATAAGAGAAGCCAAACAAAGACTGTCCAGAGAATAAGGACTTTACACAACCGAACTTCAGAATAAGCACTTTACACAAATGAATTCCCTGTGAGATTTCATACCAACTGTACATCATCTTTCAGGGGGAAAAAATGGAAATAAAAGCTACATATTGTGTCCAGATTAGAACACAGCTCTAAGCTGTTGAGTCTATTGCCAAATGCCTTCAAATCTGAGCTATCAGAAAAACAGAGGGAGCATTTAATGAGAAATGTAGAAGCTGCTATTTCACAGACCAGTTTATTGCTTTGCTATTCACTTTAAACAGATTATTTTCCATGCTCCTTCTTTTATAAACCTAAGAAACATTCTCAGGCAGGTTTGCCATTGTATTTATTTGAAGACCAGTGTTTTAAGACAATAATGGGAAGGCAGCAAGGGTAATAAAGTTTACTATAACTATAATGGTAAATTTTGAGGTAAGAATTCTTTATTTGAAAAATACACATTTTTGTTGATAACTTCTCTTGTAAGACAATGTGCCCAATTCCGTTGTTCATTTTTAATGAACCCTGAAGTTAAAGTAGTTTTCTACCTCACCATTTCAGCATTAGTACTGACAGCTGATGCAAGTGCCTCTGAATGTCTGATGTAATAATTATGACAAGTATTAATCACCTTTGAACCTTGAATGTGGTTTTTTTGCATACAACTAATATGAACGGTTCTTTACTGAGTTATTTCAAACACAGACGAGACCGTGGAAGGTTTTACACATCCGTCGTGCTAGCAAAATTCTAGGACACTTCTGTGTCTGTCATGCTGCAACTCACTGAATTTCATATCAGTTTGTCTGATGTAATAATTATGACAAGTATTAATCACCTTTGAACCTTGAATGTGGTTTTTTGCATACTACTAATATGAACGGTTCTTTACTGAATTATTTCAAACACAGACTAGACTGTGGAAGGTTTTACACGTCTGTCGTGTTAGCAAAATTCTAGGACACTTCTTGTCTGTCATGCTGCAACTCACTGAATTTCATATCAGTTTGCTGTGGAACTTCTCCAACTTTGGCTGAAAGTTATTCTGAAGAACACTCATTTGGCTTAACAAATGTACTCAGTGGCACTTAAATTTGCATCTGTTAACATTCTCAGTGTGCTGAGTGCCATTCCTAAAATACCCCAAAAGAATAACTTCATAGGAGAATCTTGGGGATTTCAGAGACCTAAATTTTAGATGATCTTCTACACTGTGAAATGCAGGCCGTTCAAATTAGCCACCTCAGCATGAGGACAGTTAAGTGCTCAACCACTGAGGGCTCAAAATTCCTTGAAGAGGGATTCAGACTGTCAGTGTGGCAGATATCGCTGAAAGAGAGGGTAATTTAAGCTGCATTTCTTGTTAGTATCCTAATGTTCTCAGAGATTCACAACACTAAGCTCTTTCTTTCAAATGTCAGGAACCCATCAAGTTGTTTCAAACACAAGAGGAGCTGATAGTCAATGGTTAAGCACTGGGATTACTCACCAGGACTGCGGGAGCAGAATGCTGCAAACTGAGCCGAGCAGCACCCCAGCATGGGGAATTTCTCACTCACACTTTTCAGAGGTATTCCACTTCACTACTGGTGAAGCTAAGGTGAAGCTAAGGACTCACCAGAGAGGCAGAGATGCAGCGATGACTGGAGTACCTTCCTCCTTTAAAATGCTGACCTCTCAAGGTGAACCCTACACCCTCTACACTTGCCCATTGCAAGCCAGCTAGCCCTCCTTCATCATCACAAAGGGAAATAATATATTTTTGTGCCTTACCCCTTCCTGCCTCTACCCTCCAGATATTCCCCACTTTAGAAAAGAGTGATTTAGTGATTAGAACATTAATTGGCACAGAGGCAGGAAGCCAGCTCTTGCACCTCCCGGTGATTATCCTGAACTGAAAGCAATAGACTCACGCATTTTCATTTTCTTGTTCTAAGCCAATGCACTGTTAATTATTTCATGCCTGAGCACATCTGTTGGCTCGGGACCTGCAGGTAAAGTAGGTGAATATTTTGTGAACCTTGGCAGGGCTTGGGCCTTAGTCACCTGCCAAGTATCTCAATGCTGTGAAGACTTTGGTGGCTATAACAATGCACCAACAGCTTTCCCAGAGGAAAGCTGATGCAGAGGAAGTTTTAGGCACCTGCAGGGTTAGGCATGAATTTTGTTCGTGACAGTGGGTGTCTACAAAATTAACTAGCTGCCCTGTCAACCTGGCTCCCAACATCTCAATCAAGTATTTACAAATGAGACAGTAGGACACCGCTATTGCAATTTGTGCACATGAAAGGTTCAGCTTCATTTAAATACTCAAACATAACTGAGGAATGTTATTGTTCTACTTTTTCCCCGAAGATCCACATGATCGAATTCTTCATCTGCATAATTTGCCTGCATTTCCCCAGTGACTGACGCAGGAGCTGTCCGTACCAGAAGCGCACTCCTCGGAGCTGGATTGCACTGTTTGGCAGTGATTGAGACGTCTGGAATAAGAAAAAGGACTCTGTCAGCAATACAATACTCATGACATGTTCCGTCTTCAGAACTTTTCCCCCCAAAGTCTCGCAGTGAACGATGCAATTAAAATTTTGGAATTGCAGGGGTGGTGATTGAGTGCTCAACTTCTCATTTTCTCTGGCAGCTACTCAACTCCATCCAATTATGGCAGGAACCAAATGAATTGCAAGTGAAATAAATTTTCCCCAGAGCATTTCCATTTTATCAATACATGCTTCAGGTTCTGAGAACACATTAGCAGCATTGTGTCTTTCACGGAAATTATTTCAAATTATTATTTTCTTCTGAAAAAAGAGAACTATCTAATTACACCCAAAGAAACACAAAAGAGAGTGACCTTGAACACAGTGTTCCTATCTCTTGAAAATAAAAATTCAGCAAGATCAACTGAATTGTGTTTACAGCATCGCAAAAGTTTTGGATATTTACTTCACACTTTTAATAAATATTTTTGTGATACGACTCATACTCACTGCTATTTCTCATTGTTTTGAAAATAGTTCAAATTTACTTTTTTTGGCAAAATATGTCTAACATCATAACCTTTGAAGAATATCACAATCATTTTCACAAGTTGGTAGTTTATTTTAGTAGCATCATCTATAATATTTTTCAGAATTTGTAGGAATGATGTTTGTGTACATTTAGTGTGCACACATACAGGCACAGGAGCTGGCATAGAAACCGCACTATAAGTTCTGTTGAAAAGCATTTGAAATGAATTAGACTTAGTCATGCGTCAAAAGATAACAGTCTTAGGTGCTTTGCTGAATAGAAAGGAAGTATTGCCATGCATACACATGACTAAATTCGGTGGACCTGGAGGAAAACCAGCACATAGAGATTACTCAAAGTATCAGTGTACACAGAGAGAAGCAGCTTCCTGGGTCATCAAACTCAGTCCACCATGGTTAATTACTTTTAATATAATCTGTTATAAATCTTCAAAGGTCCAGCCTAAAGTGATTTAGGATTTTTGTCCACAGTATCTATTAAAAAGATGTTCTATAATTTCTCTGCAATGATGATTAGAAACCTTCTTATAATTTCCACAATAAATGCATGATGGCAAATTAGATTCTGTTAGGTTTTGTGCTAATATGTCCTCTTTTTTAAATCACTTCTCCTCTTGTTTCTTCTGCTAAATATGTTAACAAGAACAGCTTTATAATTTCTGGTATCCTATGCTAAGGAAATGAAGTTAGATAGTTAACTAATGTAGTTAGTAACTAATTAGATAGTAACTAATGATAGTTACTCCATTCCTCAGAGTTCTCTAGCAGTCCCTCCCAGTATTTGTTCCAGTTTAGTGCATATATCTCAGTATGAAGAGTATACAGTATTATAGATTTCATCCCAAGGCCCCACACATTGAATACTAGACATACTTTACCTGACATTTTGTAGCATCAAATCTCTTTTTGTGTCCATAGAAAATTAAAAAATTACCTCCATCCTTTTAACAACTAATACAGCAAGGTTCTTCTTCTCTGTCTCATATGACTCAGGAGCCCTCAGTTTATATCACAAACTGCTCTCCAAATACCTTGTCTCACAATGCTGGTTTTCATCTCTCCAGTCTTTACCATCATCAATATTCCAGTCCTGTTTGTAACTTAGATGCGTTCCTGAACATCAACAAGTTTAATTAAACTTACTTCTCGTACTAATTTCACTTTTGAAAATACTGCACAAAATCAGCACCAAAAATGAACTGCAAGGAAATCCATGAGCCTAATAGTTCCTCAGTGTCACAATTCATTGTCCTTCTTGTTTGTCAGCTAATCTGTATCTCTGTGCTGCCCTTAATCATTTATTTCTTTTTATTGTATGAAGTTCAGGCTTATGTTCAGATCAGCATTTCTGTAAAGCAGAAAACCATTTTTACCAAGGATACTCATCAGCTCAACCTGGTAAATCCACAATGCATTTTATCTCCATTTTTTCATTTATATTCATATCCTTAAAGATTCTTTCATTTAAACTGTAGCTGTATTTACTGAGTTTAGACTAATGTGTCTGTAGTACCTTGATGGCTTCCCTACCTTGCTTTTAACTCAAATGCTCTATTTGTTACACTTCAGTCATATGGTACCAATTTAAACAAATGACTAGAGTTATTTAAAACCCTTGCAGCCTGGCTTGTGGTTTCACGTGCTAAATCTTTCAGACTTCTAGGATGGAGATATCTGCTCACCACTTCTCTGTTTAAGTTCCTTAAGCTCTGCACCTCAGTTCCTCCTCAAAGTTTTTACTTCCATCTCTTGTTTCCACCAGCCATTCTGCCTTTTCACCGTTTCTATCATCATCTTTAATTTGAGGCAGAATTTCTCCACTTCTGGGGACAGACAGCATTAGGTTCTTTTCAATCTTGACTCCACGTTCATTGTTGAGTTGTCCCACTTCTTTTCTTGTTCTCTTTTTACCTCAGTGGATAAAGGATCTCTTCATGCTCATGTTAACTTCCTGGAAAAGTCTAAATAAGCTTTTGTTTGTTTTTTCGCTTTTAACAGTTCTTGAGGTAGCCCAGTACTTCCTGATCCCAAAGACTTTCTTTGCTAATCAGCTCTATTCCCCTTTGTTCTCTAGCTCACTATCATTTGAATTATTTTAATGCTTAGCAATTATTCATTTGTCTTAGTTCTTCCTACTGGAATATTAAAGCGAACGGCATTATTGAAGTTTTTGACCTGAAAATGAAACATTAAATAATGTAATATCGTATTGAAAGAGCTCTACAGAAGCTTACGCGGGAAGCAATAGGCTTTCAATGGAAATTCTACCACAGTATGTTTCCTTAAACCTTAGCTGAAGGCAGAAGGGATAGACATGATATCCAAATTTTGTGTATAAGTCTGGATTTGAAATTTTGGTGTGGCCTGCAAGTGGGCTGTTTTGGAGACTGTATTCCTAATAAGGATGAGCAGTTGCATAAACAGATATTTGGTTAAATTATGGGAAAAAAAAAAAAGTATGACACGCACTTTCTTCATATTCATGATATGCCTTGGAGGTCTCTACATCAGCACACAAATGAATACTTTCAATATATTTTCTTTTGTGTTAGTCCTTAATAGCTTTGCTTTGCCAGAAATACCCTATAGTCTATACTGAAGAAGCTTGGGTCTTCTATTCCCAACCACAGCTGTTTATTGCAATTCAGAACCACAAGAGGTTAATAATGTGTGAGTAGTGAGGTCTTTGTCGTTGAATATTAATTATAACAAGTTTTCTATACTCTATTTTACAAGAGTTCAGGGAGGATTGGTTTAGCTACCTCACACAAAAAGTGGTGCGAGAATATTGAACTATTGAACTATTTTTTGCAAATAAAAGTCAGTGCTAGAATAATTCTAGAGACACAGAGGAAATTATTTTTTCTTTTCTCCTTTTTCTTTGTTTTCATAAGAAAATTTTTACTTGATGTAACAATCTGACATGGCAGCACATGCTTAAATTGAATGTTATTGACTAGTTTGTGATCTTTTCAGATTAGACAAAAGGGATGATATGCAAGGATTTTATCAAATGTCAAGAAATAAATAGCATTCTTGTTCATTATTAATAATTTCCAAAACAAGACATTATTTCTGAATCAATAGCTGTGTTTGCAATAAGATGATAACTTGAGAGCTCTGGGCCTCATTGTACTCTGATTCACATAAACAGCCTTAAATTAAATCGGGATTAATAGCAGAAATCAGCGTGCTAATGAAGTGAATTACAGTGTCATAGCGCTTCATAACTGTGAAAAGTATTTAAAATGTCTGATATTTGTTATTTATTGCATACAATTCAAAAAGACCATATCTTAATGTTTAGATATATGCTTAGTCTTACATACATAAACACGCTAACTTCAGTAGAATTGTATTGCAGTAAGCATCTAAATACCATTTTCCAGACTGTCTAATACAGAAACCATACTGCTTTTTTTAATCTAATGAATTCAGATATAGAAACAGAAGAGATATATGATGATGTAATCTAAATTTTGAAAAGGAAGTATTTGGATCAACATTTCCTATTATTACATTCACGCTGCTAGCACAAGACTATATTTTACAGCACTCTGATTCCTTTTTTTTAAGTGGATTTCACTTATTTTCAAAAGATTGAGTCTTTAAATGTATGAAAGATGTTAAAAATGTTTTTTACAAATCTACAGCTGACATTTTGATCCTTTTTTCCACCGACAGTCATTATAATCTTAAAAAAAATAGAAATAAACACGCTCTTTTTTATGTTTTTAAAGCAAATTACAAACCAGTCATTTTATGCTCTTACTGCTGGATTATGGGATACAAACTGCCAAGAAATGTTTTGGGTATGTCAATAAGCTCTTTCCTGGGTTCTCTGAAACAGCAAGAAGTTAGTGCCATCTATAGACAGAATTTAATATTGAAAAATAATAGGAAAAATAATATAAGCTCATCAAACCAATCATATCAAACAAATCAGAGGTCATTCTACAATATAAAAATGAATAGAAAAATTCCTCATATCTGCTCATCTTTCCCAGTTTTTCTAAGAAACAATTTAGCACAAGTGAAGACTTTAACCTATAACAGAGCAATTTAATAATTGCTTTCAGTAATCCTGTGAACTCACTTTAGTACACGCTTGTTTAAAGTAACCCAGCAGTGGTCATTGGTTAATACACTGCATAATAAACACCATTACTGAGTCCTTTCACTTTTTATTGTTTCACTTCTCAACTGAGCTGCCTTCAATAGTTATAATGACTATCACCACTGGCAAATCTAATCTTGCAAAGCTTAAGCACCTAAGTCACTTTAATTATGTGAATAATCTAATTATCTTCAGAAGTTATTCACATGCTTTGTCTTGCAAGAACATGCTCCTAGATTATAAAATTGTCTGTTGTATGCATCTTGTTTCTTTTAATTGCAAACCTTCTGTCCTGATTTACCATGAGACTGAAAAATCATATATATTTAATGTAAAAATAGTATTACAAAATAAATAAAAAGGTATGCTGGTAACTAAAAATCCACATAAGACCTGATGAGAATTAGAAAATTACCAGCAGAGTGGTACTTTGTAAACCATATTAAATACCCTAATCTGTATTTTAGGTCATCTAAATGTATGCATAAATCTGTCTTCTCTCAGTTTTTATGTCAATAAAAAAAGGTTTGCGAGTCCAATCCAGCTTTCCAAGAAACACCCTTCTAACTTTTTAATTAAATTAGGTTTCAAAGCAAAAACAATGCCATAGTGCCAGACATAAAACTGAGAGACAATTTGTTGAAGTTATACAGAGGAAAAAACATTGCTGTTATTGACCTTAAAGGATCAATATTGTCATTATTGTCAAAGGGCCACCCCCTCCAAGCCCTTTTGGGCAACTTCCTTTCATTAAATATCTATTTCTATCCTGAGAGTGAAGAGGAGAGTGGGGCTGCAAACACCTGGTAGAGGATTCTGCGCTCACGACGGAGATGTGCAGAGCAGCAACAAGGCAAGCAGGAACCCAGCATGCAAAATGTTCTGTGGTGTTTGGAAAGCAATAACTGCAAGCTCCCTAACTGCATAAAGTACATCACATGAAATACCTAAATGGCTTGTTTGGAGTTGAAAGGTTAGCAGATTCAGTCAGAAAACTGCATGTTTAAAATAGAAAACCCAAATATCTTGAAGTAATAAAAAATAGAGACTTACTTTTTAGAAAGTTATCATATAATTGACATTAGTATGCCGAAGTTGTATGGTACTGCTGAATTAACTTTGGCACCTTCGAAGGGCATGCCTGTATATTAGTGCATTCAATTCCATAGCTGGTCTTTTAGCAGCATTTCAATACTGCATTGAATACACACATCCATACACATACAGATATAAATATATATAAAATGTCAGGAATTAAATTGCTTTGAAATGTCTGTATTTTTGCTGCTATAACAAAAATGAGTATGCTAGTAAAATATGAAGCATTATAGCACACATTGAAATCCTTTAGTAGAGGTAAAATAATTTCACAAAGAGATTTCTTTCTGTCCGGTTCAGCACAATTGCAACTTGTGGTAAAGAGTTTCTAAAAGGAATTAGGTTGCTTGAATTTGTTTGAATGTCAAGCTTGTATATTCTCTCTCTCTCTCCTTCCATTTGCTCCAAGCGCCTAGACAAATTTCATTTTTTACTAACCTAACTAAAAGGCAGGTTTTTCTATAAAAGTATTAGGCTTTGAATTTTCTTCATCTTACGCTAGTCAAAGAAAATGTCATATTGTCTCCTTGGGTATTAGCAAAGGCACGCGCTGCAGAGCCATACATCTATTGTGACAAAGCTCAGCAAGTCAGAGATTAGCAAAGAAGGATGAGTAAGGAAGTAACTACAGCCTTCTCTCCTGAGAAGCTGATGACTTTATTTAATATCTTGTCCACAGTTTTTATGATGTTCACCTACATCTACACCTTCCTTTTGGTAAACTCATGAGCAACCTTTATTTTCCAGTTATTTCAGAATATATATCTGAAAGAAGACAGTGCATTTGAAATGAAGAGGCCTAGGTGGAATTTGAGGCAGCCTGATGAGCAAATTAAAACAATGGACAGCGCTTGATACACTTGTTGCTTCCAGACAAAGAAATGTCTGTTTTACCCCTCACTCAGCAGCTCTGTTTAAGGAAAATTAAAAAAAAAAAAAAAACAGAAGTCCTGGGGCTTTTACAACCCTTCTGCCTCAGAATAATAAATCAAAAGATGAACCAAATACTACCTGGATGGTTTAGACAACTGGTTCTGTACATTTAATTTGCCTCTCCTTTAGTCAAGCCTGGGAGATTCACAGATAAAGAATGTTTGTCAAAGAATTTTCATCAGATCTGAAAAGCTGAAACTGATATAAGTTACTTCCACCCCTTTATTTTTCATGTACAGCATTGATTCCCAGTGAGAGTACTGCTCACCAATGTTTACTTTCATTTCTTTTCAAATGAAAAATGATAGATAACTTTTCAGTATGATTTTGTAAAAAAAACCATTATTATTACTCTTAATTATTTATTTAGAAAGAAAATTATTAAATTACAAGCATATGGGATCTGGAAGAAAAGGAAGAATGTGGGGCTTATCAGTTTTTAAATGGCTCAATTAAGTAAAATTACAGCTTGACTTCAGGCTGCTTTATGAAGTCTAAAAACAAGGAACTGAAGACCATGATCCAACACTTGTTGAGGCTTACAAGAGTCTTTTCTCTACCACTTTGGGCACAGGATCAGGCCACAAAATGTCACATGTTTCTTATGTACAGTTCTAAAGTGAGTAGTAAGAAAAAAATCTAGTTTTCTCATACTTAGGAGGCTTTTTCTAAGAACACAGTCACTTGGAACACAATGAATAACAGGAAAGCCAAGATGAACACAGAAGAGGATAAATCTCAAATGAACCAGCTTCTGGATGAGAGTTACGAAAAAACATTCAGAAAAACAAAGCAGTAAAAATTTTTCAACCATAGTTCAAATATATTATAAATTACAATTGAATTTATATTTTTTTAAACAGAAGTTGTAACAAAGAGACCACTCAACACCTTATTGGCAATTGGGCCAGCAAAGATAAACACAAAGATAATTCAGTAATGTATACCTATGATAAATATGATCATGGGACAAAGATTTTCTTTCTGCGCCACTTCAATTACATTAATTAGGTTTGAATATTTCCCCATAAATTATTTGCAGACCAGTAGAGCCAAAGCTTGTACCCTCCTCAATAATATGCTTTATAGCGTATCTCTTGCCCTATAAAACCAATTTCAGATCTATTTGGATATGTATGTGTATAAGTAATAATGTTAAATGAGGAGACAAAATAATTTGATTAAGATATCAAAAAAAAAAAGCTAGGAAACTCATTCAGTGAAGAAATTGAATATACCCAAATTTCAGTGTTTGAGGGGAGTTAGAGGAAAGGGCTTTTTTTTTTAAAGGAAAAAATGAACCAATTTTGAAAGGCTCAGATATTTCCCTGCTGCGGTCTGGAGTTCTTGCAATATAAGTTTATTGACTCTTGTGCTGTTTTGAATTTGTATGAGGCCATTTATATCATTTATGAAATCTCATATATTACTGTGAAGCACATAATGTGGTTATGTAAAATGTATTTTAGTTGCCAAGGAAAATAGAGCACAAAAAAGGCAAAAAACCTTGGTGTCTTTGGGAGATTTTAGTATGCACTGAGCTTTAGAGGATGAATACGAAACCAAATCCAACCTGAATGCTTTGGGTTTGCCCTGAGGCCTAGAAAGAACTTTTTTTCTTTATGTACTCTGCCTCCACTTGGAGATAGATGCTTATAGAATATTGAGAAGCTATATAAAAAAAGAAAAAGTCATCAACCACAGTCTTGTCCTACTTCAGAAACACAGACTAGCTATTTTTACTGTCAATCTATGAAAACTTTGGTTCCTTCTTACCGGAAAGGAATTGATAGAGAGAATACTATAATGTGAAATAATGTACTACTGGATACATACTTCCCCCTGGAAATGGATTCAGTCTGTCTTCTTTTACAGCAAATGCTATAGATTTTACTCAAGACGAAAACATCCTACTTTCAGGCTCTGTAAATTCATGTAAAAGGAAGTTTGAGAGAATTTGAAAAGGCAAAGTGATGGAGCGAGATTAAGGATTATTCTGTCCCCCTTATGTGAAAGAGCTTTGCTGCAGTTGCAGGAAGGAAAGTGAATCTGTCTGGACGTATTATATTATCTAGAGGTAAATTGGATGTTAACTGGGTCAAACATCACACAGCTGTAATTTTGCCGTAGGAGAATTCAGGCCAGTGTGTCAGTGCAGCAGCGACTCTAAATGACTGATTCTTTCACCCATACCAGAGAACAGCAGCTCACCTGTGGGGCACGAGAAATAAGAACCTACAAAGAAATTTTCTGATCAGCCCACCTGAGAATGAAAAAAATTGAACAGTTAACCAATTTCCAACACAAATAATTAAAATACTATTCAGTGTTGTAGAACTCTGTGAGAAGGAAACCATCTACAGGAACACTGATAATTAATGATGCTGCTCATAAAGGTAGAGGACATTTTTCAAGACGGAAGATAAAACATCAATACTTATCAGACAACGTTACGCTCAGGGGCTTATTGAAGTGAGTGGAAATAACTATTTTTCTACTTTTATTATATAAGCATATTGCATTTTTTGTAATAGAATTGTTTTGATGTGCCGTTGCCAGCATTGAGCATCTCAAAGAATTGCCTCCCATTTGCTCTTCTTCATAATACGCCACAAAACGGTTTATGTTTTAAAGATCAGCCATGTTCTGGACAGTGCATGCCACTACCATTCAGAAGCGCACAGTCTGCAGCAATGGCAGGGCCAAACCCAGGACCAATGGAAAGTCCTTGGCCAAGTTTACTAGTGGTAAATACTCCATTGGGTTTGGCTGCTGAACTCAGTTCTGCTGCTGGAAATTGAGAGTAACCCTACCAAAGATAATCTTTTGCAATGTAATGTTATCAAACCAGAGTGGATTCATAATTACTTTGGAGAAGCCATCTCATGAGGAAAAAAGATGAGGGGGACTCAATTAGCTGTAAAGTCTTTTGTTATCACAAGACAGTAACTTTTTCCCATGACAGAGAAGACTGCTTAGGAAAATGGAACATGATAAACAATATAGGGCAAAGTCAAAAGATGAATAATCTGTTTGCAAGTCATGTAATTACTGTTTTGAAGTTATCATTAAGTTCAAGATTGTGAATTAAACAGAGAAAGAGAGATGTCCTTTAAAAGATTAATTATACCTAGTTTAGACGACCCAGTATCTGTACCAAACAATTTACCAAATTTCTAGTGTGTTGAAAATAGACTGAAAACAAAACCCATAGTCTTATACACAAACACTGTACTGCACCATTAGACAAGAGATGGGTCTATCTGATTAATGTCAGTTAAGTAAAGACAAGTCTCACTATAATAAAAGGTCGCAACTTTCTGTCTAGCACTTTGCAGGAGTAACAATACTGTACTCTGAATGATTTTGATTCTACTCTGAGAATAAAACCAAACATGTTAAAACTTATCTTTCTAAGCATTGATAACCAAACCCATATTTTTTTTATTCATGTGCTAGCAGGGTTGATTACTAAAAATACTGAACTCTGTAGCTCATCTGGGAAACCAACAGAAGGCAGAGTTGCTCTCCATTTCTGAAAGTAAGTTTTATTTAGGCTATCCATGTAATCATTGAGGGATCTGCTTTGACACTCAAATACGGACAGTTAGGCTGTATCCACTATTGACTGCATCATTCTCATATAAAAGGGAATTCACCATGTATTCCAATGAACCTAACCTATATATCTACCTGAGTGAAGGCAGGGACGCTCCCTTTTGCATCTCAGATACTGGATGAATTCTTCATGCAGCAGCACCAATGCAGTTTCCCCTCCTCTCTTCTCAGCAGTCTCAGCTATTTTGTCTCTCCCTGTTCTGCTCCAGGCACTCAGCTATTTTGTTTATGGCTGCAGCAGTCCCTGGCTGTCTTGCTTTACACTAGTGCCTTGTCTGGTTTATATATATTTTCAATGCTCCTAGAAAACTTGATGAAGGACAGATAGCAAAAGAGGCCAGACCACCAGGCACTGTAAACTGGATAGCTCTGTGGATTCGAGTCACTTAAAACCAAACTAGTGATTCACAAAATAAGTTTTTCGTTCTGGGACACCGTGCTTTGAAATTCTGTTGTGGCTGCACAGACTCTCCATTTTCTGGATGCCTGTTTAAAAAGCAGACATTTCTGTGTGCATATTCTGTGCATATTCATTTCAATACGTATTTGAAGCCAAAGAGATCATCTGGATCCACAAATAAAATGCCTACAGTCATTCATGCCCAGTCACAAATACTATTGGGGTGACCAGAGGTGGAACCTATAATTTAGCTGTCAGATTTTGTTAATGGGTCCATAAAGTAAAAATTATAGGCTGACAGCATCCTCCGTTGGGAAACTTGCCATTGAGATATTCTGCGGTCTCTTAAATAAAAACTGTCTGAGTGAGAAAAGTGCTGTTAATACAGTTGGGTGCTTTAGGGTAGCTAGATTTTTTCTAATTCCCAAATACTCTACACTACTGTTGCAGGGCAAATGCATACATTAATATCCTGTCTCCCAAGGAGATGTGTAAATTTTTTTTTGGAGAAAAATCGTAGTTAAACACAGACACCATTTAAGTAGGGATCTTATTGATTCTCTGTCACGAGGTATCTGGACATGAAACTTGATGTCTTCCTAGAAGATATGCTGTACTCTGGCTTTGGTTATGGCGCTGAGGAGGAAGGCACCTGGTAAATCATAGAGGCAGTGCTATGGAAAAGGTCACCAAAATCCTTCTTATCCTTAAAAATCTACCAAAATGTGCTTTAAACCAAAAAAAATATTTCCTAAGAAATACTGTTGGGTTGCAGCAGCATGGTTCAAAGCTGTCCCCGCGCCGGGTCCAGCGCAGGGAGCTGCCGTCCCGCAGGGCAGCCGGGCGCTGCCACCCAGCGGGGACGGGCGGGGAGGCGCCGCGGAGGGAGCGGTCGCTGCTGTTGGCGGAGAGCAAAAGTTTCCTCCTGTAGTACAGGAGTTCATGGGCTTCCTTCCTTCTGCTCTTTGACAAAAAAAAAAAAAAACAAGGCAAACAGACCGCAAAAGGCTGTCCTTATAGAAATATTAGGTACATTTATACAAACCTTTACATTTACAGCTATCCATAACTCTACTTAAAAATTCTCCTTCAGTGTGTCATTAGGAACATTTTATTGTGTCTGAGTGAGGAAAAAATGTAAATTATCAAAAGTGATACTTTTTTTTCCCCAAAACTTAAATGAGGATAGAGGGAGAGGGAAATTAACTCCATGAGGTTCAGTGCTGTGAAGTGCTGAAGACTTGCAGTTAGTTACTGAGACTCAAGTCTTTGGTAATAACCCTTCTGCGAGCTCTCAGGAGTAAGATATGGGGCCCTCAGGCATGCCAGAGCTCCTCTGACTATGGAAAGAACATGAGCACTACGATGGGGTAAATTCCTATAGTCTTTAAAACCTGTACCTACAATCTTATCTTTATTTAAACTGAAGTTGAGGGCAAGAATATTGTTCAATCCATTTTTATCTCTACCACCTCTTTTCTCAACAACCCTGGGCTTCTTCTAGGTTTCAAAATTAAATAAAAGATCCCACACAGGATGAGTAGTACAATGACATCTCTGTGGATGCAAACAACATGCTCAAAGCTACAGCAGTCAGAGGGACAGGGCTGCAATAAATACCTTGTATTATTACACCCTTCTTTTCTCATTCATATTCAGATGTTCTGCTTTTCCATCTTCCTCCTTTTCTTTTGCATTATTCAATTCCCAGTTCTCCTTTTTTCTCCAGCCATGTGCTCTTTCTCCATAGTTCTCATGTACATGAGAATCTGCATCACTGTTCACAGTAAAACAGGGAAAACAAAGTTACAAGCAAAGTACCTTTTTGAAGCATGCTCACCTGGGGCCATTGAGGGATATATAAGCTTCATGTATTACTTAGAAGTATTTAAGTATCTAAATACTTACCACAACAGACGTCTACATGGTTTATTTATACACAGATTTTTCTAGGCAGCTCACTATAACTAGTATCCAAACCACCCACAACTATGCAGCAAAACTCCACATCATTGTATAAACAAGTGCTCCATGAAAAGCAATTTCTCCATGATTCCTCAGGGCTTTGTGGGTTTTTCGTTATTTATTTATTTAAATGGCTTAACAAATGTACTCAGATGCCACAGCGATAGGCAAGATATAAGAAGCAAAGTAGAATGTACACTGGAGAAAACAGAACAGTTTAAGATGAGATTCAATTAATTAGCTATGGATCATTCTCTTCTCTCCATTTTATCCAGACTGGAATATATGTGATCAAACAGAAGCAGTTACATGGAAGAAAATTCTTTCTGGACTACAGGCAGAAGGACAGCAAACTGCTTTCTCTATTTGCTTTTTGGGGTTTCACAGTTCTTTACATATACGCCCTTAAACTTTCACTCGGAGCGTCTCCGAGTTGGTCAGTTTTTCCTGATGTCTGGGGGGATCTTTCAAGAGCAAAACAAGAGAGAAAACACATTTAATGCAATCCCACAAGCTTAGCAAAAGGTAGGAATGCCATACTATACTGCTTTTTAAGTGTTTAATTTTAAAATTTGCAAGATTTCAGGTTGATAATGCCTGTCTTTGAGGCAAGAAGGCACAACTTGCAGAAGTTGTGCCAAGCTGCAGAAGGCAAAGGCAGGGACTGGGAGAATGAATAGCTGCCCACTGTAGGAGAAGATCAGGTTCGAGACCATCTAAGGAACCTGAAGGTGCACAAATCCATGGGACCTGATGAGATCCATCCATGAGGTCCTGAGGGAACTAGCGGATGAAGTTGCTAAGCCACTATCCATCATATTTGAGGAGTCATGGCAGTCCGGTGAAGTTCCCATTGACTGGAAAAGGGGAAAGCTAACCCCCATTTTTAAAAAGGGAAAAAAGGAAGACCTGGGGAACTACAGGCCAGTCAGTCTCACCTCTATGCCTGGGAAGATCATGGAGCAGACCCTCCTGGAAGCTATGCTAAAGCACATGGAGGACAGGGAGGTGATTCGAGACAGCCAGCATGGCTTCACCAAGGGCAAGTCCTGCCTGACCAACCTAGTGGCCTTTTATGATGGAGTGACTACATCAGTGAACACGGGAAGGGCTACAGATGTCGTCTATCTGGACCTCTGTAAGGCCTTTGACACGGTCCCCCACAACATCCTTCTCTCTAAACTGGAGAGATATGGATTTGATGGGTGGACTGTCTGGTGGATGAGGAATTGGTTGGATGGTCACATCCAGAGGGTAGTGGTCAACGGCTCAATGTCCAGATAGAGATCAGCGACAAGTGGTGTCCCGCAGGGGTCCGTATTGGGACTGGTACTGTTTAATATCTTCATCAATGACACAGATAGTGGAATTGAGTGCACCCTCAGCAAGTTTGCAGACGACACCAAGCTGAGTGGTGCGGTCAACACACCTGGGGGACGGGATGCCATCCAGAGGGACCCAGACAAGCTTGAGAAGTGGGCCTGTGTGAACTTCATGAGGTTCAACAAGGCCAAGTGCAGGGTCCTGCACCTGGGTTGGGGCAACCCCCGGTATCAATACAGACTGGGGGATGAAGGGATTGAGAGCAGCCCTGCCGAGAAGGACTTGGGGGTATTGGTGGATGAAAAGCTGGACACGAGCCGGCAATGTGCACTCGCAGCCCAGAAGGCCAACTGTAGCCTGGGCTGCATCAAAAGAAGCGTGGCCAGCAGGTCGAGGGAGATGATTCTCCCCCTCTACTCTGCTCTGGTGAGACCCCACCTGGAGTACTGCGTCCAGCTCTGGAGCCCTCAGCACAAGAATGACATGGACCTGTTGGAGCGGGTCCAGAGGAGGGCCATGAAAATGATCAGGGGGATGGAACGCCTCTCCTATGAAGAAAGGCTGAGAGAGTTGGGGTTATTCAGCCTGGAGAAGAGAAGGCTTTGGGAAGACCTCATTGCGGCCTTTCAGTACTTAAAGGGGGCTTATAAGAAAGATGGGGACAAACTTTTTATCAGGGCCTGTTGCGACAGGACAAGGAGAAAGGTTTTAAACTAAAAGAGGGTAGATTTAGACTAGATATAAGGAAGAAATTTCTTACAATGAGGGTGGTGAAACACTGGCACAGGTTGCCCAGAGAGGTGGTAGATGCCCCATCCTTGGAAACATTCAAGGTCAGGCTGGACGGGGCTCTGAGCAACCTGATCTGGTTGAAGATGTCCCTGCTCACAGCAGGGGGGTTGGACTAGATGACCTTTAAAGATTCCTTCCAACCCAAACTATTCTATGATTCTATGATTCTATGAACTCCCCCTGAATATTCTTAAAATTTTCTTAAGTTTTCTTAAAACACATTCTTAGAAAAGTAGGTTTGTTTATCCAAATTGGAAAGTGAAACTGAATACAACCACAGAAAACTAAAGTCTGCACATTTACTCGTAGCAATTAGAAAAAATAGTGGAGAGAAATAAGCAAATTATATAGAATTTGAGAGCAGCCCTTTAAGAAAAATAATGATAGTCACTTATTGATTCTTAATCTCGTACCTCATTTTGTGTCTCCTAAATGCCAACTTTGCAGTGAATAGGAGGATTTCATAGACGCTCCTCCTTCTGTGTAGGACTGCTCAGGTCTTGACAACTGAGAAAGCTCTCTTTTTAATTCACTGGAAGGCATATCCTGAGTATCTTAATGTGATTGATCACACCCAGCTTCAAAGAAGACACAGTTAAGCAGGGGTGAGCTGCACCCCATTTAACCAAAAGCCTTAGAGTTTAAAGCACTCACATGCTCTGTGGACACCAGCTCCAATCACTGCACCACACATGGGCTTTGAACCCATAAGTTGTAAGACAGAGTGCTCCACAAGTTCCAAATTACTCATACAAACATAGAAGGAAATGTTTATGAGGGGAGCATTACAGAGCTAAGTCTTGCCCTGAACTGCTGCCTACCTACCAACCACACACCTAAACGCACCAGGCCATATCTAGATGTATAAATGTAACCATATTCTACTGAAAATTCATCCCACTGCCAACACGGTTGTCTAAACCTTTGCTCAAGAGCTGTCAAGATTCACCCATTTCTTGTTAGCTGTAGGAGTCCTGCACAGGCAAAAGAGAAGACTCACTGTGGTCATGCCTAAGACCAAGGTTTGTGCAGTCAGGTGGGTCTAAACCAAAATGTTCTCATATGAGCATCAAGGGTCTTTCACAAGTAGGGAAGCACCAAGATGTTTCACACCTATCCTGGCCTGGAGGTTGGTGAAGTGTCTGAGCAAAGAGGCAAGTGAGATTTGTTTGTCTGCCTGGGGCCATTCAGATTAGGCTGGAGGTAGGCACCAGGAGAAAATAGACAGAGATGGGTTGGAGGAGTGTGTCAGTTAAAGAAGTCCTGAAGAAAGATGGGGACTAGGCATGTGAATTCAGACCTGCAAGGATTGCATTGGGGAATGGAGAAGCAGGTAGCACATGAATGAAAATGATGGAGCAGAAATGAAGTGTGTTTCTATAGCAAGCCATCGTGCACACTCTCTAGGAGCTGACTTCTAGGATATCTACAGCCTCAAGGCCTTAGGGAAAGTAATGGTCATTCTCCTGAAGCATTTAAAACAGCCTGTCTGGTACAATTCAGCCCTCAGGCTCAAAAGCAATCCTTTTAATTGCGTGCTTGGGGCTAGAGGCAACGCCTGCTGTACGGAGATTACAAAGCTCTCCCCTTCCTCCTGCAGTGACTCTACTGGCTTCACCAGCAGGTGCATCTACAGAATAGGAGGTGATCCCACTGGTCGCTGACACCTGTAATTCCCCACTCACTGCGAGGCTGCCCTTCATGCCTGCTGTAGGCGGGGGGATGCCACCATCAGCAGCACTTCCTCACACTTCCTCAGGAGAAAGATGAGGAGAGAGCTGGGGTGGTGGAGGAAGGAGAATAACCTAAACAGAAAGACTACAATGGTCTCCACCATATCGCATCACCAAGGGAGTTAGGATACTCTCAGCATCCTAAACCCACCAACATAGGTTGTGAATGTCATTCACGAGGAGAGAAGGAACCTGAAAATAGGCTTTATCACTCTGAAATGAAATCTCCTTACGAATTGGTGGCAAGGCCAGGAACGAGGTATGAGCTGACCCCATTCTTATTCCCAGTGCTTGAGCCAAAAGCTTGCCCCCATGTCTTCCCATTTCTTTCAGTGGGTGATCAATCTGGAATAATTATTTACTGAGCAGAGATTAAAAAATTAAGTCAGGAATTACATTTCTATTCCTAATCCTGACATTTGACTTAATCTGTGGTTTTAGCTAAATCTCAAATTCCAAGTGCCTCAGCTTTATCCACCTCCAGCTATTAAATGGGGATAGCGCTAGTTTAATGACTGTAAAGCACTTCAAAAAACAGTGAACAAAATATGCAAAATAAGCCTAATTTTTTTCTTTCTTAGCCTTTACAGTCAAGAGAATAATTCATAATGAATAATTTATGCAGTGACATGAACCCATTTCCCTTTGAATGTTATTCACCCACAACGTATAATTTTTTTTTCTGAGTTACTTGTTATTCTACACTGGTTAAATAATTCCCATAAATATTTATTGGTTTATGGGTTGTTCGTGAAAAGTTTATTCAGAATATTTATTACATGAAATTTAATGAATTGGTTATTTTTGGTGTATCTAGTCTCTGCTGCCTGACTAGATTCATGCAATTTGTTGAATCGGGTCTTTTATGCAAATTATTTTTCTTATACATCAATCATATTTTCTGTATATATTCCTGCTTATAATGCATGTTTGAGAACATCCCTAACCATCATCTCATTCACTGGAAAACAAACTTAGGTTTTAAATCAAAAACGCTGATAAAGAAAATTCAATATTTTAGTTAAGGTAGAAATATCCGTTTGCATCTTACAGTATCTTATTCTTCACGTACAGAAAATGAATACAAAATTTAAAAATATTCTGGTCTTTTTTTTTTTAATTTAAATTAAATTACCATTAACTTCTTTCATGTACAAGTAATTTAACATGATTAAAGAGAATACTCTGTGGATTTACATTTTCCAAATGGATTAGCAATAGATCTCTTGGAATTCATCAGGTATAAGAATGAAGCTGTAAAACAGTAATTTAAGTAAATGCAAGGAATACCAAGAGGATTAAAATGAGATCTCTAAGGCCAATAACATTGCAGTGTAGATTTTATTGTAACATTAAATCTTTTGAAATATTTAGAGAAGAAATATTCTTTAGCTCTGAGACAAATTATAGAACACAGAAGTTTGAGCAAGCTATGGTTTACATTTTCACTTACCTGAGGGAATCATTAATTGCTAGAAACGGTTCATTATTTAAGAGGTCTTCAAGTAAAATTATGAGAAATAGGGAAAATTTCTGGGTGACAAGCAAAGCCTGTTTTAAATATAGCTTTGTACTTCTGCTGTTGTTTTCTAAAAAAAATGTAATCATATTTCAATGATAAATTAAATGCATTAAAATATTTTTATGTTGTTGTTTCAGCTTAGTGTAAAACTATGGAACAGCCAGCAAAGTAATTAACTGTAAGGGCATTTATATTTTTAATGCTCACAGTGTTCTGTAGGACTTTTTATTTTCTTTAAAAACATTTTTAAGCAAATCAAGGGATAACAGTCTCTCAGGAGTCATAATCTCCAGAGTACCATCTTTCTGCATAGCTGCTTTTCCCACATCAACACAGTCCTTTGAGGACAAATTTTATTTTTAGTCAGGTGAAAAATCTCAGTTAGCGTCTTTCAGTGTAATGGACAAAGGGATAAGCTTTTTGGAGTCTTACTCTAAAGTATTTGTGAAGTGTGCACACATTTGTATGCCTGTCAACCTAAGTGCCTTTCCACCCTCTCCCTCCAAACAAGCCTCCATCCCTGTAATTGCTACGTTTGTACACACACAGAACATCGCACACAAAAATGGAATTTCTGCTATGGGAAACTACCGAGTATCAGGGGATGAAACCTACGTTAGTCTGATAGCTGTTACTCTTAAAAATATTTGACTGAATATATGAATTGCTGCAAGAAAATAGTTTTTCCCTGATAAATTTTAGACTCGGCTATGCTTGGATTAGACCTTACAGTAATTGTACTGTCAAGGATATTGGATGCTAATTTAATTTAATATAAAGAAAGCTCCAAACATAACCTTCTCATTTCAAATGTTCATAACATTTATCTAATATATTATCTCAGAGTAAAATTAGTTTTCTCATCTCTCCAATTAAATCTTAAACAAATCTGCATTCTCAGGCATATTTTTAAAATGAAAAAAAGATAAAAGACTGTTAAGAGAAAGTATGGTTATGGATAAAGATCCAAATCTAACCTGTCCCACCAATTCTAAAATATACCAGACTTGAAAGGCGTATTCTCTTGAATATTTTCTGCTTCTTTATATTCACTGACACAAGCGTACTCTTTAGTGAGATGATGTTTCCTGAGGCATAATGTGCTGGCAAGCTCAAAAGCAGCAATGACTACAGAAAACACATATACTGATTGTTTTAGACAATAACATGATCATGCATTGTCTAATCTTTCTGCACCCTCATCCTCCTACATAAAGCAACATGGGCTAAAAAAATCCCTAGAAAATATAGAAACAAAATCTGCCACAGACATCTCAATATCTATGCATTTACCGACTATTTCACCCACAGAAAAACAAAAAGAGCAGGATTTACAAGAAGTTCCTAAATGTAGCATTGACTTAACTCTGAGCCTACTGAAATAGTGTGTAAAGGCCACTGACTTTGAAAACTACTGCCCTGCTGTCTGTAGTGACTATGCCTACAGGTCATCCTTATATATATAAATCAGAAAATCACATTTTAGCACCATGCAATGTTTTCTCTCTATTTTAGGTACAGCTTGTCAGTACCACATAGTTAGAAGACACTACATCACAAACATATGTCCCAGTACTATGATTAGCTTACAAAAGAATTGCATCATGGTAAGCAAAAAGCATTTTCCCTGAGTTCAGTTGCCTCTGTGTTTATGAACAAAGCTAGTAAATCCAGCTGTATCTGGCAGTTCCCAGCGCAGTTGCTACACGGTAGTTGTAACTAGAGCATGAGACAGTGATGGATAAATAGCCTGCTGTGGATGATTCTAGAAAAAAAAAATTAAACCTTTAAGAGGGTTTACAAGGCTCAGAAGGTTTTGGATTTTAGAAGCATAAAAATCTTCCCAGCTGCACTCAGTGGAATTCCACAGCTCCTCCTGCTGCTCACAGCAATACATTATTTAACACACGCAGGAAAGAAGCTTCTTGAGAAAAGCAGGTTTTTACACACCAGATGCACAGTTTCCTCGCATGTATTCCTCCTTAGATTACCACAGGCAGCTTCTCACAATAGGCAAGAAATGACAGCGTTGTCAAATTGAAAAGAGTTGACAGAGAGGTTATTTGGCTGATCTCAGATTTCTCCACCACTTTCCATTCCCCATACATTCAAGCTTTTTATTTTTGGCTTCAGGGTGCCTATGCGTGGGTGCTCTTTCTATTCTTAATTACTCTGTTCTTCTGTATTTTCTGTGGTCCCTTTGTCTCTCCTTTTTCAGGGCACCCATTTTAACCTCCTTCCTTCCAGCTTACTGTGGGTTGAGTAGCACTCCTGATTTACAGTCCTGACTGTTTTCCCTTTGCAAACCCTCCCAAAGTTGATTTTCTTACTAGTCAACTGGTTTCCTCCCTCATCGTATTTAAATATTTTTTTTAATTCAGTCAGCTCTCAACTGGATATTAGCAGGTTATGAGCGAGAACTCAAATATTTAAAAAACAAACCCCTTGATAATAAAAGCCACATACAAGTTTGGCTGTGTGCCTTTACCTTCAAATATGTAGTAAACAGACTTTTGCAGACAGCTCCTTTAAAGAGCAACAGGAGCCTGGCATGTGACATGGACCCTGTCAAGCTCCTCAGGGCACTGTGTGGCAGCAGGAAAACTCAGGAATGGCGAACCCCAAGCCTGGATAATCACAGGGTGAAGAAGGGATGGTTGGACTCCCTGGTGGGCAAGAAGGAAGGAAAAAAAGGAAAGTATTCCAACAAAAGTTACAACCCCCCACCTCCAAGAGCCCAGGGCCATCCTCCAACTCCACCTCTACTAATTCTTCCCAGACCATGTCCCCATCAACCCTTCCCATCCTCCATCTTCTGCTGAGATCTCACTCTGCTGCAACACTGAGTTTTCCATTCATGGGACTTTTTCCTCATCTTCGCCATAACCAAATTCATGTTTGCTTACAGCACAGAAAAGCCTTGATCCAGCTTTTATCTAGCCACAGAAATGAACCACAAACCTCTGCTAGTTCCCAAATATTGCTATAGTGAGTACCATAAGAAATCCTAGGGAGACCAGACATAGATGGCTCACGCCGTACAAACCACCTAATTCCTGAGCAACGTGAGGAGCTGGGTAAGCAGTATCCCTGGTCAGCACCTCCTCATTTCTAAGCTGAAAAGATACTTGTAGTAAGGAGCCATTCCTTTTGTTTCATTTTTGGCCTTTATCTTAAGCCCAAACTTTCATCACCTTTTTTTCAGCCACAGCCTCTGGATTTCTAACTCTGTGGCTGTAAAACAGATATGAAACAGAATATTGGAGACATGCTACAAAAATGGTGGTCCTTGATACCCAGCATTCCCTAGAGTTATTACAGAACCTATTTGCACTGCTAGCTTTTTAGTAAGTTGTTTTTTTTTTTAATATAGAGGAAAAGTCTACAGAGAAAGATAGAGGGAGAAGCCAGACTGACCGGCGACTTCACAGTTTCTTATTGCTGGTAAGTTAGGCATATTCTGAACTCCAACAGGTTAAATGAGAGCAATAGGGGCTGTTAAGGGTCAATGATTAATGGTGGATCTTTCCTTTATGTAAATGGTGGATAACAATTAATGGACTCACAGGCAGCTTCTTGAATTAAGCCTTCATGATCAACACTGCAAGTCATACGGAGCATTACTGCATTCCTAGATTATTTTAAAGGGACAAAAACATAGAAAACTTCATGGAAAGCAAGTACAGTTTCCTCAAGCTCTATTATTTTAATTTTTTCAGAGAGGATCAAAGTGGTTCGCACCTTTTTGTAAGAGGTGGCAACAACAACTATTCCTGACAACAAGTTGCATGAGCATTTGGGTTCTTGGAGAGAGGAACGCACGCCACTAAGTGTCTCTCACGTGTCAAATCAAGCATGTAAGCCTTGGCTGGGGAGCAATCAGGAAAGAGGGTAGAACCTTAGAAATTGGCAAGTGATATTTCATTAGTGCAAAAGAATTGTTTCTACACCACAGTGGCTTCAGTGGAAGTTGCACTGCTGTTAATGATGGCAAAGTTTTGTCCTAGGTAGGTACCTTTGACCTAAATACATCATATGGATTTGAAGTAATTCCTGCAAAAAAAGGGGAATGTAGAGTACAGTATGTCAGAACCTAGTGGGTAGAGATTGTGGAAATTTCTTCAATGTCTATAGTTTCAGGAAGAAAATGGATACTCTGAAACATTCACTCAAACAGGCCTTTCCAGCTCATTTCAACTACAACTTTTTTTCCTTCCACAAGTCAAAATATTCCTTTATTGTAAGAAATTTATGCTACTTCACTTGCCTTAAAACACAGCTGGTATGACCTGAGAGATGTCACAACACAGTGTTGTGCCATATTCCTGGGTTGGGCTTTTTTCCTCTTCCATGAACATGAGACAGGCAGCTCATTCCAGCATGAAACCAGTTGACTCAGACCACAGCTGGGAGCTGGACCACACAGACACACAAACTCCACAGAATTTTTTTGTTCTGTATATCACCCTGTAAAATAATAAGGCCAAAGCCACACCATAATCCCTAACTCCTCATTATTTTTTATTTCCCTTTCTTTTAGGTGCAGGCAGAGATCAATTGCTTTCTCTACATTTTTCAATGGCAATGTTCCCCATATACTGTAGTCTTTCTACCCATCACATAGTCAAAGGGTAAGGGATCCATTCGCCCGCTTTCCCCGTAATGAGGAGAATTCAAAATAAAAAAAAAAAGGCTTTGTAAGCCAAAAAGAAATTATCACTTTAAGGATATTAATAATTGTCAAGGTGTTTTATCATTTTACAATATGTTTGGTTTTAAACTAAGTCTCATTATTCACAGAAATATTTACTAGACTTTTCTGTCTGGAATATGCATAGTTTCTCTTTTAAAAGTTCATCAGTCACGCAACTTTATTTCTTATACATAAAGAAAATATTCCAAGGATGTTATTTTCCTAAAAAGTCAATGGAAGTTCTTCTAATTCACCCCTGACAGCAATAACTAAATGAGTAATAGACACTTATCTAATACAATGTATTAATTTTTTGTCAGGTACCTAAAGGAAATTTGGGGCATGAAGGTTCCTATGTATTTCTAAAACGGAGCACTAAGTTTATAATGTATAGCTTTAATATTCTTTGCTTTCATTAGCTTATGATAATCTAAAGTTCAAAATGCCACAAGAAGAAGAAAATAACCTACCTCAACAGGCATTGTCTACATGATTGCAAATGCTAATCTAAATCCAAGATGAAACAGGAATGTTTTGTAAATTTTTTGCATCGAATTCCTTTTTAGCGAGGAGAATGATCATCTGATATTATCCTCACCTATTTTGACACATTTAATTTTTCAGTCATTTTGATTATCGTAGTCCTTCTTCAGCTGTAGATAGCCTGTTTGACATGGGTAATCACTCTGAGTGTTAACAAGCTTTTCCTGATACAAAAATCTATAATGTCAAAGGAAATAATTCTAAGGTATCCTGCTCTGATAGATTTGGAATGACAATATGATAATTTATGAACTGCTATGATGATGAAGTCACTATGGGACCAGGTTGGCAAGAGTTTGTATGGAAAAACAGGTAGGAAAGAAAAGAAATTGTTAATTTGCTCCTTCTCAAAATACTCTTCTGGCATTCTCTTGTTAAAACTCTGAACTATCAGTTTTAAAAGTCATGCCAACATCTCCAGGCAACCTAAAAGCTATCCTCCAATCACCAGAACAGTAAAAATCTTGAGCAGAACCAAACAACTGCAGCAAGACTAAAAAAAAGGGGATGCCCCCAGGAGTCACCAGTTGCCTGGGAGAAGCAAGCTGAGGTGCAGCATACAGCTGGCTAGATGAAACCAAGCAAGCCCACCCCCAACACAGGTAACACTAACATTGTTCCTTTCTTTAAACAAACAAGATGGGAAAAACATGCATTTCCATATCTCAAGGGCAGTTATTGTGGGAAACCAGAAAATGAGGCAGATCTGAAGTTGTCACTTTAAAAGAGCTGCTTTCTAATGCTAAAAAGAAATCAGAAATGTCAAGATTAAATTCAATTGTTCCACCTATTTCTACCCAAGCAAGGTCTCATTAGAGATCTCTAGACTCCTCTGCAGTCACTAACTCTGAGAAATCCTGACAATTTTAGCAGGTCCACTTCCTAGCACACCATTTACATCTTGCCAAATATACCAGATCAATATACACATTCCACTGTCATTCAGAAAAAATCAATACAGCACAGCATGTGAAGTGGAGAGTCAACAAAAGCAGAGTCAACTATATGTACTTTATTCGTTGAAAAGTAAGGTCGGACTTTAGTCTGAAGAAAAAAAAAAATGTTACTCTCTTTCATAAGTGAAAGACTTAAAAAATACGATCTGGGGCACCTTGCATGGAATGTAGAAATGTTTCACACACAAACAGTAGGACTTTTGTTTTGCTTCTGTAAAAAAAATGAAGACCTACATTGCATCAGTAGTCTTTTTGGAAGCATTTCTAAAAATGGCAAGTGAGAAGTATCAAAGCAAGAGCAAAAGTATCATCTGTGGTATCTTATTTTAAAAAAGGAGCTACATATTTTGCAGGCAAAACTGAATTTATAAAATTTGAGGGGGGGGAAGTGAAATATTTCATTATCATAACTGGCAGACTGTCAAAAAAATAAAAGGTCTCTGCAGCAGTAAAATGAAACGGGTAACAGTAAGCTTGTAAGAGACAATAAAGTACAATTGGAACCACCGAAGAAGGAAGAACCCAAAAGGTGTCTGAAGGGGGACAGAAAAGCCTCCAGCTTCCATGTCTGAAAAACCCAGCTTGGTGTTATATCATCTGTGCTGACTTTACTGCCAATTGTCATTAAACACTAAAGCTGAAAGCGATACTTTTGCTCTTTTCCCACACTTTCTTTCAACTATTGTTTTCTTGTTCTCCTTTCCAACGTGCCACAGAGAAGCATTTTTCTGGGCCAATCTTTAGCGTCAGTGCAAATTAAGGGTTTTTCATTCTTTAAAAATTATTCCAGAAATCTGCACTGCCATGGTTGTTCTGACTGGATGTAGGCCAGGAGTTAAGAGACAATGCATCTTGATAGAGCTAAACAAGCTTTAACGTACAATGCTTATTTGGGTGTTTTCTTTTCTTTAATTTGTTTTGGATCAGGACAGGGTGTTTTAATTGGCAGGGTACATTTTGATTGTCTTGTTTCTTATTTTCATGTCCTTCTTTCATCTGTTCCAAAACCCCTGCATTTAGATCAGCTTGGCTTGCATTTTTAAGAGTAGTTCACTTGGGTTGGGTTACTCTGAACACACAATTGGTTATAGTCTGCTGCAAAATAATGTAAGTCATTTATTCCTTCTGAGTTATCATTTAATAAAGAGAATCCAAGTCTGGAAGTGTTTTAACATGAAGACATTGTAGATAGATGTGGGATTGACAGTACTGTCTTTCCAAATGATGGTTGTCTGTGGGGTTTTTTGCTGTTGTGTGCTAGGTACCCATGTCAGTAACATTTCCATCTAGGAAAGGTCATTCCTGCCTGTGAGTACTTTTACAGGAATGGAGGAATATGAACCACAAGAGAGTTTGTGCAGTGTCTGTCAGCAAATAAGAATGGGAATATTTTTTTGGAAGTTCTCTTATGATGTGACAAATGTAAAAGTTTTCAAGGCAGGATTTGCCTTGGCATTACCTTGACCTTATTTACAGTAACGTCTATATACTGCATACACAGCAGTAAGGCATTCAGCCTGTAACTTCCAAAATTCCCCTTAGCACTACTTTATATTTGCTCAACTTGTTATCTTTCTAGACTACAGAAAAACTTTCTACTTTCAATTATTTATTGCAAGTTCTCACCACTATTTCTTTTCCTTGGCATTACATTACCTCCAAAATCCTCAAATGAGAGTTGCTGGTTCCTGGTCAGTTATGTAATTTGACTTTCTCAAGTTATTCTGTTCCTTCTTCGCCCTCCAAAAAAAAAGAAAAAAGTTCTATCAATATGATATTCTAATTATTTGTGTGAATGACCTTGGAACATAGCGTCATACACAGCTGTACTATTGCACGAGTTTAGCTGTAACTGTGACAGGGTCCTGAGCTTTATGCCCCACAATGGACAGTGCCAATTTAATGATGGTAGTGCAGGAGAGGAGAAAAAAGAAAAGAAAAAGGCAACACCTTTAATGTTTCCTAACACCTTCTGGTAAATCCATACCTGGCAACACAAATATATCTCATTCTCTCAACAATAACAACTATGGTAAAACTCTCATTGACTTCTCCATCATCCTGGCCTTTTTGCTTTAATTTCCTTGTGAAGGCTGCAAACAAAACACAGCCACCTTCTCTTTAATATTTTTGAGCAATTTCTTATTCTTGTATGTATTGGAACTGTGGTTTTTCACTGAGATCTATACAAACACAGACTTTCCCTAAGCCTTTAGTTTAATAACTTGTTCTTGGTATAATGGGCTGTAGACATAGCAGGTTTTGGCACTAAGTAATGATATTCAACAGCAATCATCTTGCATCATGGATAGAAACAGGCACTGATTTGTTTTGGGTTAAATTGCCTGAAGACATATCTGTCCTTTGAACTGCCACCTGGAGGTAACTGGTCCTTTGAATTACACGGGCAGCCTTGGGGAAGCAGACACTTCAGATAAGGGGCTAAACTTGGAGAGGATGAATACAAGCCATGAGTCTAGAAATCCTGTCCTATCTGTATCATTTGATAGTGAGCCATAAGGTTTTGCTAACATGCTTGTGTGATGCAGCGGGAGTGACTGACGGACCAGGACACGCCCCATAGTGAGCAGTCTTTCCTTTCCTTTCCCCAACAGAACTGAGAGCAGAGATTAATTAAAAATCTTCCCCTCCAAGTATCTTCATCTGTAGAGTTCCCACAGAGATCCTTATTGCACCTTTTGGTCTTTAAGACCCCACGATACTAATGGAAAAGGGAATGAGAGAGTGTGGACTTAGTTGCCAAACATATGTCTTCTGCACTGAATTACGTATTTTATTCTCAGTTTATGCAGCTGTTACTCTTCAAATGTCAGAACATCTACATACGCTTCTAGATGACAAACCACCAGTAGCTGGAAATGAGTGCTGATCAGGATGAAAAAGCAGTTCACCTTTAGACTGCTAAGAAATGTTCATCTTCATTTTCAAGTGAGGACAAGCCAGTCTAACTCTTACATTTATCATTGCCAGACTGGATTACAGTTATTCACACTAGCCGATGTTGAACGTGAAGAGGAGCTGCAGGTTCTAGCTAATATGCAATACATCTTCCTGCCTTTGCCGTGGCTTAACCACAAGCAGGAACCATGAACACATTTTCTTTAAGCTTTTGTCCTAAGTTTCAAGGCCATTAATTGACTAAACCCAGTGACACTAGAAGGTGAAAACCAAGTTATGAATCAAGCTAATTAGGTTCATCTAGAATAATGCAGATAATGAAATTCATGCTCATAATCAGTCTCCAGAAGAAAATAAGGTTAGTTGAGAATCCAAACATCTTTGGGAAGTGTTTCAAAGCCTTCTTTCGGAAAACTTTTTCACCATAACCAATATATACAATGTGAATAGACATGATAAGAACATTGACAAACGTCTGTCAGACCTCTATCCCCCACCCACAAACATGACCTCAGTTCTAGCTCCCAGTTAAAGAAACATGCCACATCCTTCTCCCATTGATTTTTACCTAGAAGTTCCTTGGATAGAGTGGTGATAAGTGGCATAATAAAAATGCAAGCTATGTAGTTTTTGATCTCTCCAACATTAAATTTGCAAACAACACTACAGGGAACAGCCAACTTATTGATGGGAATCTTCAGATGTGGTTTCAGGATGAGCTTCAGTATGGAATATTTGCTTACTGAGATGTTAGATATATCCTCCACAGAATCAGTAACACATTCCTACTACTCTACCTTAACAGTATATTTGAGGTTTCATCTGGATAGCTTTGTGTTCACCACTTCAGCATGAAAACACATTCAAGACTTGTTAATCTTTTCTGCCAGCAAATTAAGGTGATCAACGGAGAAAAACATCCTCATACCAAATGCTAATTACCTTCTAGTCTTTGTTTAGTGCTATGAAAGGTCCTTATCGGATAACTTTATGATCTTTCATGGATTTTGATGCTAACAAAAGACTATGGGGAATATCCCCTCAACACATTTTCATGGCAACTGCAAAGAGAACTACCTCACTGGTACTTTGACACCAACATTATTTTAGGTCTAAACATGAAACAGGTGAAAGTAAAAAAAAAAAAAAAAAAAAAAAAAGCCTGGCAAAGTAGTGGTAACGGGCAACTGCTAAAATATTTGCTGCATGAGATTCCTAGCTAAATACTATCTGCCAAATGCCTCCTGATTCAGCAGTGAAAGCACTGACACTTTCAACAAAACCAACCAAACTGCACGGCAAACGAATGCATATAGGCCTGTCTTCCAGCATTGCACTGTTCAAATGCACAGCCTAGAGCTCGGGTTTCACAGATACAGATAAAGGGAAATAAAGAACAGGTGAATTTCACTTTCCTCCTCATGGACACGGTTCAGAACAGCAACAACGACACGATATACTAGGGGAAAAAATGCCCTTTTGTGCAAGAATGGCTTAATCACAATGTGAAGAGGAAATAAGCAGGATATATTTCCCTGCTCGGCACCTCCAGCTCAATACATTCTGAGGTCGCATAGTTCCTTGTGGTACCACTCTAACACCCTCCATCTATGTTACCTTGTCCTTCACAGTCTGTGGCAGATGGTGCACTCCCACCTTGGGAATCTCCAGCTCAAGGCAGAACCATATCAAGATCAGAAGTCTGCATGCAATACGCTACAACATGGCTATGAGCAGCACTAAGAACAAAGGCTGCAAAAACAATCATTCGCTCACCTATTTGTAGTAATGAAACCCACCCATCAGTACTTAGTTACATTAGGCAAAGGGACCCATCCTCATGGTGTATTCACTTTTGTGTGTTAATCACAAATATGATAACTTTTCAAAAATAACCCCTTTTTCCAGTCTTACTTCCAATAAAAATCATTATGGGAGTGATTGTTTCGCAGTGAAAACTTTCTTACTGTTAAATATTTTTATGCTTTCAATCAATAGAAGCAAGCCTCAGATGTGTCTCACAACCTTAATTACTTAATTACAAAAGCACTTGCTAAATCTTTGTCAAAAGCCCGCTAATGTTAACACTGAAAGTTTACAGATTAATTAATATTGCCAAAACAGTGGCTACATTTTCAGTTTGGGTCTAACAATACAGTAATTCTCAGTATCTGTTCTCCATCGTACCAGTTAGTCAGTAAAGACCTTGCTCCCATCGAAATGAATAGTAAATCTTCCACTACTTAGTACAGAGCTACACATTACATATATTCTGTGAAGACAGAAACAGAAACTGTGTCTAGTCTACAGCTTCCTAAAATGAAAACTGGAAAGACAATCTAAAGAGTGAATTTAATCTCTTGAGCACCACCTAATGATCAAATTGTAAAATCACAGTGACCAAGAAGCACATTGGCAGCTGTGTTAAAAAAGGCTGAACTTTTTGACTCAAGCTGGTCAAGAATTTCCATCAGAGGTTTTAATGGAAAGGAGCTTTCTGGTGAAATGGAAAACTCCATGAATAGTATCCATTTTGACAAAATTATTGAGGAAGTTCTCTATGAAAACAACACCTGTAAATGCTAACATTTTGTTTTGAAGAAGTCTTGATTTTTTTTTCCAACATAACCAAAGAAGTACTTAGATGATTAAAAAGCCTCATTGTTTTTAGCTCTCTCCCGAAAGAGGAAGAAAAAAATATTTCCTGACCAGACGCAACTAAGCGTCTTCATTCAATATTTCCAAACATTCTCTTGAACTAGACTTGCAAATACAAACTCACAGTTTCAGGTATATTACTGCCAGCATAATATTTTGCATTTATTATCAGTCCAAGCACATATAAAAAAAAAAGTAAAATAAAATGACGAGTCTGTCCAAACATAAAATTATTTAAGCATAGGTTAAAAAAAATTAAGAACACCTCCAAATAGCAGCTATGATGAAATTGATATTAAGGCTACTTATATCAGGCATGTATAAATCCTTTATATAGCTGGAACGGTCAGTCCCGAACAAAAGATTAGATTGAAGATCAGGAAGGACGAGGAAAAAGTGATCAAGAGAATGGAAAGGGAGAAATAAGGAAAATATGAAAGGGGAGGAAAAGATGTAGATCAGAGGAAAAAAAAAGAAAGATGGACAGAGCAGCAAAGTCATCCCACCGAAGGAAGATGGAGTGCTGGCACTGCCACTGAAGGTTGGATAAAGGGCACATGTCATATACATTTAAGAATTTTTAGGCTATAATGGAAAGCTCAAGATGTTCAAAGCACAAATAGGCCAAACTAAAGCACAGATGGGGTACTCAACATGGCCTAAATATAGAACATTAATCTTCCTAATAGCCTTAGAGATATTCTGAAGGGTGGTTTAGTTCAGATCAGGAATGCATGTTTTTGAAGTGAATCTTTTGGTGGTGCCCACTTAACTGCACTTCGGTTCACATTATGGAGCAGCCTCAGAACACACAAACTGCATTTCTTTTGGATGAACTAACTGAACATATGCTGCAGTACTTTGAAGTTAATGGCATAGAAGCCTCTGGGTCTGATCCTGCAAGAGCTAAACCAGCTTGGACTCCACCTCCATGAAGGGATGCCAGGAAAGTCAGGCCTTTCAACAGACTATCACAGGCTCAGAAAGCCCCGCAGAAACAGTCTTTTGCACCACTGTCATCAGGAATCAGTGCTCCAGGCACAGCTGCACCTGGGGACTGGCTGTTGCAAAAAAGATGAGAGCTAACTCCTGGAAAAATCTTCACCCTGAAAACATCTAGTTGTTTTCCAACCAGTATTGGTGGCAGCTCTCTAAAAAAAGACACCTGTCACATCTTTACAAAAAAACCCAACACTTCAAGAGCAAATAGTTGCAGAGCAGCTCGAGATTTCAGCTTTCGTTTTGAACCCAGCGCATCTTGGCAGAGAAGACAGCGTTTCCCTCGCAGCAGCTGGCCGTGGCACTGAAGCAGCCTTTCCCGGCCAGGAGCTCAGCCCTTATGAATGCCACTTTCACTCCAAATATTGGCGGCCATCAGCCCAGCTTTCGTGCCAATGCAAAAATTGTTATTCAGCGAGAGTGGGATGAAACTAGGTAAAATAAGGGCTTGATTTACAATTAACTTGCGACCCAGCTTCACCCACTGCCTGTGTGTGGCATGCAGGGCTTGCATTAGCAGGTGTGAGTGGCCCAGAAGTGCTTGCGTAGGTACGTCTGGGCAGCAGGAGAGGCCGGGCCCCGAAAAGCAGGTGCTAATTGATTGGGGTTAGTGCAGACGTTCGGGGCAGAATGGCTCAGTGTTCTGCTCTCCCACCTCCTGGCGTACGGCGAGTGGGAGCGAGCGGCAGTCAGCATTTATGCACTTCATAAAAACACCACTCTGTCCATCACAAGAGCCCCGAGATTATAACCAGCCCGGACTGAGGGGCATTGACTGAGCCGCAGTGGGAAGTTTGCACAGCACCTGCCTGTGTTATATCTGGCACGCGTCGCCGTGGGTAGGCCCCATCTTTCATGGGCAAAAAAAAGAAATTCATGTAGACTTTTATATTTTTAAATATATATATAGCTTGTGTAAAAGGAGAAGCGAGTGTTTGGGCTAATTCTGATTTCCCATTTCTGCCTGCCCAAAAGTGTCTCCTACCTCCTGCGCGCACACTGGGCTCTGCCGCTTCGCCCAGCAAACCCGCCCGAGCTGCAGCAGAGGCGGGTGCCTCAAGTCACCGATTCAGAGACTTCCACCTGGAAACACACAGCCGCGCTGCTCCCGCGGCCGGGAGGGGGCAGGGCAGGCCGGGGAACGCCCGCACCGCCGGGCGCGCCGCGCCCGGACGCGGGGCCTTCCCCGGAGCGCCCGGAGGCACCGGCCCGCCCCGAACCCGACCTCAGGGGGTGCCAGAGAGGGCCGGAACGGGGAGAGTCACACAAGGGACGGTGATCCAAGTCCGTAACGGAGGGAGGCACACAAGGGACGATGATCTCTTTCAGTCCAAGGTTTTGTGTCACATCTGTTTCTTTTCCTTCCCCTTCTCTCAATGCCATCAGTTTCCCAAATACCTGTCAAAATGTATGGAAAGGGCTTGGGGTGACCTGCACAGGCTTTGCATTCACTCCTGGAAGTGGTGACATCCTCCAATTCGAAAGGGAGAGGTCCCACTGAGAAAACTGTTCCTCCTCATCTTCAAAGCTTTCCTGGCAGTGGGGCCCCTGGCAGTGAAGTTCCAAATGTGACCAGTTCACTACCGTCCAGGATAATGGGGTTTGGGGATGACACAGAGACAAACCTCAGATGATGCTACTGCCTCCAGATCCCAGCTGACTCCTGGATGCTCCTGGACAGGCTTTGCCGCTCCGCCACATGAGAGCCAGTGTGCCACCGCAGCTCCCATCACACACTGGCAGTGTCTCTGGGGTCCCAACGCCACATGCTCGAGCCCCACTGGGCTCACACTGTCTGGCACAGAGACAGCTCCAATGCCTCAACACTGGGTTAAAGTATTCATTTGCCATGGAGAAGTGAGTACCTGTGAGGCTCCCAGACTCCAATGTAGTTAATATTTGAAAAAGTTTTTGAGCAGCTCGGGAGACTGAGTTTCACTGAAAAACTGCAACTGACAGTTGAGTTCCATTTGCATTATATTTAGGTCTGCTTAGCCCTGAAAGCACTCTCCTTAGACATGAAAATAGAGGGAGACTAAATGAACAAGAAAAGGAGAGGTTGCACTAGGTGGGAATAGGGATTGGGGTATCTCAGTCAAATCTGTCAGCTTAACTTACTATGTCTGAACACTACAGAAAGTACATTACCAAACATACCAGCTCTACCACCCTTTCAGCATCTAATCACCAGAAAAATCAAGTCTGTTTGTCCCTCGGGCAACTCCTTGAAGAAGAAAATGAAGGTTAAAAAAAAAAAAATCTATCTTTTGGCTGTGCTATTAACCTATTTAAAGTCATGGCTTGAAGCATATAATGGAGTAAAGCATCACATAGGTATTCTTTGATGCAACTCTCAAAGATTAATCAAGCCATTACTACGACAAGTGCAAAAAAGCTGTGGGAAAGCAGAAGTAAAATTTGCAGCATGATGCATATTTTCCATGGTGGATAGCAGTTTTGTTCTTGAGCATCCATGGGTTATGCCAGGGCTTTTTTTCTCCGTGTTTCAGTTCTGTTATGTACAATGTCAGGGTAGCAATACAAAAATGACTTAGCAAGATAATCACACACCCAGTGAAGTTCAGCAGCTTGTTTCATTAACTATTAAAAACATGCCTAGAAATGCTTCTAAAGATTTGATACTATTTGGCACGCGTTTTTTCCTCCTGTATTGCAATACGAATTTTACAGCAATTAAGTGAGGCTGTCCCTCATGTCTGCAGCCAGAAGTTGCACATCAAAGCCTGACCTGTCTTTTTTGAATCTGACATTAAAAAAAAAACCAAAAAAAACCCCAAAAAAACCCCACAGAACAAGGAAGGGACCAAAGGCAGTGTTCAGCTGTTAAACAGCAGACTCACACAAAAGACCAGTGTGAAAACCAAGACTAATCTCCCCATGCAACATACACTGTATTTTCAAAAGTCAAGTGCTCAGGTCTCTTCACTGCCATGTGCGTTAGAAGGAGTATTTGTAATGTGTGTAAAGCTAACAAGCTTGGTTAAGCAGAGGTGTGTGGTCTTTCAAAGTGTATTCCCAGGGTATAACCTCCCTCCTCAAGAAACTCATTTATCACTGTGATGGTTTCACCTCATTTGAAGCCAAGTTATTGTCACCCTTAAAATAATGTACCTTGACAGGAAAAATGAAATTCATGTGAAAAGTTATACAGTCATCACACTCTGGAGTCAAAATATAGACTATCGTATCAAAACATAAAGCAGATGAAAACTTTTTCCATGTATATATTGTAGGCGGTATTTGCTTGTACCACAGCCTTTTTTTCTTTTTTCCCCCCTTTTTTTGTTTTGTTTTTTGTTTTTTTTTTTTTTTTAACTAGATGTAAGTATTTAGATCATGTGCATATGGAATAATACATGGCCTGTGGTTTGCTGTGTTTAAAGGGAGGTATACATGCTTCATAGCTGCCTTGGTATGGCAGCCAAGGCTTTTTAAAATGTTAAGTCAGGCTGAGAAACGTGCACAGGTATTTAATAGGGAGTAACTGTTTAAATGATTGGTCACCCCCTAGTGCACGGTTATATTTCAGGTGTTGTGAGTATGCTAAATCTTCTCCTGTCCTATTTCGCAACTGACGTTTGCACTCTGGAGTCTCTTAAATCTTTCTCTTCGACCCTCCATCCTCAAAAGTCATCGAGGACCCACGGCAGACTAGACTAAATGAAGCTCCGAGTGGAAACGGTTCCAAGTTAAACCACAGTCTCTCTAAGAAGCTCAGTCCTCAAACACGTATTTTCGAATCAGTTCGACATACAGAGTGTGCTCTGAAGGAGCTGTGCAGGAGCACTCTGTGCCAAGTGCTGTCACTGCGAGGCTGTGCTTTGCTCAAGTCACAGGCTCTTTCTGGGCTTCTGCTTTTCATCATTTTTGTTGTTGTTGTTGTTGGGTTTTTTGCTTTTGTCTTTTTGCTGTCATCCCTTGGCCCCAGGATTTGGAGATTTTATTTTGAAGACTTTTAGGATTGTTGGCATTTTCCTAGCTGGCTATGAATTCTAGTAATTATTATTTACTAAACAACTAAAATCAATTTCTGAAATAAATTGTTATGTCTTTATACAACTATTTTCACCTTTACCATTTTTCAAAACATTCCTGAGGTTCATCTGACTTTTCTGTGAACATGCCATAAAACATTCTCTGTGGGGCTGTACCTGTCAGGGTCAGCAGATATTTCCTAAACTCTGTATGACTTCTGTGTTTCCCTTCACTGCAGTCTGCATTTTCAACTTAAAGAGAATCCTTCAAATCTGTATTTAGACTTCCAGTTAAGCAGCCTGAATATTATAACCTTGTAGATCTTAGTGAAGTCAGAAGAAAAATCTGGCCATGTTTAGAGGACTGGTAATGAAGCTTGGAGAGGGTATGAAAGTGACAGGTGACATCAGTATGAGAGATGAGATACACATAAACAAAAAGGGGACAGCCCAGACAGAAAAACAAACAAACAAACAAACTTTTACATAAGAATGTTTCTCCTGCCTTCCTTGCCGGGTTATTTCTGTTTTGCATGTCTTTCCCATTATCTTATTCAGTCTGTTCTACCAAATTGTCAAGCATATGGAACAGCAACTTGGTAATTTTTTTTTTATTTGGATACTAACACAATCAGAAGAAATAATTATGCAAGGGATGCAACGGGGGCGTTGTGTTTAGGGGCTTAAAAGCCAGACTGCCCTTCTTTGCCTAAGGTTGAGGATGAAAGAAAATTATTTAAAACTTGCAAAGCTTATTGGTAAAAACTCTGATGCAAATCCTGTTTGTAAGAATATGCAATTCTGACAGAAACAGTTTGTTTTACTGGAATTTCGTTCTGAAGAAAACAGCACTTCTGACAATTTCAAAACATGCCTTGAGGCCATATTCACAATTTAATATTTCAATTTTTATTCTGAAATAACTTTTAATTTACTTTTTTCTTAGTTTACCTCATACTCATATAACATATGATCAAGATCCAGCCCACATAAACCATAAGAAAATTAAATGTTTCCATTTTGTCAAATGAAGAACGATCAATCCAAAACAAGAAGACATTTGGGAAGCCTGGTTTCTGGAAAATGTTAAATGTTCCAGGTTTTGTGCCAGTTTAATACACAGCTAAATGTCAAACCCCTTTGCAAAACAAAATTCTGTTTCTTTGCAACAAAATCAAGTAACTGGAGATTACAAAAACATGAGGCCTGGTTAGTAGAGGAACCACATTGCTCTAAACGCTGAGCATAATACTGATAAAGGAGTCTGTTTTCAAAACTGCATACTACTCATGTTCGAAAGTCCATCCTAAACTAAATATCTGCATTTTTTGTTCCCCTTTACTCAAAGTGCTCCTCCAGCAGCTTCTCAGACATGCATTAAACTTCTGATGTCATTAAGGGATAAGTCCAACAGAGAATTTTTAAGTTAGCCCATTTACTATGTGATCAATTCTGATTTATTCATTTCCATGTAACAAGTAGTATAATGATCAAGAGATATACATACTATGCTAATGATAAACTTCTGTTACAAATTTCCAGCTGCCTCCCACGTACAATTTTCTCTCAAATATTGATGTCCACTTGCAAACAGTTCTGCTGTTTACTGAGGCAGATTCAAATTGGTCCTGAACTGTTAATCTATGCAAAATTTAATTACTAATGAACTTGAAGGACCTGTGATGAGAAACCTTAGGTGTGTCTCAAAACCTCCCAACACTACAGAGGCTCTCACCAAACCTTGTGTTTCCCCAGCACCACACAAATTAAATCCTTTTTCAGATGCCTTTTCTCTACCCCTATATAGATCTCACCTGGAGTTATTTTCCTTTGCTAATCCCGTTACTTAAGAGCAAGAGGTAACGTAAAGCACTAAATATGCCAAAGGTGATTTCATACATTTGGTTGGATAGCAAAAATAGTACCAGCAGGCATAGAAATACTCAACTCTGTGGGGCTGATCAAAACTGAAAATAGGATGGAAATAGTATTGATAAGACAGAGGTTATTTCTATAATAGTCACTGACACTGAATGTTAGTGTTAAGCCTACTCTGTATGTCCTAAAAGGATGAACAGATGAACTAGTGGGCATATAAGAAAACTATCAGACAGGAAGGACTGCTTCTACCCTTGGGAAGGAGATTAATCAAACCTAGAATAAAAGGCAGGCATGGATAGAGGAGATTAACTAGGCTATTAAATAAACAGCAAATAACAAGAGGAGTGTTGACAAAAACAGTAGAAAGTATGTTCTGCAGTCACAGGCTGCAAAACACTGATCAGGGAAAGGATTTGGTGATGACTGTTGACAGACACTTAAAAACAGCAACCTGATGTCTGGTAGCAGTTAGGAAAGCAAACAAAACATGGGGAAGTGTAAATAGAGGAACAGAGCACAGATCTCAGCAGATAACTGCGTCCTGGTACAAAGAGCTGCTGTGACCACACCTGGAGCACTGCGTGCTGCTTTGGGCATCGCCTAACAGGAACTCGAGTGTAGGTACAAAGGAAGCGAACAAAAACATGAGCTTAGGAGCAGGCCCTTACAACTGGGAACATCACTCTGATACAGGAAAACCAACAGTAAAGAAAAGCTGCCTGGCAAAAAGCGTTTAAGGGCAAATACCAACTCGAATAGCTTTGAATGGAGGGAAATTTAAGGGAACACAAGGCAATTCAGCAGAGGCGACACAGGACTATACTCTGATAACATATAGAATAGATACTGACAAATCCTGCAACTGCATTTCTACAGAGCTGCAGCTATTACTGGGGCTGGGAGCACAACATAACTTATTGAGAGCATCTTGGCGTTACCAGGTGATTCACGGATATGAAATTGTCCACCACGCCGACAGGCCACAGCGCGTACCATGGCTCAGAGTAGTCCTCGGCTGTCACAGAGCAGGTCTGCCCATGCCGAGCCAGTTCGGATGCACTGCGGGTAACTTTCTGCTGTTCAAAGCCTGCACCTCCACCTCTGAAGGCTCACCTGCTCTCCTTCACCCACCCCCTGGAAGCTGCAGATTGGATATTTCCAAATTTATGGATGTAATATTGAAATTGGAAAAGCAATATTTCAGAGGGAGCTCTACTTCCATTCTGTTACATGCTGGCCATGTCTATATGACCGTGGTGGTTTAGATCAGGAGAATTTTTTAGAAGAGAATCATCTAACAGCCCCACTTACCACACGTGGGTCACATTGTGGAGCAACCTCAGGGCACGCAAACTGAATTGCTTTCAGGTGGAATTAAACCTTGAGACCGATATCAAACCTCCAACTGCTCACAGGCTTTTGTTCTAGGGGTCAGAGCCTTTACTGAAGCTGAAGTAAACCCCCTGAAATGAGGACAGTATGGATGTCAGGTCCTAAGCACCAACCGTTTTGCCCACCAGATTTGCTCCTGCTGGGCTACAGTAGTCGCTAATGTAGACATAGCCTATCTCTATTTCTTAAACATAGCTCCTCACGGCAATTCCTGAGCACACTTTGGTGTTTTGCCCAGCAGTGTCTATCTCCTGGAGTGGCCGTAACTATGAAGTAGACATCAAGGTCAAGCTATGAATGACATATCCATTCCACTGGAAGAGGACATTATGGAAGAATGATCATTATCTTCATTATCTTCTGTCTTTTGAAGAAACAATAAAAGCACCAGATGTGGACTGACAAAAAAATATCTGTCTAAGTACTAGGCATACAGGTCAAAGGAAACTGATAAGCCACAGAGCTTCTTTCTCTCCCAAATTGTTATTACTATGTAAATATGAACCATGCACATGGTTTGGCTATTTGCCAGTTCCACTTGGGTGTGAAAAGCAGCCTTCATGGTTGAAAAGCTATTTTTCTGAACCGCAAATGGCCGTGGCCTTGTGAGAGACATCTATTTAAGATCTGGCCGAAGTAGAACCAGACATAAAAGACGAAAAAGCTGGTGGGACTCTGTGTCACCCCTGAAGCTACTCTCGTTTTTTAATAGTCCCTCATAGACTTGCTGGGGAACCATCTAAGACAATCCCGTAGCTGGCAGCTACAGTCTGCCTACAAAATATGATTACTCAAAATGTATTTTATTATGACGTACTTTCAGAACTTCCTGTGCTTAAAACAGTTTATTATCAGTGGATCTTTAGAGAGGTGCCACCCATTAATCAGAACAGTGAAATGCCCCGGAGAGGACTGTATTACTCCAAAGGAGCTGTAAGAGCAGGTTATTCAAGAACTCATTTGCCGGTTATAAATACTCCGAAGTGCGGAGCGGGAGTGTCGGCAGTGGAGAGCACATTAGGAGCTGATGGTGCAGCTGTGTGGATATATTTCCCTTGACTTGTGTGGCATGGGGCTTAGAAAGTATAAAGGGTAGGAAGTGAGGTGGAACTGGAATTCAGAATGATCAGGGTCTCTCTGCACTGAGAGCACGGCGAAGAAACAGCTGAGTACATAAAACCTCATAAAGAAAACCAAAACAATGATATTCCCTATTGTGACTGTTTAGTCTTTCTGTAGAGACTCATGAGGTCTGGGCTATTATCTATTTTTAATATCACTTGACCTGAAAATTTATGCTACCATCTGGAGAATGTGAGGATTTCTGTGTTACAGACTTAATACTGTCAGGGAAAGAAAGAGGGGGGGCGGCAAGGGAGGTACGTTACAAAAATGTTTAAACATTATTCAGCAAATGCCACTCATTTCTTTACATTTTTTTCTAAAGAGAACTTAAACAAAAATATATATCTTAAATTGCAAAATGTAAAAATATAGGTTGAGATGTGAATACATGTATATTATCTCAGATAATATTTGCTTTACATTTCTTTCTATTTCAAGACTTTTAGTACCTTAGGAAATTAAGGTAACCTTTCAGAGGTCTGCTGCTAATTTGTCTTTTACATAATGAGTTGGAAGTATAAAATGCAAGAGGAACAACAAAGTCTATTAAAAACCTTTGTAATATTCTTCTTTTCATTACATTTATAATGTTTCGTTTCTGGAGTCATCTCCAAATAGGGAGACTGGTTTTTAAATCGTGAGATTTAACCATCAAAATAAATACACTTCACATTTGGTTTTTTCATCTTTAAGCATTAAATGCTCATGCTTCAAAACTTCTCTGAAAAACTGACAGCTAGAAACCCTGTCATAATTGCAATTGCTGCAATATTAAGAAAACAAACATCGTTAGCAGCTCTGTAAGACAGTGAAGCAGAGCCCCGCGCCAGAGCAGGCTCAGAGTGGGAGGGGAGGATGCTGGACCTTGTCCGCTGTAAGGGCCACTCCTGGTCCCAGGGTCACTTCCAGTGGTCACTGGCCCATAAAGCAACATCTCTGTCTCGACACGCAGGGTACCCAGGGAGTGATCGTTAGCCGGTGTGACGGGTGGCACGAGTGGCCCATCCTCACGTCACTTAGTGCAGGATCCCTCCAGTGCTCACTGGCCACGTCCTCGCTACATATTGCTTGGCCCTTGGGTTCCTCTGGGCCCATGTGGCCCTACATATTCTTACCTGATTTTTTGGCAGGGTGGGGGAGGAGGTCCCATTTCAGTGCATCTGAAATAACGCGGGGGTCATGCCGCAGCCCACCGATGTGGTGCTTGTATGACATAAAACTGAAGGTATGTGCCATGTGCCCTGAAGTGTGAGGCTCTTTAGGGTACATAGCCTGCTGGCATAGCGTCGAAAAATGTGTGGGATAGAGGAAACTAATCCTGATGAAGTCTTGCCTGTACCGCTGACTGGGATGGATTTTTAAGGTGAACTATCCCCTAAATCATGCTGAGGATTTTCCTTGGGGATGGCTCACTGGAACACCCCAAGAATGCAGTGTCTGTAAAAAGATAATTCTAACCAGGCTACAATAACATCAGTAATGCATTAGGACACAACAATAATAATTTTGTATTTGTCTGTTTGATATTAATGAAAGACTGAACTGAGATTCCAGCCAGGGAAAAGTGTAAAATTTTAAAAATGTGCATTTTTGCATGTTGGCTTTCATGATGTGTGAAATGGAAGAAAGGAGTGTAGACAAGATCACCTCCAGAATCAAATCTAAACCAAAATTAATTCAGCCTTTCTTAGTGGAAATTAAAAGAGCTGCATGAAGGAAGATTATGGCCAGGAGTCGTAGAAGCACATTTGATTTTCTACAGTCAGGCTCTTTAAATCCTCCTCCCCACACACACATCAGTGAAAATCAGCTTGATTTTTGGAGATCATGGTAGCACCCTGCAAGCCTTCCTAAAATCTCTGGAAGAGGTGTGTTTCAGTACTTCTGGAAGTCAGGAAATGTATGGAAAGGTCCAGTTTTTTGAGCTAATCATTGGAAGACCAAGTCGTGTTGTATTCTTCAAGACCAAACCTTAAACCATTCATGAAATTATCCTGTTAAAAGAGGGTACTGTACAGCTTTGAAAAACTGATTCAAGATATCAGCAAAGTGATCATTGATCTTCTTTGAAAAATCTCAACTGAAGTTCAGCTCATCACCTAAATTCAATTTCCTCCCCAGCTGACTACAAACAGGCAGGTTTAAAAGTCCCATTCTCTCTCTGTATGGGTTTTAATTGGTCACAAACTAATCAGAAGCTCTACTGTTATTAGTGGAGCCTCGTGGGGTAATAGAGAGGCATTCTGAAACCCAAAGTGATCTCTTCCTTGGATCTCTTTCTCAGATTCCTCCCAACGGTGGCTGCTTCCTGCCCTGTCTACTCCTGTTAACCTTCAGCCCCTCTTTCTTCACAGCAGCCGGTAGGGCTTAGGCATATTTGCTCCCTTTTGTCATGCCCCTTTCACCCTGCCTTTGCTGCAGCTCTAACTCTTACGCCCAGATTAAAGGGCGAGAGAGTAGTGGCAAAGTGCTGTAATTGAACAAGAGGCCATACATTATGAAACTCCCCACTGACACAGTCTAACATGCAAGTTAAACAGCTGATCTTCCTTATCTAAATAAATTTGCTAGCTGGGAGAATAACATCTTACTTGTTTGCAGACATACAGTGCTCTGGAATACTGGCAAGTACAGTATTGAAACAATCCTGATGCCTGAATAGAAATAAGGCTTTTAATATTTTCTTAGATCTGGAGAAGCAAAGCTATTTTGCTCAGACTGCTCATCCAGCTGCAAATGCTGTAAACACTGCCTCTGTCACCTTCCTGCTAGTCCTAAGGTCAAGGCTTTATACAGCGTAATTCTTAATATAATGATTTTGATTGCACATCTGACTTATAACCTGTCGATGCTCTGGAAATTTGTAGCTAGATATCCCCAGAGAATTCAAAGAGCAAGATAGAAAAAGTTCTTACTGCTCTTTACAAAATAGGAGAGTTCTTCACAGCAGAATGTAACACTCCTGTTTACCATTTTCCCTATATCCTATGGTTCCTATTGCGAAGTAATGACACAGGACAGTGCTATCTTGTTATTCCACAAGAGAGTGGAATGAAGACTGTTTAGAGCAGAGTTCCAACATACATAACTGTATATCAAATTTCAATGTTTATTTATTGATTTTCTTTAACTATACTCTTACAAAATATCGCAGCAGAAGAGTTGCCAGTAAAGTACATGTACAACCAGGCCCTCCTATTGTCTATGCCAAGGTCTCTGCAAGCATACGCCAGAGGCATTATTTCTCATTTCCATTCATAAAAAGCGAGAAGAAAAGAATAACCGCATCATCTGCAGACTGCGCACATCATAGTCCGCTCGGAATATCAAGACTCATTCCCAAGAGTTCTTATTGGGAGTTATTAATGTGATTCATGTGTTCCTGTATCAGCTGTTTGTTTAACTGAGCATTGCCGTTGCGTTTTGCACTGGCTGCTCACTTCACACATAGATGTTCATTGTTCTGACTCCAGGCTTTGTTCCCTTCTTTCACACATTGAGAAAGTTTTCCACAAACTGAGTGTTTATGTGTTGAGTGCAGTACTCCATGGACTTTAGGGTCTAATGGAGTGTGAGAGGGGGCCTGTGGTTTTTCATCTTGTTTTCAGCTGTACAAACATCATGTACTTTTCCCTTCCTTTTAGAGGCCAGTCTACGGCCTGCTAAAACACCAGCACACAGCAACGTAGTTGCTGAGACTTTACAAGTCAAACCGGGAGGACCTGATGCCATTCACCTTAACACCAAACATATTGACAGTGTTTATTTTCTCTGCCCCAGCCTCAGCTCTCAAATAAACATATCGGTGGCTGATTTTCAGTGCTCCTCTGAAGAAAAGCCTAAAAGAGTATCTATCTCATTGTCAATAACAAATATAGCCTGCTTTCAGAATAAAAGTGCTGAGGGGGGAGGTAGAGAAGGGTATAAACAAAGGAAAAGATGAAGTTCTCTCTTATAAGCCTTTTTAAAAACTGGTAGTTATTTCAAGACAATTTTTGATACAAGCAGGGTCCTTGTTTTGCTTTTACACTTTACACTTGGTGAAGTCCCGAAGGGACCTGAACTGGGTTGGTTGGTACTTTGTATATTTTTTAGCGTGCGCACCTTGCCTCTGGGGAAAGCCATTCATTAAATTGCTATTCTGGGTTGATGACATACAGATTTACTTTTCTCTTCATCAAGAAAATCCTGAAGCTGTCTAGAAAAAAACCTCTCTCTTTAATACAACATCTCCTAGATGTGTTTGAGCCTTTAAATTAGCAGGGGAAAATGATTACCAGAAGTCAGCATAGATGCAGTAATGTACAATTCTAGCTAGAAAAAGGAAAATCCAATCACAAGTCTGTACTCTTGGTACAAAGATATGGCCAAAATTCATTTGTTAGTGCTTTACAACATAAGAAGCAGGCAATTTAAAGCCTTTTTAAATGGAAATTTTTACATAGATGTGCAGAGATAGCTTAGTGAATGCAAAAGGAGTTCACATTGTTAATTGCTAGAGAATGAGCGTCCTTTCTAATGAATACTAATTCTTGTGCTTGTCCACACTATTTCATATCTCCAGGTTCCTTCAGCAGTATCTTTCTATCCTTTCAAACATGTCCATATACCTACGATGAATGGCTAATATGATTATGTACACAAGCCTTTTGACTTTTGAGTTGTATAATTGCATGTGTAGATTGCAAATGACAAAATGGAAAAAAAGTGTCTGAAGTTTGCTGTTTAATCATAGTTTCTATATTCATGGTTCTCTTTTACATATTTTCTTGGGACTCTGATGTGGAAGCTGTTCAGAGCGCTGAGTGACTGTCACCACCACCTCTTCTGTCACCATAAATATTTTCCCAAGTCTCACTAGACATATATTACAGTTCTGTAAGCCTTTTTGAAACCAATTCATTCAAAAAATAATTAATTTATTTAAAAACTTAGACCTCAGTGTTATTTCTATGTGGTTGTATTAGCTGGAGAAAATCTATTGAAGAAGCAGGATCCCACCATACTAGACATCTGCACTTAGATAAGATTTCTTATCCTCATAGGGCTAAGGATTTGGGAAACAGTGCTACTGGCAACAGAGACAGATTTCATAGCAATATGCCACCCTATAAAGCCAAAATTAGAGCAACTCAGGGATCCTGGTTCTAAATTTTAGAAATTTTAAAAATAACTGCAGACATTTTAAAAATAACTGCAGCAAGGAAAAAAACAACAACTCTCTAAAACTTGGGTCAAGTCACTTCCCTGGGTCATATGTGATGAGTTTAGCATACATGTTGATGCAGTACTGAACAACTGTTTTAACCCTTGCTTGTGGTGTTTTGTGTAACAGATTCCTCACCTCACTACTCATGAAAAACATATTTTTAGGACTGGATTTGTGGCAAGTACTTCTCAACCACCTCAGGAAGCCTGCCCTTCCTATGCAGGGAGCACAACCTGAGAACAGGCAACCAGACGAAAAACTAAATGGAAACTAAATGAAAATATGAAAATCATAGGTGATTTTAATTCCAGTTAACTGGACACGTTCCAAGCTAAGCTCAGCAAGGTTGGAATAAAGTGTCGAAGCGCAAGATGCTGGCATATCTCATAGAATTGATGGACATGATAGGTTTGTGAGGGATACAAAGCTGAGCAAGGGAAGCTAAACTAGAAAAGAGAGACTTATAAGGTCTTTTAAAAGTAGTCAAAAGAGGTCATGTTCTTCAGGCATTTATTAAAAAAGTACATAAAAGCATAAGCATGTATGTTCATCTCTATTCCTTTTCCCACAATCTCTATTTCTATTTTTAATGCCTTTCCCTTTCTTTTTTTTTTTAATTTTTAAAAATAGGAAAGCTAATAATAATTGTATTCAGACCAAAATCTTTCAAACTCACTGAGTATTGGCATGTTGGTAATTAAGGTCTCAGCTCTCCTGTTGTGACTTTTATTAAAGTCAATTTATATCTGTCAGATCCTGGCAGTCTGTAAGAATGCCCAGTGGGGATACTTGAAGCAGTTTTCTCCCATCATCATTAATTGCACGTCATTAATTTGATAATGTATCACAGGCATTTGATACCCCTAGAGCCTGGCACTTTCAATCCAAGGCTTCTGTAATTGGCAAGAGCTATTTAAGAGCAAACACATTCATCTAGATCCCAGGTGCACACATACAGCCCCACAGAGCTATAGCCTGGTTTGGGGATTTACTCTTATATCAGGTGCATGCTTTTACTGTGACTGAACTCAGATATGCTTTGAGGATTACCACTAAATTTGGCTGGAATTTCAATTCCCACTGGAATATTTTGGAGAATTTTGGATGAGATTTCCAAAATGGCAGAAAATGGTGTAGCTGTGATACTAATACATTTCAAAACATATTAGAAACCTAAGCTTTTCACAGTCAAGTAAGGCAACGTTTTCCAAAAGCTCAGCTTGTTCCTGCTGCACAGTTGATCAAAGATGTAGCCTCTGTAACACCGAACGTTGGCAGCAGCACTATGAAAAACCATGAAATAGCTGTAAAGCTATACTGTTTCAACCTTTCATAGATTTGTTCGTCCCTCATGTTCAAAGCTGAATGGCTAAATATAATTCCTGCATGCAGCAAAAATAGTTCGAAAACTGATTAGCAGCACAACAAGGGCTTCTTCATTTCAAAAGGCATGTATTCTGCCCAGTTAAGCCCCGTGGCATGGGAAACTTTGATTTCACAAAATGGAACAGCTCTCAGCAAGACAGGTTAGAAGAGACAGATTAACATCTTCCCCTGCTACTGCTGGTGCGGAAGTGACCTTCAGTATAATATGAGATTAGCTTATAATGAAAATATCTAATCCAGAAAGGAAGCCAGCATGGGAAATTACTGAAGCTAAGGAGGAGGCAGAGAGCTTCAGTTTTCATACGCCGTTTAAATTCTTATGTATGGTGTCCTTTGGATCTATTTTACTGCATCCTCACTTCCCTAAGAGGGAGTAAGGAGAGAAGAGAAAGTATTTCCCAGCATTTCTTGCTCCAGTGCCTGCAAGGCCTGACAGCAATTCTTTGAGTCAGGCTTAGCCTCAGCCCAAGAGCATTAAAAAGCTGAGCCTGGGCCAAGCTGTAAAGGGCCACTATGCCCATTACAGGCAGAAATCAGACTTTATTACACTTCTTATTCCCAGGAAGTAAATAATAATTCCCATCGACAAATTAAAGGTGTGCCTGATGTAAAAACACCCTGAAGCACATCTGTCCCTGCATTAAATTTTCTGTGTCCTAACAAAATCAATGGCAAGTACCTGACAAAGTGTTTGGATCATTCATTTTTTTAGAAGGAAACTGTGGCACTGGCAGGGCTATTCGCTTTAAAGTTAATTAGGGATTTTGAGTGTCCTTTTGATTCTTGAAAAGCTCCACTCACCAGCAACTTCCCACTGTTTTCCCCAAGGCCACTCGGAAAACAACTTTACTGGTTTTCTTCCCACTAGTTCTACAGTTTCTCACTGCGGACATAATTAATTTTCAACTCCTCTGATGCCAATGTGAATCAGTTTTAAGCTGAAAGATTTTTGAACCTGGCTGCAAATGAAGGGACCGATCCTACCCAAGGCAATATAACTTCTCATAATGTTTTCAAGGTGCCGTGAGGCACCAATCTGCCATGACAGACATCTACTTTTTTTCCGAGAAGTGGCTCAAGCCCTTGGTCTGGGGTTAGTTGGGGCCTAATGAGGAGGCCTGCAAGCTGGGAGCTGCTCCGTGGGCGTCATCGCCCTTCCCGGGGACTTCTGCAGCAGGACTCAGACCTCCTCCACATGAGCAATGAAATCCCACCGCTTCCACAACCCGAAGACTGTGCAGCCAGAGGGCTGAGGCATGGTCGGCTTTCCCGGGCATATATGCAGCACTCTGCTGGGATGAGACACAAAGGCCATTTGGCAGCTTTCACCCTTCTTGCGTCTCACTCGATTGCCTGTTTATGACCTTTCACTGGTGGCTCCCGGCCCGTGGCTGGAGCTGGACTCCCCCATGCAGCACAGGGCAGCTGTGCCAGCAGCCTTCCATCCTTCTTCCACAAACATTCTCTGTCTCACCAGAAACATGGCCTCATTCCTTCCCCTGCTCATTTTTTTCCTGGAGCACATTTTATAGAAATTCAGCCGCGATTGCTAGTGGCGTTAAGAATCAGCCTGAGTTTCTGTAATAGCTACCTGATTTCACAGATTTTAAATCATTCATTAAGAAAAAAGAAGAACAAGAAAAAACCTTTCAATGAGAGACTTGGCATTCAGGGACTCAAACTCAAATTGATGTAACACCATAATTGGGAATGATTTCATCGCAGATGGAAAAAGCCACAGCTTATTGTTTTCATGTGTTTTTTCTGCTCCTGCAATTAGTAGATGCATTTAGTTAATAAAGGTCAAGACTACAACATGCTCTGATTGTTTGAAAGGAAAACTGGTTGGTAATGTATGCTGGACCTGTAAAACAAGCTATTGTCATGCACCAGTTACTCTTTTGCTGAAGTGTTTAACATTAATTTACTATTAAGGATCGATAGCAGGACTTCCTAATGGACATGCTGACAGATTCTTAGCTACACAGTTTCTGGCCAAGCATCTTTTTTTATATCTTGACTTTAAATATAATGGATTATAATTCTTACACATTGAAAAGCTGCTTCTCATTCTCATTTAGTGGGTTTATTTTGGCCAATTTATGGGCTTTTATAAGTACTGCAAAATCACACTGTGCATATAACTTTCACGGTGACAATAGGAGGCCTTACTCTGGAGAGTGCAGATCCGGCGTTATTCTACCGTACCCAGTGGAGTAGCCAGAGTCAAGGGCAGTGGATATTATTTAAATTTTGAGAGGACACTAAATTAATTTCTGATTTGGTAGACCCCCTAAGCTGAGAGTTGTTTTTAAAAGAAGTAGTCTGGGACATTATGATGAACAATGTGTTTTACTGCAGAGCAATTACACTATATAGCTATTATATTTTGCATTTCATGTGAGACTACTGGAAACAGCAAGAAGTGAACTACATCATGTAACGAGAAATGAGGTTATAACAGACTTATCTCATGTTCAGACCTGTCTGAACAACATATTTGCTCCTATAAAGAGCCCCAGAGATTTAGTTGCAACTTCAAATAATTCCATACTGTATAATGTTTCTCCATCTCTGGTTTCCACAGTTCTAAAAGTGTATTTTTAAAATGCAAATTCCATAGGTTTTGCCTTTTATTTTTGTGTCTAATGCAGGGTCAAACATATCCCTGGCACTAAAATGAACATTCATAATAATAATCAGGCAGTGAGAAAAATACTGACTGTTCACTGGGATAAACAGACATACTTTCATCTCTTATCATGCAGGGGATGCTCTATTGCTTTTCTGTAACTCATGACACCAAAGGAAGCCTGTAAGTCTAAGAAAGCTGCTTCATATTTCTAGATTATAATCCTCTTTGCTCCTTCGTGAGTTGCACAGAGCTCCCAAGAGAAGTTCATAGGAAAACATGACTATTTTTTAAAGACTTTATCTCATTTACAAAGTCCTCTCTCATTTCTCATCATCTGAATGTAGGAGTTTCACTGTGCATCCATCGTTTCAATCTTCTGTATTCTTCTCAAGCAAGTAGATTTCAAGAGAATTCGAGTCGCTGATCCTTTCCATTGTCAGATACTTGTCAGTGTTTTTCAAGAGGTCTCATCACTTTTTCTTCTTGATATTTGTCAGAGATTAAACTTAGATTAAACATGTCTTCTTTTTACTGGACAATATGTAGCCTAGTCCTGACTGCAGTGAAAGATTCTTTCTAAAAAAAAAAATCACCATTTTCTTGCTTTTATTTGGAATCTTTAGGGAAAAAAGCATAACTATCCCATTTTCAGCCACTCTCAAACTGTACATACCCCCAACAGATCATTTCCACTCTAAGGATAATGACCATCTGTTGCCAGCTGATGTAGTAATGTGCTTTGTAGTGTAAATGGCAGAAATCTGTGTCGTAGCTCAAGGTCATGTTATAGTTGCAGCTCTGTGGTATTTTCTGTAAAAAAAAAAAGTCTCAACCACCACAAACCTAGGAAATTAAAGAAAAAAAACACCACTCACAAAAAATACCCACCAAGCAGAAACCTATGTTAAAAGACTTTTATTATAGCTGGAAAAATCAAGTACTTGAAAGTCAGGAAATGGCAGCTCACAGTTGCCCTATGGTATATCAATACATTATCACAGACTGCTTCTCCATGGGATCCCTCCGCAGAGCAGTCTCAAAGCTTAATTATACTGAAAAGCGTGCTTTTACAAACAAAATAGCATCCATACCTGGATGCTTCTTTGTTACGTCGTTAGGATACACAAGGTAAAAACCAAACACTGTTCAAGAACACACAGCTGGTGACTTGTGCCACAGGATAAAATCTGAGCTGAACGTTTTACAATTGCAGGTTAGATGCTAAGGTATTATCCCACTCGGGATCTGTGTCTGACCACCCCGTGACAACAGAGGAATGGGAATGGTGTTGCAGATGAGCATCCAGGAAGTAGGGTCAAAAGAGATGAATAAAAATAAGACTGCATATGTGTTGCAGATGTTACCGGAGTCCTGGGTTCCTGATCCCTTTGTTTGTTTGCTTTTGAAATATCTATGACTTTTGTAGTCCATGATTTTTGAGATCTGTGTATCCATGACTTTGCAGGATGTGCGAGGGCATGTGCGAGGTGATGGTGGTGGAGATATGCATAACGGTTGCACCAGTTTCACCAAAAACAGTGAAATCCTGAGATTGCATTTTGGATTAACAAAGCAAGCCCATCAAGTATGAGGATGAAACAGCTTTAAGAGGGACAGAGATTTCTTGTTCCCTGTATAACTTCAAGATAACACTGGATAGCCTTATCCCTTAGCAGCTGAATATCAGCAGTAGAAATCTGCAGGCAGGGAGTTATGTAGAAATATTTTAACTGTAGTTGCTGTAAATTTGGACATTTTGAGAGAAGTTTTACTTACATGTGTTGGAAGGAAATTAAAAGAGAACATTAAAAATTTGGTTTGTCATGTAGAAAAAATGTGCTTTTGGGTAAGATCATGAATACAGCCATTTCAAAAAACACTTTACAATATGCTATTTCTAACCATGGCTCGCAACAGAGAAAGAAAGAAAGAGCGTAAGAAATATGATTATAAATATAAAGTATTGCGTCTCACCTGTGTCACTCAAATTCAGCATATTGGTGGGTAATATGTACTCAGATTGCTGTGTTTAATAGTCTAAAGTAAAACATTGCTGACCAAGCCAAAGTGAAAAGGCACCTTAGAAGACTTTCTCCATTCCTTTTATTTACACACATTTTAAAGTCTGAAATCCTGGTAGATTATATTATTTACCCTGAAATATTATTCCATAATTTTATATCGGCATCTGTAAGAAGTTGTCCTTAATGGCAAACTTAAATCTGTTAGCATCATTCATTTATTTTTCTTAGTAATGTCATGAAGAACACATATATTTGGCGGTGTGTGGTGGAATAGTATTTCCTCTTAGCTTTTCCTTAAACTTGAGCTGATTCAGAACAGCTAAGCAATGAGTTTGTGAGAAATGATTTCTCAGGACAATTCTGGATTTGCTTTTATTTATATATTTCCCATTGTTCTCCAGGTAGGTAACAATATTCTTATGCAATTTTATCTCTCAGAAGTATCCACCATTGAGAGTTTCTGAGACTAAAATATCAGATATAGTCAGGAAACCTAGAAAAGCTGCCTCTGAAAGTGGTGCACACTCCATGTGGTCACCTTCTGCAGATATGTTCACCAGATATGTTCTGTACTCCAGATGTATCTTTCTATGAGTTGCCTATCACTCCCTTTGTTAAATTGTTTTGTAAATATTAAATTTAGCCTATAACTAAATATTGTAAACCTATAACACAAAGCCCACGTTTCTCCCACCTGGTCCCCAAAGGCTAAACTCTTTCATTTCCATCAGAAAATAGTGGAGTCCAGAGGTCTTCAGCATGAGACTCCTTGAGACTCGGCTAACTGCTCATTTGTCTATCATCAAATGCCTTTTGGGTGCTATGCATCAGTACCTCTGCACATTTCATGCAAATAAAGTCACATTGGTACATACATGGCTACTTCAGCATTTATCAGCTTCTGCGTACATGCAGCAAACCAGTTTTAACTTAAAAGTGTAGTTGTTATAAATGCAAATACAGTGGTTTTGTGCTCCAATATGCAGCCACTAGACAGAAATGAAGATTTTCTACTGTTGTATCTCACCAAGGAATAAGGGAATTAATACACAAATCTAATGTCTTGTCAGATTTGATGCCTGAAATAGGTATTAGATGTATCAAAGGAAAGCACAAATACCCCCCAAAAGAATGAAGTAACGATAATGAACTACTGCCACAACAATGATTTTACTAATAAACACATGTACTTTCTATCTTATTCAAAACACTGCAAGGCAAAATCAGGGCCCACATTAACTCCAGATGTAAAGCTGTTTTGGCAGTCATGCTTAGCACTGCTGGCTTTGATATCACTCGTTTTGCAGTGCTATTACACTGCAGGGCAGTCATTCTTGCTTTGCACTGACCTTATCTGAGATCAGAAAGAGGACCTCTCAGAAAGGATTGTCATCTTCAGTGACCAGACTCACCCTGCCTGGTACACACCCATGGCTGATTGTACTGTGGTCAGCAAAGGACAAAACAAGTCATTATAAATTCCCTGTTGAAGAGCCTCTGGTGAGAAAAATCTTAATTAACAGGAGATATGCAAATACTTCCCTTTTGAACCTAAAGTTGTGGCTGAGCCCATTGCTGCCTCAGCTTGTCTCTGTTCTCCTTCAGCTCCAAAAAAGCATTTCTTGTGCAGCTGCAGTAAGTTTGACTGATACTTTGCTCATCCAGCAGTGTTTCATGAATCCCTTTGACATGAGGAGTTTGTCTGGTGAGCTCAGTTAGCCTGAGCACAGAGTTTTTAGGAGGCCATATCAGCCTGGGACCACATTGCTGGCAAACACTTAAGCATGTGTTTAAATCCTTTCCTATTCACCAAAACATTGAGCCTATTTCCTTTGATGGAATGTAAGCATATTTTTCAAGTCCATGGGATTTTTTTTTTTTTTTAATTTGCTGAATAGGGACACTTTCTTTTAATTAGGATAATTTGCATTTTGGAATTGTATGTTTAGAACCTCAAAATAAAAGAGAAAAAAAAAAAAGCAAGCAAATTTTGTCTACCCTTGCTTGCTAGCTTGGATCAATTAGTTAAGCATCATCCATTCCAGAAAGATCTCCCTCAGATCATTCCATAAGAAATTTACTAAATTGAGTCATGACTGAGTTTTCATAGCACAATGAAAAGAGAAATCTTAGCAAAGGTAAGAAGAAAACAGTATTGAGCTGGTACTTCTGTTTGATTCAAAGCAAAATTTCTCAAGACAAGTTTTGGGGATTTAGTTACCTTGTCCAGCTGACGGACAAAAGTGCAGCACTGCAGCAATTCCTATGTATTTCCTTCTTTTTGATTTATAATATAATATAAATTGCATAAATTATGCTTTGCCAGATATCAAACACCATGTCACACAGACAGCCCTTAGCTGAGGAAAACTGGCATCCGCTTATCCAACTCCACAAGTAAGAGAAAGTATAAATAAAGCATAAATGATTAATTTAACCTTCCCTCCCTGCCTCCCGTTAACAGCTCAAGGACCCACAGCACACTGTGCTCCTGTGATGTACCAGTGCGGTAGAGCCTTCAAGACTGTGGCTAACCCCTTTCCAAGTACAAACACCTGTAAAAACAAAATTAGCCCTGCCAATATGTCTAAGAAGAAATGCTTTCCAGTAGGTTATAGATATAATATTCACCCCATTCAGGGGAATCCAAACAAAACACAAATGTCTTATTGGGGCAAGAGGATATTAAGAATAATAGACAGATTATATGATAGTTTATTGAAGGCAAAGGAAGAGACATTAGTCATAGTTTTGTTATAAAATGAGACTTAATCAAAGAGGAATGGGTTAGAGGTCATGTGTTCTATTTGTGCTATTATTATTTTTAAATCATTGAGACTTCCATGAGTGGCAAAAGAAATGATCCTGAACAGTGCAAAACAAGCCAGACCTCACTGGAGCACTTCAAGATGAGCCAAGAGAATCCACTGCACGAGCTCTGCTGGCTGTGTGCTAATCTTCTTTTTATGCCTTTTTAACAAGGGATGATCAGGATCTAGGATCACCTTCGCCAGAGAAGTTTATCTCAACAAATCACTATGCTGTCTGGGATATGCTTAGCGATGTGTAGCTGAGGAGCCAGGGAAAGAGGCTCAAGTCATTCTGTAACAGTGAACATTATGTGATTTACTGTAATAACTTTGCAATTACATGGACAATAAATTTTAAAAAGTGCGACCATAACTGCACTTATATATTTTGTATGCAAAACTACTGGCTTGCATGCTTAGAGGTATAGTTCAGGATAAAATCTTTAACACCTGAAAAGTTGCAATATGTTCATTTATATATGAAAAGTTGCTTTCCACAATTAAAGTATTATATTTTGAATCTAAGCCCATACATAAATTTACACCAGAAAATTGACATTTTAGAGCATTCAGATGAATTTAGGATATAATGCTATTGAAAATGGAGTACCTTTGTTAAATGGCATTAACACTTAAGCTAGAAGAAAAAAAAACCTTCTGTTTCCTTTGGCACAAATTGAAGCCTCAATGATTTAAGAATAAGAATTGTACAAAGATCTTAAAATACCTGGTAGACATCAGCTATCATATTAAAGCTAACTTTAAATAGGAGATACCTCTTATCGTATTAATAAGAAAAAACATACAGTGAAAACATCTTCAGACAAATGTACCTTAACTCCTTGCCCATGTACCTTTTCCCCATTAACATTTTAAAAACAGCTACAGAATTTGCAATGTTATTTCACTTACACAACTTCCACAGAAGTACACCTAGAAGCAAGGGCGCTTCTTCCACTATGCAGCCTATATTTTTCCTTTTCTATTTTTATACTGTTACTCCAAACTACTTTCCAATGTAGCATACTTTGGTGTCAGCCATTTTCATCTATCCAAACTCTTTCTGCTGCATCCACTTTATCTACTGGTTGATTATTGTGTCATGAAAAATAAGGATATCAAGTTTACCTGCATTAGTTGATTCCTTTTAAATTCATAGTCTTTGCTGCCTTACTTTTCTTTATATTCTAGATGAAGGTTGTTCAAGCTTCCTGATCTTATCTGTCATAGACTAAATTCACCATACAGCTGAGTGCCACAAGACACAAGTCACCTATACTGCACAGCTGAGGGGCAAAGGAGCTCCTGGACCACTTCACTGGCAGGAGGTGACTGGGTTCCTCCAGTCCCTCCAGTCTTTTGTGGAGCACCACCAGTCTTGGTGGGATGTCCAGGTCTTCTTAGCTCACTGCACCAACTCAGTGGCACTTATAGCTCCATTTCCTCCAGGACTCAGCTTACACAGGGCCCTTCTTCATGGCAGCACTGTCCCATTATCAATCAAGCAGCACAGCCTCACCTGGCAGTCACATGTTCCTCCAATGAACCTATATGAAACCTTCAACCTGTATGAAATTTCAACTGCTTCTCACAAGACTCAGCAGAAGATGAAATATTACTGTGGGTTTTCTCTTTTGCCCAATGTTGCAAAACCTTTGGGGCTCAGCTAAGGAGATAAAAACAAGTTCAAAATCCTGTCATGTTTGAGAGGATTTGACCTACCATTGTCTCTTCTCTAATGATCCCAAGTAATAGTCATGCTTAAAATGATAAGAATTATACATATAAAATACCTTTGCTTCAAGAACTTGTAATTAAATACAATATAATAAATAAAAAGTAATACCATATAGTCTTTTTTTCAATTTCTTCACAATAATCCTCCAACTGCATATTTATATATAAATTTCTATATGCCTATATAGACAGTAGGTATATATGAGAAGAATATATGAAAGTAGTATAAAATCAGAAAAGAGAAAAAAATAGCACAAGGGATTTTGAGGCACAAGCAGGGACAGAGGAGAATGACTAATGAGGTTCATAAAGACTTTGCCTTTTGGAAGGACTAGCAGGATTAGCATTGAAAGCAAAACCAAACAAACTACCCAGCAACAAAGAAAAGACTTTTGCCTTGGCATCTTTGTCTCTTCAAACTATTATGTTGTACAGTATTTCCTTTGTGGTTTTATGAACATGCGCATTACTTATAGACCATAAGTGGCAGTCTGGATACCAATATCTCGGGGGCATTATTGGCAGTGCATGTGTAATACTGCTGAAGGCCTATTGACCTCCTATATGAGGTCTATGTGAGTTCACAATCGTGACAGTATAAAACTGGGAAAACCTTTGGGAAACTTTTGCATTCTTACAGCCAGCATATCCCATTCTCTTATTTCTATAATCACTTCCCTGACACTCAACTGAGGCCCAGGAACGGAGTTCAAAGAGTTGTATAGTCGCAAATGCTTTCCCTCTGCCCTCCAGATTATTATTTTGTCCTTCGTTTGGGCCTATCAGCCTTTAGAAATTGGTTTTTCAGTAGGAGGGTAAGGATCTTTAAACTACCCCTGCAGCTCTGATAAGCACAAGGAAAAAGTGCTCGTGGTCCACATCAAGCGTGAGGTTTGTACCGGCACCGCTGCACTGTCCCTTTCCTTCCTCCCTCCCTTGCAGCCAGATTAACCCTGTCCTGCTCGTATTTTTCATACTCATTGCTTCATCAGGACTTCAGCATTTTTGACAAGTTATCCCCCCAAGTGGTACTTTAACTTGCCTTTCACACCAACAGGGATGTTAGTGAGGCAAGAAGAAAGCCTCTGAAAGATGCTTATTTCCCCAAGCCACAGATTATCAGGAGGGGATAGGAACCATTCAGCATATTACCAAGGAGGAGAGCATTTGGAAACAGCTAGAAGTTTCCTTTGGTTTGTCACCAGCTCCAGCGTTTGAAGATGTAACACACCTCTGAGTGCATTGGCCTCCGTCCTGTGGGGACCAGCTGAAGTGCTTCCTGTCAGGGTCCGGTATCAATAGCACTCTGAGGGGTCTCAGTGACCCCTATAGCCTGTGCTCAAGTGGACAAGCAGCCAGATGGTCACACATTTCTGCATTCTTTCACTGTGTTTTTCCAGCATTAGATATACATGGTATCGTCTTTTGTCTTGCAGACCTAAAGGGAACAGAGCCCCTGAAGAACAACTTACAAGAGAACTTACTGTATGTGGCAGGCATCAACACAGAGAATCTGTAAAAAAGTAAATCGGTTATCAAGGGGCAGAAAAATCCAGAAAGGGTTCATTTTTTTTTCTGGGTTTTTAACTGTTGTAAACAATAAGCAGATAACATAAGAAGTTTAAAGACACTACCTTCACAGGTATAGAAACATTCACATTGATGGGATATGCATTCATAATAATCATCTTAAAATGAGTGAATTATTATTATTATTATAATTCAAATAATTTGAAAAATCAGTGCTATATTCTTGAGATTTTCAGTATACCCAATCTTTGTTGAACAGGCTTGAATTCTGAGGACAAACTGTGAACTCCATTTAATAGCTCAAGGGTCATGAAAAGATTCAAATGCCAAAAGGAAAAAATAAAGAGAAGGGAAAAGAAACCCCACCACTCTAGGATTCCCAGCACTTCTAGCAAAGACTGAGGCATAAATCTGAGAACTAACAAACTCAGACCACAGACACCGTCTACAAGCCAAATCTTTGCTTTACGGACTGCAGGCTACCATAATTAATCCCTCAAAAAATACAATGGATTTACCAATGCTTACAGCGAGCAGGCGGGGCGTGCATCAGTGCTTGTCAAGACGATGAGCAGTTAATCTCATAACCTCAGCCTCATCCTAGCGCTGTTCAGAAATATGGAAAAGCATATGCAGCTCTAAGTGCGACAAGTTCTGACTGCATTAAAGATGACAGATTTATGGGGTCTTATATTTGAGTAAGAGGAATAGAAGGAGAAATAACAGTTTAGGAGCCTGAGACTAGCCAATGGTCTATGAAACAAGTGTATAGCAGCATTTAACAGAAAGTAGCTTTTAATTACAGTGGCTAAGAGAAAGTATATAAAAATGTCAGCATGCATCACTGAGTCACAAAATCATATGGTTATCTTCTCTCTCCCATGACAGATTTTATATACATTATATACAGAGGCCTGACAGAATCCGCCCAAAATCCAGTAAAGTGTGGATCCACTGGTGAACTTCACAGGGGCCCCACCTGGCTTAGCTCTGGAATTGGCTAAACCAACTCCCCTACAGGATCTGGAACCAGTTTTTGAGGCTTGGACCTGTCTATCTGAGAACTGCAGATATTTAAGAAGTAATTCATTATGTTTAATTTTCAAATTTTCAAGCAATGTAACTTATGTTTCTTCCCAAGGAGGATTCAGTTTAATGAGATATTGCCTAACTTCTCCAGCCTCGTGACCAGACATATTATTTCCAGTGCCAAGGTCTACAACAAGGAGATGGAGTGCAGTCTAACTTGTTAATTCTTGTCTAACTCTTAATTCATAAATAGGCAAAAGCCTTAAAAAATATTTGTAAAACTATGCCTAGAAAAATGTATTTGTAATTTCTCCTTTTATCATGTCATGTTATATACGCTCAGCCCTCGCTCACGTCTGCTGCATATATCTTATTAGCTGGAGTGTGTCTGCGTATCACTTTTGGAGGGACTGAAAAGCTCTTAAATTCTTTACTAAAACCCTCGCATAGCACATTTGCCAAATATTGTAGATTCATTACAAAGCTGAAGAGATCCAAGCTTGAAACGTTTCATTCCTTCTTCCACCATCATCTACAGGCTCCTTTCATCTCCTTCCTCCTCCTCCTCCTCTGTGCTCCTCTACTCCTTTAATCTCTTTCTTGCTCTTCCTCTCTCCATCAGAACAGGAATGTGTGAACATTTATCTGTGTCTTTGCTAACACGAACATTCTTCCACTCTCTCTCTAACCATTTCCTACCCCTTCAGGAACAAAAAATCTCAGAAATGAGCACATCTCATTTCCACTCAAAGTTTTCTCAGCACAAAATTCAGAGCTGAACTTATTGTGAATAAAATGAATAAAAATCACCATTTCGAATGCTATACAGGACCTGAGGTTCGGGAGTGCAACAGTTGTCTAAATGAAATGGAGGAGTGGCGGGAAACAAGTTAAAAGTGCACAAGAAACCTTCCTACTTTGGCACAGCCCCTCCTTGACCTGGCTGTCTGGTATTTGTAAATGTTTTCAATCAACTCTACTTTTTATCATGACCGCCCACATTACCTACCTTCAATTTTGCTCTGAGCAGCCATACATCTGTGCACCACAGCGTGCTGAAGCCTGAATATCTCTAATTAGGAACTTAACACCTCTAAAACGTTCCATATGGACTCATCGCAATTAGAGTTTGCTGCTATTTCCACCATGGTTGTGTTAGGCTGAGATGCCTTCGTTGCATGACCTGTGACTTCAAGGTGCCTATCTTGTTTTTCAGCTTCCTCTGTCTCCTGAGTGCTTCTTATAATATGATTATGTCCTTCTCTGCCCCTTCCAGTCGGGTGCACACTGGATATTTCTCTTTATAAATGTTCTAAAGCAGTATAGTGTCTCTTCAATAACTTAAACCACAATTTAAAAACAAAAACAAAAAACAAAACCAAAAAACTCTATGATTTCAAATACGGATTTTTTTAAAAAACATATATCTTGAATTAAAAATAGAAACTGGGTACATGCAGAAATTATGGCATGTAATTAAGGTGCTTTCATTACTGTGCAAATGCTGCACATCTCCATCCGGCCATCGCTCACATCTCCTGCAACCGCCCAGAGGTGTCCACAGCCCGAGTGACAGCACCCACGGGCTCGCCGGTGGCCGAGGGTGGTGAGGAGGGGCTGAATGCGAGACCCCAGCGCAGCTCACGGCCTCTTCCCTCCCTGGGGGGTTGCAAAAGCAACCAAGCAAGACTACCTGCACGTACACTTGGAACACTAACTGCATATTTTACTCTTCATTCTGGGGCATAATCGCAGGAATCGTTAACTGCTTTTGGATGACCACTAGAGGGAAATGTTGCTCTGTTAACAAGACCGTTTTGGAGTGATTTTACTGCATTTCTATCCATTATTTAAAATTTTATTTTCAGGGGAAATATATAAATCGTATGCTCTAGCTTTCAATCATTTGTTCTGTGCTTTTTACAAGAGAAAAAGTCAGACTTAAATATTCATTTTCTTAAAACAGAGTTATATATTTAACCCAGTGCATATGAGAGTAAAACTAGAATTAAGGTCACTAACAAAACACCTTTTGCGATCTGATTTGGTTTTTTGCTGAAGGTTTACAAAAGGAATATAGTTTCAGTTACCCCTCTCTCTTCTGAATACAAAGGTTGAAACCAATGAAATACTTCTCTTTCCTGTTTTCCTAGGTAAAAATGCTATGGTCCCAGACTGAGAAAGACTTCCATTAATTAAATTACAGTTTTTTTGATTAAGGACTGCAGCCCCTGTCTCTAAGTCATTAAGTAATTCATTGAGGCATACCACAATAATAAATCATACCATGATGTTCCAGTGTATACAGTCATTAAGCACTTTGGAGTGCATGACTTCCTGATATGATGTGTCTACATTTTTAAATAAACACATGCCTATATTCTCCTGTTGCTTGTGTACTGCAAGTACCTCCTGTTTGAGTGCCCAGAGTAGTGAGATGGATTGGCTAAACTCTAACAAAATGTATGGTCAGCAATAAAGTGTCTAGAGAACAGCAATAATATCAGGCATCCCAGAAACAAGATGACGACATTAACAAAAGAGTTCCTTCAGATGAAACATGAAATACAATAAGGAGATTGTATTGTAACGTCTGTTTAAATATTTTTTGTAAGTGGTAAGTGCTAAGACTACAGAGAAGTATGTGCTAATATTTTGGGCTTTTTTAAAAAAAAAAAAGATCTGAAAATTATTCAAGGTATTTTATAATGAGAAGAAGCTTTTAAGAACCAACTAGTGTTCTTAAAACAACATTTTCACAGACAGTATTGAATTGCTTTAATCATGACATAAAGAACAAGTAAACATAACACAAGAGTGGATAACTTCAAAGGGCTTAAGGTTTATTGTTGGGTTTTCTTAATACTTATCATACATGTAATGTTTTACTAGTTTGATCTTAAAAGTAAGATTGATGTGTTCATTATTTTCTGTTTTGTCCGCCTCTGTAAGGGATTCATATATTTTCTGATCTCACTCAGACAACAGTCCTAAACCATCCTGCCACAAACTATTTCTGAGCTTGCCTAATGCTAAAATAAAGCCTCCCTAAGTTATGTTACACCAAGTTACTGCCAGGTATAATGAGACGTTTTGGATGCAACATCCACAACTCATGAAAGCCCAGATTTTATTTGTTGCAGTATTTTGTGCCAGATTTATCCAAGATGCAACTGAATAAAATTTATGAAACTTGATGTTTACCAACACTAAATAAATATTATAACAGACAGTAGTAAGTGTTGATCACTCAGTAATGACTAATGCTAGATGATGGAAGCTGTTAATTATTGGTTGTAATGAAAGAAGGTGGAGGAGTTTTATTAAATTTGTTTTATATGATGAATAGTTCATATTTATTATTGGCTGAGTATGCATGCAAAATAACAACCACATGAAATTTGCATTGCTTCTCATCTTGAAAATATTACTGCTGGTCTCTATGATAAATACTTCAGTTTTAAGAATATGCAGGATTAGCCAATCTTCTAGGAGAGATGGAGTGAAAAGTTAAATGTTAGCACAGGAATTCACCCCATCGATCAAAAGTGCTTTCTGGATTATGCCTCCTCTGCTACCCTGTGTGAGCCCCTGCCTTGCTTCCATCAGGCTGCCAGGTCCAGGGGACAGTCAGACCACACCGGACCTTTTAAAAAGATGAAGTAAATCTCTTCTGCAGCATATTTGAGAAGTGTCAATACCTTAATTTTCATAGGCTTATTATTCACATTGCAGGTAGTTTCTGGAGAAAATCATACCGAAATAAGTGGCTCCATCACAGTGGGGGGGTTTGGTCTTTCATTTCCTGAGTTTGGATCTTAAATGCTTTTAGGCACTTACATGCCCTGGAGACACTTTTTACACTGTTCTGATGGGCACAGTACAAACACTAAAATCGACAAACAGATTAAAAAGCAGTACTCCTAGTGTGTTTTATTTAAACAGCTATAAGGATAACAACTTCAATTTGTTCCACAATAAAACTATATTGTTACTAAACTTTTCTTCTTATCAGTGTCATTTATTGCTTGTATGGGTCTGGTGCGTTAACATCTCTGTTAAGAAAAAAGCATAATTTTAAGTACAAATTCAATAAAGACTGTTTCTGATCTAAAGCTCAGCTATAGAGTGTGTACTTTTTGTATCAAGAAATCTAAACATAATAATTAATATTTCTATTCTGTCTTTACACAGCTGGGAACTCTGGACTACAGAAGGCATTTTGTTTATTCTTGGGAAAGAAAGAAGTCAACAAAATATTACTTGGTGCATAAGTAAAATCTGATAGACCACCAAATAGCAATAATGGTGGAAAAAAGAAGTGAATCTTGCAATTCATACAGGTAGCATGACACAAGCATTATCAGAGCTGATGTGTTCAAACGTGTTCAAACATTCAGCCAGACTGTTCCTTCCTACACATAATTCAGATTAACACTTCAAAATTTTTGCTTTAACACTCCAATTCAAAAGAACCTTTCTATGCCAGGTTGACCAAGGCAGTCAATAAAACCACTTATGGATTGGTCTCCATTACATCCATATCTGCATAAGCAGAAGTGGTCATATTTTAATTATTGTTGCAAACTAAGTTAAACAACTGAGAATAGGTCATAAAAAATTCTGTTTACAATAAAACATTCAAAATTTTTTTTAACTTGGGATATTCGAGATAACAAAAATGCACCATGCAAAGTATTAAATTATGCTACCTGATTTCCTGTTGAAAATATTCAATTTAAGTTTGATTCATCCAACTAGTTTCCTATAAGACAACCATCATTATCTAAATGCCTGGTGTTAGGCAATGGGAAATAAACTAAAATGTAATATCGTCAAAGGGAATATTTGATCATGTTTTCAGTGGGCTGTTCATGTTACAAAAAACACATTTTTCACTTTAGCTATAAAATGAGCTACTCCCAGCTCTTTTCCCCGGACATTGCAAAGCAGCCATCTAGGACATGCTCTGAGACTGACAACTTTCTTCCGTATATGGGTAACTTTTTAATTTTCCCTAGACCATATTTGAAGTCTGTTATAAAATGTGTAGGGATCAAAATCCCTCCTTCTGAGCCAAAACTTTAAAAGCCAAGTGTTTTAAAACATAAGATGACCGAATGCCAGGCAGATTACGCACCTAAAGTTCCATGCAGATGTACTCCACAGGCAAAATTTAAACTCTGTTTGGGTATGACTGAGAGGTCAGAAGGAAATCTTTTGCCTGGAAGGAGAAACATGCAGAGTGCACCTACCTTCTGTATAACCATTCATAAGCTCTGTGTCTGGATATGAAGAAATAGGAATGTATAAATCAATTATAGAGTCTAGTGGAAAAAAAAAGAACTGCCTAAAGTTCTCAAACCAAGGAGAAAATCTAACATCTCATGTTATTTCCATCTTCTCAATGAAAACCACTGTAGTGTAGATTACATATGTACTAAAGCATAGTATAGCTTATACATAGCTGACAACTTCAGCAATTGCACAAATGACTAGAAAAGTGACCTTCCTTTCATAACAACACAGAATAGTATTAATTCACTTCAAGTTAGAGAGTTCACATTCAAGTTAAGCCACTCTGTGTGGCAGATGAATCTGGCCATGGTGTATTCATGATTTTCCGGAGGGGGAAAGACATACCCCATTCAAAATGAATTGTAATGATCTATGATGGTTAGACTTCATTCGAAATAGGCATTTCTCAAACACATTTTTTTTGACATTTCCTATGCAAATGTAAAGTACAGTAGTCTCCAGAAGACTTGTCTTGAATGTACTGAACAGCTGCCTTTAATTAGTTAAATGCATGCCCATTAAGGAACCCAAGGCTGGCATAATATGGTCCTAGTGCTTCAAGAGGGGGATAATCATGCCTCTACAACCTGTATGAGCTGCTAGGATGGAGAAGTTAGAATGCTGCTAGGATGGAGAAGCTCATCTAAAATCTCTGAAAAAAGGGAATTATGATCAGCAAACATCATGGTCCTTGGACAGAAGACTGTTCCAACTCATCTAGGAAGTGTTGAAAATGACATCAGTGTTCTTCACTTGAAAACTTTCAGCTTCAACTTTCTTCACTTCACTGGGACAGAAAGAATGAGTTTCCTCCTATTTTCAGTCCCTACACAATAGCAAGGATATTGGTTTCAGTAGTTAAGAACAAGATCACAGAGGTGACTGTTGTGTCCCAGCTATTGAGGACGTACAGTAGTATGGATCCTTCCTGTGCTTCTCAAGGTCACAATAGAAACCTACAAAGTGCTCCCCTAAGCTACCTTTTGGCCAATGTTGAAGAAGTACTTTGAACTTTGTTTTGCCAATTACGTGTCCAGCACTTTATAAATATCAAATAAGCTTCATTAAAAGCCTGAAAGGTGAAGAAGAAGAAAGCTGTAATTTCCCAAATGAGAAATAAAATTGAGGAGTCTGTAGTACTAATTTCAACATCTAAGCACTGTGCCTTAGCAAGCCATGTGTTAATTGAAAATGCTATTTATTTCAAAGAAGGTTGCTAGGTGAAAGAAATAAGATGAGAGGTCTGCCATGACTACTTCAGAAATGTCAGAACATGGGGCCAACCATGATCTCTGTTTTCCTGCTATTCTGTCCAGGGTGAATGTGATTTTCATGCACTTTTCCTGGTTCTAAATGGCTAACTGACTAGCCCAATAGTTATCTGACAGCTCACATTCCCTGGCAGACGGCAGCTGTAGATGCTCAGGTCAAGTCCACGCATGCAGAGGCAGTAAGGTCAGTGCATCCCAGGTAGGCTGAGTTTACTGTGTGTGCAGCAAAATCATTCTGCACCTGTGACACATCAGGAACATATTTGACATGTCTTATATGGGCTTGACCTCTATTCAGTAGGTAGACAGTAGGTCTAATATATCCAGAGGCTTTGGACTCACTGCACACTCACAGCAAATGTATGTGTGCACCTGTCCAGACTGATATATAGGAATCCAAACCGAGTGAGGACTCCTAAGGATCTTATCTAATAATTATATAAATAAGGCTTATGTATTGCATTGGAAATCTAACATTTCATTTTCCTTGGAACCCGAAATGTTGCATAGTAAGCAATAACTGAAACACCATTAGTGTAACAAAAGAATGGCTCTCCCACAAACATGAACATGGCACCTGGTCAAGCAACACAGCTGTTGGGAAGAGTGGTTAAAAATTAAAAGAAAAAAATAAAGTCTGTAGCTTCAGGAAACACTTTCTTTTTGAGAAGGCATGTTTTTTATGGAAGGCTCTGGAGCTGTCAAGCGTTTCTTTTCCTGGCTTCCAGCAAGCCATAGCTCTGGATCTTAATGAGCACCAATTTCTAGATAGTTCAACATGTGTAACGGTCACCAATAAGCCCATCTTCCATAATGCTCTAATCCCTTTTTGAGCTCTCTTATGCTTTTGACTGCTGTAATGTCATGTGGCATTGAATCTGATGGCTAATTAAACTAATGTGTGAAAAGGACACTTTTGTCTGTTTTAAGATTTTGGTTTCATAAATGGTTCTTCTCTTACAATTCTGCTGACCTGTATCATACCTCTCCATTGCTGTATCTTATACAGAGATATGGAAACCATTCCATATGGATGCTATGATGAGTCTACCATACTTTGCTGTGTGCATCAACAAAACCATTATGTTCTGATATATGCACTTTTTTAGTGGTAACTGAGCCAAAATAAACTTGCTGATTTTCAGATTTCTGCATGAGCTTCCAGGACCAGCAATTAAAAAAGACATCTTTAAACACATTCAATAAGTAGATTCAAGAGAAAACAAATGTGGACATCATAATCTCATTTTTGCAAAGGATACATTACAGCTTAATTTTAAACATAGAGTTAGGGATGTATGGCAGAATTTTGAAAAGTGCAAAAGCATTTTAGGAGCAAAATTCCCAGTGACTTTCAATGAATCTATAATCCAAAATCACCCAGACACTTTTGAATAACTCATACATAGGCCCTCAAACTTGTATTGTAAAAACTTTAGGTCCTTTTCAGCTGCAGGAAATTCTTCAACTGCTCTACTAAAAATAGACTTGAATTTGTGCTGGAGGAACTTTGCTCCTATAGACTCTTCTAAAACATATCTAAACTTAACATATATACACAAGAATGTTCAAAGAATCAAGAGGTCTACTTTATATTTTTTCCATTATTTGCATATTAGTGTTAACTATTAATGAACATTATATTAATCTCTCTCTTTGTATGTATATATATGTACATGTTATATATATTTCATATTCATATTCCATGAAATCTGCAGTGTTTCCATTGTATCAGCATATCCTTCTCAGGGATTTATGGCCATTGGGAACATAAGCATAGCCCTAACATTGTACATCTGTCCCTGTAAAACAGCACAAGGCAGAGTGCCAAATACCGCTTTGGGAGCAAAGAGTTGTTCTTCTCAAAATGTTTCTGGAGAGCCTTTATAACTATGAACCCCCAAAATGAAATCTGCCCTTGAACCTCCGGGGAGTGACACAACTGCTGATACACTTCAGACTGCCTGAGCACCCTCACCTGAGTGTGGTCCAGCAATTTGCTGAGCTGCCCTACTGAGGACAGACATATGGGAATACATGATGCTAATAGAGAATTTGCCTTGGGATTGATTGGCCACCGCACTTCTTGGTCACTGTAAGAAGCATGACTGAGGTTTCTGTTAGTTATGAGCATTGGCAGAATGCAATTAAAAACAAGAAATCCAGTGTTCTGCATAATTGACTTTAAGATGTTAATATGTGGAACATGTAAAGAACACAAGGATTCCCACGACATCTCCATCTCCCATCTCCATCATTTACCAGCAGTCCTGGTTAACTGGGGAAGTCCCGGACGACTGGAGGCTCGCCAACGTGACTCCCATCTACAAGAAGGGCCGGAAGGAGGATCCGGGGAACTACAGGCCGGTCAGCCTGACCTCGGTGCCGGGGAAGATCATGGAGCGGTTGGTTTTGAGGGTGCTCACGAGCCATGTCCGGGACAACCAGGGGATCAGGCCCAGCCAGCACGGGTTCATGGAAGGCAGGTCCTGCTTGACCAACCTGATCTCCTTCTATGACCAGGTGACCCGCCTAGTGGATGAGGGAAAGGCAGTGGATGTGGTCTACTTGGACTTCAGTAAGGCCTTTGACACTGTCTCCCACAGCATTCTCCTAGAGAAGCTGGCGGCTCACGGCCTAGACAGGTACACTCTTCGCTGGGTAAAAAACTGGCTGGACGGCCGAGCCCAGAGAGTTGTGGTGAACGGAGTTAAATCCAGTTGGCGGCCGGTCACGAGCGGTGTTCCCCAGGGCTCAGTTTTGGGGCCGGTCCTGTTCAATATCTTCATCAATGATCTGGACGAGGGGATCGAGTGCTCCCTCAGTAAGTTTGCAGACGACACCAAGTTGGGCGGGAGTGTTGATCTGCTGGAGGGTAGGAAGGCTCTGCAGAGGGACCTGGACAGGCTGGATCGATGGGCCGAGGCCAACTGTATGAGATTCAACAAAGCCAAGTGCCGGGTCCTGCACTTCGGCCACAACAACCCCAGGCAACGCTACAGGCTTGGGGAAGAGTGGCTGGAAAGCTGCCCAGAGGAAAAGGACCTGGGGGTACTGGTTGACAGCCGGCTGAACATGAGCCGGCAGTGTGCTCAGGTGGCCAAGAAGGCCAACGGCATCCTGGCCTGTATCAGAAATAGTGTGGCCAGCAGGAATAGGGAGGTGATCGTGCCCCTGTACTCGGCACTGGTGAGGCCGCACCTCGAATACTGTGTTCAGTTTTGGGCCCCTCACTACAAGAAGGACATGGAGGTGCTGGAGCGCGTCCAGAGGAGGGCAACGAAGCTGGTGAAGGGCCTGGAGCACAAGTCTTATGAGGAGCGGCTGAGGGAACTGGGGTTGTTTAGCCTGGAGAAGAGGAGGCTGAGGGGAGACCTCATCGCGCTCTACAACTACCTGAAAGGAGGTTGTAGCGTGGTGGGTGTTGGTCTCTTCTCCCAAGTAACTAGCGATAGGACAAGAGGAAATGGCCTCAAGTTGTGCCAAGGGAGGTTTAGATTGAACATTAGGAAAAATTTCTTTACTGAAAGAGTGGTCAGGCCTTGGAACAGGCTGCCCAGGGAAGTGGTGGAGTCACCATCCCTGGAGGTATTTAAAAGACGTGTAGATGAGGCCCTTAGGGACATGGTGTAGTGGGCATGGTGGTGTTGGGTTGACGGTTGGACACGATGATCTTAGAGGTCTTTTCCAACCTGTATGATTCTATGATTCTATGATTCTATGATCTCATGGAATACTTTCTATGGGTCCTCAAGGGAGAAAATTACCCTTGCTGGTTTTGGACTGAACCAAGATTGAGATGACCCAGAAAAGCAAAGTCATCATGTTGCTTTCATTCAAAAGGTACCTCTGGGCTTTCATGAGAAGACATTTAAACTTCCTTGCCATCATAGCAGAAGTACTCAAACTGATTTTTACAACTTGCTGAATGGCAGCATCAATTCTGGTGACCACTTGCTGCTTTGTGTTCCCATGATAGTACAGCACTAAGACGGCTGTAGAACACAAGGAGGAATGGGTAATGCACTGTGTCTCAGAGAGGGTGTAGACTGAAGACCCTACTTTGTCATTTGATCTCAAGGAATGCAGACTATTCCAGGAGAGGAGCTCATGAATGCTCCATGAAATGGAGCCAGTACTGGCCCAAATGCTGGATAGCTCTAAAACAGTCTCTCTCTTGTGTCACTGCATTAGCACTATCTCTTGAAAACAGCCGTACCCTGTCAGCAATAAGATCTGCTGTATGTTTCAAATCATAACATTTAACTATCGTGAAAGAGTAAGTTAGCTGCAGATATCTGGCTATCAGCTCAGACAAACAAAGCAGCACTTCAGTGATCTACTGAGCTGTGCTGACTCGTTGTAAACCTTTTTTTTAACCTTTCAAATCATTCTTCCACAAAATACTGTGAGCAACTTCCTCTCAAATCATGCTTTCAACACATCTCTTTAATGGCATTCACCCACATGAATAAAATTATCTTCTCTGCAATAACTGAGGATATTAAGGATTAAGAAAAGAGAGAAAAATGCAAGAACTAGACAGATACATATGGAACAAAAAGCTCTTACCCACAGAGCTATGCAGCAAGAAACAAAGACATTTACTTTGGGTGAAATCCCACTGGGGACCATCGCATTACCACCTACACCTACCCCTTGCTATCTCTACCCTGCAGAAAGATGCCTCAGTGCCATGAGACACACCACAGCACAACTGATGGTGCTTACTGCTAAACGGGTTGCTGGGACTGGAATTAAAAGCACAGGAGACCAAATTGTCATTCTGTATGATTAATGTGCTCTAGCCTCTATTATCGATGGAAATGCAATGTAGAAGCAGCAGAGAAAATTGATGGCATGTCCCGCAGTATTTTAAAACTAGATCTTTCTGGTAACTGATGCTAGGCAAAATGTCCCCCAAAGAAGAATGGTCTGGGAAACAGTACCTGAATGTGGTCATATCAGTAAATGGCAACTTCCATCTGCCTGTCTGGAATCTATATCAGAAATATGTGGTAGATGACCTTTTTTCCATGCTTTCAAACATGTTTCAAAGATAACAAACACCAGAGGCAAGATTCATCCTAAAAGTATGAATCCTTATTTTTACTGGAGAACCTGAACTAGTTCCAAACTTTCCCATACAGTACCTCTGAACCTTGAATGGGCACGATCCATGTACTTCTAGTGCATACTTTCTATTTAAGGCTGCAGTTCTGCAAGTTACTTAAACAAGTCTGCAATCCAAGCGTGTTGGTGGCTCTATGCAAGTCAATGGGCTACACAGTTACACTGAATTAGCTGTACCTTGTTAATCAGGCTGCTGAGTGGGCTGAAGACATGAATAAAACTGATGTTACAGAGCATTTCGGTGCAGTGATGGGCTTTTGCATCATCCATGGTCCTTGGCTCTACAAGAATATAAGCAGAAACAGTGAACAAAAAATGAGTCCCAAACATCTGGGTCAGCAGTGAACAGTGAAGTTTCAGATACTCTAACAGGGACTTTCACCTTCATTATTACTGTCATTTTTTGTGATATTAAATTGGATATTAAATTACTTTGGTTTCCTAAATAAATGAGGCATATGTGGTATTGCTGCTGCTGGGCTCCTCCTACCAGCGTTTGAATGCAGTAGCCATACAAATTCATCAGAGGGGTTCTCTTCTCCAAGCTTTCCAGTTCCTGAAAGTTTTGTTAAAATAAGCTTTTGAGTAGAAGAGACCGTATTGATCCCACTCACACAACGCAATGTTATCCTCAGCATTTGCTAGACACCAGTGAATCCACACGGGATCTCGGCCTTCAGCATTAACTCTGCAGGAAACCAGGCTTCATTGCCCCTGCCACTCACACAACTATTTATACTTCAGCTCTTTTGTTCACACGTCGCAATAAGCAGTTTTGCCATGACTCCTTCTTTCACACGGCTGTACTTGACCCTGTTCAAACACATGCACACATAAACACACACACAGTTTGTGTGTAGAGTCCAGATCCCTTTTTCAATAAATAAATAGCTATGTAGATGGATAGATGAAAACAACAAAAGAATCGGTGATACGGGACATGAGCTGAAGACCTGCATCGTGGATTGGATGTCTCAGCACGCACCTTGAGGTGCACTGTGTTGAAAACTGACTTCTTGCAAGCTCTTCCCACACAAGCTGCTGAGATTTAAATCCCGAAGTCTGATATGACTTACTGTACTCTTGTTTATTTGTGCAGTGAGAAGTCTACAGAGGTGGTATAAAGCGTTGTCAGCTTCACAGAATGCTTTAAGTTGTAGCCCTCTTAAAAAGCACATTCCTACCTGCACCGCCGCTCTGCAGCCAGCATCCCTGGAGGCCCCTTCTATTGTTGCAGTGTTAGTGTCATCACTCCATTAGGAGCCCGCCTGAGTCTGTGTGCCTAATTCAGAAAGTGCACCTGTACAAGCATAAGAAGAATGGTAATTCCTGGCTGTGCTTTGGTGTGAAGTGCTTTTTTGTAAAACTAAACAAACTATTCATACCACGATGAAAAATAACTTCTGCTGTACCTGTCAAAGGATCAGCGGGTCTTTTCTAGTGAATGAATGAGCAGTGGCTGGTCTTTTTTAAGCCGCTGAAAAAAGAAAACCGTTCATGCAAGTAAATATATATAACACAGGGCTAGACTTTTCTGCCCTTATGCCAGCTAAACAGCATTTTACAGAAGATATAAGCCATGGTGCTTCTTTGGGATATTCACAGAGAACACGCTGAGGACACCATGAAATTGTGTGTGCGCAGAGAACTGAACGACTCCCCACAACTGCTCAGTGCCCATGATTTTTGCACCAACCTTTCATGGCTTAGCTGACACACACATGCCCCACTGTTACTGTCTTTTAGATAAAAAGCAGCCTGATTGCACCTGTCCGAATTACAGTTCGGTCCCTGGTGTCTCACAGGGCAGGGCATCTCCACGCTCCCTTGCAGACACTGAACGGGAAGGCGATGCTACTGAGAGCAGAGTCCAGACTAGTGAGTCCATTGGGGCTATCTGTCAATAGGGCTGATAACATTTCTAATCTTTAGCTCAAATTGTTCAGCTCAGCCAAATGTACAAGGTTATTCAGGTTGTTTCCACTTAGAAGAAATAGGAGGTAATGAATTCAGGCATCTCTTTAATGCAGTCTTATTTACGGAGATGTTAAATCCTTTCTCTCCAGGCTTTTCTCCTTGCTCTGTGTACTTGTGCTGGATACACACGGTGCTCTCCTTATGCTCTCTTCAGCTTCTCCCATGGATTTGTCTCACAGATTCACAAAAAAAAAATCCAGTAAAATGCCATTCACCTGCATATGCATTGCATGAGCCTTTGTTCTGGAAAGTGGGGTTTTGTGAATGGAGATTGCTAGCTCAACAGTCTTAGGGGTATCTATTTCAAGAATGTTCGTCTTTTTAAAGCTGTCTTCAGTTATGCATTTACCCATAGTTTCAAAGAGATTTTGCACACCAGATAACAGTTTAGAGCCTTGAGTTAACATGGAGCAGATACTAAAATCTGTGTTTCCTTTTAGATACCACTTCTTATGGGGATATCTAGAGTGTTACTTCATTTATTGTGACATATTTCTTATGAAAACAAGATATAGTTAGCAAAAGCCCTCCTCTAGTAATTAGGATAGCCTGTCTGACACTGTATTTTAGATGCAGAGCTATATAATCTCCTTATTTCCATAGAGTAGGAAGCCAAAGTAAAATGTCGGAATTGTAACCTATGATCGAAGATCTTACAGCAGCTTCTCAAACAGTGCAAATATTTGCCTCGATTATTGTATTTACAATTCCAAAAATATTTCTTCTGTTGAAGGTCTGTGTACAAGACACTACTCCAAACCATTTTTAAGGGAGTTTTGACATAAATGAAACTTTATGCTGGCATGGCAAGTGAAGTACTTGATTAATAAAGAGTTTCACTGTTTTCAAACACATATTCCATGCAGGCTCATTTGAAGAAAACCACAAGTGGAGAATGCTTTACTGCTTCCAGTCACAAGGGGGTTGTGTATTTCAATCCTGCTTACACAGTTAGCTTACTTTGGAGCTCTGGTAGGAAAGAAACATGACCAGGAGAAATAATGCTACATTCAGTGACCCTGCCCTTAGAATCAATTGGCCTGATGGGAGAACTTTTTTCTCTCTCTTTTGCTACTGTTTTCTTAGTTTTTAACCTTTTAATACTTAATATTTCTTGAAACATCATCTTTAGAGAAATACCCACTGTCCACAGACTTTAAGTACTGATTGATATGGTCTTCTGACACTGTGAATGGGAAATGAGAGGCTTATATCAACAGTTGACATATAAAGTAATGTACATGTTCATAGTCCTTTAGACATGTTTTGGAGTGAGTTAATATCTTCTAATTTTAATATTGATTTTTAAGTATACGGCTCAGATTCTCCTATGTTACAAAGGAATTGAATTTCTACCACAGAGACAAGTGAAAGAAGGGGACAATTACGTCTAATGAAGTCTGCAGAGAATTCCAAAAGAAAGTCTTGAAAATCTAAAAAATAAAAAAAATTATAACGTGGAATAGCCACCCGCTAGGCTTGGACTTTTGGTTGTAGCCCTATCTCTGGAGTATTTTAAAATCTGATAGAACAAAGCAGCCCTATCTCTGGAGTATTTTAAAATCTGATAGAACAAAGCACTAGAAAACATTCTGTGGTTAAAATGAAATGCAAAGGAAAGAGCATTACTTATTTTCTCTCCATCCCATTAGCCCTTACTGGCAGGCAAGGAAGGAATAAAACTGCTTCAGTCATGGGTGCTGCTTACTGGTCAGCTGGCACGTAGATGAGAGGGATTAGCTGCTGATGATCACTGACCATTTGTGAGGCTGCCATTACCTATATGGTACATTTAAAACAACAATTTGGGACCAGTGTTTTAAAAAACAGCTTCTGACTTTGTACACACACAGTAGCACTCATAACCATTTGTCCAAACACAAGCATATGAGCGTAGTTTATTATGGCAACTCACTGTCTGCCCAAGCTTCATGTACAAAACCAGTCTGCCCTTACAAACGCTCCTGCTTTCTTCAGCCTCCCAGCCACACACTGACAGTCTGGGCGCCTGTGCCCTTTGCTTACGTGCATGAAAATAGGACAGATGAATGCAATCATCTCTTATCCTCAGTGCAGGTACTTCATTCCACCCTTCTTTCAGCAAGTGCTAAATCTGTTAAGTCAAAATTCAGAAATGCAAAGCCTGCCTCTTTTAAACTAAATAACCAATAGATATGCCTAAATCACAGCATGTATACTGAAGCAAACTGGTTACAAGCAATGACTATTTTTCACTTTCTACTTCCTCCTTTCTCAGTGTTCTTAAGTATTTACTGCCTCCCGCAGTGATAACTTGTTTCTTTAGAAATGAATCGTTAACACTGAATTTGTCTCAAAAGACCATAGTTAAAACGTACATTCTTTCCACCTTCAGGTGCTCTTCTGAACCACAGTGCTCCAGAGACAGCTCCATAAAAAAAAAAAAAAATTGATGAGTTTTGTCCCTGAATATATAGATGTATTTTCACTCTTTCTATGACTGTTAACTTTTAAAATAAAAATGGCTGGCCAAGTGTAGGCTGAATTTTTGCTATTTCAGTTTTGAGGGATTAACTTGCTAGAGCTTTATCTGACTGACTCTTGGGAATGGCTACAGGACTTCTAGCTAAGTTATGTGACAGTAACATTACTTTTGTCTTCAAACACTCCTTCTAACCTTCTCCATGTAGAATACTTCAGAGAACAAGGTATTAGCAACATCATTAAAATATACTAGTTAAACGAAAGATTCATCCCATATCCAGTCTGTCAAATAGCAAAGCAAACCTGCAGTGGGATGCTTCTCTAATCTTATTTTGCTTGAAAAACATGCCATCACTGTGTCTAGTCAGTGGCACGTGCTTTATTTCAATGACAAAATTTTTTCCTTCCTATTTCATCTATCTGTTACTGCTATTGGGTTTACCCTGCTAAAACCCTTTTCACTCAGCACTCATTAGGTTACATCTGGATGCTGCATGCAGTTTTGGGCCTCCAATACAAGGCAGAAGTTGATAGCCTGAGAAATGTTCAGCAGAAGACAGCCACAATGGTGGGCACTTGCCCTGAGAGGAAAGACGCTGGAGCTGGGCTTGTTCAGCCTGGAGAAGGGGCAGCTGCAGGGGGACCGAACAGCAGCCCCTACCAGTGCCTGCAGGGAGGGCTTCAAAGAGATGGAGCCGGGTTCTTTATGGATGTGCATGGCTGGGGTACAACAAACAGAGGTCATAAACTGGAATAGGACAGGTTCAGACTTGATAAAAGGAAAAAGATTTCCACATAAGGGCAGCTGAGCAGTGGAGCTGGTTGCCCAGAAAGGATGTGTCTTCCTATCTTCAGAGGTTTTCAAGACCCATCTGATATAGCCCTGAGCAGTCTGCCTGAGCATGAGTTGACCCTGCTTTGGGCAAGAGGTTGGACTGGAGAACTGGCAAGTAGAGACCTTGCAAGGTCCCTTCCCACCTGCATTATCCTTTGACTCTGTGACTCTGATTCAGCCCTGCCAATTTAACTCTCTGATTTGAGGCTGAATTCCCAGAATTCTCTGCCAAGTTAAACTGAGCACATTAGATGATAGAGAAAGCATGAGAATACAGTAAACGTAGAACCTCATGATGCTCTTTTTACTGAGATACTTTTCAGACTACTGTCATTCTTGTAATGTGGACTTTGGAAGATCCGAAGAGTTCTGAAATAATATGCATGAAGTCATATGTATTCTTATTTAAGGGACAGTTCTTTCTTGGAAGTTTTCCCATGAAAATAATTTTTCATTCCAGTGTTTTACATCATTGAAATTCCCTCTTTCTAAGAAACAACATTCCTGAGAGAACAGGAAAATGCCTATCTTCCTTTTTTTTTTTGGTGTCATCAAAATACTTCTCAATCACACTCTCTTCTGAATATTGGGAAAATTAGTCAAAGCAAACGTTCTCCAAAAGATTAGGGCTCTTAGGGTCATAATCAGTTTGCGTGACTTTGCATGCCCTAAGATAGATCTTTATTTTACATGAGTACGTTAAAATCAGATGTGAGTTGCTGAGTCAGCTTTGATACAGTAGCAGAGTTATGCTTTCCAGGAAAAAAATTATCACCATACATAATTATATTTTCTAAAACCTAAGATAAGCAGCTGAAACCAGAAGAGAAAAACTGTGGACTTGTGTAGATTCTGCTAGACATAGGAGATTAATCTCCTGCCTGATTAAAGAACATAGCTCTCAGTTTAGCGAAGCACTGGCTCTTATAAAAGCTAAAATATCAGCAGAGGTCATACAGCCAATACTAACTGTATAATCTGAAATCATATAAAAGACCTGGAAGAGATTTCAGGAGGCAGTCAACCCAACACTACCATGCCCACTAAACCATGTCCCTAAGCGCCTCATCTACACGTCTTTTAAATACTTCCAGGGATGGTGACTCAACCACTTCCCTGGGCAGCCTCTTCCAAGGCCTGACCATTCTTTCAGTAAAGAAATTTTTCCTAATGTCCAATCTAAACCTCCCTTGGCACAACTTGAGGCCATTTCCTCTCGTCCTATCGCTGGTTACTTGGCAGAAGAGACCAACACCCACCTCACTACAACCTCCTTTCAGGTAGTTGTAGAGCACGATGAGGTCTCCCCTCAGCCTCCTCTTCTCCAGACTAAACAGTCCCAGTTCCCTCAGCCACTCCTCATAAGACTTGTGCTCCAGGCCCTTCACCAGCTTCATTGCCCTTCTCTGGACATGCTCCAACACCTCAATGTCCTTCTTGTAGTGAGGGGCCCAAAACTGAACACAGGATTCAAGGTGCGGCCTCACCAGTGCCGAGTACAGGGGCACGATCACCTCCCTACTCCTGCTGGCCACACTATTTCTGATACAGGCCAGGATGCCGTTGGCCTTCTTGGCCACCTGGGCACACTGCCGGCTCATGTTCAGCCAGCTGTCAATCAGCACTCCCAGGTCCTTTTCCTCCGGGCAGCTTTCCAGCCACTCTTCCCCAAGCCTGTAGCGTTGCATGGGGTTGTTGTGGCCGAAGTGCAGGACCCGGCACTTGGCCTTGTTGAACCTCATACAATTGACCTCAGCCCATCGATCCAGCCTGTCCAGGTCCCTCTGCAGAGCCTTCCTACCCTCCAGCAGATCAATGCCCCCGCCCAACTTGGTGTTGTCTGCAAACTTACTGAGGGAGCACTCGATCCCCTCATCCAGATCGTTGATAAAGATATTGAACAGGACCGGCCCCAGTACTGAGCCCTGGGGAACACCGCTCGTGACCGGCCACCAACTGGATTTAGCTCCATTGACCACAACTCTCTGGGCTTGGCCGTCCAGCCAGTTTTTTACCCAGCGAAGAGTGCACCTGTCTAAGTCATGAGCCGCTGTCCTGGTTCCGGCTGGGACAGAGTTAACTTTCTTCCCAGTAGCTTGGGGGGTGTGCTGTGTTTTGGGTTCGGTGTGAAAGGAACGTTGATGGCCCATTGATGCTTTGGCTGTTGCTGGGTGGTGTTTGCACCGGGAGGGGGGAGCACAGCCGGGGTGGTGGACCCAGCTGGCCAATGGGGTATTCTATACCATGTGACATCATGCTCAGTATAAAAACCAGGGGGGGGGGGGCTCGCCCCCCGTTCATGACATGCGGTCAGCGGTCGGTGAGCAGTTGTGTTGTGCATTGCCCGCTTTGTGTATTCTGTTATTGTTGTTGTTCTCATTGTTATTATTACTGTTCAACTTAGTTTTATTTCAATTATTAAACTGTTTTTATCTCAACCCGGGAGCTTTCCTACTTGTGCCCTCCCGATTCCCTCCCCCAGAGTGGGGGGTGATCGAGCGGCTGCATGAGGTTTATTTTTGCTGGCTGGGGTTAAACCACGACAGCCGCCAGCTTCTCTAGGAGAATGCCGTGGGAGACAGTGTCAAAGGCTTTACTGAAGTCCAGGTAGACCACATCCACAGCCTTTCCCTCGTCCACTAAGCGGGTCACCTGGTCATAGAAGGAGATCAGGTTGGTCAAGCAGGACCTGCCTTCCATGAACCCGTGCTGGCTGGGCCTGATCCCCTGGTTGTCCCGGACATGGCTCGTGAGCACCCTCAAAACCAACCGCTCCATAATCTTCCCCGGCACCGAGGTCAGGCTGACCGGCCTGTAGTTCCCCGGATCCTCCTTCCGGCCCTCTTGTAGATGGGCGTCACATTGGCAAGCCTCCAGTCGTCCGGGACCCCCCCAGTTAACCAGGACTGCTGGTTAACTGCTTTACTGATCATTTCTGCTAACTATTTGTTCAAACAGAATAGGGCCTGTGAGGACTTCTTATGTAGGATGACGATGAAAAAGCTTGAGTGAAAAAATGTCTTTCTTGAAAACTCATTTAAAGCTACAATGGAAAAGATAAATAGACTCATGCGACTGCAGAAGAAAAATTATAGAGTTTGTTATTTTGTTTCTTTTCTGATATCAAAGGAATACTTATGTCATTCTAATTTTCCTCTGATTTCAAGGGAAGTATTTGCTGAGGAACATCACCTGGGAACAAAATTAGACTTCTAGAACCCTGATGTGATAAAACAGTGTGTTGTTCTTCTCACTGCAGAGAATGAAGACATAACTCTGGTTTCTTATAGCTGATTCTTGCTAGTCTGAACTTTCATCTGAGAAGCATAGAGATGGCAAATTATTTTTTATGTTCAGTGCAAAATAAAAATATAAGTACATATTATATTAAAAAGAATGAATAAGAACCTGTTGAGGAAGGACAGGAATTAAGACTGAGGAGAACAAAATGGGTGAACTGAGAAAGTGCAAGTCTATGAAGTAGATTCCACCACTTAGGACTTCATTGTCTCATAGATCAGGTGTCAACTCAGACCAGGACTCAGCCAAAAATAATTTCCAAGCATAAAGCTGCCTCTTCAGAAGCAGAGCCATGCAAATAACTACTACTGACCATCAACTGCCATTTCAGCTTTTGGAATTCAAACTAATTTAAGTTTTGATTTAAAAAAATAAATACTACATCAATATCCAAATGGATATTTTTATACCTTCCTCCAGGCCACCCAGGTATAGCCAAAATGATGAGTAAAGCATGCATGGCACATAGATGGACAGAAACAACCATCTCAGAATAACCACTAACTCACAGATTAAGGCTGTGCTCAGAGAGGAATTCTACTTTTAAAATGTGGCATTTCAAATGAGTGCATAGAGACTTGTTCCTAAGGCAAAATTCATTTATCACTCTTCACAGCTCTGAGAAGACAATGCTTTGCTGACTGATCTGGAGGAATAATTGGAGGCAGAGGCTCCTCAGGCAGAAAACAGCCACCACTTGTGAAGATGCATTTTCCACTGGAAAATATTTGGTTTCTATAGTCTGAGATAGACTTCCTTGAACGTGAAAGACATTTTTAAGGAGGATAAGTATGACTGCACAAAATAAATCACTTATTTCTCAATTTATGGCAAGATTTAACCTCCAATCATGAAGCAGTGGGGCAATTGTTAGAATGAACATAAGATTTTCGTCATCTTAGAAAAGGAAACCTTTTTAGAAGACCTAATATCTTCTCCAAGCAAACTGTATTTCCTCCTTTCTCTTTCTGATTTTCCGCTTTTAATTGTTGTCAGTAGAAAGATGATGAGTTGAATCAGGGTTTCTGGATGACCGCAGTTGCACAGCTGGTGAACAAACAGATGTTCTTGATCAAACAGAACATCCTTCTCTAACAACTTGGAAACTACCACTACTGCTTAAACTATGCCACATACAATAAAAATCTCTTAAACCATACATACCTCAAGTATTCAGTAAATATTAAGTAGAAAAACAAAAATAAGAGAAGGTCTACCATGTGTGGACCATTAGGCATTTATTAGTAGAGAAACTTGTAGCAGGATTTTAAAGTCATTTATAAAAGCAAGCACAAAAGTAAAACGTTATCTTGAGAACAGGAATTTAGACAGAGGGATGCTGAGTTTTGTAACAAAGCCTCAGGCACCCTGTCACCTAATAGACTCGTTCAGATTCCCTCATAAAACACACGTGGAGAACAAAGTGCCTCAGCAGCCACCAGGCTGAGAGGAGCCACTCCAATATATTTATTGAATTGGGGACCATGACAAGCAAGGTAAGAGAAGAACTATTAATCCTGGCAGAGTGTGTGTTTAAAATGGACACTGAGCAGCTCTTGGCTCTCCAATGTGACTGTGCAAAAGTCCTTCAGAAATGCAGGAATCAGGGCTCTTCATTAATAGAAATTTCAGATTCTGTAAAGAACACAGCTGCATGGGGGGTTCTTCATGAGGCTGATACCTGAAAGTTGGATATTAATATTTAAATAAACTATTAGTCTCCTATATATGCTGTCTACAATCTTTCCTTGTAATTTTAGTCCTTAATTTATAAATTCTGTGTTCAAGTGCTAATTTTTCACAACTAATTTGAGCTATGAACTGTTATTTTTAGCTGATTGTTTCACATGAGACATTTGTTTGTGACTAATGTGTTGAATCACACAGCACGGTTCAGTTCCCTGACTGGACATAGCTTTTATAAACTGGTCTGATATAAATGTGATTAAAATTAAACCCATTTTGTATTCTGTGTTATTTTAAGTGTTTCTTTGGCGTTCATCCACTTTCCAATGCACACCTAATCTGACTTCTGATGTTGTCCAAAGGCTGACTAATGAGTTAAAATAATCTGAATAAAAATCTGGTTTCTAATTCAGCACGTTAATTGTGAACAGACTTTTACATGCTCCCACTGGCTCAAATCTTGTTTTGACATTGGGTTTTAAAAAATAAGACGACTATAGAAGTATGTAATGAAGTATAAAATGAAACAAGATAAAAAGCTTGCAACTGGGGAAAAACCAGTCCAAAACTTCAGTAATATCATGTGTCCAGTAACATCTTGAGCATTATTAAAAAGACAATACTGCAACTTAATCCAACAGGGAAAAAAAAAAAAAGGAGGGAAAGAAAAAACTTATTTAATTTGTTATCACACCAAGATTAGTCCCAGAGCTGGCTGTCAGATTATCCAGAGTGAGAGCGAAGCACTGTAGCCTAATGTAACTTGAACTAATCTTATGCAGTACTGTGGAATAACCATAAATTACAGAGAGCCTGCGAATGGTCACCTCATGAACTGCAAAGAGGTTTTTTAATTTCGTTTTGGTTTTGTGTCTGAACTTCATTCCTTTCACATCCTGTTTTTCTAATCTGCGCAAAAGGAAAAAAAGAGAATTATACCTTGTGTATTTCACAAAGCCCATTACTCTGTCATACCTGGCCTGCAGAATGATAACCCAGCGTCACACGAGGGGGGCTGCCAGATACAGCAACACTTTGTTGCTGTTTGAAAAGATAGTTTATGACAGACCTAATAGATTTAGGTGAATACTGTATCCTGAAAGCGAGAACAATGTCACAAAATTATTTTTATCTCAGAGGTAAATTAACTTCATTTATTGTAATACTTGTGGCTGAAAGAGACACAGCCTGCACAGCCTGTACACCACGCAGTCCCACTGAATGTGGGTTTTTAGAAGCTTCTCACACAAAATCTAATTTCACATTTCACAGTTTCAGGACTTTATGTTGCTTTTATGAACATATTTTGTCTAAAAAGATCTTTAAAAAGTAATTACCTAGTTCCAGTCTCTAAAGTGCTGCGTGTGCAGTGTTCTCTGCCTTCTCCCTTCCCTTGCTGAATCCCAGTGTGGATGAGCAGGAGGAGACTGAACTTTTGTGGATGCCACCAGATGGAGGGGGGAGCAGGCAACATGCTCGAGGGCAGGGCTGCCGTCCGGAGGGACCCAGCCAGGCTGGAGGAACGGGCCGACAGGAACTTCGTAAAAGTCAGCCGGGACAAATGCAACATCCTGCACTTGGGAGGGGCTGGCATCCCTGCGCCGAGGCAGGCTGAGGACTGACTGGCTGGGGAGCAGCTCTGCTAAAAAAGACCTGGGGGTCTGGTGGGCAGCAGATAAACACGAGCAGCAGCGAAGCCAGCAGGATACAGGACTGTATCAACAGGGGCACAGCCAGTATGTTGAGGGAAACAATTATCCCTGCTCAGTCAGCACTCATTAGGTTGCATCTCAATGTTGCTTCCAGTTATGGCTTCCCTAATACAAGAAAGGTGCTGAAACTCTAGGATGTGTTCAGGAGAGGACAGCCATGATGGTGGGAGGCTGGAGCACTTGACCTGAGAGGAGAGGCTGGGGAGCTTGCCTTGTTTAACCTGTGCAGTTTTTGGCTGGGATAGAGTTAATTTTCTTTATAGTAGCTAGTATGGGGCTGTGTTTTGGATTTGTGCTGAAAACAGTGTTGATAACACAGGGATGTTTTTGTTACTGCTGAGCAGTGCTTACACAAAGTCAAGGCCTTTTCTGCTCCTCACCCCACCCCACCAGCAAGTAGGCTGGGGGTGCACAAGAAGCTGCGAGGGGACACAGCCGGGACAGCTGACCCCAACTGACCAAAGGCATATTCCATACCATATGACGTCATGCTCAGCATGTAAAGCTGGGGGAAGAAGAAGGAAGGGGGGGACTTTTGGAGTGATGGCGTTTGTCTTCCCAAGTAACCGCTACGCGTGATGGAGCCCTGCTTTCCTGGAGATGGCTGAACACCTGTCTGCCAATGGGAAGTAGGGAATGAATTCCTTGTTTTGCTTTGCTTGCATGCGCGGCTTTTGCTTTACCTGTTAAACTGTCTTTATCTCAACCCATGAGTTTTCTCACTTTTACTCTTCCGATTCTCTCCCCCATCCCACCGGGGGGGAGTGAGCGAGCGGCTGGGTGGGGCCTAGTGGCTGGCTGGGGTTAAACCGTGACAGGGACCAAACAGCAGCACCCAGTACCTGAGAGGATGGCATCAGGGAGAGGGAGTCAGGTTCTTTATGGAGGTGCACAGCCGAGGAACAACAGACAGAGACCACAAGCAGTGGTGGTCTTTGTCTTTCTTTCCATACACTTTTTGTGACTTACTGTCAGTGTCTTCAAGCCTAATCCTCTCTCCTTTATTTTACTAAGCCTGCCCAAGCTCCTAACACTTTCCTAGTCTGTGCTTCCCTTTTATCAGATACTGGCTCTTTCTAACACTAAGCCTTTAGCGGTCATCCTACCTTCCTCTGGCTAGGTTTCCTTTGGCTAATACCCAAGGTAAATTTCCAAATCACTCTTTGCATCTCATTGGCTCCTGCTAATTGCCTGTTAAAGATGTACTCCTGTTCTACATGTGGTGATGTTGCACATGCTACATCTATTTGAAGGTCTCATTTTCCTTAAACACCACCTCATCAGAGCCATCAAAGGATTTCCTTATAGAAGATAATAAAAAGTCAATCAACCTTTAAAGTAAGCCTCCTTCCTTTCTCCCAAGATGAGTTCCACATTCATGTTTTGCTTCTTAGTTACTTAACCTGCTCTTCTCTGAGTTTGTTTACCACTCTTACAGCTTTTCCTGTTTATTCCTCAGGCTCTTAGCATTTAAGAAAAACCTTCCTAGGAATTTCATTTGCCTTCTACTCAGGTTAGATTTGGGATTTTCATTTTGTGCCTTGACACCACTTGAAAACAAGTTGGAACAAAAAGCATAAACTCAATTTCAAAAATTAAACTGATTGCTTATTCTTTTAGACAAAATCTTGCATTTCCATTTTTTTCAATTAAGAGGCATGGATCTAGCCCTAGGATAAAAATAAAATAGTTTAAGTAGTGATAAAACCAAAGGTGTTATGTGAAACTAGAATGCATTAGTGTCTCCTAAACAATAAAGCTACAACTAATTTTATCTCAGTTTTGAGGAAAGCCACCAAAAGATTTAGACACAAAGGAAAGTATGCCACAACTCATTCAATTTGGATTTAAATCTAAATCTACTGCTTTTAATAGCAGTAGTCATAAGGGAGAAGGTTAAGCTATTACAAAATATACATCTGGGGATTAAACTACCCACTAATGTCCCCATGTTAATTATACAAATAGCTCAGTAGAACTCCTTTTGGTCAGGCACATTCAGTGCTCCAGAGGTAAACCACTACAGGTATTATTACAGCAAGCTTTATAAGCATCATAATGTAAGGAAGCTTGCTCCCTTCATTAATTTAAGACATGATTTTTTCTGGATGATTTACAGGTAAGTGGTAATATCTGTGTGGCTATGCCACAAGAGTATGCACTCAAGGAATAAGAAAAAAATATCACCACTTGCCCCTTGCTAATTTTGTAACTTCCTTTTAAGCTGTTGTATTGAAACCTCATAGCAGCATGTGCTCCTTTCTCTGTCCAGTTCAACTTTCTGTCTGGGTTGTGAGGTCTTGGCTGAGTAGAAGAAAGGTGACCACTTCTGCATGAAAATGAGTGGGTTTCACTGATCACTAAAACATCGACTTTGCTCAAGAACATGAGAGTTTACATTTCCTAGGTAATGGGCACCAAAATCCCTGAAAACTGGGAGAAAATTATATGCAACTTTTATAGTGCAGGCCTATGGAGCCATTTATAAAAATAAGCTGGGTTTTATATGATTGGTAACAAAAATACATAAAAATGTTGTTTGCCCCATATATTGGGAAATATCCTGTCTTGGCACTCTGCAGCTGGTGAGTCATAATTTTACAGTTTTTACTAAAATAAAAATGAAATTAAAAAGTCCACATTTTCAAAGAAGTACAGAAACATAATATTTATAGAAGATCATAAACAAGTACTCTGTTAATAGCTGTTGAACTTTGTTTAAAGAATAACAGACTAACATTTCCAAAGTACTCTTTGCTGAGATTGAACAGGATTTTATTCAAACTGTTGCGGTAACTAATGAAAAACAAATGAGATTTCCAAACAGTTTTGACTGTTAGGGGTGTGATGGCAATATCATTGCTTTTTGCACTTGCAGCTGCTGCTTACACTGAAACTACCCGTTTAAAACGTAGTGTCATTTTATACTTGAACTCTTGATCTGCAATACAGTAGGCCAGGCATATTTAACCCAGACTGGAACCAGTCTGATGTGAGCCCAGTTTTGTTCTTGTGCATGAAGGCTCTTCAGCTTCCAAACTTACTTAAACCTCTGATGGGAATCACAGACTACTGCCAGCTCTAGAGCTGTTTCTTGCGAAAGAGTCTAAGATGCTCTTGAGAGGCCGATGCTCACAGTAATTATAGTCAGAGTGCTTCTTGTCCCACCCTGCTGGTTGGCTTTCCCCATCAACCCTGCCTCTGGATGAGGGCTGGGGTGGAGGCTGTGCCACTCCCCAAGATTGAAGAGCCATTGGTGTCTTGTGGGAGTTGTAGTTCAGCAGAAGAGGCCTGATTCATCAGAGGGAAAAACATATGAGCAGCTGAACTAAACCTCTTGTAAGGCATTTTGTTAATACACCTGAACAGAGATTGAAATGAAACTGAAACATCTTTAATAGCCAAAATTTTCGCTTTGCTACTGAAGTCAGACATTTTCACAAAATCCCCACATTCTGCTTAAGGCTAACTTTTATTCAAACAAATGTTAGCATTTTCTACATATAAATAGTTTCTAGATAACTCAACATTAAAAAAACACTGAACACCTTTGGGAAGATTAAAGAAAATCAGGTGAAAAAGCACCATTAGCTGATGTAACATCATCTATGTTGCAAAAGGCAGACAGAGCAAAATATACATATTGATGAACTGAAGTGCCTGATCTCATCTTGTATTATTAAATTGCCAGGTAGTTTTATTTTTCATGCAGATAGGTCTGCTAAGAGTTTGGGTTTTTTTAGTCAAATGGATATAACTGGAAAATGGCTCTCATAAATCATGAACTATTATTGTTACTGTTCTCCATTTTACAGCTCGGTCAGCATCAAGAATCCAAATTATTCTGAATCCTGAATTTCAGACACTTGAGATCCACTGTTCAAAAAGTGGACCAACCACTGCTTTAGAAGAATCAAATTCTTTGTTATTAAAGTCAGTAGAAGTTTATCACTCACATTAATGGAGCGAAATTTCACCAATGACTTTGTTTCCTTTTAAAAAAAATCAACAACCAAACAACTAACCAAAAAAAAAATCCAAAAATCCCCAAACGAAAACAAACAAACAAAACCAGAAAAACAAACACCAGACTGATGGTGATCACTTAGATGATCTCATCTAAGTCACTTTGAAGGTTTTAACTAAAGGTTCAGGAGACAAACATCAAAGGTTGTTGGAAGGACAACTGATCCCTGAGATTAGCAGAGCTGATACGTTCTGGCTGTGGCCATTAGAGCTGCAGTAGGAAATTACCAAGCTCATACTATAGTTTTCACATATTATTCTACAAATGAGGACATATTTAGATTTCTTTTGTTCGACTGCAGATGTCACTTGATCATTCCAGATTCTCAAGTCAATCCCTGCCTTGATTTATATTTGCCATAAATATTTTGAAGGAGGGCAGATGCGACCACACAGAACCCCACTACTATTTAGATGGGGGCTGCATCTACTGCTGGAGACAGATGTGCTCAATAGGAAAATAATCTCAGTCATGTTACAGTACTAAACCTTGACATACTCCAAAGCTTTTTAAAACACCTGTTCTGCATAGCTCTCAGCAAAGCTGTATTTAAGAACAACACAAATCACATAGAAGAAGGGCTGAAAAACATAGTAACTTTACTCTTCCTTGGATACTAACAGTGAGGAGAGTGTTTAGCAGAACATGAAGTGTTTTCATACCTCAAGGTTTTAAGCATATTTTTCCTCCTCTAGTGTTGCATCTGAATTTCCATTTAACCGTTCAGAATGAAGGAGTGATGATAACTTAGAAGAATTAGAGGACACAATTAGCCTGTCCTGCTTCAGCCTACTGAATATTTTGATGATACAGTGTTAATAGCAATTGAATGGTGTATTTGTATGTAAGGGAGCTAAACTCAAAGTCTAATCCAAATTATAGCTGGGCTTATTACTTGAGTTATACTACTGGGCATGCTGCATACAGAAACGACTCTGTGAAACACCCAAGGCAAAGAAATCCTGCTTTATAGTGCATATAATCGGAAAAGTAAGGAAAGAAAATTTAAACTGTTATTTAAACAAGTCTCATTCCAATTACTACTTTCCTCTCTGTCAGGGCCAATTATTCTCACTTTAGACATGACTAGCATTTCTAGAGGCTTTTTTTTTTTTACAATGTATAGAGTGCCGCACAGTCACTTTGAAATGACTGAAAAATAAATTAAAGTACACAGGAAAAGGAGACTTACTAAACTTAAAGATATCCTCTTATTTTGTCATACTGAGGCACATTAAAATACAGAAGGACTTTACAAGCAGTAAAGTGTTTTGGACATGCATCTACTTTTGCCCCTTAAAGTAACAGTGAGAAAAATTTGAAAACCAGAGCATTTCTTCCATAGCATGTATGCCAGACAAGAAAGCAAGTCCAGGAATGTTTCCTTTTTTGTTCAGAAAAAAAAAACATAAAAATGAGGTATTGGTTATGAAATTAATATCACATGCTAATTATAATGTCAGGCTACTGATAGTCTAGTTTAGAAGCCTTGCCATGAGCAGATAAAATGAAAACAAACAAATATAAGTAAGTGAGCAGTCAAAACCTGGAAGTGTATTTTTGACCTGGTTAAAATGAGAGCAGGTTAATTTTTTCTTAACATGACATAATACAATCAGAAATTTGTATTGATTCCAGACTTACCAACTAGGGAACAGGGTTTTTGCCTTTTGGATAGCAGATCAGGAACTGCTCACTGGTTGTCCATAGCTTTCTCATTTGCAGCAGACACAGTTGCTTGGTACTTATTTTAGCCAACTAGAATAGAAAGTTTCCAAAAACATAGGTACCTGGAGATCTTGCTTTACTGTAAGTGTTTCTCTCACTTGTCTGACTCGGGCAGACCAGACGTGCATAAATGAACCTGTGTTCCAAAGGACTCCTTCATTCTGCTCCATCCTGCAGGCAAGAAACACAGCAGGAAGGGAGATTTACTATATTTTATTTTCATGAATAAAAAGTACAGACTTGATACTTGTTGCTGCAGGTTTTTGCCCTGAAGGCCTCCAAAATCTTTTGATCATATTTTGTAATAGCTTATTCATTCACATTAGTAATGGAAGCACTGTCAATCAAGAATTTTATGTCTGCTTTTACATCTATTCCCATGGATATAGGAAAGTTCTGCAATCGATAGAATTTCATGCAAAATACTGATTTTACTTTGTGAATCGTCTTCTCCTAGATATACCCATACGCTTTACTACCTTCTTCAGTATCCGTGTCCATACTGGTTGAGGTGCCAGCACTGTCGATTAGCTGGTGCAGACAGAACCTTCCTGTGGGTCTCAGAAAAACTTTGGTTGTAGAAAGCTAACAGCTTGGAGGTGACTGTCCCTGCAGATGTACCTGCATTCATACACTTCATCCATAGTATTTTTATTATATTAGCTCAGGAAAATCTTTTACAGCTAGTGACAACTATACTTTTTCAGATTAAGTTCACTGCATGCACCTCAGAGACCTGACTGTGTAATACTCAACTTAATGCTCTGTACATTTGTTGTCTCAATTTAGCTGCAAGCCTGTTTCCTAAATTTCTCGTGCATGACACCAGAACTGATTGCATAGACCTGTATCCATAGATCTAGTCAGAAATATGAAACCAAGCAAAGTGCAAGCCTAAAACAAAAAAAAAAGTAGTTTGTTTTTCTTCTAAAATTCATCTTGGACTGAAATAAAAAAAAATACAGAAAAAAATAATATGCAAATGTGGGGTGAGCTAAGGGAATGAAAAGTTAATCTTATGCATAGACATGAAAATTGGCTATTTTAGGAAGCCCGACTACCCCATGAGAAAAAGAAGTTGTAAGATTGTTTCACAAGTGAAGGAAATGTGCACTAATTCTGCTACCTTTTACGTGGGGCTAATATATTTGACCTCACAGTAACACAGTTACTTCCTGAGATGGCTGCTTGCCTGTGTACAATTGACCTGAAGCCGCAACTTCATTATTTTGTCTTAAGTTCCCTTCTTCAGCTGATTTCACCGTTATATCCAGTTTCATGTAATGGATTCTCACTTGTGGCATGTGATGCTTTTCTTTCTTCACCTGATTTCACAACCCAGTTCATTTACATAGAATCATAGAATAGTTTGGGTTAAAGGTCATCTAGTCCAATCCCCCTGCCATGGGCAGGGAAATCTTCAACCAGATCAGGTTGCTCAGAGCCTCGTCCAACCTGACCTTGAATGTTTCCAAGGATGGGGCATCTACCACCTCTCTGGGCAACCTGTGCCAGTGTTTCACCACCCTCATTGTAAGAAATTTCTTCCTTATATCTAGTCTAAATCTACCCTCTTTTAGTTTAAAACCATTCCCCCTTGTCCTGTCGCAACAGGCCCTGATAAAAAGTTTGTCCCCATCTTTCTTATAAGCCCCCTTTAAGTACTGAAAGGCTGCAATAAGGTCTCCCCGAAGCCTTCTCTTCTCCAGGCTGAATAACCCCAACTCTCTCAGCGTTTCTTCATAGGAGAGGTGTTCCATCCCCCTGATCATTTTCATGGCCCTCCTCTGGACCCGCTCCAACAGGTCCATGTCTTTCTCGTGCTGAGGGTTCCTGAGCTGGACGCAGTGCATCAGGTGGGGTCTCACCAGAGCAGAGTAGAGGGGCAGAATCATCTCCCTCGACCTGCTGGCCACGCTTCTTTTGATGCAGCCCAGGCTACAGTTGGCCTTCTGGGCTGCGAGTGCACATTGCCGGCTCATGTCCAGCTTTTCATCCACCAGTACCCCCAAGTCCTTCTCGGCAGGGCTGCTCTCAATCCCTTCATCCCCCAGTCTGTATTGATACCGGGGGTTGCCCCAACCCAGGTGCAGGACCCTGCACTTGGCCTTGTTGAACCTCATGAAGTTCACACAGGCCCACTTCTCGAGCTTGTCTGGGTCCCTCTGGATGGCATCCCGTCCCCCAGGTGTGTTGACCGCACCACTCAGCTTGGTGTCGTCTGCAAACTTGCTGAGCGTGCACTCGATTCCACTATCTGTGTCATTGATGAAGATATTAAACAGTACCAGTCCCAATACGGACCCCTGCGGGACACCACTGGTCGCTGATCTCTATCTGGACATTGAGCCGTTGACCACTACCCTCTGGATGTGACCATCCAACCAATTCCTCATCCACCAGACAGTCGACCCATCAAATCCATATCTCTCCAGTTTAAAGAGAAGGATGGTAACATGCCGTTACCTTTCTCTCCAGTCCAGATTTGAATGCATTAACCATTTTCCTCTTCACTTTTCATGTCTAGAGACCTCCAGATACCTCTCAGACTCCACACACCGGGGGAAGGATTTTGGCCGTTCCCAAGGAACGCTCACAGGAAAGGCTCAGCTCCCTCGGCTCTTCCTGGCTGCTGCAGAGCCCAGCAAACTCCATGGTTTGGCATTCTTCCCATTTCTTAGTCTGGCAGGTACTGGGATTACAGAGCATCTAAAACTAACCAAATGATGACTTTATCTCCACGATTGAGGAAAAGACAGCAGAGTGTACAACTGTGTAGTTTAATTTCTAGAAAGAATTTTATCAAAATTGCAGTTCTGACCATCTTCATTTAAACATAACACAGAAGACAGCTGTAAGTGCACTTTGTTAATCTCACAACTATTTTTGGCAGGGAGGATATATGTGTAGAGAGGAAACGTGTCTCTCTGGGTCTCCTCATCTGGCCAAAACTCACTGAAAACAGCCACATGGCCACATGGCAGTGGCTCGTCAGCTTGTGAAATGTAGCAAACAAACATGAGTGTGTTTTCTTCACATTCAGGACAGTCAAACAGCATGAAACAGTAGGAAAAAAATATTCTTTGGGCCACTGTGAGATTGACTATCAATTAAGACTTTCTCTATACAGATAGGCAAGTGTTCAGTTCTCAGTTTGCTGTCTGTTGGGCCACATCGATTATAATTCTTTTGTCATTCCTATCTTTGTCTTGATTGTGTGTTTTTTCCCTAATAGAAAATAAATCTGAATAAACATGAAACCAGAATGAAAGTATATATTCTGGGTTCTTTGTACATTGCCCCAGGATGGTCACAAAACTGGGAATGAATAACCAGGAACCATTAAAGAAAAAATCCATCAGCAACAGCAAAAGGTAGAGTAAGCTCAAGGTCACATCCCTCAGGAGAATCTGGCCATGGTATGATGATTTGGTCTGCAGTGTGCACATATACATGCATGCACAACAGTCAGCCAGGTACAATTTAGTTTTGTGCAGAACATTGAAGGAAAGAAGAAAAGTTAAAACAGAGCCAGGATCTTTTTTTTTGAAAGAAGAAATATTCACAGCTGAAGCACAAGACATTCTACCAGGAGTTTCCTTAAACAATAAGAACTTTATTGACACTTTAACAAGGGGAAGCATTTCTCTGAATTACAGCCTTATTTAAACATTATACAACAGACATAGTGTAAAGTGGGTAAGGGAGTTTCTGTTAGTCCTTATAGGACTATCAAGGTCAAAAGTCAATTAGAGTACTTCTTCTAATTGAAGAGATGAAATTATTTCCTTGCTGCCTTGCATAGTGTGTCCTGCTTTTACAACAAATATTTATAGGATAAATCATTCTGTTAGGAAAAGACATGATTCATTCTACCCTAGGCAGACATTAGTGTAACTGTAAATGAGAAATTCGTAGTTTCTAGCACTGGTAAATATTTGCACAGAACCATTTCCTGCTCCATGACTACAAAAGTCTAGTTTTGCTGAAGACCCAGTTAAGTGTTGAAGCCAAAGCTTGCTCACAATAACCACGCTAATATAGCTGCTGAAGTTAGTAGGGCAATTTGCATGAATGAGATGAGCAGAACTTGACTGGTGATCAGAAGAACAAAGCTGTCATACAACATGTCCTCAATATCCTGTGCTTTGGCTTTGCAAACCAGCAAACCCAGGGCATTCAAATGAAAGGCCAGACGTAATAACCTCCGTTTAATGGATGCGCACACCTACCTGTTTCATGGCTGCTTCTATTCTGATTCACCATCTTCAAGAATGTTGTGCCAGCTGCACATTAATGTAGTTGCTGACCCTTTATTTTTGCCATTTTTTATGAAAGTATGCTAAATGTCCATATCTATACTTGTCTTTCTGTCAAGCACAATATCTGCAGGGTTATACGATTTACAACCAAGGTGAGAAATAGAGAAAAACTCAGAGAAAATACTTTTATTTTAAGTACTGATTTGTTCATTCTTCTTTACTTCTTGCTGATGGAACTGACAGCAAGGGATTTGTATTGTTATTTCTTCTGCTAATTGCTGAGAGAACAGACTGACTGTGCCGCAAGTTCTCCCCCAGATCCCTTTCCATGTCCTTGTTGCGTGGTAGTTTCTCCAATTTAAGAAACTGAAGGCAGCAGGATTTGGGTCCAGAAGTTCTCCTACATTTTCTGTTGATTTAAGTGGTTTTTTGGTACTGCTGGGTATAATTGTTTAGGGATAGATTCTCAGTGTAAACTGGCAAAGAGCCTCTGAGTGCTGCATAACCATGCCAATTTACACAGAGAATTTGATACGATCTCAGCAAAGGGAGCATAATGCTACACGCAAAAGAAATTCAAAAGTCAGAGAGAGGCAGACTGGCAAAAAGCTCAAGAGAGTGAGAGAAAAAAACCCAACATATCAGAAAATCTGTTTTAATAGCTCTGTAAGGGGCCAGCTGCAGGTAGTGGGGGAAAAGCCAGTGAAGCATAGCAGGCTGCGTTAATCTGTCCGTCCCTTTGAGTGCATGCGGGTGGAGAGAGTGCATATGATTCAGCTTCCTTGCTAATGCTGTGAGATGAGTAAACAAGTTATCAGTCATTGTCTCATGTACTGTGAATATAACAGCATTCCTGCCAAGCATTTCTGTTATGCCAAGTGTGATTTTGTTTTACACTGGGAAAACAGTGTACTGAAAGGCCCATCATGCCATGACTACACATAAATTCAGAGGCACCGTGCACCAGTAATACTTAGATTAGATTAGACAGACCATCACCAACCTGGAGATCGCTTGAGTCTGGTTTATGCCTGCCATGTGTCCATACAGTCTATGCTTAAATATTTACAGAGCAAAGCCAGTGTGGCCTTTTCTGTTTTGCTGTATTTCTATAAGTAAAGCTAATAAAAATGTGGCACCAGGAAAAAAAAAATAGGAAAATGCCCCTGTGGTAGCTGGCCGAGATCACCCAAATGTTTGTGAAGAAGGGAAAAATCCTCATTAACAAACCATGCATCTCCATCCTTACCATCAAACTGCAGTCTGGAACACCACTGTCTGATTCCAGCAGCTCTTATTTGGAAGTTGTCAGGTGAGCCAAACTATAAGCACAAACCTAGCAGCCTTCAGTGATCAGAGGTGGAGGGCATGGAAGAGAAATAGCAATTATTTTGCACACCTGCAAGCTTGCAACTACAGAAGCTGAGCCAGAAACAGAGGAAAGACTGTGCCATTCAGGAGAATCTGAGCACCCAGTAATAATTAAACAACTCCTGATCATCTGCTAACTTGCAGAATGAGTCAGGGTCTGGGGAAAAGATGAACTATTCAAGGTATTTTTGAAACACAACTTATTACATGCTTCAATGCAAAGCAACATTCAGGTCTTCAGTTTTCTCCTGAATTTACTAAACAAAGAGCAACGGGTCAGTCAGTAACCACTGGAGATAGATAGAGTTACACATGTGGGGGCAGATAGAAATGGACCCTCCCCCTGCCCAGGTTCTGTCTTGGCCAGAAGTATGACATTTCCATCCATGAAATACCAAGTAACCATTGCCTGTAGAAATGCTATCAGTAATGACTATTCACTGTATTATGCAGGGCTACGGGAAGTTGCACTGCCCATCCCTATTTCTTTTGTCTGGTATTGTCTGCATCAAAAAAATCTGCATTTATTTGGTGAACCAGTCTCACGTTCATAAATACCTTAGAAATGCAGTGTAGGATAGATTAATTAATTAGATAAAAATGTGGAGAGAAAGCTGTGCTTAACAAATGTATGTACTTTTGAGAACAGGTCATACAAAATAATCCTTCAGATACAGATGCAATATAGCAGTCATCTACGTTATTTGGACTGGAGTCCATTATCAGTATACATATTGACATATGTAGAGAGAAATATACATACCTCTTAATGTAAGCTCCATTTTCCCACTTCTGAGGAAAGCATGGTTTCAATAATAATGTGTTTGATCTCTCTGATGGCTGAGCATTCACTACTAAAGGCCACTGAAGTTCCTCCTTAACTTCTCTAGCAAAGAGAAGCGCTAACGTTCCTCATTTTTCAAATGCAGGAAAACGTACAAAATGTTGGTTCCTACCACCAGTTCTCTTTTCCATGCTTGTACACTGCTTCATAATCAGACTTCTGAGCCATACGCAGGATTACCAGGGGATAAATGATAAACTATACAAAGAAAAAAGTGAAAGTGTGTTTCAGTTATGTTTCATCATCAGGGCATTTATACTAGCACAAAACGACATTTGAAAAGCTCCCCATTTTAATTTGAAAATCAATGGTATAATAGCTTTGGAATTATGTCTGCACATTGGAAAATCCCAATAGCTCATCCCTATGGTAGTAAGTGAAGCACTGTGACCAGTATTACACAGTCTACACAATTTGTTTGCCATGACAGTCCAATTTAATTTTAAATCTAGGAAAATACATTTAAAAGAGGTTACAGTGCTGGAGCTACTATTCAGTGTTTTGCCTCATATCTAGAAACCTTTTAGAATTCAGCCAGCAAAGTATCCAAATAACAGTCTAATTGTGACCCTAAATAGTGGCGTACATATAAAACTTACCTCAACCTGGAGAAATCAGGTTACATTTTCCCCTAGATACATAATCCCCTATATGCCCCATTGCAGCCAATCAACCATCTTTCTACTGACATTTTGGACATCAGAGGCTAGAGGGATGACGTCAGTCAAGGACTAGCAGAAATATTGTTCATGTTGCATTGAAAACTGGTAAAAAATTAATAGTCACATTGCCTGGACAGAGCTCTATGTAGTCTTTTATTAGGAAATATGCCACAGGCTTTTAACTTCTTCCTTTTAATGGGAAAACTCTATCCAATTTCTCGCAGCCATCCTGCAAGCATCCTCTGTACTTACCCCCATAAACCCTGGGCTGCCTTAATCAAGAGGAGAGGGGAGCGGGCAAGTGGTGAACAACATAACAAATCTGTGTGAAAAGATAAACTCATCTGGAGCTTTGTGTATTTAATACACAAATATAAGCTTGAGATTCATTGAACTTCTCATAGAAGATAGCATGGTTTTAGAGTAAGAGCTCTACTATAGGTCCCATGCTATAGTAGTGATCAACATGGAACCATAGAACTTCCTAGGTAAGACCTGAAGTTTAAGAGAGCATGAGGCAAACCCCCTTAGGTGTTTTTGGAGTGGAAAAGGAAGATGCTCAAAATAAGATAGAAGCTTTCCTTACTTAAAAAAAAAAAAATAGCATTTTTTGCTTTTTCATTTTTTTCTTTAAAATAATTAATATAGCAGCTTTTTCTTAAAATGTTTAGCTTTTAGTATTCAAGAACATTTCATTGAACGTAAGTATATTTGTAAACTTTTGGTAGAAAATGCTCATTTTGAGAAAACAGGGGTCTTTTTTTTTATTTATTTAGAAATTAAATAAATAATTCTCACACTTCCAAAATCCATGCCTTTATGAAACTTCTATCAAGTGAAAAACAAATGGCATTGATCTACCTTCATTTAGTGTGGAAAAACACTACTGTATTTATGTTAGCATTTCTAGTGTACAATGAAACATTTAAAAATGAACAGTAGCTTTCTCTTTTGAGCAAGACTTGAAATCAATTGAAGGGCAGAATTTTTGTATTAATAAGTGTCAATGAAGAGTTACTGTTGTAAAACAAAACAAAATGTATATATTTTAAATTATCACCAGTACTAGAATATCAAACACAGTTAAAATGCAGCCTTTATTGCTCTTTAAATTTGCCTAAATAAAAAAACAAATTCCATCCCAAAGATATTCAAGGATTAACTAGAGCTTTCCTGCAAGAAGTAGTTTTGTGGGTTTATCTGAAATTATGATGGTTAAAATGCAGGACCTTTATGACCTGCTCAATGGCAGGTTTACATTGAAACTGTTATAAATTATTACAGAGGTGAAGCCAATCTAAACAGTCCAACATAAATATATCTGCAGACATGCTGGCTACTACATATTCTAAACACTGTCTGTATATGAATAAACAGAGCTTTCTAAATCATTTAAGAAAATGTATTTATTCATAAAATCAATAATATTTATTTTTGTGTTTGACAAAAAAGGTCTATTATATCTAACTTATTGCAGCTTGAAAACTTTTTTTATGGATTCTTATGTGGTTTTCCTACATTTGATAATGGTTGAGAATTTTATTTTGAATTATGTGAATGTTTCTAATAGTTTTTGTATTTGACTAATCCTTATCTGTTTAAATTGTTGTTTTATTAAATTTCACAAGTTAAATATTTGAGTAAACATACCGTACAGGGCTACATTTATTCAGCACTGTGTCAACTAAAACTTTTATCAGACTATAAAACAGACATAGGTAATGTTGGAAAACAAATCCATATTTGTGTGTTTCTACTTTCTTATTCATTTGGAACAGCAATAAAAATACATATTTCAGTTCATACTATTATAATAAGCAGCATTTGTGGCAGGAAAGGAAATGTGAGATGTTAACACATGGCCAGACCCTGGGTATTCCATTTATATGCATGAAACCATACAGGAAAAATTGCAGACTCAAATAAAGTTATGTATAATAACACTGTTTGTGTTGCTTCCTAATTTCATACAATATTAAAAATATTATATCACATTGAAATTCCTCCTGCTAGCTTCCCAAGAAGATTCCCAAAGTGCTTTGCAAGAGGCAGACTGTGTGATACATTAAAGAAGGAAAAAAAAAAACCACATTAGTTACATATGCAAAATAGTGTCCTGAAAAAACAGCCATAAAACTATAGAAAATGGGAAGTGAGAAAGGCAGAGTCCTAAAATCTGCTGCACTGGATCTTGCCATTGGGTTAGAGGAACCTGCCAGAAACACAAAGGCAGCTGTGAAATAATATAAATGCCAATTTCTTCCCCTAATTTCTGTCATTTAAAAATTGAGTTATACCCAGAAGCCTGAAGTTTAATGTATCCTTTGAAACTCCTGGGTTTTTTTATTATTGCAATTTTGTGTTATCTTTCCTTGTTTACTATATAAATACCCTGTAACTGTATCCAATATTCATAGCTGCAGCATTTACATACCGCTTTGCTACTTATCTCCAGCACTTCCTTCAGAAAATTCCCCCTTGTACCTGCTGTACTATACAAAACAAATAAATAAAAAGAAATTAAAGCACCCTTTTTATTTTGAAAATTATACAACCATAGTTTTCGATCCTTCATGTCCCACATTCTTCCAAGTTCTCAGTTATACTCATTTACTTTACCATGTAGTGTATATAATAGACATATAGTTTCAGAGTGCTGGCTCCCTGTGCCAACGGGAACTGGTAGATCTATTCTTGCAGCTTTCATATACTGCTCTTGGTTGCTCCCACTGGGGAGCTCCCCACTGATGCTATTGAATGTTTGTGGGGAAAAGGGTTTGGTTCGGTCTCAAAAGGATTAACTAGGGTTTTTTCCATAATTTGCTGGATAGCCAGGAAAGATCTGAGGAAGGTGACAGCTCTTTCAGGTCAAAACTGCAGTCCCTGGAGAATTGCTGGATAAAGTATGCTTGGGGTCAGATTTCCTTTGATAAAGTAGAGCAGTTACAGGTAAGCTGTAAGACTTAAGGAGCAGGAAAGAACTGTTTTAAATAGGAAAGGGTACCTCCCCTCCAGACCCATGCTACAGAGCCTGGATCCTGATCTGAACATCCTCCCTCCAGATGTCTCGTGTTTCTGCCCAGGTCCCTCAGCCGGGGTGGTAAGTCTGGGAGAGCCCCGCGACACGGACACGGCAGCGGAGCTGGCACCATCACCTCCCAAACTTCCTGCTCTACCTGGAACTGCCGCGTGCAGCCCTTGGATTTGATAAAACGATTAAATAAAAAAGTGGTGATAGTGGATCTTTGCCAGCCCACAATCTCCAGAAGTGTCAGCAAGCCAGGACAGTCAGCTATTTCACACCGCTGAGGGGAGGCAGCTCGTGCTGGCTCCAGACAAAACCTCTGCGAGGGGAAGGGGCAGTTTTACCCACCGGTCGGCAGCGGGGAATGGATGGTCCGGCTTTCAGCAGGTATGATAAGTGGGGTGCTGAGCCGTGAGTCATCGCTGGCTTCCCTTGCTACTGTAAGCACGGCTTCTTCGGGAAGCTGCCTTCTAAGATAGCACTGGCTGTAGAATAAACAACTGACAGTGTTCCTGCAGTTCTCACTCACTACTTCATTCCTACTGACTGGAAAAGAAATTGCAACCGGCACTGGCAGGGAAATGAAAATGATTCATTTTAATCAAAGCTAACACAACAAAAGAGTAAAGGAGGTGGAAGATGTGAAATAAAAAGATAAAACTAATAAGGAGCTGCTTGTACTGAAGACATTAAATTCAAATGAAAAAGACGGATTGATGTTTAATTAAAAGAAAGAAAAGTAATCGACGGATTGATGTTTAATTAAAAGAAAGAAAAGTAATCAAAATTAATTGAAAGAAAAAGCAAGTAATCTTAAAGGAATTGTATTTCCAAGTATCAATATTCTCTAATTGTTTAATGAGTTCATATTATGGATGCAAAATGTAAAAAGGCCCCCTCAAGGGAGGAAGGAATTCTTTTACAAAAGGTAAATAGCAAGAAAAGCAAACAAAAAGAAGCAAAATAGAGAACATTCAGAGGGATTAAATAATCTTTTGTAAAAAAAGAAGAGGCAAACAAACAAAGAAACTTTAAGCAAAAATAAAACTCTGGCTTTATCTACTCTCTAAGGTTTTAAAAGAGTACATTGCAAATTGCATTTGTTCTTAAATTGTCCACAAGGCTAATTTAGCGATTAGCTCCCTGCTCCTGGGCCACACATGCCATGTGTGCTCTCCATCCCATGGCAAAAGCTGTGGTGTTCCCATAGCCGGACAATTGTAAGACTGTCATTCTAACAATCAGATTTCCAAGAACAAATTATGTATGTAACATACCCAAACCCTGTCAGTGTTGAATTATGCACATTATAAGATAGGCAGGAAACCACATGTATTGTAATTGTTAAAACCACTTTTGTTCATATTCCTGTAGCTGCTGTGCTGGTTGGTACTTTTCCCCTTCCACTGTCTTTTAACCTCAGCTCGGAGATCAGCTGTCGACTACAGCGGCATGACAACGAACTTCAAACCTGTGTCCATGACTCCAGTGACAGGAGCAGGATTTAAAGCTGCACTTTTCAATGACTGAAAAAGAAGAATTTTTCCTCCAAATAAATGTTGCATGATTTAAACATTTTCTTATAGGGAAAAAATAAAATTGTCCAAAAAATAAGTCTGAATGTGAGCCAAGTGAAGTCTGGCAGGGCACCGTCTGGCACTGTAAATGCTCATTTGTCATCTCAGGGGAGTGTTAACTCCAGCACCTGGTTACAGCAATTTAGATGTCATCAAGGTAATTCTGTCATGGCTGATTTAAGGCTAATTAAAATCAATTGTTAATTATTTTAAGTTTCATTTTGCACTGGAAATTTCCCAAAATACAGATTTTCTGTAAGATTTGGTTGCCATGGGATTTTTGGTTGAATGTTTTTGTAAAATAACACACTTCCAAGCTTTGCTTGCTATTTTGTTATTTCTAGTTTTTCCTCCCTTTCTTTTCACTTTATCTGTCACATTCTCTACAATGACCAATGTGGGGTTTTTTTCCTCTAGCTTCAATTGCACTCCTCTGAAACTTTGCAAGTTTTAAAAGGTTACAGGTTTAAAATGAAAAAGGAAAATATTACTTTTAAAAAGTAAAAACATTTCCAAATGTGTGATTTAGTCAATCACCAAAAAAAAAAAAAGCAAACCATTCAAAAAACAAAACAACAGAAACTAAATGAGCAAAAAAAAAGAGAAAAGAAATTCTGAAATGTTCTGCCAATTCAAGAAATGGTTTCATTTTATAATGATCACTTGAAAAAAAAAGAAGTATGAAACTGTTGTTTTGGCTTTTAATGATTCCTCCACCTAACCATGTCAGAACAAGTATTTTGCACAAAACTCAAAAATATAAATATAAAATTGTGAAGCAAACTCTAAGCACACTAGTGGCCAATATACATGAATAGTAGTGTTACCATGAGATTAACATATAAAAACCAAAAATAACATAGTAGAATTTTTTAACTGCTCTAGATCACCACTACAGAGATCACCACCAATCACTCCAGGTCACAGAGTGATTTGAGTTTGATTTAACAGGCACACAAAGAAGAGAAATCCAGAGCACTATTTCTTCATGGGCTTTTTTCTTAATGTGGTCTGGAGTGGAAATTACACTTTAATGAAGGGAAATCCAAGTGATAAAGTACCGGGAACAATAACTTTATTTTTGTAATAATATCCCTGTTGATACAGCAGTAAGATCAGTTGAAGGTGAAAGGAAGAATATTTCCTGACACCTGGAATATTAGCAGGCATGATCTAGTTAAGTAGATCACAACTGTGTTTCAGTTACCTGCTGGTGTTGAATGCACATCCTTTTCTTCTCCACATATCTGACTCAATAATATTTAATCACTCTACACAAATCGAAGTTAGATTATTTATAAGCGAAAACTCTGCCAGATCCATCAGTGAGCAGACCTCCTCCCCCCAACACTTGAGCAAGTTTTTTCAAAGGCCACTAAGGTTGCATTTCCAAAGAAAAGTTAAGCACTGACATAGCAAACCATCAGCATTAGCTAATGTTATCTACCCTTCCTCGCAGCAAGTCATCTCTGTATCAAATGATACTTACAGATGATGCTTGGGTGACTTTAGACCAGCTTGCCTGATTGCAGCTTAGTTGCATCATGAAGACCCTGAAAGCAGAATAAAATTTAGACATCCAAGAATTATCGCAATCAGGCTGCACTTTCTCATTCTTTTTTGGGAGGAGGAACCAAGTAGGTGGCCCCAGCAATAAGGGATAGATCTCTGCTTTCCTTGGCTAGAGAATTTGGCAATTTGAAGTCTACAATATCTAATTTGCTTTATGGGAAAACAAAGTTTTAGCTCTTCTGGAATGAGTGAGATTATACTGGCTCTGGGCTTTCTCATTTTATTTTTTGTTTCTGTATCCAGGAGCAACAGACGTCAGTGCACCTGCTGTACATGTGCACATTCCCAGCGAGGGCCAATAATATCTTACATTCTTTAGAGTCAATCTGTGGACCTCATTTCCAGTTTGACTTTTCCAAATTAGAAGAACTTCAGTTTACCTAATTTGCTGCCTGCAGCCATGCAATTAAAAGTATAAATGAAAGATGGGAGAGACCAACCAGTTTACACTTCTAAAATTGTTCCTGAGATAATATTCCTGTTATGTCAAATGAAGTTTGAAAACTTTACCTTCCATTTTCTAAATATTACTATTTGAACTTTTAGCCTGTAGTTGGAGTCAGAACGGATCATGCTGAAAAAAACCTCAGAAACCTTGATTTTGTCTTTCCAGAATGACCTGAAAATCAGCAGAACTAGCCTTCACAAGCTCTTCAGTTATCTTTGATCCTGTCCATATTCTAGTTTAAGGTGAATTTAGAAATCAGAGTCTGAACACTCGAGAGATTCATCTAATTGAGCTAACTAAATAAATAGCATTTGGATCACTGAGTATTCATCCAAACATACGTCTAATTTTACAAAGGTTCCTCTTAATTGAGTTGGTCAAAAATTGTCTCAGATTTCTAACATAAAGTGTGAATACTCCATGTTTCATGGAAATAAATCTAACATCATCATGCAAGTTTCTGTTTCATTTTGTCAGATTCAATATTAATCTGTACCAATAAATTAACGAGGAGGAAGATATGCTGGAAGCATCAGGATGCACAAATATCTTTGCTGTAACGTAAAAGGAATTGACACACATTTCTACATACGTTAATAAAAAAGCAATATTGTTATTTTATGAAGAGAGGGCAAAGAAAATAGGTAGAAAGAATTCAGAAAGCTCATCTGTAATTGAACCATATGACACTCAGAAAGCAATCTCTAAACCACCAGCATGAGTATTTGCAGACAGTGCCATGAAGACAGATGCTGATGTGGAAAATACTACATTTTTCCGTAATTAGGCATCTGCAGACTATAATTATCATCCGAAGGAGTGGTCTGGTTCTGAGAAGTGAAAGACACCCAGCTAGACAACCCTGTCTGGCATTTCTGATTAATTAATAAAAAAATATATTCAAGAAGTCTATTCACATATGCATGCACACTCACAAACACACAGAGGCTGGCACAGAATTAAAGGTGAGATAGACTTTTCCAAATAAAAATGCATAAAAACAAAATTTGCAGCTGAAATCTAGATTAATATGCAAAAAAATATTTTATTTATGTAAAAAAACTGTCAGGAAGTAACAATCACTAGAGAGTATGCTAACACTAGTCAGTAATAATCTAGCCTGGAAAACAGTAAAAGAACCTGTATTTTCAGTGAGAGATTCAGTCAGGCGTTCTGAACACAATTCTTATCACTGATTCACTCTTTCCAAGGCCATGCGGAGGTATCACAGTGACATGAAAAGACCATAAGAGCCCCCTTTGCTAGCTGAGGCTCGATTCTTTCAGCAAGAAGATTACAAAGGGTTAAGCAAACTTGCTTAAACCTGTGCAGGAACCCTCCAGGAAAGGAGGATTTCAAGGTTTGCTTGGGCTACAGTTCTTGCAGGAGACCAGTCTGTAGGGAAATCCCAGCCAGGACTGCAAACTGTGTCCAGTCAAAGAAACATCTAAGTGGGTTTTATTTCAAACCTTGGAACAGGCAAGAGAAAATAGGAGGCTGTGACTTTGGACACCGTGCTCTGCTTCTCTAGTAGCTCAGGGCAGAGTATTAGGCCTCAGCTTTAGGGTTCAAACCTCCAACAAGAGGGTCTGGCTTCTACTGTGCCCATGTGTGGAGCAGAGGATAAAGGGACCATACTATAGCTATAGCTATTACTATCTGATTACTGGCTCTTCCTTCCTTTTTCCTCTTGACAGCATTTTTCACACAGTATCTGACAATACAGTTTGCCCACATACCTTCTCAAATAGTGGAAGGGCTCAGTCCTACCAAATGCTGAGCACTTTTTCTGACAGGGCAAAACACACATAAGTCCAAGCTGACCCTCAAGCATGCAGAGTCTCATTTACTGCAGGCACTAGCTTTTCTTGAAAGATCAACGTGTACTTAAGTACTTTGCTGACCTGTGAGAAAGAGCTAAACCTTATCCAAGAATCAAGTCTAAATGGAACAAGTTTTAAGAAAGATACATATATACAAAATCCCAAATGCTCAGTGTTATGCAAGAATTTTAACGCACAAAATGAGAGAAATAAAACATAACGGGAACCTTGCAGCCAAGCAGCTTGCCATTCTTCCATCATTCCACTTATTTATTTCAAGACTTCCATCACTGAAGCAGCTAAGTTGTATTTCCTGTGGCCCCAGACATATTTTCATTGTTCGCTTTTGTTAATCACATAAACACCCGTGGAAAAATCTCAAATTAAAAAAAAGTCAATGTTTGTAAACAAAGGAAGTTTCTTTCCTATGAAGCAAATGTTTTCACAATGACTGTATGTATTACACATTCTTTTCAAGATGTGTAGAGTGTCAGAGATTGTCCAAGTGTGTCATATTGAACTGTGTTGTTGATAGTCTTTAGTAGAGGAAGTTATATTCAATGCCTGGGATCCATAGGAAGAGTTTAAGTAACTATGGCAAGCTTAATTCAGTGTTTTCATTGAAGTTTAGGCCGATGCTTAACTAATTAGTTTTTGTATTTTCTCTTTGATGGGCCAGGTAGTATTTACATGCACATTGTTTTATCTTGTCTGTACACTATAAAGTTATATATTTATTTTTTATATATATAATAAAAATATATGTTTATATATACTGCTTATATTATATTATGTATATTATATATTATCTATTTTATATGTATTGAAGTTATTGATATAATTTTAGTCTTGATATTTTAGTGCTGCTTTCATGGACCTGTAATGAAAACACTATAGATCTGTTGGAGAATTTAATTCAGACCATTTGGGAAATTTTGAACCTCACGCGGCAGCTTTTATTGATGTGGCTCTTTAATTTAGAGGAACTATTCAGAAGAGGAAAGATAAAGCCCATGCAAGATGGCTCATATTTGGTCCTCTAAAAGTTTGTACAGGACCCAATTTAGACAGATCAGGTTATAAAGAGTTCTGGGATGCGTTCCTCTCATTTTCCCCTAATACTGTAGTTCTACTTTTTTAGGACTTTATTGTGGAGGGGAGAGAATAGAGAAAAACAGTCTATAAAGGTCAAGAGATCACTGAAGAGCAGAAATGCATTTTTCTTCTATTTCAATAGAGTTGTAAGCATATATAATTATGCTGCAGTACAATAAATGGGAGGAAAAGATACGTAGAAAAACAAAACCTTCTTCAAACCAGACATGCATTTCCAGTGTGATGGATGTTTTCAGGGAAGACTGAGGATTGCCCGATATCCAGCCCCACACTGAAATTACTGCTTTACACATCTTCCTTAGAGACCATACCCTAAATTACCCTTTCACTTCAGCATCAGTTCAACCAGCGTTTTAGAAAGGCCTCCTCTGGCACATTTCCATCACCACAGCAGTACTAAAATGACATTTAAATCTGGTCCACTACTTTAGGCATTTTACTGAGTCTGTGTGCTGTTAGTCCTGAGATCCATTTCTACATGATCTGCAGCTCCAGGCTGGCTGTGTTTCTGCCACTGGAAAAACTGGTCTCAATCTCTATTATCACAACGCATATTGCAAATTTGTTCCGAAGCTCTAACCAAATTATTGTACTAGCATAGTAATATTTCCATTTTATTCCATAGTCAAGGATATTCAGACACATTAAAACAGTAATTCAGAGCAGTATAATATTTGGCTTTAGCAATGGGGTTTTTCTGGTGTTATATAGATACAGCAGTAAACAATGTAGTTTTTGTATACAGACCTGATAGTTAATGGTGGTTTTCAGAGATAACTCTTTTGTTTAAGGTAATGCTGCATTTTGGGCTACTTTCAAAACTTCATTTTTCTACTAAACCTACAAAGCTTTTGGGATGGTCAAAATATGTGCATATTTGGAGCAGAAACAATTGTCAGGTTTATAATGGTTAAAAGTCTGACCAATATCCCAAGGTGACATTCTGGGAAATATGCAAATGATTTTTCAAGTTATTTTAGAAATAATGGTATTCGACTCAGGAAGTTTATATTAAATACAATCTACAGTGGAGTTACAGTGAGAATTTCACTTTGGCTGATGGATGATAAGAATAAAGTCCTCCCCAGATGAATTGAGCCTTGTGTATATATCCACAAGCTATGCTCAGACAGCTTATTTCACATAAAATTCCTACATAATGCATGGTTTCATCTAACATTGATCCCAATCCAGTTGGATCCTAGATTATCAGGTTGGATTTTTCAGCTGAAAAAATACAGCAGTAATATTTACAAATAATGACCTCAGTTCAGGCTCTTGGATCTTAAACATGTGACATGATACCCAGAGATAACTTGGGAGGTAGAGCTTCTTTCTGGACAGTTCAGAGTTTGGTATTTCTGCAAAGCACTTTATATTTTTTTAAAAACTAGTTTGTGGCAGAATGGGCAAATGCTGCTCATAAAGGGAGCATTAATATTTATGAAATGAAGACCGTCTAAAAAGATATCCTCCAGAGTGGGAAAAACCAAATGTGGTGGTGTCAAAGTTAAAGTATTTCATTTTGGGTCTCAAAGCACTCCTGAGTTAGAGATATTTTCACCAAAAAAAATGGTTTCAAATTACCAAAATTCTTCTTATATAAATTTTAATCATTTCAAGCAAAGTTAATGCTGTTGTGAAGCTATTGTGAAATCTGACCCAATGTCATACAAAGATAAGATATATAGAAAAAGTAGTGAAAGAAGTTTTAAGTATTTTTGAAAGACATGCTTGTTTTGAGCTTTTTCATCACAAGAACATGACTAGCTCTCCTAAGCCCCACTGTAATAAAAGTGATAAAAATATTAATAAAGTTAAACTGTCCTTTTCGTGTGCTATGAATCTATGTATAATCTTCCATTCAATTCTGTGTATTCTTGTATTGAAACCTTGTTCACTACTGTATCAAACAAAATTTGTCTTCACTTTGAAAGTCTTTCACAGCTTTTCCTCTCCCTATATGATTTTTCATAGATATCCATTTGCTGAATTTTCCAGCAAATACATTCGCACTCTCTCCTTTGTATACCACATTTTTTGAAAAAGTTTTCTGTAAATATAAATATAGCTATTGCAGTACTCTTTCAATCTCTTTTACTCTATGAAGCTGCAAAGGACGTGGCAATGATCTGATTTTCGTGCATTGAAACTGCTGTGATGCTAATCAATATTGTCTCACTGTTTCCTTCTACATCCTCCTACCTCCATCAGTCTCATCTCATCTTTTCTCTTGGACAATGTTAAGAGACCGGACAGTCATTGATGCATTCTCTCATGTTTGATTGGCATAGTCCTGACCCACCGTTCTTAGGTATTAGTATAAAATAATAAATTAATGCTAGCAATAATTTGAAGACTTATAACTCAAGCTATTAAAATTAATTAAAAATTAATTGTCTTGGATTTTGCCAGATCATGTTTTTTTCCTGATTAATCTATCCATGTTATTAATTTCCCAAACTAGGTTTATAAAGTACAGTATAATTTAATTATAATGTTATCAATAAGAAAATACTGCTACCCCATAAAATTCAGAGGGTAAATTTTTCTCAAGCAGACACACATAAAAATAAAATCATAAGAGTGTTTTAGTTCTAAGAAGCTTCTTTGTCATTGCTTGCATATAATTTTTAACAACAAATATATATATATTCATGTTCAATAACTCTAAAGGCATATCTTTGCTTTGTTGTTCATTTTTTATCCCTTACCGACAAAAATCAACACTCCTTTATAAGAAAAAGTGAAGGCAATGGCTGCTTTCATAGCTCTATTATTCTTTAGTACCATTGTGCTGGCAGGAGCAGGTAGACAAAAAAATTAGCACAATGTATTGGAAGAGCAACTGCAGACTTCTCAAAGCATGAAATTCCTAAAATTCAAATTGTGGCAACTCAAAAATGGGCTTGGATCCCCCAAAATATCACTTAGCATCATATGAATACCTGTGGTCTTTTGTTAGTTTGTCAGCTTTGTAGTCAGCCAGGAAAATGGCTGGCAGGGTGAGGGGAAGTGCAACCAGGGACATTCACTTGGGATAAACCCCAAACAAAATACTGCTTTAAAATTTTAAGTAAACTGAAAGTTAAAAATTTTGCCTTGTTTGAATGAACACAGAGTTTTACCTACATTCCCTGCTCAGTTTCTGGAGGAGACTGCTGGGGACCCACACACGTGGGGCCAGCTGTGACCTCCAGCGGGGAAGTCCTGCCCCTCTCCCTCGCCAGGACAGTGGGACAAGGCTCGCTTGGCTCCTGGCTTCATCAAAAAATAAAATGCATTTTCAGTTCTTTTGTTCAGAGGTGAAAACACTAACTTTTTAGACTTCTATAAGAAATTATGTTCAGCTTTTCCTCCAAACCACCCTGCTGACATAAACATGTCCTTTATGTCCATGGGTTCACAAAAGTGTTTTTCTGGGGTAATACCAGTTTGAACAAGTCCTTCTCCTCACGCCCCATTTTCATCCGCTGCCTCATTTGAGACAGCATAACTGTTTGCATGGTGATGAAGTGAACATAATTGAAAAACTGAGCTGAGTAATAAGTCTCCAAAATGAAATTCTCCCAAGCCAATGACTCAGTCAGAATGGCCACATAGACCATCTACACCAGCCCAGGGATAGGGGTGATGTGAGGCTGAGTACTAGCCACTTCCAACAGCAGTGGAATCCATTTTTTTGATGGTCAGGTCATTTCTAAACTTGGGGTATTCATTTAGACATAGAAATAAGGACTTAGACCTTTTAATTTGAGGCATGCTTTTTGAAACCTTGGCCATAATGCAAATTCAGTGGAATGAATGGAATAATTTAGAGTAATGCTGAACCACTAATTTTATAGAACAATTTAGTTAAACAATAGACCAAAGAGGGATCAAGAGTATTTCTTGTAAGATACTTCATATTTGAATTAATTCTGTGTATGGGATAGTGCTTAATATATTCATTTATTATATCTGTTAGCAGCTACATGTTGTCTTAAAAAACAAATTGTGGCATAGGATTTCAAAAGCACTGGCTGCAGTTGGAATTTCTATGTAGTGGTTCTGAGTTGTTGAGTGTAATTTTAAAAGGATTAGTTATACTAAAATATTTTGTTAAAGGGGACCATTATGCAAAAAGTTTTACCTGTGAAAGAGCCCTAGGAAGATTGCTACCAGGCTTGCTGCTCGACTGATCAGCTTTATACCTTGGCCAGGAGAGGTGGAAGAGTACAAGACATCCATGCATGCTTCACAGAAGTGGTTTTTTATAATAGTGCTTGCCTTTCTGACTAACACATCTGGGCCTAAAAATGACTGATGTTTGCCACTGCTGGAATAGACCTTAAACAGTTGTTTTCTCCCAGCTCAGTTTAGAAGGTTGGCTTAGCTAAACTCTGTAAGATGCACCTTTCCTTTTGCTATGAGGCCTGAGGGCTGTGATCTAGTGGGGTTTGTTCAGTTTATCAGTAGACAGTGAAATTTGTTTATTAAAACAAACATAAGGAACTTTGCTATGATTTATGAGCGCATAATGGAACTTGTGAATGACTCTCTTGCCTCTTAGTAAATGGAATATGTGGCACAAAGATAGCCTTCATTCCTCCCATCTCTACAGTGTTTACTTAGAGTTGGCTGAGAACAGGAAAAGTCATTCAGAGTTTGTTTTTTATTCTTTTTATTTTTCTGGTTTTTTTTTTCTATTTATTCTTTTTATTTTAAAACAATATTCCTACTTACTGCTCAAAAAATGCAATAGCATGCATTTTTTAAGAAAATAGAGAATTTTCTTAAAGAAAAAAGGTTAGCTCATATGTCTGTGGGTACCTCTGTAGAGAGCAGCTGTTTCTGAGTTTCTATAGCAAGGAGGGCAGTTAAGCTGAAAGAACTAGAGACGTAATATGGTGATATGGCATAGAGGGATGTTATTCCTTTTACTGTTCCCTGTATGAGTGAATTGCATACGGTCTTGTCAGGCAATAATAGAGTGCATGCAGTTATTGATCATGTATGCACATTTCATTGCCCCATCCTTGCCCTTTTCACAAATCTATTTAGCTCATTTTCTCTGTACGTTAGATGCTACTTTCCATCACCTCCCATGCCTTCTATCTTTTCCTTGGAAAAGTCAGGCATGGTCTGACTCCAGAAACAGTCCCTCCAGCATGCTGGCTGTAAATACAGTGTGAAAGTTCAAGGAAGGTTAAGAACTGGGAAACAAGAAAGTTTGAAGGTTTGGGAACACTTCCATTTCAAGAGAAAAAATAGAGATGTGAGGATAAAAAGAGAGAGTCTGACAAAGCAGAACACTGAACGGGGCACAGAAACTACATGCACAACTGCTGTTCATCTTTTTTTCCAACTTAAATGCAGAATGGCAGTTGAAGAAAATGGAACAAACCACACAGAATAAGGGAAATTCTTTTTCAAGAAATCCACAATTGTATAATTTGATTGCCAAAAAGAATCACTGAGGACATTGGCTTACCAAGATTAAAAATATATGAATAATAAGAATATTAAATTATAGTGTTCAACTGGAAGCAAGAAAAAATATCCATTGAAACCTCCACAGAAATTTCCTGCAGAAAAAAATTAATATTAAAAGTGTCTTCTCTCCAAAATTTTCTATTTTTTGCAAGAAAAATGTAAAACTTCCAAACTGAAAAAGGAGATTTATAGATATTTTCAGTAACTTTTTTTTTTTAATTTATTTTAAGAGAAGCGGAAATTTTCTTTATAGAAAACACATCCATCTGTATAATATCAATTTTCTCATTGTAAAGCAGAAGTCAGCCACCATGTGACTGGGTTAAGAATAAACAGGATAGATTTTATGTCCGTCTCTTACAACCTTCTCCCTAGCAGCTGAACGCTATCAGAAATAAGACTGTGTGGACCACTGAGCTGCTTCAGTACCATAGTTCCCATGCTCTGTTTTTAGAAAATCTCCTATGATTTAAACATGCTCTGACTTCTACGCAAAAACTACAATATATTGCACATATTGTTCTAACATACACATTTTGTTTTACAATCAAACAAATTTTAACTCTCTACCTAAATATCTGTCTTTTGTTACCATTTCCAGGAACAGACGTTCACTTCCACCAGTACGTACATAAATGAAGCTGAAAAAACCTATACAGAGTTTATGAAATGTTATAACTGTTTTCTCCATTGCTCATCCATCCCTTTACGTATTTCCAAAACTGTGCATAAGAATAGGATTTTTTCTTAGTTTAGTGAACAAAACAGTTCACACATTTAAAGCAATAATTTGTTAGAAAAAGTTAGGGTTTTTTCTGTAAAAATGTAAATTTATAAGGTTTTACAGCTGAGATTACTATGCTCATGAGGGTTAGAACATATTTTTATACAAGAGAAAACTACCTAAGGTTTGGGGAGAGCAACATTTTCCATATTATTGGGTACAGTGGGACTAGCAAAATCAGGAAATTCATGTTTTATGAGTTTAAACAAAAATCAAAGTTACATAGTTATGCTAAACATCACCCACTGTTTAGTAGGGTACTTCTGGTAAAAGGGTCTAAAATGTTTAACAACTATAACTTTGAACTTTTGGTTTCTTCTAAACTGTTATAAACTAAGCACCTGATTCAGGGAGAATAACTGGTTACAGCTTTGTGCAAACCTCTCTAAATTGCTTTTCCTTGGGACTTTTTATAGCCAAGCACTTCATATACTGGGAAAAAAATTGTATGTCCTATGTATTTATTGGTTATTCTGCAAACTAAAATCTCAAAGGACTGTCAAAACCATAAATTATATTTCAGTGAACTAGGGAAACAATTTATTAATTTTAAGATTCTTTGCTGTACAAAACAAAAATGGATCTTTAAGCCATGAAACGTTCAAATGACTACTTAAATGACTTCCACAGCTTTCACTTACATAAATTCTTAGAGGATTTCTCAAGTGGAGCATGACTCAAAACTTCTAAAGTTGTCGAAGGAGTCCTCCTTTCTATTGAAGTCTCAAGTTCTAATATCTCAGATTCCTTAGAAAAAGGAAATTTTTAATCTGTTCTTAAAATCTCTGACCCGACATATGTATTTACTCCAGAAGAAATGTGTTTTGTCCTGAATATACTTTCTTGGATGATTTACGGTTCAGCATGCACAGGAGGTATAATTTGTCATGTTTTGGTGGCAATCAGCTCTGTCACCATTTGAATGATAGTGAATCTTTAACAACTGGCAGTGTACCTTAGCAATGTATCAAAATACTAGCTTCGATTAGTAGTGGCTTGAGAGAACACAAGAGAATTTAAGAACTAATTCCTGTATAATTGAAATGTAGTTCTGATAATTTTTTACATTGCTACAAATCAGAACTGTCTATGTGCAGCTGGTATAGTCCTTTTATACATATAATATTGATGAAAGCCTTAGAAAAAAATCCCTACTTGGTCTTTAAGAGTTAGGATATGCTTGTTCATTTATTTGTTTATACTCTATTTAAAATTTACATTTGGATCTTAAGAAACCTCTATTAAATTAAAACCAACTGCTTTAATAAACAAATTAATGATTCAGAAGCCACAAACAGCACTGGCAGAATTTTAGCAAATATTTTGATGTCACTTAAAATAGTAAAGGAGAAAAATATTTCTTTTTGCCCACAAAGAAAAATAAAAGTGATGTATAGCAATAAATGTCTTAAAACATCATAATAATGCAAAGTTTCTGGGGGGAAAAGTGTATTGCGGGCTGACATACAACTCCACTGAAGTTACCAGAAACATGTTTGTCTAGTGATTTTAGGCTAAATATATCAAGGCACCAATTTTATTAGAGCTTAAAAAATATTAAGTATACATGTCCTTGTATTCCTTACAATCCTTTAGAACAGCTGGTCTTGAGATGAACTAACCTGACCGTTTAGAAACAAAATATTGTGACACTTACTTAGACGTAAATGGAAAAACAGCACAATCTGTTTGGGAGTGGGAAGCAGACACAGACTTTATATGACCATCCTCATTCAAATAGGCCCAATGTGGTTATCAACTTTAACTCCAGAGCAAAACTCTACAGATGAAGGGTATATGTTCTCCCCTTTCTATTGATCAACTGTTACATACACATAAATGAAGCATCATGAAAAACCATTAAGATAGAAGTTTTAATTTATTCTGCCTGTATTTCTCTAGCTGTTTGGCATGAAGTTTTTTATTATGACATACCACATGCGAGAGGGCACAAGAGACCGTTTTGATTGTGCAGTTAAAGGAACGTATTAGAAATATGAAATCATTATTTCTGGAGGATTTGGGACATTTTTTTATTTTTCTGTGGACAGCTGCTGGCTGTAGAACTGAGGCAAATTTAATTCAGGAAAATATCCTAAGTAATGGAGCCAGAGAGGCTGAATCGGAGTGGTAAATATTGCTAAGCCATCATTACTTGCTAAATAGCTATTAGTCATCTCTATTTTTTTACTGCATGCTTGAAGTTCTAAAGAGTCATTGCTTGTGATACCTTCTTAAACAAAACAGAAAAATCTATCCTCTAAAACCACAGAATTCTGCCAAGGTAGCCTTGAGGGTCTAGTTAAAACCCCTGAAGTAAAGAATTCCACATTTCAAGGATTTAAGTGGAAATAAAATAAAATCCATGCTCAGATTTTCCTCCAAGAGAACAGTGGTGAAGAAACAGATAAATACGAAGACAGAGGGAAGGGCTCACTGTAGAAGAGAGAGCATGAGAAAATGACTTACAAGCAGTGTGTTAAAAAAAAAAAAATCCAAATGTCCAGTAATAAATGTTTTATGATTGAGGACTTCGTATGCCTCATGGAGTTTATATCTATGTAGGATTTAGTCCAGGGCATGGCTGGCTGGCTGTACATGTCTTGCTGCAGATGGGGTATTGTAACTCTCATACTTTATATTGGTCTTTTTTTCCAGAAAGGGAGAGCACAGTCTTGTTTGAAATATTTGTCTCTAGAGAAGTGCAACTTGATTAAAGTGATCCAGGAATAAATAGAAGAATCCTGATTAACCTTATTTTGGCAATAAAAGCTAAAAGCACGATTAAAGGAAAACTAGTATTTAACTAGTTTGTGTCTCTTGTATTTATAGTCTGAGAGAGGAACCCATCACACCCAGAAGCAATGAGCATTATTTGGGAAGAAACGAGTTTTCTGTGGGTTGCGTGGAAGGTGGAGAAAGGAGTCCAAGAATGACATTTGGCATCAAAAGGGGTCTCAGACTGCAACGCTGGGACAAAATCTGCCCTATTACCAAAATACTGACTTCTGGCAGACAACAAGAAGCACATTAAGTTCAGATGTGTCTTTACCATTGATTATAGCATGGGGCATGCCTCGTTCCACTTAATTATGGCAGCCACAGGTGTAAAGCACCAAAGCTGCATGGGAGAACCAAGGCATAATGGCAAGGATGAGCCTCAAATGCAAAGGAGCTTCAAATGCAAAGGATCTTCAAATGCAAGTCAGCCAAATATAATAATTGGACAGATCAGATTTCTGCTTATCCCAAGTCCATCTCAAATGTGACTGAGGGACTGCTAATTAGGAGGCCAAACTGAAGATGCAGTCCAGGGGTTCAGAAAGTCTGACTAAACATCCGTTATTCAAACTGAGGGGTAAGGAATCGATCCTGTCTCTCCAAAAAGTTTATTCAGGTAGAACAAAAGGCGGACAAAGCACAATTCTCACTGTAATTTTTGACAAGTAACAACCAGAGATATGTCTGCCGTGAGTTCTGAAAAAAATCCAGATGATATATACAGCATGCTGCAGACTACAAAATGACTTCTCAAAGAAAGACCAGGAGCAAAAATGATTTAAGTGTATGTGCTAAAGTATAAGCTAGAATATAATGAGGATGTTGAATAGAGGTTTTCTTTCATACATGTATATAGTTATAATAGCAGAAGAGGAAATTTGATGGTTTTACTTACAAGTACTGATGAGTTTTAACGCTGTTTAATATTTCAGATCCAGTTCAGAGTACATATATATATTAAATAAATGTTAGCAGAACACTTGTATGGTTTTCTCTATGTGAAGTTGAATGATACTAATAAGTCTATAAACCTTTAAATACTATAGTTCTGGGGATTACCCTGTGTAGTGTTTTTCGGGTACAAGTTGTTTTCATCTTAAAGAAAGCACACATCTAAATACATGCTAACGTATGCATTATTGTACCCGGTCAGGAAGTGCTCAAAAAAGAACACTGGGGTGGCCTTGATGGCTCAAATGTGAACATTTCTGCTCTCTGAAGTTAGGAGAGTCCGAGTAGGAGAGGTTTTAAGGTAAAGTTAACCCACTTAGAGAGATGAGAATCCAGGCTGCAAGCTCATAACTAATCCGACATATTGTGGAAATCCAGTAACACAGAAACAATGTGTTGTAATGACCTATTTACTTAGAGCTCATTATTCAGCTGCCAGACCTCCCTGCACTGTCTTGATAGAGCTCCAGATGGAATGTGTATCCCAGCCAAGAGGCAAACTGAGCTGTGACTTCAGCTGTTAACGGGACATTTTTGTTTGTGGGGGAATTGTTTTTCTCTGTCATTAAAAGGCACCTAAACAAGAGTCTGTGATGCCGTAAGCGGTGATGTAATCCGGTGTGAGAAATACTTCTGTAACATAGTGACTGTTCTGATTATAATGACATGCTTAATTGCTACTTCACCATCTTTTGTCTTCAACCAACCCACAGCTGCACTGCAAAGAATTTTTTAAAAATCTTTTTTTTTTTTTACTAACATGTTCAAAAAAAGAAAGGTGCCATCATAAAAATCCCTTGGTTTATGCCAGGAGCAAAGAAGATGAAGAATTTGTGTTAATAACCAATCACAGAAAAATGACTTTATAGTAAAGAAATTATATTATTGTGCTGTGCTTTGATATATTTTCAGCATGGAAGGGCTACTTATAGTCCCTGTGGCCTGAAATCAGTACATTGAATAATATCTCAGGCACGTTCAAGCTCTGTCATCATTCTGGCATGAGTATAAAAGAGCACTCTGAAGCTACAATTGCTATAGGCATCTCTAAGAAGTGCAGAATGCACATTTCAGATTGTTTCTGATCACACAGAAGACCGCTGGGGTGACACGACACTCAAAGGCAATTAAAAGCCAAATGAACAATCAAGAGTCTGCAACAACATTTGAGAGAATCATTAAAAAATTGCAACCCGTGAAAGAAAGCAACAGAACAAAGCAACAGGGACACCAGAACAAAGTAACAGGTATTCATCCATATATGAATGTCTCGCTACAAACACAAACATTTTGCAATAATGTGGCCAAACACAGGCTTTTTTTGTGCAGCTAATGAGAAAAAAAACCTTTTTCTTCAGTGTATCTATTCCCTAACTGTATCTGAAAAGACATCCTCCTCCCATTTCTTTCTCTTGCAACACATTTCTAAACGAGGTACACAGGCCCCCCACTCTGCCGGTGTCCTCAAGGCAGGCAATCTACTCCAGTGCACCGTGGTGAACTGATATTTCCTAGTCCATGAGATGTAAACGCCAAAGCAGCTGAAGAACTATTTCAACTAAATACCAGCCCAAGAAAAAAAGAGTTGTTACTCAGTTCATTTAAGCTGGGAATTAAAAGACAGACTCTATGTGTCAGAGGAAGATCTGCACCAGCCTTGCAACACAGACAGCATTTGCAGTAAAAACTTCTCTTTTTTAAGATGTTTAACCAATTCAGGGGTGGGATTTTTATGGTTACTTAGTATATAGGGGACTGGATGCTTGATGTCCCTGCCAGCCTTCTGTTATGTAGGTCTATGTTCCTATGTTGTACTTAACATTTTTTTCTCAGCCTTGGAATTGTTTTCCTCTTAAAGATGGAAATATCCAGCAGAACTCTCATAACATTTGTAATGAGCTGCTATGTATCAAAAGGTCTGGAAATCCTAAACGCACCTAAACTGGAAATCTAATTTGAAATAAAATGCAGCTCAAATTTATTACCCAAGATGTTAATTTACTCATTTGAAGTAATGTATGATTCTCAACCAAGCAAAGTTTGGGCATCTATCTTTTAAGGGTCAGAAGAAGGTTACATGGTCTCTTCAAAGCTCGCTTATTAACACAGACGGATTGACATTGAGGAAAACCATGTACTCTACGTATTTGTATTCTTTATTTATCTGTTTAGACTTTTTTCCCTACTGGTGCCTTTCAGATTCTCTAGGCATATTAAACCCATTAAAAGTACACATTTTAAACAAAACACATCAAAAGGATCATAAAAAAGACAGGCCTCTTAAAAAAATCTCCTAAAATACATGAGACATTGTAAAAAGTGTGCAAGAAAATCATATGAGGCCAGGAAAAATATTTTATTTCCCTGGGAAAGCGAAATCTTGGATTACCTGTTGCTTATGTTGCTGAAGCACTGAACATGAGTCTGAATTTTAATTATGATAATTAACATTATTATGCATTCACATTTATCTTCCCTTCCTTACCAGAGGTCTAATAGTACTGATTATGCTCATGGCAAATTTCCAGGTGACTTCAGTGGGACCAGAATAAAATCCCATGGTCATTGCCACCTCCTTGATTTGTATATGAACACCTGGAAGATTGTAATGTTCTGATGTGAGCCTGACATGAAAGTGTACAACCCCTCATCTAATAACCAAATTCAGTAGTTTGGTATCATGTTGGAATGTGTGTGTGTGTGTGTGTGTGTTTGCAGAGGGTGGGGGAGCACTTAACTATCGCAATGCTCAATGCAAATTAAACCAGTCATATTTAAACCCAGACATTTCAGCCAGGTCCCTCATGTCTAACAATACCTTTTTGACAGGTTGATATTAGTGGAATTTCAGGGAAGAATTAGTTCCAACAGTCTAAAACCAGAGTAAGAAACACACAAGAAGAGTTTGTTAAGTAAAGCCCAAGTGGAAAATGAGTCTGGACTTTATAGCCACAAACGAGAAGACATACCAAATATAATATGAAAGTCATATTTGAATATCATGTTTAAAAATCCCAGACTGGACTGTCTTTCAGTTACCAACCCTGTGGGGAAATATACAGTTACATTTCATTACAATGCTAGTCAGTACGGCTATGTCTCCAAAAAAGAATTAAGTCCCCTCTCCCTCTCACACACACATTCATGGCTGATGAACACAGAAATTGAGCCATTACAAGTTCTTGCTTTTATTCTGTGAAACATACTGCAGTGGCCTGGCTACCTCAAGATCATCCTGGTTTTTCTGTTCATGGTAATGGGGGAAATTCTTAACCCAATAAAGAGTACAGAATTTTTTCTTCACTGAGCCCATGTTTCACCCAGAGATACTGATACTTGCAGTGTTTTCACATATCGCTCTGACATCCCATTCCTTTCCCCAAGGCAAAACAAGTCCAGGCTTTGCTAGCTTAAGAGCAAAATGTAAAACAGTCCTGTTTACAAAAACCTTCCCATCTAGAGAATATTCCCAGGAGAAAAAAAAAAGGGGGGGACTTCTGAAAATTTTGGTGTGGAAATCGCCATAGCAAAGGAACTAGAAATGTGAAAATTGCATCATATTGATGTTTATGCTTGTGAGAAATCCTATGCAATGAGGAAAAAAGTCACTCAGAATATTATATACTTGATCAAACATATCTATATCACTAGAATTGGAAGGAGCTACATGTTTTGTGATTAACATTCAATTTTAAAGTACATAAATTAAGACAGGGGCTGCAGACTATAGTTTAAAAATAGTTTGGATTAGAGCGAATAAATGTCTGTCAGACTACAGAAATAAAAGTTTGGTTTGGTGTTGCTGAAATAGAAAAACCATGCTTGTTCCTCACTGTCCTTGTCTGTTTTCCTTGTATATTACAGCATCTAAAATCTTTAAGATTGAACTAAAGCAAAATCCTTCCACTAGATGCAACAAATGTGCAGCTACTGTATAATTAAATCTTTCTCCTTCCTTCTTTGATGCTCTGATTTCCTTGTAAATGATAGTTTGCTTTTCTTACTTAGGCAATAAAGGAATTCTGCATACTTAATACATTCTGTGAAACCTCCCATGTGGATCTGTGTTTTTGTGGGTATACGATGAAAAGGTAGCCTGGAACATATTATGAATTTATCAGAAACCCAGAGGGGTAATATGAAAACAAAAGGGTGGCATCCAAGGCAGATGCAAGTGCGATGAACGTTGGTTTGCTTTTGAGATCGTTAGTTGTTTTTTGTTTAAAACTACAGAACTTGGAAAGCAGTCAAACGAAATCAGGAGATGTATTAAGGAAAGCTGAAAATAGTCTTTACTTCAGTTTGCTTTTTAATCATCAGCAAGAAAGTGGAGAGGGAAACGAGATCTTCTCCTTGTTTTGCCTTCATTTGTAATGATCTTTTCTTAAAACCAAACCCAATATTTCTCCAGAACATACTGTACCCATTATAAAACCATGGACAACTACAAATGTTTCCATGAAGCAAATTAGCTCTGAACAGGACTACTGACAATAAGCACTCAGATGATAGAATAAACACTTTTAGACCATCATTTGACTTTGTTTGAGCTGTGATTCTGGCTGTGATCAGAAGGGCAAACGCTGCATTTCTAGCAGTGCAGGATGACGTAGGAGGGATTGGCTGTCAGTAAATCAGCTTTGAATCCATCCCCATCTTAGTGCCTAAACAGAACAAACCCATTGCATAGGATAAACCTGCTTATTGCCCAATCACCAAAAAGCCATTTCACTCAGAGTTTGTCCTTCTGTCTGCTCCTGGCCGTGCCTGCCCTTTCTCAGGCACATTGAAGAGGTGTTCAGCACACTAATAAATAGGAGGCATACCGATTTCAAATACCCTTGCTTATCAGGAGTACTTACATGTCAGAAGAACCTGAACAATAACATACAGACACAAAGACCATCAACAGGACTATTTGCTGTCACTGTAGCATTGTGCATATGGACAGGCTTGCTGGGTAAGACCCAAATCCAGTTTGTATCATTACAAACTAATTTGTATCATTATTTTCTGCCATACCTAGACCATGGCAATGAATTCTACAGTTAAATTACACAAAAAAAATTAATTTACATTATTCCTCTCCTATTTGTTTTGAATCTGACATATGAGATTACTATATGATAATGTCTATTTCTTGTATTGTGAGAGTGCTCTGGTAGTATTCTCAATTGACATCATCTTTGTCAGCAATTGTGCCATACTTCTTTCAGTAGCCTCTTTTCTAGGCTGAGGGGTCCTACTCACTTAATTATTCTTCACATGGGAGCTACTTCTTATTTTTCATCATCCGTGATGTCATTCCCCCTATCTTTTGCATTTCTTCTACATCCTCATTGAGAAGAGGAGACCAGGGATGCACATGGGCAAAAGGAAAGTTCCTCTTTGCTTCTCTACCTTTTTCTTACTAATTCCTAATATTTGATTTACTCTTCCTATTACTGCTGAATATGGAGCTGACTTTTTCATATCCTTGTAACTCCATAATCTTTTTCTTCTTTTCAACACTTTGTTCAAGTCTCTCCACTATGAATGTAGAATGGAGGCTGTTTCCTCACATGCAACTCTTCGCATTTGTCAGTGTTAAAATTCCTTTCTGAGTTTATTACAATAGTACTCAGTATCAAGACAGCTACTCTCACCCCAAGGTCAACTTTTATTTTTACTTCTTACATTTAGCTCCATCAGCAAACTTTGCCATATTCCTACTCAACCTCTGTTCACTAGCTCTTTAACTCACCCTTACATCTGAAGGCAAAGGTGGAATCTCTGTTTCAGCCGTAAATCCTCAAAATATAACTATATCCTCAGGGGAAGGAAAACTGAAGAGGAAGACCCTAAGAACCATCACGGATAAGAGTGAAGGAATTTAATATATCAAGGCTGGGAAAGGAAGGAGATGGGAGTCAGCCAAAACATTTGGGAAAGAGTAACACCTGGTCACTGACAGTAACTAGGAACTAACAAGCTGCTAAATGCAACAACATTTTAACATCAGGATTCATTGTATAAAAAGACCAAATGATTTATAAATGGAGCAACTGATCCTCAGAGGAATTCTCCTTCCAGCTATCAAATGGTGACAATTTCTTTTAAGTTTACAATTGCCTTAAAATTCTTCTCTTACAACACCGATTTTGTCACTATTAAAAATGTAGCACTGATGTTTAATTGCTTTTCTTATGCAAACAGCTTTTGAAATAGAGGCAGAGACGTAAAACTTAAATGCTTTCTTATAAAAGTGTTGAAATGTATTTTAAATTTGCCTTCTGATACTACATTAATGTAAGCATTATGAAGAAAAAAACAGACTGTTACTTTGGAAACCAACACAGACTTATCACTGGGTGTTCAATTCAATACTTATTAATGCTTATACATATGGTATTAATTCTGCATTAATTCTGTCAAAAGTGATATCATACTCTGAACGTCCAAATTATGACATCACTAAAACAACTTTGCTCTTCATGGGTTTGGAGCATGACTGTGCCAGAGTTGACTAGAATTTATTCATGCAGCCGATTCTGACAAGTTAGGTTTAATTAGTTCATGCCCTCATAATGAACAAGAGACTGTTTTTTTGAAGATTTGCCAGAATAGTTTCTATTCTCTTCAACTTAAGTGCCAAATGCGTGCACTTCTTTATACTATTTATAACTTTGCCTATAATTACTGTTCCCTAAGGTGTGATTGTCCTATTTCATAAGAGTTTGTGCAGCTGCCAACATGAAGATGTAAATAAATTGTAATACCGTTGCTATGAGGTGTAAAAATCCCACAGCTCATATCCAGACCCTTGTATAATAAACTCAAGTAAACATTCCATTTCCTGTAAGCGATTGTGGTTTGTGACTAGATTTAAAAAAGCAGTGCAGTAAGTCATCACTTTTTTAATGATTTGCTGAAAACAAATCCATGTAAGTATGAAACAAAAAACAGCTACGTACAAATATTTATTTTTATGGAGAAATATCTGCATGCAAAGTTGTGTGGTTCGCTGTTATTTGATCGTGTTTGGAAGCTGGTCTCATTTCCACTTACTGAGAAAAATCTTGAGATGCAGCTGATATGCAAAAGCAGAGGCCAAAGACTTCTACATAAAGGTGGTTTGAAGGTCACCTCTGCACTATTTTGAACTTACTGCAACCTTTCCAGAGATGCTCTCAACTTCCTATATTCTTAAGATGCTGTAGCTTTGTGTATTATGAGTTGAACACCATGGCCAGAGGTGAACACAGCAAAGGTTCATTCAGATCTATCTTTCCAAAGCAGTGAAAGGGTGGAGAGCAGAAGGCCTTTCTTTCAGTACCAATCACAACTGTCATTTATAGAGGATCCCCTCATAGGTGAGGCAACCTGTTGTCTCCCTTGCTTTTATGAGGAAGATACCTATGCTTTACTGAAGAGTACAATTTGTTAGGTTTTTATCAACTGACCGTGGTTAAACAATCATTTTACTTCTCTTTTCTTGTCATGGGAGATGTTCTGCTGTCTGCCCTCTCAACCAAGTTGTACCTACAGTGTAGACATATCATTTGGTATGAGAATGATTTAAATCAAAGACAGGCACATTTCAGTAGGAGGCACTAGTTCAATACTGGTGACAGGCACACTGTGAAGTTTAACTGTAAAAACATATCAGCGCTCACATCTTTTCAATAGAGAGGTTTTGCATATGTTAACAGAGCAGTTAAATGAAGTGTTGGGTGCTGGTGGGAACAAGATGAGCACATGAGTCATGTATGTCTGACTTCATGAGTTAAGCTGACCATGGAGCAGCAATAAAATCTTCAGGCCACTTTACATCAGCAGGTGTTTTACATCAAGACACAAATAAGCTAGTTTACACATGCTGCAGGATTTTTAAGCTCTTTGCACTTTTCTCAGTGCCTATAAAGCCATATTGCCTAAAGACCGCAAATTCGCATGCCCCGGCTTCAACTGGAAAATGAAAAGTTAAAACTAATACTTTTAGTTGGGGATTTGGTGCTTTCACGAGGCTGGGACAGTAGATCAGGAGCTGAGACACGGCGTTTAATCGCAGCTCTGCACTAACTCCTTGCAGGACCACAGTTAAGTCATTTCACCAACTTGTCCTCCCTTCTCCTCTTTCCACCTTTTGAACATAAAGTGCCAGTGATGAGGGCTCTCTGTGACCATGCATTTCTGCAACAGCTTTTCACTGGGTCCTCAGCTGCAGTTGAAGCTGTAGGCAACAACCCAGTACAAAATATTTTAAAACATTAACCATCACCTACATAGCTTTGACTTTTAAACTCTGGTATTTTATATTCTACTAAACCTAGCAGAAGAAAAAAAGGCCATATCCTGTTGGAAAAGGGGGAATCCCATCTCTACCGTGTTATAATCTATTTCTGGTCCTAACAAACAGGGTTATTGAAATTTAAACCAGTCATTAGTCCAGGACTGAACATTACATGGCCTGGGAAACAGTCCAATGTAATTTGGGGGTGGGAGGGTGGCTCAGAATTCCACATTTGTGAGGAAAGCAAGAAATATTTTCCTGGCAGGTTTGTTTAAAAAAAAATGGCAGCTGTTTTTAATTGCTGGGAGGGTCAGATTGTTAAAAACAGTCCCAGTGGAAATGGATTAGTGCATGGGAGGACGTCAAGGTGCAAGATAAATGGAATTTAGTCTCTAGTCCGACAGTTTATTATCTGGATAGGAACTCCATGTACTGCATGTATGTACAGGCAAAACACCCGACGTTAGGATTGGTGTAAAGGCATTACTGTGGACATGACTTTGAAGTGACACCATTATTCATGAAAAGCAAAGCTATAAGTAAGTAAGTTATGCAAGTTGCACAAACTGCGTGTGAGTAAGCCCTTTCCATCAACACCACAGACTGCATGTTTCTTGTAAGACATTATGTTTTTCAGGAAAATTATTCTAGAAATGCACAAGCAATTTAAAATGGCCATGTGCTTTCTCTCTGGTTTTTGTTCCTCTCTCTGTAAAGTCCGATTGTCTCTCAAAGTGTATCATGTATCTGTATCCTTCAGAAGGGAGACTGAAATAAGACTCATTCATGCGGATTAGATATGTCTCCTTCCAGCAGACACTCTTCAATTAATGTTCTTTTCATTATCAGACTTGTTTAACGAGGTCTTGGTGTAAGTCACATCCAAGCCTTTAACTCAGATCCCAGTATCGGTTCTATTGAAATAGGTCAGGCTACTGCAGTACGGAAGTCTGACTGAGGGGCAGGACTGTATTTGTTTAGAAACAGGAACAGTATTTGCATAATGTAATCGAGGCCTTGGAGTAAAATAACATGAGAAAATACCATGACACCACTCGGTTTTTGTTTCAGTCTACGTGGACTTCAGTAAAGCCTTTGACACTGTCTCCCACAGCATTCTCCTAGAGAAGCTGGCGGCTCACGGCTCAGACAGGTGCACTCTTCGCTGGGTAAAAAACTGGCTGGACGGCCGAGCCCAGAGAGTTGTGGTGAACGGAGTTAAATCCAGTTGGTGGCCGGTCACAAGCGGTGTTCCCCAGGGCTCAGGGTGTTCCCCAGGGCTCAGTACTGGGGCCGGTCTTGTTCAATATCTTTATCAACGATCTGGACGAGGGGATCGAGTGCTCCCTCAGTAAGTTTGCAGACGACACCAGGTTGGGCGGGAGTATTGATCTGCTGGAGGGTAGGAAGGTTCTGCAGAGGGACCTGGACAGGCTGGATCGATGGGCTGAGGCTGGATGAGGGAAAAGGGCAGATCTTCAGCCTGATGCTGTTAGACCTGTTCTTCATCCACTACCAGGCAGCAGCTCCTGCCTCTTTGCCACTCTGCTCCATTTCTTCTCTGTGTCCATGCCATGCCAGTCCTTAGCCAGGAGCGTCTTCATTTCCCCAGCGGTATCTCATGAGGGGTTTGTTTCAGCTTCAAGGAAAGCAAAAAAATTAGGAAAAAATTAGGAAAACAACTTTCTTTTATCATTTTTCCTACTGATTATTCTAATAAAATATTCTGCTTACAGTGACCTGTAATTCTCCAAGTGAATCACATACTTTTTAACATTTGCTGCTGTTCTATATTTCAGCTTAGAATCACAGTTCACATGAAACTCTACTTTCCTACTAGCAATTCGGCTATCCCTTTTTTCTGTCTGAATTCTTGGAAGGCCTTGTGAAGTGGTGCTTTCCAGTTTATCAGTTTATTGTATTGACAGTGAATTCCTTTGATTAAATTTTTTTTACAGATACCTCTGCCTCATTGAAAAGAATCCTAATAAAAACATTGTTTTAAATTTTTCTCTAATAGCTATATTATCCATAACTTCTCAAGGATGAAAAAATGAATCATGCAATTTTCTCACACAGTTCCCAATTGAGACACATACAAATATATTGTTAGTATTTTTGGTTGTATTTATGATGACTCCTCACCTTATACCTTCCTTTTTACCACTATAATTCTCATATTCCATAATATCTGCTCCTTTCCTTGAATTGGACTAGATTACTATTTTCTGAAGGCTACCATTTTGTCTTAAATAACATCTTGAACCTAGCAATCTAACTATACTAGCTTTTAATTGGCTTTCTATTTTCTTTTTTGTTAAGGTGCATTCATTCCTCTGTGACTCCTGGGATGCCTAAGAAGCCTCCATGCTGAGTGTAAGGATTTTAATTTCCTCACTTTTGACTTTAGGGTTTTTTAACTAACTTTCCCCTTGAAAAAAATTTCATTATCAAAAGTTTAGTATCACAGTCCCGCATTTGGTTCAATCACTCCCTTGAGAATGTTGAACTTAATTATGCTGTGGTCACCATTAATTAGTGGTTCAGCGACAGTTACTTCTTGAACCAACACTTGTATATTACATAGGACAGAGTAACTTTCCCTCATGTGTGCTGTAGAACCGACTGCTATAAAAAATGTAGTCTGAGAGGTCAAGAAGTTCTTTCTCTAAATCGCCCATTGGAAAGGATGAATTTCTATGCAGATAGTTGAAATGACCCATTATGACCATTTATTAGTCTTGGTTGCCCTATTTGTGCCTGCTGACACTTCACACTTCAATATTAATAGTACTTTTTTGCACAATACGAAATTCTGTCATAGGTTATTAAAATTGTAGCATGTGTTTTCATATTGAATTGAGTTCCAATATCAAAAGTCTCTGCAGGGCAAAAGGTTTGAAAATGTTAGAAAAAAATGCAATGTTGGTGTAAAGTTCTCAAAAAGCATTGCTCAATGTTATTTTAATGATTTGATGATTAGTAACTTACGACCTACACTAGTATTCTTATAAACAGGAATATTTTGCTGCATCTATTCTATTCATTCTCCCTGTGTTGACTTCTGTATTCACTGAATTCCTCTGCATTATTATGATATAGTGTTATTTCTTCATCGTTATAAGACATTGTGCTCCCTACACTTGACAGATATCCTAGTACTCTGTAAGTACTTGTCATACTAATATGAAAAGAAACGTCATTCACAGATGTTCAAAGTACAGACATCTTAATACTAACCTTTCCAGATGATAGTCTTTTTAATTTCATATTCTATTTGTTGAAAATATGTCTACTTTTTCTAACTTTTATCTCACATTTATGTGTTAGCAAGCAAAAAAAAACCTATTAGTTTTTTACTGTACACTTGGAATATAACTGTAATTACATTTTTAATTGCTTTCCTGCACCTAAAGAGATTACATTGTTTAGAATTATTTCTGTACTGAAGTATTTCTGTATAGAAGTACTGTTCTGAAGCATCTGATTTCAGTGGGATTAGGCACTTGCATATCTTTGAGAGTCTGGCCCTGGTCCCACTAGAGAGCACCCAGATGGTCACAAAAAACAGCAAAGATACCATTTTCAAAAGAGATGGCTGAAAGATCAAACGCTTAGAGGAGCTACACTTCAACCAGGCGTGTCCAATGTGCTGATATGCCATCATTCATATTTTACAGGGCTCCATCAATTCTGGCAGATGGTGACTTTCCTGTAAAATTCAGCTTTGTGACTTCACGTGTCCCAGCAGATGTGCTAAATCAGGGTTTTTCATCCCTCAGATATAATTAACATATTCTACAGCCTGCTGCACTCTGTTTAAATAGAAGAAATGAGGGCAATTGTGAAGGTAATGGCTCCAATGATGTCAGGAGAACCAGGCTGACTTATATGCTTAAATATAATGGTCTATAATGCTCTGAGTAGTCCATTTTTCTACTTTCTCTAAAATTCTCCACATATGACAAGTCATATATGTTAAATAACTAGCCTAAAGCCTTATAGTGAGATTAAAATGCAAGAATTTGGCTCTTTACGGCTACTGTTAGATGCCTAATCAGTGAGAAAGTACAGCACTGCATTCTAGATTCTGATAACAAATGCCTTGTTTTGGAATGTTTATATCCAAAAGGCTCATTCAACCCAGGATAGAGATAGCTATGATTTAAACTTCAGACTGTGAAATTCCTCCCCAGACTAAAATATACACACACACCCCCAAAAGAAAAAGAAAATAAATTTAAAAAAAAAGAAAGAAAAGCAGAGGGTTAGATATTAACTTCTGATTTTTATAAGATAGCTTCCAAAGACAGAAAAGAGAAATAAGCCCAGTGACGGTGGAAATTCCAATGTCTCAGGTGAAAAAATGCTAATACAGCTTTTGGATACGGTTTTAAGCTTTGCCAAGGAGGAAATGGAAAATTAAGAGGTTCTTGGAAAACGAAGAGGTTTTGACTGAAGATCAAGACACTGACTCAAGAGAGCCTGAAATTCTACAAAGGCTATTGCCAGCTTGCGTCAGTGAGAACATGTGGAAACAAACCAAAGAAATTTATCAAGTTACATTGGCAGCTGAACCTAAAAGAGAAAGAAAAATGTGTTTATTCTTAAATTTTGTAATTACAACGCCTCAGCAGCTTTTCTCCCTCACTGTGGCCCTGATTCTCAGTTCCCCTAAAATATTTTTATTCTCTTTTTATTTTCTTTCCCATAGTTTTTGCATTATCCAAGGGGTCCAAAAGTCTCTTTGTTTTAATTTATGTAACAAAAGGGTTAATATTCCTAATGTTTTCTCTGCTGGGATGCCAAACAGGGTCACCAGATGTGATTCATAAGTTGTTCTTGCATGCTGCTTAGCAAAAGCACAGCTGTGGTTACACACTGGGGGTGGAGAGAAAGGGGAAGAGATCCTGACCCCATTGGAGTCAACGGGAGTTTTACTATTTACTTCCATGAGGCCAGAATTTCACCCCAAGTATCTATGTGGGTCTTGTTGTTTGTTTTCCTTTGTTCAAAAGGATCCTTACTGTCACCATTGCTAGATTTCATAGAGATTAGGTGTGAATCAATAATGTATTTAATTATTATTATAACCACCAATCTACAATATTGGATGACAAGTAAAACATGACTAAAATCTTTAACTCATGATGAAACCTTATTTTGTTAGAGAAAATGGGGGTTTCATCCTTTTTTTCCTCAAAGTATTTAATTTCCTGAAAAAATATTGGCATCTAAATGTTAACATTCACTGAACTTGGTTCTCAGTACCATTTCTGTTTCTGAAATATGAAAAACTGTAGATTTAACCCAATCACAGATTTAACAGAATCTTCTGTTTTATCAGTGCATTCCCTCTAAGTTGATTCTAAGTACATACTTACTGGCTCAACAAGCAAAAACTGAGTTTAGCTAGAACTATGGCTAAAGTAACTTCATAAAATGTTATTATAACTAAGGAGGAACATAATTTCAGATGAGAAAATCAGAGCTAAGGTTATGTTAAGAAGGATCTTACATTTTGCTCAGAAAAGGATCTTTCTTACATCACTTTCCACCACTTTCCACTTATGTGGAAACTAATCTATGATGATCATTTTCCTTGGTCTTATGTCCTCTTCTGTCTACAAAAGGTAAGGCTTTGATACGAGATCATCTAATTCCTCCATGGAAGTGGGTGCTCTGTGATCTCTGTAAGTATTGGACAGGCACACACATGAGACTGGAAATGTAATTGCATAGGGACATGCTCAGTTTGGCTTACTAATATTCTTGTACTTGAATTCAACTATGAGATAGTTGACTGTAAAGCAGCTAGACATATTTATCTCCTTTATGGAGCTTGTATAAACTACAGTGACATTTCTTCTGCTTCTGCTGTCTTGGCTTTAACAGGATCAAATAAGATTCATTGACAACAAAGAAAACTACGTCTCGACAATCAAAATTTCCTATTCAAAAATAGTGGCGGTTACAGTCTGATGGAAAAAACAGAGTCCGTCTTGGAATACTTTCATAAAACAAATGTTAGTACATGTCAATATCTTTTATATATTTACTAATTTACCCACTGTACATGCAACCATCAGTACAATGTTTTCACCTCAGAACTTGGGATAGTCTTTCTTTCAAACACACACACAAATGCCATCAACCCTCATTAGATAAATACTGGAGTAAGGACAGACATATTCTGTTTCTCAACCATATCCCAGGTAACTGCAATCACCTGAAGGAAGTTGCTGGGTGGTTCATCAGAGAGCGTGAAAATTGTAATATTTGTTTCCAAGGTTTGATTTGCAAACAACTTTGAAGAAATATGCATGGTTTTATAGGTATTATGTCTAGACTAGTATATTAAACATGCACATAGATGTTCAGAGTCCATACTACTAAACTTTCTAGCCTCTGAAAAAGAAGTGACCAAATGCAAACTCCCTGCTAGCCCTGGACGTTTGCTAAATGCCAGGTTGAACCCAGGAACTACTTGGGAAAGTGCTTGCTGACCAGGGCCAAAACCATCCAGGGACTGTTCTAGCAATTTAGCAGTGTAGATGTCTGAGTTCCAGTATCCAGGAAGTTCCTTGGCTCTGTTTAATTTCGTAATAGAGGCGTAACTGGCATTTGCTTATGTGCACGCACCTTTTCTGTGACATAATAGTGTATCAGTTTCAATATTTCAGTAATACTCTGCAGCATACTGAACACCAGACCCAATCCAAACAGCCCTTCCTTCTCCCCAAACTACATAAAAATTACTTCACGATGACCCAAAAATCAAGCCACTACTAAACCAGACAGGACATTTTCAATGTTCTGAAGTTCAGTGAATAAAATAAATTTTGGCTTTTACATAGGACCATTCATCCAAGCATTTCAAGGAGCTTTGGAGGCACTAAATAAGGAAAAAGTTTCCTTTGGGAGCAGCTGGAAGACTGCAAAAAGGAAGCGGTTCAAATCACTATAAAAGTTACTAACAACAAGAACAAAACCTGCTTCCAACAGAACTGTTAGGTTCTGATGTGCTCTATTCTTGTTACTACACTACTTTTGTTTGGAAATAACAATTCACACTTCCTTCCTTATAATATGTATTTTGTCACCATACGGGCAAATGCGATACCTTAGTTGTTACTTTGCACTCTGAAAATTTGTTGAACAATTAGGAGGGGACAGTATAAAAGACTTTGAGGCACTGTCTATCAGTCTGGTGTCCTAGCTCAGCATGGAGACTTGGAGTGCAGAAGGAGGAAATACTTCACCCTCCACTCGTCTGGGGTAGATGAATCTGTTACAGTGCCCAGAGGAGGGATTTTGAATGGTATTTATATATGTTCTGATGGAAAATTTTATTGCTAAAATGTTTTATTCTAGCTCTGGACACTGTCAGCCTCCAGTTTAGTCTGATCTTTTGTGGCAGGAAGGACCGTGCTAAGATCCTGTCCAGGAAGGTTGAGTTTCCAGTGCCTGATCATTGGCATCAGGGACCGCCTAGATGCATCATCCCTGCAGGAGTTATTGCCTGGGGTTGGGTGGAGGAGCAGGTAGTCTCTGAGGACGGGAGGGAAGGTGGCAAGTAAGCAGCAGCAGCACATTGCATCGACCCAGGGAGACTTTCAACTCCGCTCCCAGTGAGGTCATGCCAGCAGATAAGTCGAAGGAGCCTCAGGCCAGACAGCAGAAGCCAGATTTTATTTTCCGTTGAAGCTTTTACCTCACAAATCCATAGAAAGTCATCTCCTCATCAGGAGTTTTTCCGAGGAAAGGACCAGAGGGCTGGTTCTCAGTTTAACAAATGCATGTGTTCTGGACAACTCCAGGCACATTTATTCCTGTTTGAGTGGCTTATTTTCCTTTTTTTCCCTCCTGCTGTTCTATAGCAATGTCACTATTATTGTCTCTGTGTGTGCACATGCATGTAGTATGTATAAAACCTCTCTTTTGTAGGTAGTGTCTCTCTTTCCAGCAGTTACACAAAGCCAGAAGCATGCAGGCACTCACTGCACATGCAGGGTTATCCACACAGCACAACGAGATTCTCCAATCCAGCCTTGAACAAGCCAGCTCAGGCACTGGAGGCAGCATATGTATTCTGGCCTGACAGTCAGACAGAAAACTTAAACAAATTCCAAACATGTAATTACATACCACCTACCTAAAATTCTCCCAGTTATTTCATTTCAGGGAATTATGTTTTACTGGTTTCTGACAACATCTTCTCCTCCCATCTTGAAAGGCTGCGTAATGCTGTTTAACGCTATTCAAAAGGCAGCTGTTTCTACCTTTCAAATGGCAGAATTCAATAAGGTGAAGCAAGTTCTACCAGTGCAGCTTATAACCAACTCAAAAATGTTACCAGTTTGGATACTTTCTTAAAAATAAAAAAATCTATAAAAGACTCTTCATAATTAACAGTGTATTATTAACGACAAATTAAAAAGGAAAAACATAACAAAAATGTAGCCTATGATTTCAAGTTTCATTTGACTTTCACCAAAAAGTATATTCCCTGTTCTGATCCTCCTTTTGTCCTGTTTTTGTCAGCTATTATTCCTTCAAATGTATGACATTGCTAATAAGTGTTAAAGTAAAGATTATGGAGTGATTTCCATTTTGATATTCTGGTTTTACTTGTTTGTACAATTCTAGAAGCTACTTACTTCAGCATGAATTTCCCAGGCTTGTTTTGTGCCTGAATTTTACAATAATTTTAACAGAACTGTCCAGCCATTTTTTGTACGATAAGAAGAAAATAGATGAACATTACAATGAGTATTGCAACACACAAAGTAGAGCACCACCAGCAACTCACTAGGTATCAAGTTTCACATAGCAAAGAACTAAACAGTGGAAGTTATGAACACAGGGCACTGTGAAGGCCAAAGATTGGAAAGGAGATAAAGGACTAAGACAATCTCCCAGGGGATCCATTCCTTGGGTGATCACCAGCTGACAGGATCTAAACTGGATCAATTCATATTCACTTCTTCTGCTATGGATTTGATAGCAGCTACTGTCTGCATCAGTATACTTTTGATTTAAAGAATTCTTTGGGGACTGAAGTGTTAAATTTGGCATGAAAATAGCCATCATTTGGTAACATGCCTATATAAGATAATTTCCACAGCTAAAAATAGATGCTCTTCAGAGAGTAATTACAAAATATGATGACTAAGGGCAGGGTAAAGGAAGATAAAAATTCTAGAAGTAGACTTCAAAGATCGTAAGTGAAGGATAAGGTTTAACAGGATAAAGTTTTATAGCAACCAACAAGATTTTAAATGGCCTAAATATTTATGAATCATTTAAAGTAGCTGTGGCCAAGCATGAGGGTTTATTTTTAGGCTCTGAAATTTTGTATGAAATTTCCTAATCTGTAATCACACTTGCTGAGTCCAACAAGTACTCAGAACTGTGGTTTTTCCATTACACACTTCAGGAAGCCCTGTCTATATCAGTCCAGATGGCTCACAAACTAACCTGGGCACACTCAGATTAAAAAGAGAATACTGAGTGAAGCCTGTCAAGGCGATTAATTATTGTTACATGGTGTGACAACTCACACCCCTCTCCTAGGATGACCAAGGATTCCCCTTCGATTCCCTGTGACCGTGTGTGAGGTTTGCCCCATAGGACTCCCCCATGGTGGCAGGAGATATCAATGTGCCCTGGGTGAGACAGAAGTGCTCATGGACGGCATTTTGAGGGGGCAGGGGTGCTGCGGTAGGAGAGGACAGATGTTTGTACTGCTGCGCCTCATTCTCCAGCCTATCCCACCAGTTTATTCAACCTGAGTGGCCTCATCAAAGGGTTTCCAAATCTAGTCTGTGATTGCCACAGTCTGAAATTACCTCTGCTTACTTAAGGAATCCTGTCATCTTTACAGATCTTATTGGGAAAGATGCAAAAAGGACAGCAAGTTTCCATAAAATATCGAAGCCTCAAATGAGTGTACTGACTGAGGAAAATCTAGAATTAGAAGGAAAATCTAAATTAGAAGATAAAAAGAAAAATATCTGCCAATAGCTGGCAAGAAAAAACACACGCCTTTCATCTGATGCTTTATTGTTTGTGGTGTTGGAAGGAGCATACTCATCCTGGTTCGGTGCTCAGGCAGAAGGTTAAGTGTGACAAATCAATTCCAAATGGGTGATCCTGCAGCACATACATACCCAAAATAGTTCTGGTTATTACTGTCAGCTATCTCTCTGTTACCTTGGGGAGAAGAAGAATAACCTTAGAGACATACACCCCCCCTCCACAATTATTTCAATTGTTTAGTAGTCACTTGCTGTATTTTCTCGTCTTATGGAAACTTTAGTTCTTTTTGGACCTATCAATCATAAAAATGATATGAAAGTGTATCAACATATAACTACTTGAGTTATGCAAAAAAGAGCAGTGGAGAATAGGAGTAAAAATATTAATTTCCATTCACTCAAAGTTACACAATCAATATATAACCTCTGTCACATGCAACAGACATAGGAACTGGTCACAATATAGATATGCAGTTTAAACCTGAATGGAAAAAGTTCCTTGACTTCAGAAACCTTCAAAGAATTAAAAAATGTTCCCATTCTATCTTAAAAATATTATATAAAAATGTGATTATCATTACATTTTTTTCTGTGAAAACATAAAGCGACCTGTCCGATCACATAGCAATATCATTTAACTTCAGCCAGGTATGTGAACATAAGTATTCTTGAATGTAAAAGTCTTGCATTCAAGTCACTACTTTTAGCTATTTTTTGGTGGGTTGCTCTCAGTGGCTCTTGCCGGAGCTATTTCCACTTAAAAGAAAACTAAATAACCCCTGCATCGGGGAACTGAACCTTGCTTTGTACCTTCCTATGTGAGTATAAGTTGGTTATTTTTCTACAGCTGGTGAGTCTCTGTCTGATCTTGACACAAACATAATCAAACTGAAAACATTTCAAAGTTTGTTTGTTTTGCCTCTCTTCTTTTTTTCTTAGAGAGAGAAAAATTTATTTAAAGAGTATTTTTAAAATAGTCCCAGCAAATTCTAACCAACATGGCTCTCAAAATGAACAGATACATTTTAGCGGAGCTGAACCACAGTCACTGATGGAAAAGGCAATGTCAATAAATTAACTGGTCTTGCAAATAATACAATTGTTAAAGGAAACAATCTTCCAAGAATCCTGGGTAAGATGGAAAAAATACCAAGAAGTAAGAAATAGTAGGGAGGAGGAGGAGGGAACAGTGACCTACATGAAACTGAGGAAACACTTGCTATGTTGTATGAAATAAGGTGAGAAAAAAAGTAGGGAGTTTCCTACTTACGTCTTAAGTGAATGCAATAATATAGTATTGCAACGCTGAAGCTGAGAACTTCATTTTCACTTCAGATATAGAGGAGAGTTACTTTGGAGTGTTATTATTCCCAAATCTCTCAGGAGGACTGTGGCAGACACGACTGGGCCCACAATCTTGAATGCCATTATTCGAATCTGTCTTTTCTGTGTCACACTAGTTTGAGCGTATATAGTATATTACCTTTAATTAATTGAGTGTTTATGTGTTAAAAAGTTATTCACTTGTGCACAGAGTGATTTGCCGGGATTTATGATGGGAACATTTTATAACAGCAGCATGTGTTTCCCTACAATTTGTATAGGTTCATTCATTATAATTTTTCCTGATGTTTTGCCTACCATATTATTAACTTCCCCAAAGCAATGAAATAGCAGCTTGTCTTCTCACAGCAGAGAAACGAGAGGAATAATTATGAATGTGGAAATCCCAGTGAAAACATGCTTCTATTGAAAGGGCCTAGTGGTCCAAATAGAAGCCTGCTGGATTTATGAAGTCTATAAAAAAAGCAAACATACAGAAAAACAGATGCTTTTTTTCTTCCAAAATCTTGGAAGTCCTTCACTTAGGAAAAAAGGGGAGGAGGGAGGAGGAGAGAATGTTACATTTATGCCACTATTAACAAAAATTTATATTTTACTATAGGTTATGGAGTCTGAATAAATCATCAAAGTTTCAAGTCCTTGCCATGCATAACTATTTAATCATTTGGAAGTGTTCTTTTCAAAATGTAAGAGTTTGCGAGCGGAGTGTTTGATTTGTTACTCCTTCAGTAGCAAAATCACCTTCGCTTCAAAGGGATAGCTCTTTAGGACTCTTTGCATGTAAGAATTTACAATAATGGGAAAATGAATAGCATTCATCGATGGTGGTAGGGGAATTATTTTTTCCAGCCGGTCAGTGAGGAGGTAGGGGGAAAGCCTGTGAAATCAATTCCAGAAAGTGTTGTGGATCACTGGTTATTTTACAAAGATCCAAAGCTGACAGGACCACCACAGTCATTTGTGTTTATTGTTCAAGAGGGTGCTTTTTTGGACCATCCCTAGCAAAACCAACCTCGTTTAAGAAAAAAGAAAAGGGGGGTCGGGGGGACCAAGAAGGAAGCAGGAGGCAGTGTAAGCAATGAGCCTGCTCCAAGCCCTGCTCTAGGATAGCCTTCCCCACCACTGCCCTGGCTCTACCCCTCTCTTAGGCACTTTGTATTATTACATGTGCACTCTTCATTGTTATTTCTCACAACAACCCGGTCTGCTTCTGCTCTCTGTCGTCCGGGTGGCCACTCATAAAAAATGTGATTTACATTCTTGTTTCACTCTCGCCACCTTTTCACTTCCTGTTGCTTCTGCAGCCCATGCTTTGCTGCCTTTTCTGTTCTTTTAATTTGAAAACTGAATTTATGTACATTTTATGTTTACTATTATTACATGTTTATGGACACAGCAGAGGAAAAAATAAACCACTATCGTCAGAATTGTCCTAGATTTCTTTTAAAATGAATGTATATATAATAAATTCTTCAAAATAATAATTAAAAAAATCTTAATTTCCTGGAGGTTGCAAAGTAATTCCAAAATAAAAGCAGAGTTTTATTCAGTTGTTTCTCATCACATCCCAAAATTTTTCACACCTAAAAATAATTACATCAAAAACACTATTACACTTAGGCTACAACAGCATCCATTACAATGGGTTGAAACTCCTTTCAATGTCATTGCAAAGCTGAGCAAAACAATACAAGAAAGCTAAAGATTGGAGGGGCCACATGGTGACAGTGGCTTTCATAGGTGAAGTCATGGAGCTTGAAAGCATGTGCTCACCTTTTGCCAGGATCAAACCTCAAATGGCCAAACTCAAGTCCTTTGAAAGAGTTAAGACAATTTACCCCTACTGAGGAGCTGCCCCTGTGAATATAAATCTATGCTACGGCAGAATAAAAGGGTCATTTTGTGCTAATTCAGTTCCACTCAGCAGCAAAGGCTGAGCAGAAAGATCTGTCATCAAGTAGGAGCCCTCTGACTGGCCATACGTTTTTTGCTGTAAATCTCACGGATTCTCATAAAAGGAGGCCCATCCTGAGTTCTCGCTGGAGACTAGAAGTAGCCCTCAGCTTTTGTAGAAACAGCCAGCAGCTATTGCTGTTTGTTCTTTATTCCCCTGTCTGCTTTAAATTCAGATGATGTTTTCTCTGTTAGAGGTAAAGAAAGAAAAATGATTAAATGGAAGAACATCTGAACAAGTGAATAGATTCAGAGTTCAAGTATGCACCCAAGATTTGGTTGCTCCCCTGAAATTTATCTAAATGATCTGATTTTTTTCCAGAACTAAAGAATGATACATCATGCCCATAGTCTTCCAACAGGTAAAGTGATCCTCTTCTGTTCCCCACTCCCTAGAGGCAGTCTGCTCTCTTACCTTAACATTTCTTTTTAACACCATCAGTCTTCTAGGCACATACCTTTTAACTGCACTGTGCTTTTCATCTAACCTCAGTACCAGCAGAAAATGAGCATGGTCACTTCTGTCCCAGGTGCCTGACAAGATTCAGAAAGGTGCTGATGCCAGATCTGCTCCACACGTACCATGCGAATGTTTCAGTATTCTCACCTCACCATTACTTCTCTGCAAGATGATGAAAAAGTACACACCTATTTCAGTGCACAACATTGACTAACTTTACCATAGGAGCCATGCCATGAGCTCAGGGCTGGCAGCCAGCAGCTTCTGGCTTCTCATCCCAGTTCTGCCACTGATGTACAGAATGACACTGGAGTAGTAAATTAAACCCTCTTTGCCTCATTTTCCCCAGCTGTAAGATAGAGTTCCTTATTTCTCACAACTGTTTTGAGAGTTAGTTACTTCTGTGGAAGGGAAAGGGAGAATTATATAGATGATAACAGTTATTCCTAGAAATAGGAAGAAATGGAGAAAAATGCTACAAATCCAGGAATAGCAAACTTAAAATATTCTTAATATATCAATAACAATAATAGCATTTGCGTAACTTAAAAAACATCAAGGCAATTAAAAGATGTTTTTTAATCTGGTCTCATGCTTACTTTGTAAAATAATGACTGCAAAGATTCTTGCTTAAACTTATATCATAAATTACTAAAATGAAGCAATTAAAGTCACTCCCATGCAGCATGGCTAATATAATGACTATGTTCATTTGCATTATATCAAGTGATTTGGTGGACATTAGCTTCTACTTTATTTGAGATGCAGAGAGACCATAAAGAAATAGATGTGAAAAAAAGAATCAGCATTCTAACAGTCTGTCTGTGGAAACTAAGGCAAGGGAAGACAAAGAGATTTAAATGTGCCCAGACAGAGTACATGATAAAGTTTTAAATCAAGCTCAGGTTTCCCTACCTCCTGCCCAACCTTCTTAGCTCCAGAACAACCTTGGTACAAAATGTTAGCACTGCTAAACTATTGGTTTTAAGCTTTAGCTAGCATATTTGTGTTATGTTATACACTTCTGCAAAACAGTGAGTGTCATTTAAAGGACTTTCTGCAAGTCAAGGTACAGGAAGTACATACACTTACATCCATAAGCCAGGGAACAAGGGCTTTCACTCATGGTTAATGGCTCTAGTCATTGGGCTGCAAGGCAGAGAAAAGTAAGTGAAGTCTTCACAAGGATACTAAAAGATTTATAAAATCAGGTAGGAAAGAAAGGAAACACATTCAGAATCTCTCCATGGAGAAAAAGAAAAAAAGAAAAATAAGCAGAAGCAGCAAGTTCAGTGGTTATCAGGTCTAAAATGAACTTTCTCTTCTCTGCTTTGAAAAACCTTCAAACACAACAAATATTCCTCAGACTGAAACCTCTTTGATTTTAAATGTTTCCCAGTGTCTTTCTTAAGTGTTTTGTTTTAAATGATGAAGTCTTAATAAATAGTGGACACATAATAACCTTCTGTGGGATTTGGACTTTATCCCACAAGTGAGAGGAAGACCTCATAACTCAAAGAGTGATGAAGCCGCAAGAGAGTTATGAAGGTTTTTCCGCACTAGTGGGATTAATTCCATATTCCACAGATGCCCATTATATAGAGGTTCTCTGTTTATACTGCAAGGAGGTAAAAAGCTTTTTTTTTTTTTATTAGATTAAAATGTCAGGGTTGAATATAAATATCTTAGTCAGAAGAGTAAAGAACAGCTGCTTTGTGGTGTCACAAAACATCCTGAAAACAGTGGCTGAGTTAGTGGAGACATATGCGTTGAAAGTATTTTGTGTAGCAAGCAAGCTCACTACTGATCACTTGCTCCCTTTAACGATATTCTCACTTTCTGCAGTAGGGAAAGAAACCCTTATCTTTTGAAGAGGATCTGTGAATTGGTTTTCTTCATCACTTCCAGCATTCAAGACATACAACGGGCCCTATTTCTACTGCTCTCAGGCTTTGCTGTTTCATGGTGTTGAAGTAGGTCTCCCCAACATACCAAGGCCACTAACAAAGGAAAAGGTGAACTTATAGCAAAATAAGCTGTCCCAACTAGAAACAAAAAGAACCTCCAACCCAACCCTCTGCAACCCAAGATGACCACTGAAACTCAGCTAGCCATGTCCCAGCAACAAGGAGTGTATTTCTGTATGAACCAGGGATACATTTGCTCAGCAAAACCCCCAAACACTGCCTGCTCTTATGTTGAACTACTGCTTTGCTGTTATGTGCCATTATTTATATCTGGCAATTCTCCTCTCTGTCCCCACACCTCTCAAGACTGGATGTAATCCTAAGCGTAAGACAAAACCAAGCTCGCATATTTACGTATTCTGTCTTCATGGAGATATTTGCCTTTTTAATGAAATACTTTTTATCTTCAGAACAGGAAGGGTCCAAATTTCAAATTGTAAAAATAGATTTGGGCTTTGATCTTAAGACCACAAACTTTCCTTAAAAGACCAAATTCTTTGCAATACTAAGTTGCAAATTAAAATCCAAATCTTACACTATTATTGAAGAATCTTCTATATTTATCATGATATTAGGCAGGACGTTTTGGTTTATGCAGGGCATAAGCATTCCAAGTATTTTCTGGCCGTATATGTATTTACAGATGTACATTGCAATGTTTAAGCCCTGCAGCAACGGATCTCTGAGTTTCATCCAGCATGGAGCAAGCTGCCTGCAAACACTGTATCATTCTGCCCAGCTTTTATATAGCTGGGCAAATCTTTCCTCATTTCTTAAACCCAGCTGCTGCTTATGGGTTCGACTGAAACTTGCAGCTTGAAATACCCAAATAAGTGGGCCATACCTAAATTTCAAAACCAAGCAGCTATTTCAGGATGAAGTCTTGCCATAACCACAGAGCACAGACCTGCAATGGAGACCGAAGTATCCAAACGCTGCCATCTGGCACAGGGCAGCAGAAATCCAGATCATCCTGCTGGTCAGTGTTGATAGTGCTGGGCAGCTGCGAGAACACACCCTTCTTTAATCCTCCATCTGATGCTCCTTTCAGAGGAGCAGGGACCTCTGCCTGCTGAGGTGCCCAAGCTGTGGTCTGGTTCCTGTCGCTCCATAGAGAACTGGTGAGCCACATGGGGCCGGCTCCTTCCCTGCTGTGAAAAAAAACAGAAGAGCTGAAAGGGAGTAAATAAAATCAAGACAACAAGCTGATGGTAAGATTAGTGCTTTTCAAAAGGGGAACATGCTTCTGTGAGGGTAAAATCGCACCCATTTTGCTAACATTGTACAAAACACAGTTCCTGCCATGGCCACAACTGTGTAAGAGGCGGTGTTCACAAGAGCATCTTCTCTGCCCTGGCTGTGACCCATAAGATGGCCTTTGTGAACTGTACTATCTTATTAAGAACAGATTGGAAACCCCCATGCTATGCTGAGACCTGCAACATCCATGACAAGAGGACAAGAAACCTGAAAAATATCTGGCCCTTCCAGTGATGCCAACTGAGGTGGCAGCTCAGTCTAGGTCTGCCTTAACCACGAGTTTGTAAATCTGAGGTTCTGCTCCAGGTAGGATGCAAGGAAAAGATCCCTTTAAAGGTCTTTTTACCCTCTGCTTCTGATGGATTGGTATTTTGAGGTCAAGTATTTTTAAATACTTATTTTTAGTGCTTTAGCATATCTGCTTGCCTGCTTAAAATAGCTTAAGAAGTATTTTGGGCACAAAAACACAAACACTCACACCTTTAATGAAGCTCTGGAGTTACCTCCCCATCAATTGCAGCAGTGTGGAGAGGTGCTACAAGCAGTTTAGCGGTAGGTTTCTTACAATGTCCTGATACTCTCCATGTCAGGAAGAAGAAAGGAAAAATTAGCAGAAATTGAAGGTGAGACAGAGAAAGGAAGAGAACTGTTACGATGGTTCATGGACTATCACATTAGCAAATTCCTTCCATTTCTCTGTAAACATTTTATCTCTACTTTTAAGACTAAGTTTTACTGTTCTGTCTAAAGAAAGCTAACACTGAGATTAGTCTGAGAAAGCATCCTTAACAGATACAGCAGAGATGCAGTGAGGTGGAAAAAACAGATTAGGAACCAAATCGGAAATTAGAAATTGGATTGTGTTCTATCAATTGTATTTTATAAATCACCTTCTATACTCTGGACCCAGTCTCTTCTGGCATACATTTTTTGCATTAGGGTAATTCCACAGACTTCCTTATGGAGTTGTTCCATATTTATACCAACTCTATGGAAGCTTCTACTAATATTCCTGCATGTTTTCCTATTGGGAGGAGACAGGGAGTGGAAAGTTAGGTGCAAAGAGATCCACCACAATGAAATCATCCCTTCCCACTATGGAAAGATTTCTACACCTAACTCACGCTGATCCCATCCATTTTATCCCACATAGAATCACACTACTTGCTGTATACCTTGGGAGTAGCTGGCAGTCGGGATCTGGATGGCTGGTTCATCAGGTTAGCCATGCTGGGTGCAAGGACTTGGGAGGAATGAACAGTGACCAGCAGCAGCCTGCGACATGTCCTAGGGGGGAGAAGGAACAAAGATTAAGAAGGTATGCCACCTTTTCTTAAATAATTCAGGAAGTATCTCCTGCTTTCCAACAAGATGATTAAGCCGTAATTCAGAGAGGGTGCAATGTGGTTCTTTTGCCATCTAAAACACGCCTGTCAGTGTTGGGAAAAAAACCATCGTACCCCTTTTCTAAAATCTCCGTCACTTGAATGGCACTTTGCCTCCACAGGGAAGCAGGGAGGAGGTTGCAGGAAGATGTCATCCTGCAGGCTGCAGTATCCTCCCCTTGATCAATGTATGTGCTCCACTGGGGGTATGACTTCAATTCTTTCCTTGAAACATGAATCAAATGAGGCCACAAGCAAATATATTTCCCTGTCAAACATTTCACTTCCTGGAGACAGTTAAGAGCTAATGTGACATACTGTGCATAGTTTATTTTTGCTTTTGGGCCGGTGAATTGCTGTGCTGTTTTCCAGGCCCTTAAACTTGGTTTGTGTTTGCTGAAAGAAGCATTGCAGGCACATTGGCTGTGAGTCCAGTAGGATTTCTAGCACACTGACTGATGCTAAGCTTTCAGATGAGGAACTGAAAGATCAGTAAACCAAATTCATGCCAGAGATGCATGTGTTCCTCTTTGCTTAAGACCTCGAAAGAGCAGACCATGGAGTTTCTTTCATGTCATCATACTTGCTGCATCATCCAGTCTGCCTTTTAACAAAACTTACACCTGATGCAGTTGCCTGGCTTGTGCATATAGAAAATAGAGACCCAGAGAATGCACTTGTTCTGCCTTTTTGTTATTCCCTGACCAAAATACATTCAAAACCTGTGCAAGTGCAGGCCTCAGAATAATTACTTTTTTCTTAACTGTGTAGATGAGAAAACTGAGGCACCAAGCAGTATGTCTGGCTCACAATCACAATGGTAATAAAAGGCAGAGCCAGGAGTAGACCATGCTCTACTGACAACTGATGGGACCTAACTGTTCATTCACTGAAGTAAATGAAATCCAAATTTCATTAAATGAATTTTATCCTAAGTCTCCCTGTGGTATAGAAGGGGAGGAACAGATGCTGCAGAGCCACCAGTGATTTTCCTGCTTTTTGGGACAGCTCAGAGATCATCACCCACCTGGTAACAGTTTAAAGCATCTTATTTTCTACCAGCAGGCTTTAACCATCCATAGAACAAACACAGCAGAGCAGCCTGAACAAATAACCATGACAAAGTTGTTCAGTGACTGCTGGACACTCTGTCAGGGTTATCTGAACGTTGCAATGAACCAAAGCAGGTCCTCAGTCCATAAGAAGGAAGCAGGGCTTGTCAGCAGTTGCAGGCAATTAGCCCTGGAAAACATCCCCCCTAAAACTGCATCTGACTGCCGTTCTGCTCCTGCAGCTTTGAAGAACAACGTGAGATCCAGGCATCACTATGTACCTTTCAGTAACACCTCTGATACCCTGTTAATAATAAAATAATGCTTTGCATTTCTGCAACACTGCTCATTTTACAAGCCTTGATTAGTTAAACATCATTAGGCTGCAGTACTTCAAGTGTTTCAGAAACCAGGAAAAGCTGGTCCTCTCCCCGTTGCCTCACCCACACTCATACAAGCAGCCTTCATGAAAAAGAGGCCCCAGGAATGGGTAATTCAGGTAATTCAGGTAGTCTCTAAATGTTGCATGAAGCAGCCTCCTGTCTGAAGAAGTCTGGGATCATTGTAGGGCATACTGCTAGCCTGACAGTGTTAGAGAAGCGCTGAGATGTTGGTATTAATGTGACATTAATTATTCTCTTTTTTAATAAGTGTCACCTCCTCTTTTGAGTTCTGTGATACTAATGTATATCAAAATTAGCAGAATACACAATTTTGCAGCATAGAGATACTACAACACTGCAAAAGAGGATACAATATAGAGTTCAGGGGTAAAGTAAATATTGAGTATTCCACTTTTCTGTGACATCCACACATTGACAACAAAGACCGATATAAAACAGTCTAAGAACCATTTGGTCTGGCCTTACTTCTTGAGCAGCATCTCCAGCTCAGCAATACTGGTTAAGTACATTCCCTTGTATGTGTAGACATGTATGTATAATTTTTGTCTTTAGTTACTTTTTAGTAAAAAAGTAATATGTAAAAGCACATCATTCAAAACAAACAGACATAAAGAACAAAACTCCATAGAAGGCAGTGAAAATATTACTATTTATACCAGCACTGAGGTGGTTCAGTGCCACTGAAGATCTTCAAGAACTCTGCAAACAGCTACGCTCTCCTTCAGTCAACAGTTTGAATGTGTAACTAGGTCAGACACACTGTAGCAAGGGAAATCTCTTCTTGGTATTGGGAATGCCAATACAAATTTTCCAACACAGATATGCCAACATGCTTCAGACTTCATCTGGGGAGGAGAAGAGGAAATAATTTGGTCTCTACAGTGGTGCAGCCCTCAGCATCTTTGCAAAGACTATCTGTGGTGCCAGTTGTGGTAGTGGTGGTCTTTGTGATGTGGAAACTGCTTGCCACAAAAAAATATCGCACTGCTGGCATTTCTTCCTCTCTATCTTCCTGAGGTGCAGAGAAGAAGAAATGTCAGAGGAATTTGGGGATAAGAAGCCGCCTGTTTGGCTACCTTGCTTCTTTGTGTTTGACTATTTTTTCCCCCTCACTCCACTTAGTGTTTCTTTCCACTCGCAAGTGTTGTTTTAACACAGATGTCCCTAGGTATTCAGCTGCTGTCTAGTTGGAGGAAAAAATAAACTAGCATACACGTTTCTGAATCAATGTTGTAACTGTCATACTGCTAATGTTGACTTCCTTGTTGTTTTTGGTGGTAGTACCACAGAAGAAGAATCTCTTTATTGCCTGAAAATACATAGTTTGATCCCTCTCAAAGTGCTTCTTAAAGGTTATCCTGACTTCAGATTTCTCACTTTAGTTCCATATTTTTTACTATTTCACTCTCTTCCAGGGACCATGAACATTATCAGATTTTACTTCATTTATGATCTAGCATTGGCAAAAGATGTCACTCACCACTGAATCCACATTTTGCTAGCTACGTTAAATATAGATAGATGCTGTCCCTGTCCTAAGGGACATCATAATCTAAAGCATCAAGAGGGGCTTTGCATAGATCTCTGCATGAACCACAAACTTTCGTTATTGAATTAGGCCTCTTCAAAAGGTACAACTCAAAAGCTGAAGGAAACAGTGGTACGATCAGAACAGACATTTTTCACGTTTATGGATGTTCTAATACAGTCACATAAACTGTTGGAACAAATGGGAGAGAGAAACAGATTACTTGTGTGATGTATCCAAATATTATAGCTAAAATTATTTTAAAGTCTTTCCCCCATTCCCAGATGTCTGAAGGTTATTATTGATCTTAAATATTTCCTTGAACTGATGCAGATATCAGATTCTATACTTTAAAATTCTTAGCCAGCCAGGACAATATCATCACTTGCCCAGCAGAAGTACATGTATCTTCAGGTCTAACACACAAATAACATATTTGGATGGTTTGTATAAATATAGTAAATTGATAGACACATATATACACGTTTAAAATCTTCAGATAAGACTGTTCCATAACAGCATTATCTTTTAATCCTAAAGTCCAACCACCACATGAATGGGTTTTTTTGACATTCCTAAATTATGATTCGGTAACTACTGATGTAAGAGTAGCAATGGGAAGTTCAGAAAGCCTGTAAGGTATAAACTGTGCCAGTAACAGAACAGTGCTCCTGACGTATCTGCAATATAATGGGAAAGTACACATAAAACCAAATGAACCCCTTAGTGTTTTCATGAGCAGAAATGTATTTAAGTAAGGAAGTCAAGATTCCCTTCCAGTTCCTTCTTCCAATAAATACGTTCAGACTTTGATCTTTGACCTTTATTGGTAAAATTAATTCTACATCATATTTCTACATATAGCTCTCTAAGGAGAATCAAGTTTACACTTCCCTCCCAATCCAAACCATAACAGCACTTAATTAGGTGATAATTTATGTAGTACTTAGCATGAACTTTTGACACTTGCTGAAGTACGCAGCATGAGTGTACATATGTTATCACCTGACTACGTCAAGCAACAGAGCCTATGCACCGGTCAGGTATCTTGGGCTTTATAAGATATCAAGTAACATTTATAACCCTGTTGTACCTGAATTTCTAATAGGTTGGACCTGTCTCCAGTGTACATTAATATATATGCCTGTGTGTACTTAACGCACTGATTGTAAGAACTTCAAAACAACTAGCAAATAAGGAAAACAGATGTCAAGACAACCTGCAACAAGGCTTTCCAAAACTTTGTCAGTCCGCTCAATTTTAAGGAAAGTGCACAGCTGACAAAAATTTCATTTTTGCCCACCCAATATGATTAAAAATATGGAATTGAGCTCTGTTCCTTCCAAAGTTAAACCTTAAGTAATTATAACCGTGCTAACCAGATCTGTTAATAAAACTGTACAGGGTGTTTTTATACAAAGGTTTTTTCGCTACCCATAGAGCAGAGTAGTCAGCCTAACTGCTCTGTTAGGCTGAACAGCAACTTTTTGATGGAGCTGCTACCTTTTCTAAACGGTAAGATGACTTTGACCACAATTCATTTTGCTTTGGTCAATCTAAGCCTGACTCTCAAATCGTGCAAGATTTTATAAGAGAATAGACATTAATTCATAAATTGTCTTTGTTGAGCAGCTCTAGTAAACAACATGGGCTATTACATCCTTACTTCAGAAGCAAAGATTCTGAGTTACCTTGAACATGTCTAGGTAGAGAAGATTTGTGCATCCATTGTACTGTGTGCTTATCAATCTTTCTCACTGCTACAGCTGATGGAAACAATACTGTCATTAACGTGTTTTCAATCACCCTATCACCTGGACTACTCTGAACACTGCATTTATTCAGAGCCCTGCAGCAAGTTTATAACAGAAGTCAGGGCCTTCTGATCTCCAGGGTAGAAACGTCTCTAGACCATTAGAAAAGCAGGAAATGTAAGCATGCAAGCTGTCTCAAAAAAATATGGTTTTTTCTAAAATCCTCTTTTCTATTTATATCCTTTACTTCTCTCTACCTCATAGCAATTAATGATATCTCACCCCGTGCTGTGAAAATAAAATCAGGTCTTACAGAACCTGTTCAGCATGTTATGCAAACATGTTTCTTAAGGAGTTAAAATTAAATGAACAAATGCTGAATAAATATATTCTACTTTGCTTTACATTTATTTGTTATGTTTCTTACATATGTTGTGTTTCTTACAATTTCAATATTCTTATTTACATTTACTAATAATCCCAATATTATTTATGAGAAAAGTAGAGACGTTGTAATCCTTTGCCATGTTTATTATGAATACCAGAAATTTCCTTACAATACCAAGGAAATAAAATATCCACTCTACTTCCTGTGTCCTGCTGAATTGCACCAGAATGGCTACAGCCTGGTTACCATTTTGTTGATATTGCTTGTTTCACAGACACATAGGTCGGCCTCTGTAAAGCTATTGCCATCATGAAAAAGTCTGAAATACAGTGACAAAAAATGAAACCAAGACATTTAGAGAGTCCAATTAATATGAAGGCATCTTTTCTAAAATAGCTTTAATTGTGGTTAAACCACCAGCACTCCTCTAGCAGAATACAAAGTATACGGAACGCCTACATATTGCTTGTAAGTAATAAATAGGAAATTTTATAGCCACAAACATTCATTTAAAGGTACTTTAAAATTTTTAAACAGTCTTCATTAGCTATCTATTTACAGCTAAATTGATGCTTCTGCTCCCTGTAGTGTTTTGAAACATATGATACTCAAGCACCTGTATCTTTGGTATCTTAAACCAAAATTGAGTCCAACTGCAAACTAAATTAGGTTAATGCAAATTGTAAAACTGCACAAGTTTTTTTTTCAACAGAGCTGTTGGTTATGAAATAACTGAGCTCATCAGTCATTTTAACAAAGGCAAGAAACACTATGAGTTGGCTGATTTTTGCCACAAGTGAAATGTTTCATAATAAGTCATCAGTTTTTGAAGAAGGAAAACTATGAAGTACAAAAATGAAACTTCTATTTCCATGTATGGACTCCACTGATTTGCTTTTCACCAACAAAAGGAGCAGAATGAATGGGAGATAACCTTGAATGTGGACCGATCTTGACTAACAGACGCCTGATACTGATCCTGAAATTCCTGCAACTCCAACTCTGCTCCAGACTGTCCTTAGCAGGGTCTTGGTTCTCCAGCACCCTGCAGTCAGCACAGTCTTTCACAGCTATACAGAATGATGCCATACTGTTTTGACACCAAAATAGACCCTTGTTCTGCAAGTCTGAATAATTCTAAAATATGCGGGGCATTAGTTAATTAGTCCCAGCATGTGTCCGTCAGCAAGTTATTAACCTCTCGCGCTATATCGTCTTCTTTATAACTCACAAATTATTGAGAGGACTAGCAAGTTATAGCTGTTGCACACCGAGTCACTGTCAAGACACCTCCCAGCCCAGTTTGGTTTGCTCCATTTGGTTACCAGCCAAAATGCAAAAGGGGAATGCAGCTCCTGAAGCAATGCAAGGCAGAGCAGACATTCCTTGGCTATTTTAAAGAGTTATTCTTGAAGCTGATTCTAATTTTGTAAAGTACCTGTGAATAGGGGAAGACAGAGGCTCAACTTTTTTTCACCAGCTATCAGAGTTATCAGCGTCTCTTCCCCACACAGGCAAGACAAGTTGGGTTTATTCCTGGGTCTAGACAGAGTCTGAACCTTAGACTGGATCCCACCATAAAGAAAAAGAACAGCTACTGTGAAGAGCATTGAGAAGCAATGGCTAGTTTATATTCTGTCTACAATTTAGCATATGACCACAAAGCATATCATTCCAGGGCACTCAATTCAAAGCAAAATGTTTGAGCTTCTGCACTGCAGAACTTTATGCACAGCCAGGGAAAACAGAGAACAACAACTTTCCACAGTGTTTAGCTGCTTTGCTTGTGCTTCCATGATACAGAGGCCAAACATACAGTAATTTTAACTGAATCAAGTCCAAGACTTGTCTAAGTGTATCCACTGAAAATGAAACCGACCTTGGGGAGAAAGAAGAAATGGCAGGGCAGTGAAAACATCTTATACCTTAAGGAAAAGGATAGGGAAAGTAGCAGCAATTCATGCCTGCTCTCAAAATAATAACTAGGGCTATTATTTACCGGACAGAAAAGACCTTTCTCCTTGCACAGTAGCTCTTTGGTGCCAGCAAAGGCAGACAAGGTAACTGAATAAGTATTCTGAGAGAAAACAGGAGCAAGTATTCAGGAGGATGCTGGTAGGACAGGAAGCAAGAGCCAGAAATTGTCTTGCTCCTCCTGAAATGGAAAGGATGATTTAGCATAGGCAACTAAAGGAGAAAAACAGTGTATGTCAGCAGAGAGCACACTGCAGAACTTCTGGTAATAGGAGGAATATTGAATCGATAATTTCGATTATCGGCTTTATTTTAGCTTCTAAATGGCTTTATTTTAGCTTCTAAAATTATCTTTGTTGTCCTATAAATATCATCAATATAAAAATCATTAAATGATATTAAGGATCTATGGTCAAAATTCCCCTCGAGCCTACTTGTCCCTTCCCAGCTGAAAAAAATAGCTGCAAGGCAACATGCACACTTATTTTCCAACATTTGTCTAACAAGTGGACAGACTATATTACTCACCCAAAGCATCACCTCCCATGAGTTATGTCTCCTTCCATTTCACTTTTTTCTTTTTTATTTTTAGTGAGGAAGGCTTAAAGTTGCCAGACATTTTCTTCTTTTCCTCTCCTTTGCCAACCCCTCTTGTTCTTTGCCACCTTCTCTTACAGGAGATTCACATTGCTTTCAGTTCACCTCTTCTGACCCTTCCAGGGAGGGCAAAGGTGGAGGAGGGAGAAAAAATTTCCTTTATTACCTCTTTTCCTAGATCTGTTGGCTTGGCTGGTAAGGGGGCAAGAGCATGTGCCATAAGCTACTGCACTGTTCACACATCCTGATGCCCATAAGGATGGAAGTGTCCAGTCCCACCGCAGTGTGCCACAGCGGTCAAGCTCAGCCATTGATAAAGGTTCCAATCTGCTGCAAAATTCTGAATACCTGAACAAATGCAAATACGCCTCATTTACACAGGTTTTGCTTTAGTGATTAAGTTCTCCCTATGCATTTTCTCCTAATTATATTATTTTAAAGCACACCAAATAGTAATTCTACATGACATTTTTATCACCTGCTTAACATTTCAAATGAAACGTTTTATTGCATTTGATGTTATTTAAACACTTACCATGTACTCTTCAGTCCTGCAATTTTCAATGTGTTCTGGCTATATTAAACAAATATTTAAGAAACAGTTGGGGTATGTGCTCTTTTTTTCCATTTTTAAGTGTTTAATCTGTAATAAACATGCAGTATGTTGCTAATACATTTCATATATATGGCCCTTTATGCGTTAAGTGTTAAGAATATATTTTTGCATTGCCATAGTTGAGTTTGTCACATTTTCCGTTACAAACTTAATTTCAGGGTTTATAACTTCTCCATAAAATGTGCCCTTCAGGAGGAAACTTGACATTTAATTCCCCAGCTGAAAAGTGGGGGTGGGGTTTTTTTTTCTTTTAAAAAACAGATTAATAAAATAATTGTTTAGCAAACATTTCTAGCATTCAGAAACAAAGTGATAAAAAAGTCCCTGCAGCTTGGGTTCCTCCTCTTAGACTGCTAAAAAGGCTTAGTGAAAAAGAAAAATCAACTCTGAACTGGAATCTAAACAAAAATAAAAACTTTCAGATATCAACTGCTATTTATTAGAGTTTGAAGCAGTTTTTGACTCCACCACAAAGCAGATGAAATAATTCCTGATCCAGATCTCAAGCTGGTATAACATGGTATACGTTCATTGTCTGTCTAGACGACTATTAATTTCAGCAGTCAAACATACTAGCCCAGACCAATAAAGCTTTTTGATCTTACAAAATTAGAGCTAACAGAATAACGGCAGTCCATCACTGACTGTATGATTTAATTTCTACTTCATATACATTTTTGATACTCTACAACTCATGATAAAAATGTATTCACCACTTTTTCCTCACTTCTAAAAATATCGTACTAAAACCATACTGCTTGCCACTATTTCTGTTCCTAAACAGGACAGGAAAATACAACATAATATAAATCATACAGGATAAAAGCATAGATGAAATTAAAAGCTCAGCTGGTTTCTTGAAAATTTATAAATAAATAAAAAAATATTTATGAATAACAAATATATTTTTCATAAAACAGGAATCATTTGTGAATGAGTCAAATATGAGAAGTCTAAGCTTATTGCAGCTTTTAATTTCAGCCATATGCATGGTTACTGCTATTTTTATAAAAATGAAACAGCCTTATTTTCAAATTCTCACATACTGACTGCCAGCAGTTTTCCTCAACTACGCTACTTTCCAGATTAATCTATCTCTACATTGCCAAATTTTATGACCTTCATTGCAAGTCACCCAACAAGTGTTTTCTCAAAGTTCTTTTCTTTTTTTCCTGCACAAATTAAGACTCTTAGCTTTCATTCTTTCCAAACATAATATTATGGCTCAAAACTTGGTTGAAAAAAAAAAAAAAAGTGACTAAAAAATGCCCTGATTTTGAGCCTTTAAAAGACAAAACAAGTCCTATATTTATTATATCAAAAATTTCCCCAAACTCATGACATTCCAGGCTTGACTGATGATTTGTGAATGCTTTCAGGTTAGCAATACTGTATTATGTATTACTCGGATTCCTGCCTGACCACTACATCCACCAGCTACTTGGTCTTTGATCTTTTTTCCACAAATTTCACCCAACATTTTCAGGTTTATAACTCAAATTAAATAGCTTTAACTTGACTCAGGGCTTTGTTGTACCTATTTTCTATCTAAACTTTAAAATGGCTCCCACGGTGTATGGTTGCTCCATCTCACATGGATTAGTAGGCAGGAACTGTGGATTTTGTCTGTGTCGTGCTTTGTCCTCTGGCACTAGGTAGAGCTTTAAATAGAAAGAGACCATGTTCTCATAGCAGACATCTTTCTAATTGCTTTGTGTCTCTGGTAGGTTGTTATCCAGTTACAGAAAGATAGTTCTCAAAAAAAAATTCATTAAGACTGTTTTCTTCCATACCCAATAGCTTTTGCATCCTAGCAGAATTATGCTATTCCATTGATCCTGTTTTCATATTCACATTACAAAGAAATAGTACATATGTGAGCAGAGCAAGTTCTCTGTTTTGCTCATGTGGATGAGTCCATTTTTTCTGGTTTGTTTGGATCACGTTTTTCTTTAGTTTCTCCCTGTGTAAAATAGCTCCCAACTAACACTCTTTTCATTCCTTTTTGCTTTCTGATGAATCTTCTTTTAGCCTCTAATGCCAGACAATTATTTACTAATTTACTCAAAAAAGTACAGATTTTAAAACATGCACTAAGAAAATGAGAAACCTTCTAGGAAGCCAAGACTTATCCATAATTTAATTTTATGTTGTTGCAGATAATCCTCATATGGGATGTTGAATTCGTAACGAGACCTGACATACATGAAGGGGAACATCAGAATAGCTCCAGCCTACCAATCACAGATCAGAAGCCCTTAATTTCCAGATTTTCCATTATATACTTTATCATAGGGCATGTTTTCATTTGTAACCAACCATAGCAAGATTATATCACTCTTCATTTAAAGCATAATTTCTGAGAGCTGCCAAAGTTGCAGTTCAAACTACCTGTGCAGTCAATAAACAGTGTCTTATTTTAGTATTCTGAAAATTCTTTAGGGAATCAATTGTGTAGAAATAAAATCAACATCATACACTGGAAATGCCTGAAAGGAACATATCTGAGCCATGGGCAGAAACACCAAAACAAATGCCATAACACTAATTGTAGACAATCTCTGTCCTAATAAATTCAGACCAACATCAAAATTAATGTTCTTACTTTGGACACCAAATTTAGACACTCAACCAGCTATATATTAGACTTCACAGGAGAATTATTTGGACTCCTTCAAGTACATGACCAAGTTCCCTCTGTTGTGAATGGTAAATAGGCACCTCTAGGTGGTGGGCTGAAATCACCACCCAGCTCCCACTTCCCGGGCTGTACCTTAAATATACTACTATTAAAAGAAATATGGGAAAAATGGGAAATAACAGCCACATTTTTTCTCAGATCTCCTAAACACTTGAAAGACATACTTATGTTTGAACAGTGGAAGATGTCTACCACTTGACTCTACCCATCTAAGCCATAACAATCCTGATCACATGTGTGAGTCTCTACAGAGGCATCTACAAAAAATTGAGATATTTTAGGTACTTTTAGGAGATATTTAGTGTTTGAGAGTAGCAGGTCCAAACTGCTTTCTTTGGTTACATCTCTGCTGGTAAAAACACTGATGACAGAGCACAGGCTCAGTCCTAGCATACTGCCATCCTTTCTGATAGACGGTCCATGGCATGGTGTCAGCATCTCCCAGACAGTGCTCAGGAACAGTTCAGGGGATAGCACTGACCAGAGCTTTTTCCTGGGGAGGCAATCTCCTTTTCAGGGGAGGAAGGAGAAAGTTTAGCATAAACTGTTTTATAAACTCCTCCTCTCCCCCCACACACACAAGCTTTGAAACCAGGAGTGTGACATCAGAGAATTTGGCTTTTTGGCTTCAAAATACTACATCCCAAATCAACACCTTGTGGAAAAACAGAAAAGAAATAACTTAATTAAAAAGAAAACAAAAATCCACAACAATGGAACCACATTAGTTTCCACCAAGTAAAGAAAGGGATCTGTGACAAGATCTTATGCAATCATGACGAGAAAATCTACTATTATTAAGTTGCTTACTATATTATACAGTTACAAGAGGCATGAATTATTTAAAACAAAACCTGACCGCACTTTTATGTCTTCAAGTGATTAATTTAACACGACCTAAACAGCTAAGTTTTAAGGTTGGTCTATCTCTAATTCTTTACAAAAGCACAGATTTAGCTTTGAATATGAGAAGACAATTTAGTCCCATTCCCTACACAAAAATAATTATTTGGCTTTTAAAGACTGATGATATAAGGAATATTTCTTCTTCTCTCTTTATCTCTTTCTTCACAGCAGTGTCACCTTTTGCAAATATGATGAATTTGGGCATATGATAATTAAGGCAAGCTTAAATGAAATGAGAGGAAAGGTAGAACTCCTTGAAATAAAATTATTTTTAAATTTACTGGGAAAACAGTGAATCCAGGTTTTGTTTCCTATGAAAAGCATTAAAAGAACTTGTGGACATACAGTAGGATGTGAACTGTAATAAATCATGCTCTTAACTGTGCTATTTGTCTTCTTTAATTTTCCATTTAGTGAACAAATCATTCATTTTTCCCTTCAGAGAGCTACAAACTACAGAATTTACAACTATTTCAAAAAATAACATTAGAAAAAAAGGAATACCAGGTATGTTCCACCTTCTCAAATAAAATTTTTATCCAAATCTCATAATTATTTTCAGGAAAAAAAAAAAAAATTGAAGTACTTTTGGGTGCCTCTGTAGTTTTCAGTCATGTAAATTCCCAGTGACTCAAGTGGAAGTTTGCCTGTATGAGGACTGGAGGGAAACAGAGGGAGGACCTCTCCATTCGACTTCAGAAATGTTGTTCTTGCACATTCTTCTCCAAAAATGTAATGTGCAATACATTTATTTATACTAGTGACCAAGAAACAATATTTATTTTGGAAGGCACCGGCTTTCATTACTGTGGGCAGAAATGCGGAATTCACCCACAGCCCTGGGCTGGGCGCAGAGGGAAGGTAGTTTCAGGGCGTTCTGAACTGGCGCTTCCCCATGGAGCCAGCTGCGGTGCCACAGTGTGGAGGGGACACAGCAACCCCTCTCCATAGCCATAATCACTCTGTCAGGCAAGCTTTGCCCCATGACATGAGATTAGAAATCCATGCTCATTCAGGTTGTAGTTCCTTAGGAAAAAATGGTATTGAAGGGTCTTGGTTTCAGAGGGAACCCTCATTTTTTTCCCCTCCTTCCATACCTTGTAGCCTCTTGACCTACAAATTTCTAGATGGTAAAAGTTATGTTTTTCTGAAGTTGAATTTTGATACAAAACATGTTAGTACAATGCTGCCAATCCCAAGCATTCAAAAATCATGAGTCAGACACCAAAATTTATGAGATTGGCTTGCACTTCAGATTTAAGAAGAAAGTGTCTTTTGTTATGTTATTCTTAGTCTACAGTATGGTCACATTTTTAAGCTTCTGTCTGCAACCACGAAAGTAGACATTCAACCAGTAATTAATGCATTGTTTTATTTTTTTGAATGAAATTACATTTTTATGTAATACTTGATTTTAGAAGCTCAGGCATTAAGAATACTAGATGTCACAAGACTAGTCATAAAAATCACCTGATTTGGCAATATTATCAGTTGTTAGTTATGCAGTTATAGTCTGAACATCGTGGCACGAGTGAATTGATTTCAAAATGCCTGCTGATATTATATGAATTATAAAGATATCATACTACGCTTCTGTTTCTTGGTGATATGAAAAGAGTTAATAGCACTCTGTATCCCAGAAGTGACAGCCAATCACACCTTTTACTCTTTGAAATGATCCAAAACCACATATCAAGTCAATATTCTCGCATATTTCTGAGTGGTTTCAACTGCAAGCCTTATGCCAAGAATACCCTTGTGATTTGGATTCTAGATTGAGTGAAAAATGCCTCATTCAGATCCAAACAAAATCTCAGAGAAACATTCCCTTCAGACTTGTAATCTTGTGATTTGTGCAAGAATGCTGGGGTTTTGGGTCATACACCCAGAAAAGACAATTTTATAGATTTCTGTCCTACGATCAAAATCCTAAACTGAAATTCTTGACTAGATTTAGCCACAAATCTGCAATAATTTTTATATTACATACATAAATTACTGCTCTTCTGCTGCAGCAATCACTACAAAGAAATGTTTCATGATTTAGATCCGATCTTGAGAGTCAGGATAACTGGATTCCACTCCTTTCTTATGTCTGAGAAGGTTCACGTTTCCAGTCCCAGGACATTCCCGTAAGGGAGTGGGAGACTGCCCAGATGTGAGCAAACTTATTTTCAAAGCTGGGTAAGCGCTTGAGAATCCCAGCTGCACAGTGATTTTTCTGTCCCTGCTGATAGGCGCAACACGGACTGTAGGACTTCATCGTCCTACATAAATGACGTGATTCAAACTGGCTTTACTGTTGTGCGTGCACCCAAGCTCCACTAGAGAACACATTGGGTTGGTTGCAAAACTGGACTCCATTATACACTACCATTAAAAAAATACTGAGGAGTTTTGTTGTGAAAGCAGGAAGTTATCATACAAAGTAACTATCTGACACCTGTAACATTTCTGACAGCTAAGGCCTAACCCACACAGCTGTGAGAAACACCCATAGAGCTGAAGAAGCAGATCTGGTGATGGCTGGATCTCATATGCACTCAGTGCAGGTTGCGATGTCATGCTACTACTAGGAAAAAAAAAAAGTGTCATTTCTACTGTCTAATAATCTAGATAATGCAAATTTACTTAGGACTGTAAATTTGATTTAGCGATCTTTCTATTAGCTTGTAAACACTAAAGCTGACTGTTAATCAGGCATTAAGCAAGAGAGGCCGTGGTTAGGACTCTGTAATTGTTCTTTGGTCTTTTATTTCTATTCTTTTTTTTTCCAGAAGCTATTTACCAAACTGCTCTTTGGCCTCGAATCAGTCAAGATCTCTCATTTGTCTGTATTCCTCCTATATATATATACATTCCCCCAGACTCCCACTACAGGACTTCTTTCCCCAGTTCATAACCTTAAAGCCCTCTGTGTTCAAAAGACATTTTTGCTGTGGATTCACATTTTTTTAAAGGAAACCAAAAACAGGAAATGTCTTCCGATGCAGCTGAATCAGTTCCCACATTGTACAGGACCAAAGCTGAACTTTACCCCTCAAATCTCTCTCACTTGTGTACGCAGAGGAATTAGCAGCAATAGGAGGTTTTCCCTGTACCCTAGCTTAAGAGGGAAAATACACTGCCAGTAGATTCCATGAATGATAATGAGGCTTCAGGTCCATCACAGGTTCTGAAATATGTGCTCTGGTTTGCACAATTTTTGACAATTTCTACTCTCTCCCCTTCAGGATGTCCTCATCTATTCCTCTTTTTGTCCATCATCACTGTTCACTGGTTCCAGCCATCATTTTTCCTCCTGCTTCCAGCCTTACTTCCAGATTTACAGACCTAGTTGTGAGTCTTCCATTACAGTCCAGTGCTCTCCCCCTTCCCGCTGCACAGATTTCTGACCTTTCAGTTAATTAAACAACTCTTACTAAGAGGTCACCATCCTTTAGGTCAGGCAGGTATGACAAATGGGTAAGATGCATGCTTTATCTGTGAGTTTTGAGCTTCTGTGAGGCATGAGGATCACAGGAGTTCTGACAGGCACTGGGTCCTGTCCTCTCCTTATCTCAAGTCTCATCCTTTATGTCAGACCATGCCCTTCCTCACTCTCCCACTTGCTCTTGTTCCCAGCACAGTTATTTTCTCCTCCCATTATTCTCTCCTCCAACCCCTTTAATTAGGTCTCCCCTTACCACACATTCCCAAATGTAGTCTGGCATCACCCTGTCAGCAGTCCAGACACCCTCTTCATGATGGACACTAGAGAGGAAAGAACTGAAAGAACAAGAGAGAGTTCACAGATAACAATTCCTCAACGAGTACCTCACCGCAACCGCTACCATCCATGCTCAGCAGTGGCAGCTGCTGCCCCTGCTCTGCCTGCTCTGCCTTCTCTCTCCCCCAGAAAGAAGGCAGATCCACCAGGCGCCTGTTGGACCACATCCATTCAATGCATCAAGAGCAAATTAAATCCTCAAACTTCTCTGTTTCAGTGCACTTCAAGTTGCTCTACTTAAAAGCCAATATGATTATTTAACATTTTATTTTAAAATTGGATTTTGATATTTTGATCTGACTGCAGGTTCCTTAGGGCCTTTCCAGTGAAGTAATTAGCAGGAGAACATTCCCCACTTAAAGTCTTTGTAGCTGTAGTCTTATTCCTTGCTATGAAAAATTACTTTTGGATAGGAATCTAGACAATCTTTTTTGATTATTTATCTAAAACTAAAAGCAGGAAATGATTCATTTGATTTCTGCCAATACTGGAGTGTTGCCACTTTTAGCTCAGGAAGAGTAGGCTTCCTTTGGCAGCCTTTGCTTGCGTGATGATGAATGAAGTTCTATGTTTAGTGCTAGGTAAAATTTTATAGAGTCTAAAAAAGCAATCTAAACATGTTATAGGGAGTGGATAAGTTTTTTTAGATAACTATACCATAAGTTTTCATGCTGTGTCACAGCAATTCCTTCAAAATATACATAGAGGAGGGACTCTTTCCAAAAAAAGATCTTTAAATACTTGAAAATGCACTATTTGTCATAATAAGCACATAATGCCCCCAAAGTGAACACACACTCACAGTTACATTACATAGAGGAAAATATAAATGCCCCTCCTTGTCTTAATGATATAGCACCCAAATTACATGCAGTCATTTGTCATTGAAAAGCATAGACCACCATGGAATGAGCATTAAACAGCACAATAAAACCTACTGTAGACCTAACCGGCAACTGCTACCTACTGATGAACAGAAATGTCTTAGTAGTCTTGACAATATAAATATTTGTCTGTGCTAAGAGTTATAGTAATTCAATCATGATACCATAATTGTGGGGAGGGAATTGTGTGGAAATGATGCATTTGTATCTGATGAAAGCATTCAAGAATACTTTCAAAAATAACCATTAATTTTACATAAATTAGTCTCACTGGATGGCATTTGTGATTCAGACAAACTTATTTTCAAGGTCTGAAAGTAAACAGACAAGTTTTCAGTAATTCAGTAATTCAGGACTTATTTTACAAATATTTCGTACTCAGCTTTAGTGTCCTCAACTCTGTTCTCACCTACATTTGCGTACTAACTGCCTTTGTGATTTGCTGGAGCATTTCTCCTGAGTGTTTCCTTCGATAACTCCATGACAGTCTTCTGAAGTGGCATGTTCTGGTGGGCCAGCTCTCACGTTGAGAACAGTCCCCTCATTCATGTACCTTCTCTACCTCCAAGAGTGTCCTCAAATCCGGACAGGCGCTCTCAAAGCTTTCCACCTCTGTGAAGATCATAGCCCCACTTGATGTTCATTGTGCTTAGGATCAGACTTTAGCCAGGAAGATATTATTGAACTAATGGTGCTTTTATATATACCTAGTTTTTAGAGTATTGGGCATGTATTAGAACAAAAATAATGTTGGTTTAGCACCGAGTTATAACTAACTGCTTTGTCTGGAGGACAAATTAACATTATCAGCTATTCTCTTCCATTCCCAGTAAGCAAATAACTTGTCTCAGGAATATAAATGGTCTAGAATCTAAGCCAATTTTTTTTCTTTCATGAAATTAGCCTAAATGCCCATGGTTACTTTAAGACCTTACCTTTCCTTACCTCACCTGTGTTTGTTTTCCACATGAAGAATTACTTTACACTTTGTTTTGATGACATACATAAAACTTTCCAAAATTAAGGTATCGATGAGACAAAGAATGTACAATGGGAGTGACATTAAATTCTGTAACTACACCTCACTAATGTTAATTCTTATGCAGAAAACTGTCTGGGGGAAAGACAATGAAGAAGTACAGAGAAAGAGAATGCATATTGATAGCCCTACCCTACTTCCTTTAAAATTGACTGTGGAGCCTGGTAGACTCCTTTTGGGTAGTGTACAACTTCAAATAAATTGTCCTGTCTGATAAGCCACCTCAAAGGCATTTTGTACCAAATGTATTTGAGACACCCAGTTCAGAGAGGTTTTGTTATTCTACTTTCTTTTACAATACTCAAGAAGCATTTGCAAGTTATTCCTGGAATTAAGAGTCACTGGCAAGATCAACTTTGAGCTGTGTTTCTGAGGGAGTTCATTAAATAAAAAAGAAAGACCTTAATGGAATCTGCCAAGATTAGTAAAAAGATAAGTCTGTGGAGGGTCAGGATGCAAACATGGGAAAATGGAGAGTTCAGCTTGGGCCAAATGCAAGGACTATATGATCCAGTACTTTGGTTTCAACCACAGGCAGTATCAGTAGGAAATCAGTAGAAAGAACTTAAAAAATAAGCAGATAGTGGATCATTTTCACTATCATTCCACTTCAGATTTCATTCTGTTCTGCAACAGTCAGAGGTGGAGAATCTCAAAAGATTTAACTTCCCGTTCAAAATGTGTATCTGCAATTCTATACTCTTACAATTAATATCCTTTTTCTATATCTTCTAAAAATCTTGCCTACAAGATAGGAAGAACTAGGGTCATACGGAAAATAGTAGATGAAGTAGCTTGGCCCATATATTACAGATAACAAGATCTGACTTGCATAGTTGTATTTCAGGGGTTAAGTAAATAAAGGAACAGAGGCCAAAAAATTGATGATAACAATGAAAAACATAGAGGACTATGTTTTCAACGTGGGGACAGATAGCCTAACAGGACACCTTAGTGTTTAAACATCACTATTTCTTGGATAATTTAATTTGTGTTTTAGATTTAGGGATTAAATTAGAATCTCTCCAAATATATGAGAGTTTTGCATGTGTCATAAAGCAAGCTGTAAAGGGGTAAAAATTTAATTTTTAAGAAAGCCTTTGGTGTTCAACTTTATGACCCTCAGTCTCCCAGCTATCCTCCCAATGGAGAAGGTAAGCACTCTCTGCCAGTGCATATATAAGACATTTATAAGTGAACTGGATCCAAAAGGCTTTGTCCCATTTCCCACCATGTACATTCTCAGATACTGTGTGGGCTACATGGAATTTCCCTCCGTTCTGTTGCTGAAAATCAGAAACGCTCACCTCTGTGGTATGCAGACTGAAAAATCATGCAGAGTCGACCAAAACTGCAGGTGGACTTATGGCCGTTCCCCACTGATGGAAAAACACAAACAAAATGAATGCAAGGAAATCAATTGCTCCCCAAAGACTCTGCTTTCCTCTCACCTCTTAACCCCTCTCTCCTCTCTGGCTGCCAGTCACTTTGAGTTTTCTCCTTCCTAACTTGAACTGCCACAGAAGAGGGTCTTAATGGTCTAGCCATACACATTTCTTTCTCACATCCAAGGTTCCCAGATAGGACCTCACTCAAGCTGTGTGCTATGCATCTGCTGTTAAATGTGCTCTCAAAGGAAAAACCCTTCGTATCCCTGTTTCCATCAGAGACCAGTCGACTGACATCTTCCACCTTAAGGTCCAACACTCAGATATGATCCCATTTATGGAGTTACCTCAGATTGGCTCCACCTCAGGCTAAGGAAATGGGGAGTGATCATCAAGACTGCATTCAAACCCTCCATTTTCTCTTCCAAACTCTTCCTCAGCACAATAGCACATCTTTCTTCCTTACAATTTCAGATTTGCTCATTCAAGGAATTCCTCCACCCACTCTCACTTCTTTCTCCCAACTGCCTGTCCCCACTGGCAGTCTATGATAGACCCATTTGTTTCTCAAGAAGACAGATTGGAAGAAAGGAGATATTTTCTCTGCTGTCTTCCTCTTATATCACTCGCTGAGGACATGAGACTAAACGTACCAAAGCTGCAAGAGACAAGCCCTGAGAAAAACCTTTACTGCTTTTTCTCAGAAACAGCTCTTCAAACTATTCCTTGATGATACAAAAAGACAACCTAAGTCTAAAACCTAAGTAGGTGTAAAACAAAGGAATAAAGAAAGGAAAAATTTGGCATCACCTGAAGCATCTCAGTTGGTCATATCAGACAGTGTTGTCAATCACATCTCATAGTCACTTTTATTGACAGTAAAGTGCAAATTAAATTCTTTGGAAAGACTGGAACAAACACTGGAAATGTTGTGTGCGGAGGTACTTTAGATACTATGTTAATGAAAATGAAGCTTTAACACATTAAGTAAGTAGATTATTAGCTAATTTTTCATGAATGTGCACTAGTATGAACACATTGGGATTGCATAAGGTGTATTAGAAGACAGATTCTCTGTGCTCTATAGATTCAACAGTTAAAGATAAAAACTGAGGAAGTCAAATCACTTTTGGTTCCTTCCAGGAATATTTTTTGGGGGTATAAAATATTTTCGTGAACAGAGGATTGAACAGGGACTCGAGAAAAACAGCAAGTCTCGAACAGCGTATCAGAAATCTCACTCAGATGTGTTGCATTCTGAGAAGCAGCTTCCTTCTATGATCAGCAGCTATAGAAAGATCTTAAAAATAAATAGAGAGAGCATTTTTACACTTGTGACTTTGTCTGAGATTACATCATGTCTCAGTTCCCGTGAATGCTGGCTACAGCCTTGGTTTCTGTCGTGTCTACTTAGAGATACATTTCTGTTCTGTATCAATAACATGCCATGTGTGTTTGAGCCGGGGAAGATTTGGTTCTTACTTCCATATTTACTGTCAAAGCAGCGAACCAGAAAACTGAGTTTCAGAGAAACCGTTTCCTTTGCTGATGGATCTAGCACACCAAAATAACAGTTTTCTCAGCTTTAACAAAATTACAGAATAAGGGTTAATTCTCTATTGTAACAGGCTACTTAAACATGCATAACCAATCCACCCATGAATAAATTACACCAGCTGTAGAGGCAAACTGTGTCTACAATGCACCATAGGTACATTGAAGTTACCTCTATAGAAGCAAATTCAGGCCCAGTGTTTAGCTAATTTCAGGTACAATATACAATAGTCAGTTAGAATAATGATCAAAGCAGCAATGACTGCTATTCTTTTTTCTGTCATATACACATGTAATCTATCATCCCAACTTCATTAGGAGCTAGGCAGGTATACAAGGCAGACTGCTGAATTCTGGATTTCTTCTGTTTCACATTAACTTGCTAATGTCTACATTTCCATCAGCAGGATGAAAACATAGAATATTGGGAAAAAGAAGCAGATGTAGCATTGTGCAACCTCTAAAAACTCTTTTGGGAAGAGGATGGCTGTGACATCATATTCTTCTGCAATCAGCAGATGTTTCAGTAGTGTGAAAAATATTTACTCTAGCTGAGATCAGAGGGTATCCATTTATTGCCCTTATTAAAACTTGACTGCATGTGTGTCTCTACATGCAAACCAAGTTTTCCAATGGATGAGACTGCAACCTGCCCTGTGAGCTTAATGCCTTTAAACTTACATCCTGGTATATATATGCTGCAGTTTCACTCATGAACTAAGACCAGCAAAATGCAGGACCAAGTCAAAAGACCAAGGAAAACTTATATCTGGGAAGAAATAAACATTACCTCCATAACAGCACTTCACTGGAGGTGAAGAGTCTTCTTGTTTTTCGGGAAAATGTTAGAAGACTGATCAATCAATACAGCTGTGGCCTGATCCTGTTGTTTAACTCGGAGGTTTCCAAGCTTCTCAAAGCCTGAAAACCTCTTTATTCTTTTCTTTTAAAGTAGTTTCTGAAATTTTTTTTTTTTGACCACAGAATGACTCAAACCAAGGAGGACAGAAAGGTGATGTAAGGTCAAAGAGCTCTTTTCTGTATTATTCTTTAACTGAGTAAATTCACTAAAATTGATTAAGACATTCCAGGTTTATTCAAAGCTGTTCTGCTATCTGAAGCCCTAAAATGGAAGATATGCATTCCCAGTAAGAATGTCAGTTGCAGGAGAGGTTTTCTCTCTTTCTTTGAAATGGTGTTTTTTCCTCTCCAGTAGAGAGAGGAATCTCATCTTTCTCTGCTAATTCTATGTAGAGTTCGTTATTATGAATGATTTAATTTTTGCCTTACACAAACTGAAATGTTTTTTTTATAAATGGCATTTTTACACATTTATTTTTACACTCTTCCTCCAGAAAAATTATTGCAGACTATTGGTATTACATTAGGTTTTGTCATAATTCAACACCCCTATTGTGCTAAGGTTTGTTCCAGCACAGAAGAAAAAGACCATCCCTACCACAAAATAAATTTATTTTCTTTAAAAAAGAAAAAAAAAAAGGAAATTACATCTCCATCGACACTTAAATTCAGACATGAAGAAAGCTTAATCCTTTGGCTGCAATATTTAACTGTGATCATTGAGCCATCATTTTTAATGGAGAACAAATGGTTTCCCTCTGAGAAACCCTGCTTGCAAGGCAGGGTCACTTATTCAGATTTAGATGGGTTTGTTTATGTAGCCAGCATTAAAAGTAGCACAGCTTCATTTCTCAGAAGGCTTCCCCCTCACTTTCTTTCCAGGACAGTGTTTTTCTCCCAATTCCTACTAAGGAGTAGGAATGCCAACTCAGAACAGGTTAAAAAGAGGCACTTCGGCAAAAACTCCCATGCTTAGCATGCAGTCTATAGATAGAGAGGCATTTCTCCAAGGAACACCAGCAGGAAGGCTACTTAAGCATCAAAGTAGGCCTGAATAAGAGAATAGGTTTTGGTTTGGCTGCCTGCACAAGTATGGATTTCATATATTGTGATAGAAAGGTAAAATTGGACAGAAATTCTTTAACAAGCTCCAGCTTGTTTTTTTAATGTGAATTCTGAAAAGTGGGAACATATGGAACTGCTTTGTAGACTCTCCTGGGCTAGACATCTGTTTGCTGGCTGTGATTGCAGTGGACTGGGTGTTCACTTCAAGCACTAGATAACTTAAATAAAATACAGGAATAAAGTACATGTCTTCAGTCAATATTGACTATTACAATACCACAATCTTTAGGACTGCAGCCTACAACACTCCTCCTCCATCCTCAGCTAAGTTCTTTCTTTGTCACAAGTTTGACTTCTCTTTCCAACAAAAATGTGAAACTACTTATGCATGTTAAAATAGTCCTTCTCATTTGGGAATTTCAGAGGCTAACATGGTATCATAGAGGCAATTCATGATCATGGGATTTACTGTCTGCAGTGTTTTCAAACATTTCCTTGTTAGCTAGCCTACTTGTTGTAATTAAAAGTCTATATATTTACAAAAGGAGACCAGCACTAAGCTTTTGTAGGCAAAGCTCATCCTATGAAAAAGTGCTGTTTAACGGTGAAATAAGAATTCACATAAATGTACTTTAACTTCAATATTGGCCTTATCCTCCTGGTGCTGCTGGCACAAGATTATACTTCCTCTACCTCCTTCATCAAGTGTAATCACTGTTAAAGTTACTCTGGAGATATGCTTGGCAGCTCTAGGATCCTGATGTGAAGCTGCCTTATATATTTTCCAGCAGTAACACCTAGACTTGTGGGTTGGCTCCTAAAATGAATGTAGTGGTGATAGTTGGTTGTTTCTGTTGATGGATGCCTCTGAGGACACCCTGCTGTTTGATTACACTCCATACTAGATTGATTCTTGAGTCATTCGGGTTTTTTAAACTTTCCTTCTAACTAAAATGTGAACCTACTTAGAATGCATGTTAAAATGGCACTTCTCATCTGGGAATTTTAGAGACTAGTATGCTATTTTAGAGGCATTTGCTCATAATTTGATTTAGGCAGATAATGATCCTCAATTAGCCTCAAAAAGATTATCAGTTGTATTAGAAGCTGGCACATTCCGTCATCTAAATAATTAAGACAGAGGAATAAACAAATTCACAAGTAGTGTAAAATGTTGGAATTATTCCCTAATAATTTTCCTGCTGAAAAGAACACTAGTTGTCTTTCTAGCAGGATATTGAGAAGCATTAATATTTCTCTTAGAACACCAATGTTGCACTACTTAATCTGATTTCTCTTGACATGTAAATGTATGTCTGCATGTCTATGTCCTGCTACGGAAACAATTTCCATTCTAAAACCAGTAATTTCACCCAAGCCTATCAGAATGCTTTAGAAATGTAATTTATATCAAGCTACCTGATGTCCTTGTAAGGATAAGTATTACACAAACAAAAGTTGACTTGAAAGAATATTGAAAAGGCTGCAAAATTGAACACCCTGAAGTTAGAAAATGCAGAATTAAGTTGATTATATAAATATTGTAAAGCCCCCTACTTATTTATTTGAATAGTCCCTTTTCAGAAAACCTGAACTCACTAAGTACACATTTGGATGGTACAGATTGAATGTGCAACTATTCAAAATTGTATTTAATCTTTCTCATATTTGCTACTCACTTTTCAATCCTAGCTCAAAGCACAGAATACTAGTTTGCTCAAGGGAATATCTAAGGAGATTTTTATTTTGCTATAACGGACTTTGCAAACTTAAATTTATCTTCACAGTGTCTTCAGTATTCCCTGGTTACCAATTACCAGTACTCCTGGTTGCGCAGCAGTAACTCAGAGCTGGGCAATCTGACATACCTGCCTCAGACGGTGCCTGAATTCCAGGTAACCTGTACTGTGTCTGGCTGGGACGGAGTTAACTTTCTTCATAGCAGCCTGTATGATGCTGTGTTTTGGACCTATGACTAAAACAGTGTTGATAACATGCCGGTACTTTGGCTATTGCTGAACAGTGCTTGCACAGCACTAAGGCTTTCTCTTTTTCCTACTCTCCCCATACCCTGTCCAGCAAGTGGGCTGCAGGCACACAAGAGACTGAAAGTCTCTTGTGTCATAAAGAGTCTGAAAGTCTCTTTTGTCATAAGAGACTGAAAGTCTCTTGTGTCAGCCAGATATGCTGACCCGAATTGAACAAATGGGGTGGTCCAGCCTGTGTAATATCATGCTCAGCAATAAAACCGGGATAGCAGAAGAAGGTGGAGGATTTTGTCTTCCAAGGTAGCCATCATTCAGAGAATGTTTGGGCACTGGTCCATTTGTGGGAGGTGGTGAATGGTTGCCTTTGTGTGACTTGTTTTTTTTTCCTCTTTCCTTTGCTTATTAACCTGTCTTGACTCACAAGTTTTCTCGCTTTTTCTCTACCTATTCTCCCACTCATCCTGCTGGGAGGTAGGGAGTAAGTGAGCGGCTGTGTGGGTACTTGGCTGCTGGCCAGGGTCAACCCACCACATAAACACATTGGATGACATAAGAGCTATCACAGGACTACTTTTCCACACCTGGCCACAGGAACTATAGCAATATCAAACCTGTATAATATTTCTCCCACAGCATGTCCCACTTTTCTATTCCCTGCTTGATCCCATCAGGGACCCTTGGAGACATCAGTGACCCCCTGTTGGCCACTCTACTTGAGTTTCCTTTCCATGAAGTCAAGAACTCAATTCCACTAAGTCATGAGGGAACAGGACAGAATTCATTCACCAAGAGGTGGAAGCACTCCAGGTTTCCCAGTATAAAAATCAGCCCGTCGGAGCTAAAAATCATGAGAGGTTATGAGCATGGTCTGTAACAGTAAAATGTCCAGATTTTCCTAAATTGCAGAATTTCATTAATTAAATGCAAACTGTGCTTGGAAACATATTTTTGTAGGCTTGGTGCTTGAAATTGTGGACACAATACAGCCAATTGCGTCCAAATTAAAGCGGATTAAAGCAGACTACTAGATAAATTTTTGTCTCAAACAGTCTGAGTTTCCCTTTACAAACTGAAAACAAGATATTGTAATTAGAAGTCTGGGGAAGTGAATAGAAAGTGCTGTCAGTGCCTTCAAAAACAATACCATTTTGACAGATGAGCTGCCTCTTTCAATCTAACCAAATATTCAAATTCAAGGGGAAAAAAAAAAAAGACATTTAATTTCTTTGGAACAAAATATAATTAGCCTGAACTTGAGGAGTGAATTCTATGAACTGAAGCCCTTAATATTCATGAGATATCTAATTCCAGATACAGCTATGTCATTCCACTAAATACTTGATTCTAGGTCCATAACAACCACCAAACCTGGCAATGCTGGCTGCTCTGCAGCGTGAAGACACGGACCATTAGAGATGTACAGCAAGGTATTCTATACAGCTAATTTACATCAAAACTTTTAACTTGTTTTATTTTAACCAAAAGCATGACATACTTGTTGAGAAAAACTGGAATTTTTTGCTACTCTCTAGGTCTGACTGGAATATTTGTCAGTCACCACTTTGTATTTTCAATTTTTTTTTAAAGTCACAACAGATTTTCAAAATACACTCACAATTCCAATAGTCTGATATGTAGCCATTACATCTGACTCATATCTTAATAGTCATGAAAGATCCCAACTGTTTTCATTGTTAAACTATTTTAAACTATTTTAAAATCTAGACATCAATAGCTCCATTCCCTATCACAGTGCTTTGCAGCATATGGACTTCTACAAACCTGGGTCAAAACAATTGCGAAACAAAGATCCCTTATTCCTATGTTCTTAGTTTTAAAATATAAATTAATATACCAATTTCTTCAAAATTTCTTTCCCTGTACAAAGATTATGAAGCTGAGAGATGCCTAATACGACATGACTGATGTGCCTCCTAAACTACTCCAATGTGTGAATAAAGTTATAAACACTATGAACTGCTGAAAGAAAATATATTAGCAGAAAGAAAGGCCAAATCTTTTAAGTACTTTTTCATACTGACTAGCTCACCTGGGTTAATGTCAGTGAAAGATAACACTATAAAGACAATACAGGTCTACTTTTTTCTTTTTTTTTTCTTTTTTTTTTTTTTTCCCTAATGAGGGAAACCTGTATTCCAGCTCATTCTTTTTGATATTACAAGTGTACCTGGAATCAACAACACATAAAAGTTATCTAAAGAAAGTTCTTGTCTCTGTTAACATATACAATAAAGAAGCAAGGCTTGCAGGGGGAGGTGGCATCTTCTATTATGCCAGTATTTCCTCTTTCTATGTGCCATGCTTCTCTAGCATCCTTAACTACCATGGCTACAACATTTATACAACATATTGCATTGATACCTGAGATATACTAACATCATTGTTGGGGCAGAGGGACAGATTCAGTATATGTACAATTATAATCAAATACTTCATTTAATACAAAATTCCCTGTTGATTTCTTTATGCATATTGCCACTAGCATGTTTGCAAAACTGACGGCAGAAAAAAAAATATAACACTTATTGCTAGAAACAGAGCATAGCAGAGTATTAAAAATTCCCCAGATCTAAATGCTCTCTTCTTTGAGGGCTTAAAGACACCACAGGTGGGAACGTGCACAGTTTCTTGGAATTTTGCATGGTATATTAATTAATCTTATAAAGGAGATGGGGCATAGAAAGGCCTCCAGATCAGCAGTTTATTTCAAAAAAATAGTTGAAATTCCGTAGTGCTGGCTTGGAGGACTTACTTGGGGATTGCTGTATTGCAACAGAGCTGGTTTTGGTCAGTAAACCTGTTACGAAGGAGGAAAAAACAGAACTGAGAACTCAAGCTGATGCTGAACAGCATGAGTGTGAAAGTTCAGTCAGTGCGTACAGTGCTGTTGCTTCATATAAAGACGAAACCAGCACATGGGGAAACTCTCCTCTTTGCCCATCAAAGCACTTCATATATTCACAGTGTGAATTTACACAAATATTTATGTAATGAAGTACAGCAGAGCAGTAGCAGTTAATATTTGTTACATTCCAACAGCAAAAAGAAAAGGTAGCGTGGACTGAAACCACTCTCTCATGTGTTCTAACCATCCCCCTATCTTACTCCTATTTATTTTATTGTGATGTTTTTCATAATGTCCCAGGAACGTTTCACTTTTGCTCCTCCAGAACAACCAAGGAAAACAGATATACAAAAAATTAGGCAATCTATTACCAACAGGCAGCTTTGGGGTTTTGTTGGCTCTTTAGTGTTTATTCATGTTTTTAAAGCAATAAGAAAAAGAATTATAAATGGAAAGTGAATGTTCAGTGATGGAAACAACTTTCAAGAATCACATTAGCTAATAAACTTCTTTAAAAGAAGTGCTGTATTTTTGTATCTGTTAAGAAATTCACCCTGTATCAGGGACCTGTGATTCCTTTTTCATTATCAAGGGATAATATAATTGATTTTGCATGAACCTTTAAGAATTACTATTTCCTGTTCAGTGGTTTTATTTTCAATTTGATAATGAAACACCCATAAAATTTAAAGGTTTATTGGGGAGAGGGGGTTTAGTACTAGCACCTGGCAACTATATGAAATGCATACTCAACAAAGGATTAAAAATCAGCATTCCTGCGATTTTTTTTTCACTCTGCCATTTGTACATGGGGTCAGGGAGATCAGCCTGTGCACAGTGGAGGTGAGGGTGAGCAGGGAAAGGCTCCAGAGCAGCTGCTTGGGAAACCATCTTAGAGATGGAGGTAGCTGCAGCCACGACTTCCTACAAACTTCAGTAGCTTTGAGGTGAGGACACTCAGGTTTGTATCTACTGAATCCTCTGAAGAAGAGCAAAACCGATAAGCAAAAAGTAATCATAAAACTTATATTCTAATTAATAAAGTCTGCTGAGATTTTAGTCAAACCATCCAAAGCCACATATCCAAAAGCAACGAGCACTTTTTCTTGCTGTCAGCTCAGTATGCTCTGTCTGTGGTGCTTTGATAAGGAAGAGCTTTTCAAAGCGCTGGGACCAGAAGAGTTCTGAAGTTGTGGGTCCAGAAACAACCTTGGAAAATCTTGGATTTGGGTCTTGGAAAATGCTGAGCAATGTCATTAACATGCTGACATCTCTGGATGTCATTCCAGAGACAGTGAAACATCAGACTGTGAAAGTCTAAACACAAACATATTGCTGTAAGACCATCTTTAAAATAAGCTTGGAAGCTATCACATCACAGATGTCGTGAAGTTTAGATAGTAGTTATTTGTAAAGCTCCAAGTACTTGGATTAAAAGCATGGTTTATTAGTATTTATTAATAATATAATTCAAGAAAGCAAAAGGAAGTTAGAACAACAATTACAGACATCTTCTTGTACAAGTTCAGAGACCGTTTCTAAACTAGAGGTAATGGTTTCTGCTCTCCATCACTCCTACTACCTAAGGCTCAATATAACTATAAAAACATTGACAATTTAAAAGACTGAACATTGCAAAAAATTGAGATGTCTTCAGCTTACCTGTCCTAAATATTCAATACACAAATAAATAGATTGCCCAACATTTTCTGTGAGAAAGAATAACATAAATTAAAAATAATAAGAAACACAAACAAGAATGGACAATTTTTAAGCTTTCTGATAACTGTCATTTTAAAGAATTTTTTTTTGACATTGTGAAACTCACCTATTTTCCAAGTCCTCAAGAACTCAGATTTATCTTTATCACAAATAGAAAACCGAGTTATTTTCAAAAACCAAGGTGTACACTGACTCTTTCATGCTATATGCCTTTCTACTCCTGTGGTCAAGTACCTTGCAGTTATTATCGCTTATTTGTTCAAGTGGTGAGGAAATATTAAATATCACAAGTTCTCAGCAGAGACTGGACAATAATTATCAACAGATGGCTGGCAGTAGGGTTTCAAGAGAGAGAAAGAAATTGCCCTTCTTTCCAAAACACCCCTCTATGAGAAGTCCTAAGCAACTCATTGGTGACAGTTTTAGTTAAAATCGGATTTAAGTTAACTACCTGTTTTCTCACCATGCTTTTTGTGTTACTTTAACACTTGCTTATTTAGCTGTGATGAGCAAGCACAAATGCTGTATGTCCTGCCTTTCTCATAATCATGATATTTACATTTGAAAAACCCAAGAACTTCTTGTAATTTACTCTCCTATTAAAAGTAATACCACTGTTGGGTAATTAGGCATGTACAATTTTGCAACACTGTCTTAAGCTTCCATACCCATGCATCTTAAATGGCTCTCCAGAAGATGTGGAAATACACAGTGGGACAGATCTTCCACTGAAGTTATTGATGGAGTTAAGATAATTTATTCCAGGCTCCCTTTACATGTGATATGCTTTGTTTTCAGAAGAAACATGTGGCTAATCAAACCACTAGACCTTGAGCTATTTGCTTCACAAATCAGCCCTTCCCTAAATATTATTAAATCATGTCTGGTTTGCAAATACTGGGAAAAAATAAAGACACTAGAAATTGCCTTACTACCCATCACACTCGATTTTCCTTTGCCCTGTGTACGTGAAGGGCTCCATCTGGGTATTGCACTCCAGGCGCCTCAGTTAGAAACTCTGTAGAAGCCCCAGCAAACTAATTCATAAGGCTAAATCCCAGGGATCTCCACTGGGTTTCTGCAATGCAAAAGAACAGATGTATTTTCTCTTATTAAATCTGGTCTTTATTTGTGGGCTGCTACAGAGAAAAGTGTTTTAGAGACCGTTACAGGAAGATGACTTCTACACTCTTTATATTGCTATGTTTTGTATGGAGGGCCCACACAAGAATTCCCAAATCATTGCAGCAATTCAGTTGTAGTTTTTTAAATTATTGAAATAAGCTCCTGAAGTGCGTTCCTACTGGTTCTCAACTGCTTTGCTACACAGTATCACACAAAGCTGCCTAGAAGGCAGATGGAAGGTGGAGGAATTTGTCTTCACCAGCCGCAGGTGCTCAGCACTGTGCTTTGCTCACACCAGCAAGTCCCTGTGCTGACAGAGACCCCAGTGCCATTGCTTGCCACATGTGAAGCCTGACTGGAGCAACTGGTACTTGGTAAGACGAGGGTCCTAAACACACGTGGCTTTCACGCTGCAAACCATGGCCAAAGCAGAGCTCCCAATTCACCCCGAGGTCAGCTGCACCCTCCACCCACCTGCCTGGGGCAGATCTAAGAGCCCTTCATCCAAAGCACCCCAGCCCGTCAGCAAGGCAGCCTCTGGTTTTCATTCTCTGTTGCATTTGGATCATGCTTTCTGGAGTTATACAATGTTTATTCCCTTCTCATCACAAAAAAAAAAAAGTAACTGTGAAATTTGTACTGAGTTATTGTGAGCTTATTTCACCAAAAGTTGCATTTATTTTCTTTCAGAGTCAGACTGGGGACATAAGCGCTATGCAGCTCTTGGGCTGGCAGTCTGCTTACGGGTGAATATCACTTTAAGATATCATTTTAAATATAATGGCTAGAGTATGTGTTGATTAAAATCCACTTGATATTAACATCAAAACAACAATAAACTAAAGCTCAAAGTCAAGGTCAAGCCTGTATGGCTGGGTAAAACCTTCTCCAGTTGTTTCTTGCTCCTAAAACATGACTAACGAAAGGAGATTCCCTTCTCTCCCTCACTTTATGAGAAGCCACTGAAAACCTAATATGTACCTGTTCCTCTTGTAAAACCATTTCATGCCCTTCTGCAAAACAATATAAATGACGTATTGCTATGGTTTGCTAACAGACAAGGAACATACCAGTAAACCTTAAGTACCTCTGAATTTTATGATGGGAGTAATATGTTGTCACAAACCAATAAGCAAGTAACATCCAGCAAATTAAACCATTCAATCAATTTATCTACAGGATCAAATATTTTTTTCCTGAAAGATCCCAGTAATTAATGTACCTACACACAATGGCTATCAAACCACTGTTTGGACAGATTTCTGAAAAGGTCTCTCAATAATATTTTCTGTTAAATTAAATTCATTTAATATGTCACAGAAACATTTATTCTTGCTTTTTCCTAAGTCTTATAAACCCAAATGAAATGTTAACAAATTTTTAAAAAATCAGCACTTTTGCCCTAGCTGATGTAATAAAACAAGTTTTCATATTTTCATATAAAAAACTCGTTCAGTTTTAAAATGTCCTTTAATCACTTAGTTTGGTATTTTTACACGTGTTTCAATAAAAAAAGGTCTATCCAATGAATTCCCTTCTAAAAACACCAGTAAGTTTGGAAGTTGAAGGTCATATGACTAAATAAAAGACTCTCTGCACTGACAGGAGAGGATGGAATAGGTAAATGTGAGCAGTAGCAGATAAAAAGCTGCTCGTTCTGGACCTCATGCAAGCACCCTGCACACATACGCACAGACATACTCTCAAACAAGGATTTGGACTAGAGCTTGCCAAAAACCTTGCCTGAGGCAAACCAGCCAGGCCTGGAAGGCTGTTCCCTTTCACATAAAAATAGTAATAATGAATAAAAATACTTGGAAGTCCTCCAATGCCTCATACAGCTTAATTTGTGTTTCTCTTCCCCACATATACCCACAGGCTTGCTCTTGCTCTATGGTCTCTGTTCTCCCTGGTTTCTCACCAAGGTAATATATTTGCACCACTATGAATGAAAAGCAACATTCTGAATTATAAGTGCAAAGGAAATCTATGTTCTTAACATCTTCTTACCTTTTTTTGGGGTGCTACATTTCATCACTCAAACAGAGATCCCATTCAGGATAGCAACGTCATCCCACACATTGGACATGAGGCTTGGAGTTAGGTCATTTTTTTTCCCCCCATGTTTCCCCCATTGCCTTGTGTGACCTTAGGCAATTAATTCAATATCTGGTATCTCAGTTTCTCCTTGTGCTAAACTCTGGAGAAAACATTTTCATGCCAGTGGCCTTTGAGATCAAAGACTAGTTTACACAAAGCAGGAATCCAGTACCTAAATCCTAAATTGCAACTGAACAGGCTCAGTTTTCTTCTAATCCTGGAGGTACCTAAATATTCCAGTTGCACCTCTGTGTGACCTGGAAGCTCCCAAAGTGAGTGGAGGTCTGTCTTACACATCCTGCAAACTGAAGAGCTGCATGGCTGTTTGCCTCAGCTTGACCAGGATTCAGATCCTATCCACATACACTTCTTGACCAGGAGATCCTCCTGGGTGGAATAGGAAATTTGTGTTGGTACCGCCCTAAGCACAGGAGAGCACTGGGCACAAACCAACATTTTTCTAGGCAAATGCCCTAGCAGCCGTTACCATCCACATTTGTACTTCAAAAGAAAGAAGGCTGCTTCTGCTTATTTTTTTAAGACACTTTCGTGTTACAGCAAGACAGGATTTCAGGCTACCCTTCCCCTCCAGGTTTCTTGTTGCAAACCCTCTGTGTCCACTGATGAGATGAAGATTTCATTCAGGTGTTTCATAGAATCATAGAATAAGTTAGCTTGGAAAAGACCCTTAAGATCATCCAGACCAGCTGTAAACCTAACACTACCAATTCCACCACTAAACCGTGTCCCTAAGCACCGCATCTACACATCTTTTAAATACCTCCAGGGGTGGTGACTCAACCACTTCCCTGGGCAGCCTCTTCCAGTGCTTGATAACCCTTTCAGTGAAGAAATTCTTCCTAATATCCAATCTAAACCTCCCCTGGCGCAACTTGAGGCCATTTCCTCTCGTCCTATCGCTTGTTACTTGGGAAAAGAGACCAACGTCCACTTCGCTACAACCTCCTTTCAGGTGGTTGTAGAGAGCGCTGGCCAAGAGTTGAACAGGGAGTTAAATGTTCAGTGCAGGATCCTGGACTCTACTGTAAGGCCTTAGGAGCTGCAATGTCATGGTTGCCTTAAAATTACCAAAACCCCTTAGTGATGAGCTAGAATCTAACTCAGTATCACCATCCAGCAATTATAATAGAAGAGTGAAATTCTCCAAATATGGAAGGAAAAATATTATCTCAAAACACTTTGACTTAGAATATGTGATTGTTTCCTGTACCGTCTAACCCCGGTGACAATAAGATCCTGCTGTCTCAGTTTTATCTATACAGCTACAGCTTAGTCACAATCATCAGTAGAGTCATGAGTCCTAACTGAGGAGCTACTGCTTTGGCTTTTGGTGTTGCCATGCCGGTTGATTTAATGTCTTAAAATATGATCATTTCCTCAACTGCATGTTGAACACAAGATAGTGCCTGAATATGAGGGCTGACAAAGTCCAGCAAACCATTTTAAAAGACATGACAAAACACTGAACTAAAGATAAATTAGAATGTCTTATAAAAGCATTTTAGGTCATCTCCGAAGGTATAAGGTAGTTTTCACTACTCCTCCATGACTCCAGTCCTGCAGTTAACTATTGAAATTAAGGGCAAATTAGTACGTGTATTAATTTCTCAAGCTAGACAGTATCTCTATTTCTTTGTCTTATTTCCAGATGTGCAGGTACTAACTAGATCGTCCTGTATAACTGAAATGGGGAATGAAGCTAGATGCATTCTTCATCTATAGGTACCACAGAGCTCCATGTGAAAACATGACAACCTAAATGACTATAAATGTGTTACAATCTCCAGGACTCTGGAATAAATCTTCATGTTTAAAATAGAATTATCCATTCTTCAAACAATATGAATTGAAAAATTACTCATCTAAGTAAGTAGGTACAAATGAACAATTAGTAAGACTTCTGGAAGAAAAGCAAAAAGAATAATGTGAGAATAAGCTTACTGCAACAAAGCACATGTGCTGCTCTGACTTTGAAATTCTTCTGTGAACATGTGACATATTCTCTTTAGATGCTTACATAAAGAAATATTGAGTGCTGTCCATGATTCTGTTTAACTACCATTAAAAAGCCATTATTCAACAACACAAACAGCTTAGTTTCACCTCCTCTAAGGTTGACGTTGTTCTTGGTGGGTTGTTTTTCTTTTCTAAGTCTGAAAAGAGGACAAGACACAGCTATACTGTGTGGCTGCTGGACAGGAGGTGCCATTGTGGCTACCAGAGTTTTATTTATCCTTAACCCTAAGAAGCAGTCCTTTAACCAATAGCCTTCTCTATTGCCTTTCCACTGGAAATTTAGCACTATACTTTGCCCTATTCCCAAGACGGTTTTTAATGGCTGTTTCTCGTTACAGAGAAAAAGCTTCTTCTGAGTTGGTCATGTTCCAGTGCAAGAAGTAACGGCACTTACCAGGAACTTATACTGCAATCTTTTGATGCTCAGAGAAGATCCACTAGTACTGGCAAGTCTTTATGGCAGCTTGCTGGTGTTGCTTAAATGAATGACTCATTTCTGAAATAGTCAAGTGGGAAAAGAAAAAAAAAATGAGCTGTACGTTGGGAAAGAAAAGAGTTTTTGTCACTGGCTGTAGTCATCTAATCTAATTTTCAATATATGTAGACAGTAATAGGTCTAACATGATTAGCAAAGTGTCATAAAGACACAATTCCTGAGCAGTTTTAAACACACACACACGCACTCTCACACACACACACGCAGAGCTGGCAGTCACAATCTGTTATTATCAGAGTTAATAGCATTAATCATTTTTAATGGTCAATCTGTTAAAAAGACGTTCTAACTGATTACTGGTGTAAAAGAAAATAAACATCATGCATACAAATCTTATTTCCAAAAAACTGAATCACTTTTGTCAGGTATTTAACTTAAACCAGCAAAGCAGACCATCAAGAAGGCAGCATTTAAATGGATGCCTGCAGCGATGGCCAGTCAATGGCCTCTTTATTTGTTAAAGATGGATTATTTTAAATAAATTACAGAGCACTTTCACTGAATAAACAGAGTCTCAGTGGCTGTGGCATGCTATACATGCTTAATTGAGCCACAGAAATCCTAAATGACTACTGAGCTGTGTAATCGCCTTTGATTTTGCTGATAGGACCTGATTCTTTAGGCAAAAACCAAGCCATTGAGGGCTGAAAAGCAACACTACCTTGAGGAAAATAGAAAGTTTAATCTGGAATATATACTTATAATATTTCGGAAACCACAGGGATGGAGTGTTCCAATAACTGAACACAAGGCAGCTTCAGAAGTGAACGATCTGCGTGTCATTTTTATTTGAGCTTGATATGTTAAATGTCCCAAATGTTTATGTTGTATAAGCCCACTTAAACATTGCAAAGTGCAACAGATTCTTTGGCAAAATAAAAAGTATAGCTTTTTTAGTCTTGCTTGCTGTCTTTTTGCATTGATACAGCACATAATGCACACACATGTACCCAGGGGTTTTCTTAAGTAATCGTGTAATTTGACCGCTTTCGGGGAACCTGTTAATGTGATTTATTTTGAGTGTTACCTATGGCTACTATAGGCTGAAGTAAAACATTAGATCCGAAACCAGGAAAAGATGCTTTAACCCTTACTGATCATAGTGTTCATTTTGAGATTCTGTATTATTAACTCTTTACTTTTTGGTCTTCATATCACTCGGCCACCAAATATTCCCATCTGAAATAAGTCTATACTTGGTACACAAGACTTGCAGGATCTGACCCTTCCTCTGACATAAATGAATCCTGAGATAATGACATATGGAATTCATTTTGACAGAAGTTATGACCTTAAATAATATTACTTCCATTTGTCAATATCTCTGGAAAATAGTTTGACATTGAGAGGCAGTTTGAAAACTACCTTGAATAACAGCAATTAAAAGAGAGATTGATACTGTTAGGCACTTTAATAATGATTGTGTACCTGGATTTTCTCTAAAGAATTTCAACACCTACAGCTTTCTTCACTAAGCAAGTGCAAAAATGCTTGGCTGTGAAATCCTTCTTTCTCTAATGGAGCACAATGAGCTGCATTTGCAGGTTCCACAATTCCACTGTACATTTGAAAAAAAGTTATATGAGTTTAACCATGTTGGTAAAGCACATGCCTGCCAACATCCAATCATAACTGATAAGCATAAAAAATGGAAAGTTTATCCATACGCAATGATCCCAGAAAATTAAAATATGTAATATTAGATATTCTAAAGGACTCTGATGAACTCTATGCAGTTTTTGAAAATAAGACCAGGCTGCTTCAAAGTGTCACAAAACTGGTCAACCAAGGATGCTCATCAAGCTGAAAAGCTTTGGCCAAAGCAGCTGAACTGTTCCTGTGTGATTTCAGAAACTCATATGAAGAGGCAGTAGAGGAATTTGAAGATGCTCTTGGTGCAGTTTTGGTTATTCCCTTGATTTTTTCATAATAGATGAGAGAAGATTGCACTGTCATGAATGTCAGCCCTTCCTGGAGAGAAACTGCCTGGAGTTTTGCCTGCCTCCCGGACCAGAGCAGCACAGCAGGGATGACACAGGGAGCAAGCACAGCTGCCACAGCTCTGTTTAGGATCCTGGCACCGGTTTCTCAGGGAAAGGAGAAAACACTTAATGCTCCTCCCCAGTGAATGTTTTTAGTGGAATTAATGAGAAAAAAAATCTGGAACTTACAGCTGTGTTGACTTGTGAACATAACAATAGGGAAAATCCCCCAAATATATGAGAGAACTTTGCAAGGGCAGAAGGTTCTGCATGTCTTCCTCAGGCTAGTCATACCAACTCAGGGCATAATTACATTTATGTTTTCTTTGGCAGTACACTTTTTTCCTTTAGCCACAGAGACACATTCTCAGGAGGCCACCAATCATGCAGAAACTGTGTGGTAAAGGCGGGTGTAAAATCAAATAGCCCGGTGCCACGCAGTCATTCCCCACTCCACCTCGGTGATTAGAGAGCGATGTGGCAGCAGGTGTGACCAAGTGTGTGCATTTTTTATACTATCAGCCCTATGGGATAAAATTTGTGCCCATGAACCCCAGAGCTGAACTAGACACACTCCCATTTCCTTGGTGGCCTAAAAGTAGAACCTCATGTAAGTAATTTGGACTGGTTTCCTGTAGGCCTTTTTAAAACATTTTTTTCCTGTTAAATATGGGTACATGTTAGCCAGTAACCCTTTTGACTGTGCACTCTGCTAACTCGCAGAGACATCTGGCTGGATTCAAACATTCAAGTGCTTTTTATGGTTCCCTCTGGCCAGTGAGCACAGCATCTTATAGGGACATTCATTGAGAGGATCCCTCTGCTCTTTCCACAGGCCAGAAGAGCTCAAATAATGAAGACACTGCTAACAAAACTGGTCAGGAAAAATTTGCAGAAACAGGAGAGGAGCAATCGTATCTCACATGAGAGAAGTCTAGGCAGACCTAAAGGCAATACAAAACAGAGACCTGAAATTGCACCGCATGTGTGTAAGAAGAAATATGATATAATTGGTTAGCTGAGACTTACCTAAATCAGGAAACAGGCTTGAACATTAAAATTCTAAGACACAGTTAATAGAAAAGACTCAATAGGACACAAGGGAAACAGCTATATGGGTGCGGAAGTATGCTAACTCCAGGAAAAGAAATGCTATAGCCAGTTTGACTGCTGCAGAAAAAGCAGCTGACTTGGTGAAACAATCATAAGAGACTTACAGCCCTGCAGGGACCAGTGACAGAGATCACAAAATGATTCTGCAGAGAATGGCCTGTAGCAAGCTGAAATAAGGGATCAAAAGGCCTCTTAGGTATCAGTTATCTTTTAAGGAAGGAGTTGGTGGAGTTGCTGCAGAACTTGGGATGTCCTAGGTCCTGGAGATAACCCACACACTGTCTCTCTTTAAAAAGTGGAGGAGTCATGAACCAAAAGTTAAATAAAGATGCCATCATTACAAGTACTATGCATAAAAGCAAGTGGGATAAATTCATCCCTTCCTGGCATGAGCAAAGGTTCTATTAAATAGATTTTTCTCCTAAGTACATAATATTTCCAGTAAATCCTCATCCATGTCAGATATTGGTGCTACAGGCTGAAGAATCTAACCCTGCAAGAGAATGCCCTGCACCTTCCACAAATCAAATCCTAGAACAAATATTGTGAGATGTATGAAGAAGGATATGCTACATTTATTTATATAGTGTCTTTCAGACCAAAACATTTCAAAGTGCTTAACTAACTATTGATCAGCACAGACGCCCTCATGAGTATATTCACTGAGCAAATATTCTTATCGCAGATATGCTTATCTAAGGAACAGCTATAATTAATTCCCAGGTGGAGGAGGAATACATAAGCTGTCTGCAGAAGAGGGGCAATTGGTAAACGTTACATTTCCCTCATGCACCTTCTCTGCCAGTGTCAGACTCCACAGTGGTCGCCTTTTTGTTTTACAAGTCAGTCAGGGAGTTAAGCTGCATAAAAATAAACAATTGGTGGGGGATGTGCTGGGATGAGAAGTACAGGAGCAAAGTTCAAACAATACACCAGGCACTGAAAAAAACATCACTTATTCAAATCTTACAGTCTCTTTAGAGACCTTGCAGTAGCACTTACAATAGGGAGATCAAGCTCTTCATTTTGTTATTGCAGAAAATAAGCATTCAGATTTTAAAAAATAATCTAAGGTATTTTCACTATTTCCAATTCCAGCACCTGCCTTCGCACATTGCCTACCAAAAGCCTTCCCGTATGCTGACGCATAGTGCTCCGAGCATGCTTTTCTGATTGAGACCATTTTCATAGAATCATAGAATCATAGAATCATAGAATCATTAAGGTTGGAAAAGACCTCTAAGATCATCGAGTCCAACCATCAACCCAACACACCATGCCCACTACACCATATCCCTAAGCGCCTCATCTACACGTCTTTTAAATACTTCCAGGGATGGTTCCCTGCTTCTTTTAAATAGTTCCATGGACTCAACCATTTCCCTGGGCAGCCTCTTCCAAGGCCTGACCACTCTTTCAGTAAAGAAATTTCTCCTAATGTCCAATCTAAACCTCCCTTGGCGCAACTTGAGGCCATTTCCTCTCGTCCTATCGCTTGTTACTTGGCAGAAGAGACCAACACCCACCTCACTACAACCTCCTTTCAGGTAGTTGTAGAGCGCGATGAGGTCTCCCCTCAGCCTCCTCTTCTCCAGGCTAAATAGTCCCAGTTCCCTCAGCCACTCCTCATAAGACTTGTGCTCCAGGCCCTTCACCAGCTTCGTTGCCCTGTAACAGTTTTGCTTTGACCTCAAAAGGAAAGCAAAGAAACCACCACAAAACAACTATACCCAAACAAGGGAGTTAAAGTAAGCCTTCTAGACACCGATTTCTCAGTCTCCTGTTAAGGCTATCTTGTGAGCAATAACTCCAACTATTTTTAATATTTCTCATATTTTAATGGATCATAAATCTAATTTACCTTTGATTGTCATTTGCTGTCACATATGTGTTTTTACTCCTTTATTTATCTCCATTTTCCACTAACAATGATAGTCAGAGCAACACTGCAGCCTACAGGTATAAATGGATTAATAATCAGTGTAGATCCCTTTCCCTCCATGTAGACTGCAGGTAGCATCCTGTTTCAAGCTTCAGCAATGCAAATAAGCTGATGTTGGCAGTATATCATGAACTGCTCACCAGTCATTTCCTTAATGACTTGCTAATTTTCCTCTCCATATCCTCCACATGACACACTAGAACCTCATATGCTTGTGCAGGCCAGTGCAACTGAGAACGCAGCCCGTGTAGATAGCCCTATGATTTTGTTTTCATGCCAGCTCTTGTTTCTCTGTTTTCCCCCTAAGGAATCTGCTTCCAATTTTTTATATAATCTCTGATGGTAGCATAAATATAATTCTTCAGATATTTAACTTCTCTATTTACTGTTCCTCCTGCTAATCTGCAGCTGCCTGAACTTTGTGTTTTATGTCAAAAACCAGAGATGAATGTTTTTATTTTGTGTTCAGCATTTCATTCCTGCTCACTTGATTTACTCAAGAAAATATTATACAGCTCCTAACAAAATTCTTTTTACTTTTGTTTTTTTTAATTAAGAATGAAAGAACTTGTATCCTTGAATTTACCTCCAGAACATTGTTTAATACATGCAGAATACAATGTAATCTTTCTTGGATTTGAATACTACTTTCAATGAGTTTTAGAAGCATTAATAGCTGAAAAGTACCATTGTATCCCAGGGTATGGTAATCTCCTTAAACCTCCAGAAATAACAAGAACATTGTTTTTCTTTTGTATCATAACACTGGGATTTACCAGCCTAATACAGTAGGACTCTCATTCCGAAAATCGTATTTTCCTATCTTTTGACTGAAATAACTACGCTGTGCGACCACAGACCTAGAAACTCAAGTATGTTTTGACACAGTAATACCATATGCTCTAGATAGACAGTACTTAAGGCTGTCCTCATGGGGGGTGTACCTACGAAGCCATTGCCTGGGAGTCACTGCTTTGTTGACAGCATATTTCCTAATGGCACGGCCTCGGGTTTCAGAAAATGGAAGAAGCCTGCAGTCTTACTTCCTCCAGACTGCACAACGGCTCAGGGCACTTTCTGTGTGCAGAGCCCTGAAATGGAGCTGTCAACTGCACGGGGACTCTAATATGTAAAACTCATACTTGAGGGTTTAATACCTACAGGGAGCTTTTTCTTGGCCTGGTGACCAAACTGAAGAAAATTAGTAACAATGAATTATTAAAAAGTCAATCTGCAAGATTTTTTTGGCAATGCTCAGTAAAGCAAAACAGTTTGTCTGGTTTTGTTTCATTTTTAAAATATTTTAAAATAAAACCTATGTGCTTGATCTTCCTTCCCGTACCCAATGGCTGACACGATCACCTGGAAAAGAAGCAATTCAGATTCAAACCTCTTTCTTTAAAGGCTCAGAAGAGGTATAGCCAGCTGAACTATGTCATATCCTACATTTACATCTGCCTAGTGTAGGCATTGCTTTTCAATTTTCCCTGCACTTATTAGCCTTGGGTCAGCAACGGGTTAGCAACCCATACTCTGCTGTACCTGAGCTGCCTCTCATTTTGCTAGTTTAATTCCAGAGTTAGAAAGAGCACGCTCAGTTTGGATAACCCCTGGCACTTTTTTTCATACAGTCTGATTCACAGCAGTAGCATCAGAGGAGATACATTCACACTGTATGTATGGTAGCAATGCTGCAGCAAACTTGCCAGTGGGGCATGGGGCCTTGCAAATGCAGTGGACACAGAGAATCATCCAAACGTAGTTCAATCAGTAACAGGGACCTGGGGAGGCAACAAGTTTCCTTGCTTAGAATTAGAAATAGAAATAGAATTAGAAATAGAAAGCAAAGTCTGTGTCGAAACTGAAGAGGCAAATGATTGCAGCTACAATACCAACAGTAGGTGAGGGCTCAGAGCAAGAGAATGAGTCCAAAATACAAATTTCAAAGAGGAGAAGCAAGGTTTTTTTTCTGTTGCATTTAATTGTTTTTCTTAATTCAGAAATATCCAATAACCACCCAATATATGAAATACGTCAGTGAATTCCCCTGTGCTACTCAGATCACCCAACAGTCTCTTACAAGCCAGTATTTACTACTTAATGTGTTTTTAAAGAAAACCCCTCAGTGAAGAAAACCACATTCTGGTGCATGTTCGACTGCTTTTGTAGTTCATGACACGAGGTACTCTTTTGTTTTTTTCTTTTTTGGAGGTAACCTAAGGAGATGGAGCATAGCCAGAGAAACAGCTAAGAGAATGGACAAGAAACATAAGAGAAACAGAAAGAGCTGGCAAAGACAAAACACAAAGGAAAAGAATGGTGAACAATAAATGAGAGCCAGAAATACAACAAAGATTTGGAAAAAATGTTTATTTTATTTCAAATTAATAGCAAGAAAGAACCTATAACTGTGGTACAAATTGCTCAATGCCCCATGCAGTGCCAATATTATGCCATTCATTATACTTGCAGGTGTATTATTTCTAGTTCCCTAGATAAAAAAAATGCTTTCCATGTATTCTTTTGTATTTTAAAATGTATTTTTTCACTGCTGTACTGCCAAAGGTTCTTATTCTTCCAAACTCAATAATAACTGATCATTTTCCTGGCTGCAGATTGAGACTATGGTTACTATTTTGTGCAGGTAATTCTTCCATCTTTATTAAAGGACCACTCTAAAATTTTGATCCATCTGTATTTCAAGTTCTTTCCCAAATGTTTATTTTCCCCTGTGAGAAAGGTTTTTCTATTAAACCTTATTCTTGTTCTTAATTCCAAACCTGGTTTCCCACTATTGGGACAAAAAGTTTCTTATGATCAATATTACGCGCTTTCTTCTCAAAGAAAATTAAAAAAATGAATCAGCACATCAAAGTGAGATCTAACTTATCAACAGCTTTCCCCAACTTGCAACCACTGCAAACACACTGCTATTGCCTGATTTCTCTTGTGGCTGCTCAACAGCAGCTGTGGAGAGGGTTTAGACAGAGACAATAGTCTCCAAAATCCAGCAACAGGACAAATGATGCTGGAGGGAATTGCTCCAAGCATTCTGGTACTCCTCATCCCCACTCCTTTCCTTCTCACATCCACTGATAGAGAATCCAAATGCACGTGACTTGACTCTGGTTCAAGATTCATGCAGTGGCTTAGCAAAGCTTCTCAATGAAAATGATCTAGGCTCCAAATCTAGTCTGAGGACCCTTGTCCTGTCTCCACGGCCACCCTCATGCAAAGGGGGAAGCCCCCCCAGCCAGCCCTGGGCACAGCGAGATCCTACGTCACACCCAGGAGTCCTGTGCATTGGGCACCCATCATGTGCCCGGTTTGCACCTCCACGTGAGGACTCCACACCACACGCACAGTGACTCTGGGTTCAGTGTGCTGGCAGTTGGCTGCCCAGAGACTTGCCCATTGCTAGGACAGCCATAACAAAACCATGTGAATACTACAGAAACCAAGCCAGATCATAATCTATTCAAGCTTGCTAAAAGCTAATGGGAATGATAGTCTACAGTGTTAATGGTTTACTGGTTAAATTCAGAGTACTAAGCAAGCATCTACCCCTTGAGAAAGTATTTCTTTTTGTTTTAATTACTGTACTATTCTTAAATTACTGGTTCTACCAGACACAGCCCAAGGAGCCTTTTGTAGGCTAGCAGTTGAGCGTCCCAGCTTTGATAAAAGACTTTCAGCAAGACTAACTCCTGAGTTTGACTTGATTTTGACTTCTGTAAGTCTAGACATTTAAGGTGGTGGTGATTAATGAGAGACTACTCCTTCTCATACCATAGTTTAATCCTTCAAAGTGAGGAAAAAAAAATTTATGTTACTGCCTCATGCTTTCCTTAGCAGTTTAAAAGCACATTGCCATCATAATATGGAGAAGTCCAGGCTCATTCATCCTCTTTTGAAAAGAAATGCTTTAGACAACACCCCAAGGGAAAAAAGCTTGTAATAAACCTCCACTTGCTTCACCTTTTCTAGGAAAGGAGAATTTATCTTCCATCAGATGATCTACTGTCCCAATCATGTCCAAGCAAGAGATTTTCTCCAAGCTCCATCCTGCAAAAGTGTAATAGTAATTAAGGTATTTATGAAGCAAACAAACTACATAATGAAAGCTAACACTATGCTTTGACATACTGTAACATGCACATTATGAGAGAAATGACAATTATTTCAATGATATGTTTTATCCTCGGATGGGCTGGGGTTCAGCGCTAAACCCTCTCCACTTTGATAGCACTGTACTTTCCCAACCTCTAAATTCTAAAAACTTTTCACACTTTAACAAGGATGTGATACGTTGAGAGACATCATAAAATTTAAATGGAGCTTCCTCTAGCTATATATGAATGAACATAACCATGCCTAAACATCAGTCTTGCACCTTGTCTCCATTCATCCATACACTTACTCCAACTACTCAGGAGACAGATCGTATTACAGCATTTCCTGCTCCCAGGACACTAGAGGGGTAGATGGGAATTCCATTGCTTCTTTGTGTACCAACAATAATTCTGTGGCTGATACAGCCATTACTGAAGCCGCAAAATAGTATCAGGAATATAGATGAAAAAAATCTGAATTTCCGTTACATGAGAAATTCTGACATTTCCAAAAGATTTCAACCATAATGAAAAGCCAAACTTCAAAAATTCCTATCACTGAAATCCTGTCAATTTGACCAGCCAAAACCTTTGTTTCAAATTTAACTGCAGTTACATTTGCTGATAGATTTCAAACAGAATTGTGTACTGTAGAACAACCTTCAAAGCCAGAAGAGCAATTTTAAATAAAAAATGAAGTTGTACCTCCCTGATCTAACACTTCATCTGTATTTTTTCAAAATGAAATTTCACTGAAAGTTTCATTTCTCCACCAAAATATATCAGTTCAGCCAGATTAATGTTTTTTTGATAGAAAGCCAGTTCTAATTGTAAAGAATGTCCCCAGTTTTCAGTTGCAATAAGGTCAGGATTTTTTTCATTTTTTGAAAAAAAAGAGCCATATAGTCATTCCCTCACCTGTTATTTTCTCTGTCTGTCATGCACGCTCGCACACCCATACAGATACACACATGAATTCACTCACTCCCATAGCTCACAGACATCACCACCCCTTTTCCTCACCCATCCTGCCTCCGTGCTGTTCTTGGAAGCTGAGTCTTCTGCCATGCCAATTTTATCCCTTTGCTTCATTCACTACTCCGAACAATGTTGTTTTTCCACAGCAGTTTTAGTTCTTACCATAGGTCTGGTTATTGTCTACGTAGTCCTTATCTTACCATTGGCCCCTTGTTTCCAGATAACTTTATAACTCCACAGAATATTTTCATTTCACAGTGAATAAACTGAACACATGCAACAGCAGCTAGAAACCAGAAATAAATCCCACACAGATTGACCAGTCTGCTCTCTGCAGACCACCAACAAATTCTCTTTGAATTTGTGAATGTTCTGGATTTAGACTTTGTGAACTGCTGCCTAGACAACACAGAGTGTGACAGCTCTTCTGTTTATGTCCAGTAGGAAGCTTGGCATTTACTAGAATGAATGAATTAGAAATGAAACTAGACCTGGAACCGGTAAAAATAATGTAATATGGCCAAGTTTTCAGAAAAATAGAGCTTTTGAGGAAAAAGTTTGTGAGTGGTCGCTATCAGAGTCAGGTTTACATGGGCACTGAGTCTCATCCAGTTTTATCTTTCCTCCATTCTGTGTTGTTATGATAATCAGTATCTCCAAAAATAAATAAGACTCTTGCTTCTTTCAGCGTCCAGAAGTGCCCATTCTGGCTAACAAAACGATGCAGAGCATAAGGAAGTATCGGGTCCTTTACACAAAGGTGTTTCCTAGAAGGCCATTTTTGCATTTAATTTCAAGATCCTTCAGCACAGACACTCATTTCCCCATTTAAATCATGGAAAGAGAGAAGAAAATGTTTAAGCTTAGCAAATCAATGCTACAACTTAAAATCTGGCAGTGCTAGCCTTCTTGTTTCCCAGGGGAGGATTAATTTGCTTCTTTTTATTCTTTGCTCTTTATTATTTCAATTGGAGGATATAGAAGTGCTATTGAGAGTTTTGAAGGATAAACACTATATGTGGTAACTGCTTAAAATAAGAATAAAATTTATTGTGAGTGTAGACATTTTTATCACATTAATGTGACCTATTAATTATAAAGGAAATTTCCTTCATCTAATGAGCTCTATGTTTATAAATGTAACAAGAGAGGATGTTTTAATTCTTACTATAAATCTAAGGAAGTTAAAATCTTAACCCCAAGGTACTTAATATATTTGATTCTGTATTTAAAGGGAATGTTGTTAACATTTATATTGTTTTTGTTACCTACAACATGGAGAGCAGATATTTCAATATTCATTTCATTTTATAGATAAGGTTTTAACAGATATTTCAAAGAAATCTTCATGTAATCAAAATAAAATAAAATCATACATGCTATAAAAGGAAAGGCAGCAAATTTCTCTATTAACATGACATAAGTAATAGATGGAATTACACATGATCAGAAAATCAGTCTTATAATCTGAACATATCAAAAAAATCAGATACAATTTATTTGACTGTATTAATTTAATGGAGGCAAATAAAGACAAGGCTCAGCCACTTCTGCCAATGCATTTTACTACATTTTTTACTACAGTTTTCCATATAGTTTTTTATTAAAACCAAAATATTCACCAGAGTTGAAAGAGTACCCACAGTCCACATGGAAAGGGTAGAGTTTGATGACTGGTGCTTGGAGAAGAACTTTGGCTATTGGGTATGTCTCAAGGTTTCCTTAAAATACTAATTATTAAACACTTTGCTACAGTAAGGAAGTGTTCAAGGGCCCTGGTCATCTCTTACATGACCAAGACTCTGCCCAAGAAGTGATGAAAATGTAGACAGCCCCCCTCAAAGGTCCTAACACATTTTCATGTGCCTAGAAGGTCTTAAGGATGCATCCATACATTTAGGAGATTTGGCTGGGCTGAGGTGATGAACAGCTGAAGCAAGGGGAACCTCATTGAAACAAGAGACTTTGTGGCAGGAGAGACATCTGAGATATGACCAGGTACCTATTTCTACATTTCTATGGTGACTCTCCATCTTCTCAAGCCTTTAAATCATGTCCTCTGGTATTTTAAATCTCTGAATATCTGAAAAGTCTACCTTTGGCAAGTACTGAGCTGCATGCTCCTAGAATGACTTTAGTAGTTATCTCAACTAGAGTTTAAAACCAGCTCCTGCATTGTTGCATGAGTTAAAGTTACATCTAAGCCTATAATGCCATCATGCCTTCCAGGAAACCCTCAGAAATTTCTTCTGCCAAAAAAGAACCACTTCATAGTCAGGAATCATACCAGGTCACTGATGCTCGCTGGCATTGGTAAAGTGTACTAGGGAATAAGTAAAGTAAAGAATATAGAATTTTAAAAAATGTAATGTCATATCCCCTCATCCAAAATCTCTTCCTCACTAGAGAACACAGGCCAGATTTTTAATATATTTCAAGATTCTCTCTCCACTTAAAAATGATAAGATTTCACACTCTCCCTATGCCACTTCCGACACAGCGACCCTTTTTTTCTCCAAGAGCCTGTCAGACTAAATGAATGATACATTTAACCATCCACAGCAATTAAAGTGCATGGCCCGAAACCAAAATTTTCTGTGTTTCAGATGCAAATATTTGTATAATTGAAAAAAAAAATTACTTAGGAGTCAAAGTTTTATAAACAACTGGAAAAAGAGTGTGTTTTATTTTTAATTCAAAGTCCAAATAAAGAATAAGTATACTTTACCTTTCTCTATATGTGTATCTCAGCCATCTGTTAAAAAAAAAATCAAGTTCAATAGTAATTGGCAGTATAAGAATCGCATTCCTTCTGCCCTTTGCTCAGGCACGATGCCACATAAGCTTGATGCCATAAAATTTAATTTTTTCATTTTGAATGATTTACAGTGGAGCAGAACCTATAAATCAGAACAGTAACAGGGGTTATGAATAGGGATGTATGTTTTTCCAAAACGTCTAAATGAAATATTTTCAAACATGGTAAAAGAACTGCACAGTTCTCCACCTGGCAGCCATAATTGAAGTTAATAACACTTGTTTAGACATAAGGAAACTCTTTGACACCTAGACCCTTTTTTTTTTTTTAATAAAATGATCAAACAATCATCATCTAGTCTTAAGAAATCAAAGCAGTTAGTTCTGGCAATATGTTATATGAAGGCAGTCTTGCTTTCAGCTATGTTTCCAACTGTGTCTAATAATTTTGAAAATATACACCAGTTCCTTAGCACAATCCCCTATTTTAATATACACCATATTGTAAATCCTTTTGCAGCACTTAGGAGCCATTACCATAATGCCAGTGACGGATGATATGAAACACATCGTATGAAGAGTCTTTGATAACCTCAATACGTACTATTGATTTTGCAGTATTTCAGATGCATGTTTAGACTTTCCAGTCTTTCTCTTGCGTATGTCACAGCTGGCAGCTGATGGGATACAAGTGCTTATTTCCCCACAGCCAGTTGTACCAAGCCTTGGAATATTACTGTTCTTGTCTGTGATGGCATTCAGAAAACGTAGCCCCATAACGGAATACGGTTCCTTTGTTCAAGGAACAACCTTTCTTAAAGACAATGAAACCAAACTGGTAAAAGTTTTGAAATCCCCTAAAAAAAATGGCTGAAAAGCAGAGCCTTGTAAAAGCACTGAATTACTTTCTTCACTCACTAATTCGTTCTGGGCTTGGGTTTCCAGTGTTCTTGCTGAACCTAAGGACAAGAGTGCAGAAAGATGTTTCCCTTGCCATAATTCTTGTCTTCTGGTCTTGAACCTTCAACCCACCAGACTTGCTCACTCCTGGAAGCTGTGAAATACTTTGCCTTTACTCCTAGCAGCCTTCTATCACCTCTCATTGGGTTCTGGGTAGGAGAACATCTAGGTCTTTTGTTAGCTGCCCTTTTATCTCTTGTTTCCCTGAGGACCAGGAGAGAAGCACATTTGCAGGCACTCCTGTGGTGGAGAGCTGCTTGCTTCCAACCACCTCTGTTTCTACACTACAGTGGGAGAAAGAAATCTTCCAGACCAGCGAAGAACTGCCAGATAAAATCTTGAGGAACAGACCCCTCACGAATAAGGTTGGTGTGGTAAAAGAAGGAATTATCCTCATATTTGAACTTTAGGCTCTTGTATCACACTATGTGGTTGCAATGGTGCAAGTCTACAGCCCTCACAGTTATGCTGAGGCCACATCAACCTCTTTTTGAATGTCCCAACTCCATATCATGTGGGCTTAAAATTCTCACTGTGAAGAATAATACTTCTTTTCCTATATTGTCATCAAATATTGATCACTTAAATGCTTTACAGACTGCACCAATTAAACCTAAGGTGAGACTTTAAACAGGTTAATTTAGAATAAATGCCTTGCCTTGATTAAAATCTAGCTTATTTCTAGGCAACTTTGAGTCAATTGGGAACAAAGTAAGCCAACCAGTCACTCAATCAGAAATGTGTATGCTCACTTAGGAATTTGCATTAAACCCAGGTAGTTAAATTGTTGCAAGCTCATGTGTCTGCAAAGCCTGAAGCACATTTATACAGTAGATGTCCACATGGATGTAACTTATGATCATCAACATGGATGAGCTAGGATCATCATAAGCTTTTTAAAAGCTGTTGTAAAGGATCTGACCCTGCACGGACTCCTGTGGATTTCAAAGAGAAAGCAGGATCTGCAGCATCCTGGCAGCCCAAGTAGGCACACGGCAACATGAAACGCCAGCAGATGATGATGTCATCCACCAGGGTCTGCCCTTATAAACCCAGGAAATACCAATCAATTTATATCTCATCATCTTAACCCTGAACTTCTAGGTAATGGTTTTACCCCATATTCCCTCCTTTTCCAAAATGTTGTCCTGTTCCCTCTTAACTTGATTTACTCTACTTATTTCAGCTGCTGATTTTGGCACTTTATTCCCAGCTTTAACCAACCACAGCATAAAGACATATCCCTGAGCTACTCCGGTGCAGAGAGGCAGAGAACTCAATCACATCAGTTCCAGCTCAGGTGAATAGGCTTATCCTTGTAAACCGGGTTAGAAAGATTTAACAAACAACCTCAGACCCCACGGGCACAGATGCCCACACCTGTTAAGCCCAGGGTAGAAAAAAAGGCTAAAATACTATCAACACTTTATTCAGTATTTGGTTTAGCTGTTTTATGTGGAAGCAAAACCAATCAAAGGGAAAGACAGATTTTGTAACCTCACAACCCAAACAGTGCACTTGCGTGTGGCTGAGGGAAGTCCTGCATTTTGTCACTTGAAAGCTTTCCTAAAATTTTATACATTTTTCACCCAAAAATCAAACACCTAACGCATGTGCATAAAAGTCACAGTCAGATTCCTCAGCTGGGCAAGTGAAGCCTTTTTTTGTTTGTTTTTCCAATTTCAACTACAGAAAACTCCTCCTGGTATAATTCACTTCAAAGTCTAAAATTTGTTCCAGTGATAATTGCTGAATTTATGTGTATTTAGAACCCAGTACTTAAATAAAACTTCTGCGTTGGGTGATTATATATAAACACTGTGCCAATCTCTTTGAATAGGAATGTAGTAAATTACTACTGATTACACAAATACTGATTAAAATTTGAAGGCAAATAAATAACGAAGAGGGATGTTATTTATTTGTCCAAATGCTCTTAAGAGTGCAGTCATGCCAAGCACAACTTCCAATGAAAGCAGAGAGTGGAAATACGGCGTTATGCTAGTGGATGGCCTGGGCTGAATCATGAAGACAGCGGCGATCGCTGGTTTAAGGTTTGCTCTGTCTCTCTGTCTCTCTGTTTTTCCTCATTACCTCTATAACACTAGGAGCTGAGCTCATACCAGGAAAATTCTGACATTAACTTTGTGCTTGCAGTTCCCGTTCAACTTACTTGGGTTTTCCTTTTGTGCAAGCTGATAGAAAAAATGAAGATGCAATCTGTTAAGTCAAGGGAAATATTCTCAAATCTTACATATTGCTCCTCTATGCAGCACCTGCAAGTACCTTCTAAAACCTTTGAATTCGAATGCAAATCTGTCTCTGGAAATGGTTAATGCATCTCTTAAACACTGCCTTCAATCTGTTTTACAAGGAAGGATATTGACACATGGATAAGTTCTGCCCAGGAGAAGGCAGAAAGTTATGATTTAGATGCTCAAGAATAAAAATTTCATTTAAACTAACCTGATCCACAGGACAGTGGTAATAATAGTTAACAACCACAGAGGATAAAATTACTGCAGTTCCATGCAATTCATAGTCTAGGGTCTTAGGTGGTACAGGTCACTACAACTGCATTGAAAACTGGGACATTGGGCTGATTTACATGAGCTGATGTTATCTGAGCTGAAGCAGTTGAAAACATAATAGTGTTGCAAACAAAAGCGGGGATCCTGGGCTGACATACAGCTGGACATGGATGTTTTATGCAGTGTCTCTGCATCAGCTATGAAATTTAGCCTTGTGAACATGTCATAAACAGTGGTGGCCCACACAGGGCTGTAGGGCTCTAGACAGAATTTCTGTATACCTTTCTATAACAACATCCTCTTGTATAACTTCAAAGCAAGGTTTTATTGTGCTCCACACCATAGGTGCATCTCTTCTTAGGTATATTTAGTCCAATTATGTCCATCCTGTGCCCTTTTAAAAGCAACTTAAAAAGGAACTCAATGCTCCAAGCCAGAAGAAATAGGTACAGGCATTTTTATGTTCATGTCTCTAATGGTTATTTTTCTTCTTTTTTAATTAAATTTTGCAACTGAATAATCCAGAACACACTAATTTCTTTTGGCAATTGAGAAAGAAAAGCTAAACCAGATGAGAACCAGTGGTTTAGACATTGATACCAAATTTCATTCACAGATTTTCATGCAGATTTTTATTAGAAACAGCACACATCTTAAATGAAGGGAGCTGCTCCTGCCTATCAGTCATAGAACAGTTAGGTTCAACTCATACTGAAGAAACCTTTCACCTTCACATATGCTTAATATGGATATATCTAATAAACCCGTAGACATTGCAGAAGCAAAATCTTCATTGATCACAAAGGAAATTTATACACACACGTACAGACTCTAATTATCAGATGTGACCATTAAAACCTGGAATGACTTATTTGCTACTTCCCATGAAATATACTAATGTTACCACATACAATTTCTTTATTCTTGCATACTATTTTCTCATTCCACCAAGCATACTGAATTAACAGAAACAACCCTAATGCTCCAACAACAGATCCAAAAATAAAACTGAAGATTTAACTGGGAACTAGAAGATTAATCTCTATTTGCTGCTTCCCCTTAAATACTTCAGTAAGCAGGTATATGAATCTCTTCTTTATAATCTGTAGGGAAAACAAAGCATTAAGTCCAATTTCTGCACTATTTTACATGTTTTTCAGCCCTGGAAGTACTCACCATCCCTGCTTTTTAACTACATCATTACTTAATCAAAATATTTTAAATGTAGTAGTAGGAATAAACAGAACTAAACTGAAATGTTATGGTCTCTAACTTTTCTGTAGCCCTCTTTGTCTCTTATTTGAAAAAAATTACTATGGTACAATGCAGATAACAAAAATATGATGTCATTGGGGAAACATATGTTTATTTTTAAAGATTCTGCTGGGAGTCTTCTGTATATGTAGAACTGCTCAAACTGAAACTCGGGTTTTGTCCGGTTGATTTCTTGCGAACCATAAAACAGATTTCACTTGTCTCTGGTGTTATTTGTAGAAATACGTATCAGTGAGATCAGAAAACTATTATACATTCTCTTTTTTAAACATGTCCCAATAAGCAGTCTGTTATATTTCTCGTAGTGCAGCATATTAAGTTACCTTTTAAGTTCCTGCCAGTTGGGAGCTCCTTCATTCAAAGTAGAACCCCAGTTTAGCTTCAGGCTAGAACTTAGCAATAATCATGTTATTTTAAGGATCTAATTTAGACTTTCTATAAATTCAAAGTGTTGAGTTAACCATGTTCTGTTTATTTGTGGAATATTTTCTGACACCTTGTTACACAATTAATCTACAACCTCAGTTTTGACCCTTGTCCTAAGAATAGAGGCCTGACACACATAGCCCATGCCACCTGTAGCATAATGTATTCTTTCACCCTTATCCCGCTCATAGATACCAGTTTCCTGAAACAAAAATGGTCAGGCTGAAAATCAGCTATTCAACACTGCCAGTAGAAACAAAAATGTACAGAAGTGTAAACAAGAGAAAAGAATGGATGAAAGAAATCATTAACAGCCACCCACATCTAAAGTCTCCGACTCCATTTAAGTGGGTAAGGATTTTGTCTTAGGCTTCAAGTGGGCCAGAATTCATCAACATCCAAAGGCGAATTGGGATCTGCATCTCACCCTGCCTGAATGATCTTACCAGTAGCTCCTGCAGTGAGGGGTTATGGACTCCTGCCACGTGCACAACCTTCAGCCCTTTCCTTGTTTCAAACAAGAGAAAAAAAACAAACAAATGAAAATCCAGTTCATCCCCTCAATAACATAACAGACCCTTATTTAAATACAGACAATGCATAAATGTAAAAAATGAAATTAAGAATTATGGAAATGATTGCATAATGAATAAAAATAATGAAGACATTTTTTCTCTGCATTACTGTCATCATCCATAATGTTTGCGCTTCTATTTTTTCCAAATAGTGTAACCCAGTCCAAAAACCAGAGGTTAATGGTCCTATCTTTCCGGTGAGATTCAATCTCAGCTGGTGTTGTTGCAGTAAGCAATGATAGTAAAAGATACAGAAACAGTACCTAGAGTCTGCCCTTCTTTGACAGTTTCTTTTTATCAGACATTTTGGCAAAACCACTTAGTACCCAGCATCCTGGTTGCTCTTTGTGATGGTCTCAAACAGGTACAACTAAGTTTCAATAAAGAATTTTTTCCTTATAATTGTAAATAACAACTAAAAGTTAATGCTTACAATGTACGAGTAATTATCATACACGTATTAATAAGCAAATGAGGTACTAATTCTGGGATGCTTTAAGATCATCCAGAAAATAAAAAAAACTCTCCAGTTAGTAGTGAATCTTAATCTCTTCATCCCCTTCGGCTACTTCACTAAACCTCATTCCCCTTTACTCTGTAGTAAATTATCTAATATTTCATTTTCATTTCAGCTAGAGCCACTGAGAGATCTGTATGAATAAGAAAACTGTTCAAACTAAGTAGCAGCTCAATATTTGTCCGTCAGGAAAAGGAAATAATCAAAGCCATCCCCACCTAGGGGCAGTACAGCATGGCCATAATAATGTATAGCAGCTTTTGTACATACATGACAAATGAAGCAAGATCTGATGAATTGTCCAGCAGTTATAAAATGGTCTGTAATTTCCCTCACATGTCACTCCATCAGTTGTTAGCTCCTGAACTTGCCACTTGGAAAAATTGCTTGTGATTTGCTGAGTAATAAATATGCATTTCTATTCAACAGAAAAGTTTCCATCTCCCAAATCTTGAAACATGTGCAGAGCCTCAGGTCCTATTATTGCTTCTAGATTGGGATTCTCTATATGTTACTCAACTATCACAAATTTTAGCAGTAAGTCAGAAATGCAGAGAGAAAGCTCAGACGAATTTCCCTAGAAGATCAATGAAGTAAAATTTGATCTCCTAAGGATTCATAGCTTCAAGATCAGAGAAAGCCAAACATGGACCACTGTTCTGGGATTAAAGTTTTCAAACGTTTTATTCAGACCCAGCCCAAATGAACCTTTGGCATTCTGAGATGTATATATTTGCTTGCCCAAGCAAGGATCTTTATTTGTGAAATGGTTTACGTGACCTGAACAATCTGACATTTTAATGATCTAGCAGGTAGATTTTTGCTCGAGCTGTGAAAATGGGCTTTTTGGAGGGTGGTTATAGCAGTCCAGGAACAGCTGCTCCTCAGGGCTATAGGAAAGCTTTTATTCTGCAGGCTGGCCTCCTTTCAGTGAGGCCCTCTCTTTAACCTGCAGGGATCATGCAGGAAACATAAAAGTTACTGAGGCCTTGCTGACCTTGTCAAGGCCACGTGTGGGAATTTTTAAAGTTTGAGTTGCTTCAAAATTATAGCAATTACTAGAAATATTCCAGGAAAAAAGGACTTTCTTTTTCTTCTGCCAGTTCAGATTTCCCGACTGAAATTGTCATTTTCATCTGCTAGTCCTTTAAAAAAATAGAATTATAGACACTTTTTAGTCACTGGATAACAGATGTTATAAAAAATTGTGGCACTCAGTCATAATTAAGTCAGGCCTAATATGCATCTGTCAGAAACCATTGACCTTTGCTGATGATGTTAGGGAAAAGGCTTTGATACTTTACCACACATTTAAGGATTTTTGAAGGAAAAATGTCAAAGGTTTGGGTGTTCTGGCAGGAAATTACCTCTTGCGTTCCTAATGACAAATGTTTTTAGCTTAATCTAAGTAAACAATGAAATGGTGATACTTCAGTTGGGATTTCCAATCCAAAATATCATCTTTCCTATGCTTCCCTAGCAAGGAATCAAGGAATTGTAGGACTTACAGAATTTTTAAGGTGACAATCTGTCAGAGGAAAGGAATAAAAGCTCCTAATGCAATTGACAGCTTTCACCTACAGCATGTGGTGATAAAGGAAAACTTGAAAAGGGGATAAAAAAAATTTTGTTTTCAAACAGAATTTAACTACATGACTTACCTTAAATATTGTGGACAGCACAACAGTTGGGTACTCATAAAGCTGTTTGGAAAAGGATCAGTAGCTCAGCAATAGTCAATATTTTGAAACTTGCAACACAGCTTATGCTGTATTACTCCTTAGCTCTTGGCACAAACTGGATGTCAGGTGCCTGCTAGGGATCCTTGTTTGCAAAGTCAAGACGCTAAGCTACATCTACCTTGAATGTACAACAAGCTAAAAGATCTCACCCTGTTCATACAACCTCATCACATAGGCATTATATGAGCAAACACCTGTGAGGAGTGGGAGGTGGGCAGCTGAAGAGGAGAGCGCCGCAGAAGGAAGCGCTGCCCAATGGCTACAGCACTAACCTAACATCTCTGTGCAATCTCGGCTTCAATTTCCTGCCTGACCCAGGCTCCTTGGGTGTTTTCTTGGCCAAAAAAATTTCAGCGCAGATCACAGAAGTTCCCAGGCATACAGGCATCCAAGTCCCACTGGTATCAGCATAACTGGAGGATTTAGGCCATGAAATTCCTTTATGAGCCCAGGCCTTAATATGTCCCTGCCTCAGCTCTCTACATATAAAATGGTAGTAATATTTCCTTTCCTCAGGGAAGTGTAGCGAGGATTAATGAGTTAAAGATTATGAAGATGTAAGGGAGAGTATTAAATACTTTCAACAGAGAAAGGTAACATTATTTTTCAAGTCCTATAGCTTTCAGAAAGCCACACGTGTATATCCATGCGTTAGTGTATTTACCTAACAAAATTTCTAAATCACGTATTGAGGACTTGCAAAGAACATTCTAAAGGTCTTATTTCACTATTTCACATTCATTTAACCTTTTATCAAATTATTTTTATTATCTTTCAAAGGTTGTCCACTCAGATACCATGCTTCTGAATATCTTATGGATTAACTGGTGCACAAGAAAAAGGTGGTGTTTTCATAGCTTGATTTCTTTAAGCAGGTTACTGTATTGTTTAGTTTCAAGGAGAACAGAAATTTACCTAAGCCCACACAGAAATTCAGGCTTGAAAGCTGTACAAAAGCCATGACAAACAAACAAAAAGCTTATTTGGGAGATGAAGGAACATAATCTTTTCCCAGTGCATCTGCAGAGTAGACTGCAAGACAAATAGCAGTGAGGAAAAGATCAAATAACATCCCTCATTGCCTAAAACAAATAAATAATCTAATACCAAGGATTAAAGATCAGATTGTTTAATATATATCCCTTCTTGGCCATTGGAAGTGTACATGGTAGCGTTTTATGTGTAGCCTCATGAAAATTTGCCCCAAATGCAGGGTGCTCTGCATAATCACATTTCAGCTTTGAAATAGCTTTTGCTTTCCTATTCCAGGGCTTCCCAACACTGCCCTGGGAATGCCATTACTGCACCTACCTAAACAACAAAAAACAGAATGGAAAATAAACTCACATGGAGGAGAGGGGAACGGAGAAGCAGCAGCCCCAAGACAGGAAAATAAAACCGCCCCACACATTCAGACATGGCAGGTCTTGAGTTAAAGAGACAGTGCCAGGTGATTCAGTCATCATTTATGTTCTGTGGTTTGACAGCACATAATATTACTTGTTCTTTTGAATTAAGAGGGCTTTAATGGTATTTAAACCTCTTGCCGCCACACTGGCAACTTAAAATTCTGAAGCACGTTCCTAGCTTTTTTGGAAAGACAGTGAAAATCACTCCAAATGAAGAACTGGTGTTCAGAAGGAAACCCATGACTCCGCTCCTGATTTGGCTTTTATGCAATGAAATATAGACGTTTCCATTAATCTTTTTCTTTTTTTGGCTGTTAAGAACTACTGTAAAACTTACACCACCTTTATTATGAAGCACCAGACCTTTCTTCTTAAAGTTATTTTCCAATTAAATTAATGGGTATGGTAATTTCATCTGACGGCAATTTTCTGCAGTGAGATTTAAAAGAGTAACAGAGATAATACTTTCTCCAATTAAACATTTACTATATTGCATTTTTTGCTAATTCTCCAATTTCCAATCTTAATTAATCATGACAATATTCATTACCAATGTCATATGTTTATATAAATCCGCCCCATCACCCAAATATAATGTTCTTCACATCAGGCATATTTTCATTTTCTCCAATCAGACACGCAAAGGGTTCAAACTGGGAACTTCAGGACAATCCTACAGAAGAGGTTTGAGCTGCTCACATTGTCTTGGTGTAAGACCAGGGTCTCAGAGCTGCCACACTCCCATTTGTGTCCAGCATCTGGAGCCAGAAGTTGCCAAAGAAGACATTAGTCTTAACTTTTAACTCCAGGTGAGTAATCAGTCAAGGCTTGGTCACCTTCACCTTTACCATACCACTGAAAACTGGCTTCATTTTACCTTTTTTTTTAGTATTCCATTATCCCCTGTCTGTTCTTTTTCTCTGTTTAGTACTACTCCCTTCCTAATTTATGACGACGCCCAAGAACATGGATGGACACCCTTTGGGTTCGTTCCCTATTTTTCCTGTTCATTTAATTTCTTTATTAAACATTAGTTTCTTTTCCCTCTACTTTTATGGCAAGCTCAAACCTCCACACTAATCTCCAAACACAGCAGATGGTGTGGAAATTTGGACTCAAGCCTGTGAACAGCTTCTCTTTCTCTTATGGTCCAAACTAAATGCCCTGATCTGGCAGGAATTCAGAAATCCAAACACGAGCACTGATCCCGCAAGGCTTCAGCACGTATCGCACTGCAAGGAGGCAAACGGGCCGTTTTGCTTCCACGGACCTGCTCCCACATTCAAAGTTAAGTGTATATCTAAGCTGCCAAAGGGAAATTAAAGTCAGAGCTCTCTTTCACTCATGCTAATGCCTTATTGCTGGAACAGCATCTCACCTTCTGCCCAGGGACCAGGTCCACATACAGATGTCGTTCTGCTCAGGTCCTCTGCTCAGGTTGTACCCGGAGCCATTCAGCTGCAGAGAAGGATCAGGGCCTGCATATGCACAGTCAGGACAGAGCTGTCACAGCTGACAAGGAAGCATTGCGTGGAGTTGACCTTACCTCCAAAGGTTGTTTTGATTTTTTTCTCCATCTGGAGGGCAATGCTAGGGTCTAATATTTATCTGAACATTTGGGTGAACACTCAACGCTTTGTCAGGACTCGGTATGAATACTGAATTCTGAAGAACTTCAAGTGTACCATGAAACTGGAAAAATTCAGCTGCATGCTGAGAGGGGTGGCTGGGATGGAGGGTAAGGTCATAACCAGGAGTGATAGAAACTATAAATCTTGAAAAATTGTTGTTTGACCAACAAATATTCTTCCCTTGATGTCCATTAAATTTTACAGTGCTTGAAAACTCAGAAGTAAATGTGTTTCATGCAGCCCAGCCTTGATGGTAAGCACTTGAGGGGGAAAAAAACCCTTCAGGATGATGAAAGGCTTAAATCTAAACTCAGATGTTTCTTCTTACTTAAAATCATGCAAATTCAGAAAGAACTGACCACTGTTGAAGGGAAGGAAAATTTCTCCAGGAGACAAATGCCAAAGCTTCTTTGTCTGAGCCTGGCCAGAGCCTGGGAACCCAAAACTGTCTGGAAGACCACTGGCCAAGGCGTGGTTTATACCCCACTCTTGTAAAGGAGGAGAAGAGGTAGGCTGGTAAAGCTTTTAAATACCTCATTGAGGGAAGGCAGGCTCTTGGTTTCCCATAAAGGCACTATGCTTAAGAAAACATCACTTCATTCAGACAATCCAAATTTCCACTGTCCACAAAAGTAGCTGTGATGAGACAGCTCTCACAGAGCCTAATTCTCCATGTGCTATTGACCTGAATAGGGCAGGAGATATGATCTGGTCTGTTGGCACCTATCCTCGTGGCTGTGGGTAAAAGGCTCCAGCTGGGATTTGCTCCAGGAGCTGCAGTGCTGTTAGGTAGGTTACCAACCACAGCAAAATTGTGAAGGTCTGTTCCTTTTCCAAAGCCAGTCATGGGCAATTGTTATGCTTACTGTTAAGGATCTCATGTGAGATGCGCTTTGTCCTGGGCTCCTTGGCCACAAGTCGTCTGAAAGGGTCAGGGAGCAGCTCTGCTTTCATGCAATGTTTTCAGAAAGAAGATGATACTGCTCAATTCCCCTAGATCCTCCAAGTCTGCACTAGCTGTTGATTAGCTGTGTTAGAGACACGGACGGGAACTAACAAGTAAGGCTCAGTGTCGATAAATCTGAGGCAATTTTGGCTGAAGAGAAGAAAGTAGCTAGAAGACAATTCGATTTAGTCATCTTTGACTGACTACTACCTTCTTTGACAGCAGCCTGCAACCTGTGGGGGCTTATATCTCCACCTGCTGCTCAAAGTCTATGTAGCACCAGTTACCTTTTTCTTTTCTTTTACTGTGTCTGAGCTGTGGCCCTTTCTTTCATAAACAAATGTAGACTCCTGACCAATTTATAGCCTACAGCCATAACTGAGGGAAAGCAGGTATGAAAATCACACTGGAGAGGTAAAGATGAACCCTGGTCCTACCAAGGAAAATCATTAATCAACTAAAGAACAGAAGTTAACATGTAGCTTGCCAAAAGCATTTGAGATTTCCATTTGGCTCTAAATAATAAAAGGCTTCACACAGTTTCCAGCGCCATCACAACTATGTAATTGGATTTCTACAAAGGTTTCCACGTTGTTATAAAGTCACCTATTCAATTATGTCAGCAAACATATGTCTCAGCAGATATAGGAAGCCCACGGTATTAGGAGCTCTGTGGATACACAGGGATAGAGCTGCCACTTAGATCTATCCAGAAACTGAGCTGGGCAGTGTTAGCTCTTAGAAATGGTATTTGAGCACTGGTCTAGGAATTGTGCTGACTGCTTATCGGTTTCCAGAGCGAGTTAAAGTGTTGATGTTGACAGGTAAAGCCCCGTTAGAGTCTCATATCTCTCCCTTTGTCATGTTACTGGAGCTATTGGCAGCAAGGGTGACTCAAAATGAAGTCCTACTCATACAAAAGAGAAGGGTTATCTAGCCAGAGGGAGGTCGTTAATTTGTTTCTGCCCTTAGGCCAATAGATCCAGTCCCTTCACTGGTGAAAGGCTGTGATATTACACTGATTTTGTAACTGCAAATGACAGAGAAATGTGCAGAAAAACTAGGATTCGGGTCTCTTTCTCGATGACTTTCTGTTACAGTTTTCCAAGTAGGACTCAGATTTCTAGGTTTCTCCTGGTTTACATGTCCCTGAAAAATCTCAAAAGCAAGAACAAGCAGAAAACTGGCTGAAGTCTGAGAAGTAAAAAAAAGAAACTTTTATAGCCCTCTTCAGTTAAGGTGCAGACAGCAGTTAACCCTAAGTTTCCCTCCCCTTGCACATAAGGGGTCATGGGTAATCACTTATGACTAATTGCACACTTGTGTCAGGGAGATGGCTTTTCACATCTGGTTCAGATAATCCCGCAGTCCTGAAATGTTCTACCAAATGTTGCAAAAAAATACAACCTGTGCAGTATAACAGCTGGTGGATGACCCGAGCCTGCAGACTGACACCTAATAACACATTTGCACCCTGCAAGAAGATCTTATTACAGCACGGTCATTTTACATGATGAAGGATTATCATCTTCAGGATGAGAATTCCACCTTTAAAGGGGAGCTATAAATGTTCGAGGAAATGCTGACTGAAGAACTGACCAATGTGCTATAAAGCCAAATGCCAGACTTGGGGAAAGGGGTCAGGACAGGGAAAAAGATCCTCACTATAAAGTTTGAGTAGCAGCTTCCCAGTCAGGGGTCTGAACTTTCTGACACATCCACAGCTTCAACCTGCCCCATAATGTTTTTTCATAAGGCACCCCCTACCCACCTCAAATGTCTTCTTTCTAATCTCTCACAAAACAGTTTTGTCAGAAAGATTCAGAACAATTAAATGTGACATTTCAGGTATATGAAAATGGGAAAAATAACTTTTTACTCCCAAGAAAGTAGTGTTGCAGATTGTCAAATGGCTTCACCAAGATACCCTACACTTCATTCACAAGCACTAACAACAGTCTTTCAGTCCACTCTCTCAGTGGTTGTAATTATTCATTAATAGTGAATTAATTAGCTCTCAGTAAAGTTTATAAACTTTGTGTTTAAAAAGTTTGATCTGTGTATGACTTCTGTAGGTATAATACAAGCAATATAAGATGTGGTATGCTGTCCCATCACAGACTGCTGAGTTTCAGTTCATAGCACAACTGTCATTACAAACATTACCTTCAGAAAAGTGGCTCTCTGCACCAAAAGCACTGAATCCCAAGTTAAAACTGTATTTATATAGATAATATATTCAAACACGTCTAAAGATTTTGTACTGTATCAGGAAGACAAGTGAGAAAACTAATGGGAAGTATGACATCTGTGGGGTTTTTTACCTTCAAGGCCCCAAATGTTCAGTCTAATGATGTGGGTTTTGTATATTCAATGAACTATAATCATAGTGGATGTCTACAGCAGAAGTATCTCCAGAAAGGTTAGTATATGTGGTTCTGTATTGCACATGATATAGTGAGCTGCACAGTTCAAAGCTGCTGTCCCTTTGTGTGTGTAATCTAAGAGTAAATTCCAACTGACCTACAAAATCAGTTGTTGACAATACACTAGGCCTCACCATTTTAAATACTTTTAAAAGAGAATATAAGAGCAGATGTATAAAATCATGTACTGGTCAAGAATCATGGATTTTTGGAAGTGAGAGAAAATAATGTGCAAAAACTCTTGCACATTAGCAATAAGGTAATAATAATAATAATAGTGAGTCAAAATAATGTCAAAATATAGGGAAAGACAAAAACTGGACTTTTCTACATCGAATTCCAGAGAAAAAAAAGTAGGACAGAGAAGAAAGAGAAATTAAATAAATCACAAAAAGTGAGACAGACATAGTATTATAGCCTTCAGTTCACTCTACTCTGTGTTTCACAAAAGAGTCCTGGTTATAAAGGTTTTGCTTGTGTTGCAGATTAGGAAGGCATGTATATAAAAATATAGCAAAGCCTGAAAGACAACCTGATCTGGCTTTAAGTACCCAAATTGCCAAGCTGTTGTTCAGGGCACTGCATCCTCAACAGTATGAGTTCAGCCTTGGCACATATTGCCTAAATATCCCATTTACCTCCCTGGTGTTCTTCTAGAAGGACCCTGCATTCACCTTATCTGCCTGACACCATATGAGAGTACCACAGGAGAGTTGTGATTGCAGTGCACCTGGCAGGTCCTGTCTCCAGAGAAGGACAAACTCAGGTCTATACTGGTATATATCACAGTCCCAGAGTGTCTCATCTGGCATGCACTGAGGCTTACTTAAGGGCGCACCAATTTATGGGCTTACATTCACACAGTTTGGACAAAAGACAAATTTGGGTTTGAGTGCAGGTCTGAGTCCCAAAATACAAAGTCAATATAGTCAGCAAGACTCAAGTGAGCATTGGAATAAGGTAAGATCTCCTACTCAAGGTTGGATTTATTACTTAAATAAAAATTTAAAAAACAAGCAAACAAAAAAAAATCCCACAAACCAAAAAACCCACACACCAAAACAGAGGCAAGGTTCAGTCTTTTCTGTTAAAAAGTGTGGAGTCCAGACACAACTCTTTGGTACTATTCTCTGTTTTCATGAGAGAGCAATTACATTTAAATGCAAAAGGTTCCTATTTGCTATGCCAGAAACTGTTTCATGGAACTGGAAGACCAGTCCTTCTAACCAGAGGAGAGGGATCAATATCTGGTGAATGATGCTTCCTTTACAAGAGCAGTAATATGACTCTTGGAAAAAAATTATGCGCTTTTTTTTTCTATTAGTATAATCAAGTATAAATTCTACCGTTTCAAAGATTTGCTGTTAGAAGAGCCAAAATCATTGCAAAAACATTGCTCAACATGGACAAAAGTAGATCTCCAACACACAACTGGAAACCTACATTAATGAAACCAGCTGGGAGTTCCATACATCCCCCAGCACATGGGCTGTGTGTTCCACAAATCGCGAACTGCAGATGTAGGATAAGCCCTAAAAAGTTTATGTTAGGTGAGAGTCCACTTTATGAGTAGTACTGGCAAGACTCCACAACTCAAATCAGTTTTGCATAGTGAAATATACTCCTAGAAACTAAACCCAGCCCTGAAGTATGAAGCAGTTTGTCGGAGCTACACAAGATAGACTTCTAAGCTGAACAGCAACCTCTTGTACATTTTGCTAAGTTAACAATATAACAAAAAATAGCTTTTAGAAAAACAATAAGGAAAAATTAGGAAAAAATTGTAGTAGTTATATAATGTAACAAAAATTCCTGCAGTTGGGACCATGTTCATAATCCCATCCCTGCTAAGGCAGAACACGCTGGCAGCTCCGAAGAGCGCACGTGCTTATTCATATCATATTGTGCACTGTATGTCTTATTCATGCTAAAATATTACATGTCTCTAGGGCAAATAGAACTTGAAAGGCCATGAAGGGAGTAGCTCTTCAGGTTTATTAAAGCAGAAGGCTGCATGCAAACACGATAGACCCATTACTAGTACCTAATTAGAAGAGCCTCTTTTAGTACTTTTCACATTGAAATATATCAGAGGCATAGGTACATCTTGGGTTTACAAAGTCTAAAATCACAACATATCACAAGATATACTAAAATTTAAAACACTTTTTTTGTCTAACTACTGTAAAATATTATTTGGCTTTCTTCTGATCCTGGAAAGTCAATGCGAGAAAAAAATACACTTCTAAAAATGATTTAATGAAGAACCTAATGATGGTTTAATACAAAATTATTACAAATGGGTGTGAGGACTCTGATTCCTGTCACTTTCTGGAATTATACGGGTAAATAATTCCATCGCTCACTGTGGCCTCTTTATGCTGCTCCAATATAGCAAAGACAGCATAAATTGGCCTCTAGAAATTCCTAGAGTTCAGGAGTGGCAGAGAGCCAGTGCAGGCAGAGCCATGGTGCCCTGCTTCACCGGCAATCTGGGAGGATGCTGGTGGGAGTGGCCATTTCCTGAAACTGCTCTAATTTGTGCCCTGGAGTGGTCCAGACTCCACTTCTGGCCTGTGTTTTCTTCTGGCACGCTCTGCTTCCCAGAAGCAGAGATCCTGAACCCTAAAACGGCAGTGCCTGCATTTTAGTTGGAACTAGGAACAACTTCTTGATCTCACCTGTGTTTTCCCAACTTGAATCCACAAAAGGAACTTTTAAGAACGTTTGTGAAATCCAGAGACAGGCTGGAAAACTTCAAAAAATGTGCCTAAGTCCCAGTGGATGTTCTCCTGTGTTGCCTACAACCATGATATACAATTACATAAATGGTAAAGTACAGCTTGAAAAACCTCTCAGCCATATGCTCCTTGCTGAGCTGATCAGGTAAAACACAGATTCAGGTTCATGTTCATCCTTCGAGTTTTGTTTAGTGCTATTATTGAATAGGTTTAACATGGTGTCCCCACCCCTTGCCTTAAATTCTGGGTACTCTTGGCGGGTAGATTGGGTTGCTGGGGGAATATTTGCAGTGGAAGACAGAAATTTTTCCTATATATTCCTGTTGAGACCTTCAATAAATTAAGTTGGTGGTTTTGAAGTTTTTCTGCCTACTTGCTACCATAAGTCTCTAAATAGAGCCTCTATAGTTTTTTCTATATAACCCATCTTAGTGTTTATAAGGTGGTAGAAGTTGTGGAACTTACCTGCAGGCTTGCCAAGGTCAGTGTATGAGCATAGCTCTGCTTTATTAGACTTTGGAAACATTCCCATTTGGAGGTTCATTTTCAAATGTATAAATCTCAGTTGGTAAAATACCATGACCTTCTAGCAACTTCTAAGCAAAAAATCTACACTCACCTCATACATCAGCATAAATCTAACTCATATCACCTTTTATTCCTCCTCCTTCCACAGCTGGTCCAGCATTCAGTGGGAAACTGCTGAGTTTCACATCTCAGGGGAGCACTTTGCTTTGCAGTGGTTGCCACCGTACCAGTGTGGCAAGAGCCATTTTTATCTCTGTGGGTTTTTGCCAGGAAAAAAAAAAGATCCTAAAATTATTCTGAACTCCCAGAAATAATTGCTATAGTAAATAATTCTGAGTTATAGAAAGTATGGTAAAGAATTGCTCTATTTCTTCCCCTTGCAACTGAAGGCAATGAGAGTTTCATTTTCCTACGTGATTTCTACAGAGTTGCTACAGAGACATTACAAGAAACTTTTAAAAAGAACATCTAAGGCCAGTTTTATTCCAGCAGGTGCAGGGAGATGCAGTTTGCACCTTCATGCATGATCAAGGACTACTGTTCTCTGTGAGGGCTCCTCTCTCTACCGAAGGAAAATCACACAGCACTTCCACTTCTTCCCACACTTTAAAGCTCCCCTGAACTCAGAGTCATCCCCAGAGAAGCTCCAGGACCACTCAGAAATCTTCCTGGGGGATGCACAGAACAAGCCTTGAATACTGGTACCAGCCAGCTTGGCTTAGATGATCCTTATCTAAGCCAATTCCACTAACTCTTTGGATTGTGGCAGCCACCCAGAGGAGGAAATGTTGCAGGCACATGCATACTTACTCAAAAATCCACATCATGTAGAGGTCCATGTTGGTGGGTGTTCTTGTCAGGGGTGTGCTCAGCCAATTCATATCAAATGCGACTGATAATGTGTAAATTCTACCAAGTTGCCTCTTGGGCTTGGGCTTTTTCCCTCCTAAGTCTTGAGGATGAGGCTAGAGCCTACCTTTAATGACTGATTCTTTTACACAATCAGGTAAAAATATTGCCCAAAACCATGGAAGAGGTCTTGTATTTTTTTTTTACTTCCAGAAATATAGAAACAAAAAAAGAGGGAAAGAAGGAAAGAAAGACTCATAAAAATGGCAGCTAAGCAATACAACTCAAATGTCACATTTACAGCCTCGTTATTGTCAGCTATAACCCAACAAGTGCTTCAATCCTTGTAACTGAATCTGCTCATGGCATACTGTAGGCTACATTCATTCACAGTATTGTTCAGTGCAAAATATATGCTTTTACTATCAATACAACTGTGAAAGAGAGGATGAACGTGAGCTGGGGAGAAAGGACCAATAAGTCTAATAAATCTCCAATGTAGAAACTATTTTTATTCTATTTTTCCACAGCATTCAATGTCCATGCCTGCAACTGTACTACAAAGAAAAAAAGTTGGGGAATAAAAAAGGGAGACAGGAGAAAAAGAAACTAAAAAAAGGAGGCAAAGTAAGACAAAATAAAAGCAACTGGAAGTGCAGAAACCCAAGAAAAATAGGAAACCATGGAAAGGCAAGCAAGCGGGAAAGCGGGCAAGTGTAAGGCTTGTATGGGAACTGTTACAGCCAGCGTAAAGTCTGGTCGGTAAAAGTGTCTGCAAAGATACTTTTAAATCTTTGTGGCTGCAGAGAAACTAACACTAAAAGTGATGATGGGATGGGAGCAGGTGAGTCCATCAGCAAGAGCTCTTGCTCTTAACAGTTGGGGCTCCTCCGCCCCCTGCACCGCAGCCCGGAGCCAGCCCCGGCTGCCCCCAGCTCACTGCCCGCCCACCAGCCCCACGCAGCCCAGTCGCTGCTGGGGGCGAGAGGAGCCCTGTGCACACAGGCACCAACACTCGATCAGAGAGTGAAACCTGCAACCAAAGCTGTTCAAAGCATTCTTTTCTGAAAAGCTTTTCTTTTTAAAAAGTCTCAGAAATCCAAGTCCCTTGCACCATTATATTTCTTCTGCCTCCCATGAATGCTAGGGTATACTCAGCCAGTGTTGTGCTGAGGAGTGCACTCCTACTACCTTGAAGGAAAAGATTAATTTAAAGCCACCCAGAATTCCCTAAAATCAAAATACTCTCTGGCTATTACCCTGTCTGAAAGATTACAGTCAACTGCTCAAGAGCAGTATTACAGATACAAAATAAACAATAGCATACGCTATTAATTTGTTTATGAAATGCCATGCACATTTTAGATGTTCAAAAAAGACCAGTTCCTACCCGAAGCATCTAGTTCATGGCGTAATGACAGCACACTGGATAGAAATGAAAGCAAATGGAGAAAGCAAACAGCAAGAGAGGCACCATTAAAACACAAGCGAGACATTCTACATTGGCTAGGAGTAAAGTGGGAGACAGAATAATAGCCCTTCTAGCACCGAATCTACACAGCTATTAAAAGAAAGCTTTTAATTTAAAATCAGTTCAATTCACCATAGTTAAATCTTACCGAATTACGGAATTGTACAAGTCAGATATTTGTGTGCGTGCTGCTACTTGTGTAATTTACACTCCAGCCCTAAGTGATTACTGGATCAGCCAGCTGACATATGGGAAATATTTGCACAGAGCTGTGACACGGGGAAGTTTGTGGTTTAAAAAAAAGGGGGGGGGGGGGGAAGGTGCTGTTAGTATGGAGACTGTGCCACTCCAGCTGAGTGAAGCCAAAGTTTCACTTGGAAGATTTCCCACCAGAACTTCCATCCTCTCAACGGTGTTAGCAAGAAAAGTCTTTTGCATTCATAATGCTTTGCTTTCACAGGAAGAGAGACCTATTGCTGCAGAGCAGCAAATGCATCTCTCTCTCTAATAACCTACCTATTTGAAGAAGTATCACCAATGGAAATATTACAAAATGAAAATAGAGTTGTCAGAGGAACTCAGATGTTGAGTTCTACTTATGTCTGCAGGGTCTATTTAAGAGGAGAAAACTCAGCTGCTCTTGCTGGTAGTGCTGGCGACATATTCAAAAGTTTCTTTTCCTTCTGAGTCCACAACGATACGCCACCCCGCTACGGTGCCAGGGAGTGCCGCAGCATTAGCAGTGCCATTTCTAAGCGAGGCTCAGGATCAAGCTCGTCCCGATCACTGATCACTAACAACTCCAGGTAATTTTTTCCACAAGTCACCTCAAGTTGCAAGTCCTATCTAAATACACACTGTGCAGTTTAAGTTCTCCCTCCTGCCGCTCTCTGGGCTGCTTCAGCTGGAGATGTTTGCCGTGCTCAGCGCCTGCCATGCTGCAGTTCGCTGCTACATGCTGTTGAACTGATGCCATGTTTCGGTTCATAAGTGGCTGGCTTTCAGTGGCGGGAGAAGTAATACACATTAACACATTGTATAAACGAGCTAGGCTGTAAAGCTCTTTTAAATCCACCTGAATGATAATTGCTTATATAGAAAAGGAAAGAGAGTTCCGGTTTAGTCTGTCTTTTCTGGTGTTATTACCCCAGATGCTGGGTTGCGCTGCAAACGATGCGAAACCTTGTACCATGAATTACCAGCTCATTTACATGCTTTGGGCCTGATCCTGTCTGATTTAGTCAGCTTCCCTCACCAGGACAGCCACAGAGAAAGGTGCTACCAGCCCTTTAGGTTATGTCTGTGCCCGACAGGTTTTTGCCGTTACGGAATCAGTTATAAGAAACGGCTTCTCCTCGCCTGACTAGCTTTTAATAGTCAGAAAACTGCTCAAAATTCTTCCAGTGTTCTTCATGCTTTTTTTAAAAAAAAAAAAAAAAAAAAAGATTTGACACTTCATATATGAGATGAACCAAACCAATTCATGGAAATGTACATCCTATAACTAGGGAAAGTATTTTGTTACCATTGGTGTTACTAGCTTATGAGAACTGACAAGATCACAGCCCACGGTGGTGTGGCTAAATGCCTGCAGAAAGAAAAAGGCTTTTGTAAGTTTGCTGGAAAGAACCTACATGCAGCCCTGACTTCTGACTGCAATGGTAGAAATATTCTACTTTCAAATGTGAATCAGAAAAATATTGCTAACATATTTCTCTCCATCAGCCAAACGATTTGTCTTATAAATACGCTTTTTTGCTAATTCCTCAGAGGATGACAGCTGGGTGGTAGATTTATACAGCTAAGAAAAAATTTTGAGAGGAATCCAAACATTTTGAGGCATCTGAACTTTTCCAAACTTCCAGACCTTTAGAGCTTCATTCCTCACTACTGAACACACAGTAGTTCCTCTAACAGTGTGTCATTAGATCTTACCATGCAAAGAAAAAAAAAAAAAAGAAAACCACCCAAACCCTGCATCTTTAAACTGCTGGGTGCTGGGAATGGAAATCAATAATATTTTGCAATTTTATCTAAGGTAAGAGTCTAAAATGCATTATTTCTGAACATTCAATGATAGAGCTTTCATTATCAAGGATATTCTTTCAAGACTCTGAAAATATGAGCAGGGGAAAAAAAAGAAAGATTGCTTAGTCTTTGACACTCTTTTCCCCTTAATTCTTAAAAAATAAAAAATGGTAAAGTTTGTTAATCTTTTTCCATCGGTTTCTTATAAATAAGGGAGGAGCCAATGGAGAACATGGTGGTGTGAGGCAGCTCGGTACTAGAAACCATAAAGTACTCAAATTCAAATTTCTAATGCAGGATTTCAGAGAGCTTAGGAAAAGTTATTAGTTACCATTAGCAAGAGAGTTTTGAAAAACAAACTGAGACATCTTCCTATAAACTGAATAATTGGGATAGATATGCACACATGCACACATGAAAAAGGGAAATAAAAACTGAGGAAATTATCACTGCATCTCTGGCCTCAGTGAAAAGAAATATTAAGATAGATGTGGAAGAACCAAAAGATGACAGGATCTCTAAGTAAAAATCACCTGCATTTAATCTGAGCAAATGCAAAGAAATACATTTGGAGCAAAGAAGACATACTGAATAAGGCCTTTTAAGTGGTAGCTCCAGGCTCCTGGAGAAGGGCTGACAGCTTGAGGTAACATCTGTAAAGGGGTTCAACACTGTCTGTGACACATATTCAAAACTACCTTAGGAGGGACAGGTTGCACAGTGGTCAAGCATGGTCACAGCAGAGAGAGGCATGCCCAGACCGACTTCCATCAGCCTAGCTTGGGTACCAAGAGCAGCTAAGCTCTGAAAGCACGGACTTTAGTGCAGGCTGTTCAAGCACAGCTGGGGATCGGGCTCTTTTCTGGAGTGTTTGGAGTTCCCATCCTCTGTTTTTCTGCTACTGGTATCCAACTAGATTGATAAAATTAACAGATTTGGCCAACAATACTACAATCGCTTCTCCAGCTTCAGCCAAGTTCAACTATTGGTATTGATAAGACAGCAGATATGCACAGTATAAGAAGTTCAGTACTAGAAATAAAAAAAGGAAGGTAATCATGGAAGAGCAAGAGAAGTTCCTTGACTAAGGATTGACAGTATAGCCATTTTCCGCAGATTTCTGGCTCTGAAGTCAAACAGCAATGACAGACATACATCAAAAAAGACAGGCATAGTCCATATAACTCTTATATTTTGTATCCTTAAAAATACCTTGCAGTTTTTACCATCAGTTTTAATTCCTGTCCTAAATGCTGTGTAATTTTGCTATGTGCTTTTAAGCGGCAGCCATGTTTTGACACAGTATCGCTGTATTCCAAGCGTGAGAAAAATCAATGCGCTACTGTTTAAGTGGTCTGTAGACTGCTTTGAGAACCAACCAGCAAAAGCGCTCTGCATTTATTTCAGTATTTATTGTTATTGTGCAGAGGTGGCTATAAAGTCTGCAGGAATTAATTCCCCACGTGTGTTTGATCGCCGGACTCTGTGCGTGGACAGAGAGCACCTCTGTCCAATTAGGAGCCTTGCAAAAGAACATGGCAGAGGTATCCACTCCAGGGATTTTGTTTTATTTACTTTGCTTCTTAAACAGAAATATCAACCAGTTTTCCAATGCTGAACTGGTCCTGACAGCTGGCCCCCATCACATGGGAGGGCAAAAGAAGACTTTTTTTTTTAAATATACACGACACTAAGAACTGAAACATATGAAAGTTCCTCTTTATCGATATCGGTAATACACATATTATGTACATGAGCAATGTGCATTTCATAAAAATAACTAATATTTAATTTCCTTAACAAATACATATTTTTCAGTTACATCTGGCTAGGGATACACAATACTGAGAACATCTCAGATCTCCTGGATTTATTCAGTTACTGAGCCACTCATAAATTATATATTCCAAATCCAGACTGAAACAGAAACTCTGCAACATGCAGAGATGTGTGACAGCACATATCCCATGACTAGCCCAAGTTTTTTGCTGGATTTTAAGGAGTTTTACCTCTAGCACAAACATGCATTGCTATTAAACTATGAACACTCATTTAGTACAGATTTTTAAGCGAGTGCATGCCTAGACAATAGTCCTTAAGAAAACTGTAAAATGAACATATGACTCATCCTTCCACAACTATTAATAAATGCTACTTGGTGGCAAGCGACTTCTCTATGCCTCTGGTAGGAAATTAACAACATTAAAATGAATACACTTATTAGAAATAATTATTTTTCATTTAAAATATTTAATAGAATTATCAAATATGCATAAAGAAATCTCACATGGTAACTCAGCCTGCTTGAAAGGAAAATTTATTTTTTTACTCATCAGATGATCTCCAAGCCTGGGCCTTCAAAACAACTATGTTGAATCTGTTTTGTTACTCCATAAAAGTTTTTCAATAATTTGAATTCTTTTCCATCCCAAATCAGAACAAAAATTCAAATCAAGATAATTTTTAAGAAACAGTCTACATTAAAAATTCATAATAAAAAGTTTTCTTTTGCTTCCAGAAAGATCAGAAAGATATTTCAAATATTCCAAAACTCTTCTTTAAAAAAAATCACATTAGGAGACTTAACTAAACTGTATTTTTCTCACAGACAGCTTCTGTTTCCACAAGCTGGAATTTTCTGATGTAATGTGTTTCACCAGAAAATTCCTAAGTCTTCATTATTTTAACTTTAGTATATTTCAGACTATCTAACCATTTCTAATGGGCACACTTAAAAAGAATTAGTGATTTTATTCTTTTTTTCTTGACGTTCTGGGATCATTGCTGCACTAAAAGACTATCCTTCTAGGAGCCAATAGATTCCCTTGTCATGCCTGATAGTGTAATACTGTATGGCATAATTCAGATTTACAGATTTGCAGCCAATCATTGGAATACGGAGACTGGGTAGAAAATGAGCTGTTAATGGGGTGTTTTCCCATCCCAGATCCTAGAGGGTGAAAGCCTGGCACAGGAGAATAATGACAATGTGGTACAGCAGAAACATCTACTGAGTAGGGCTGTTACTTTCAGGCAAGATATTTTGACATTGGCTAGCACTCCTGAAGCACTGAGAGGATCCAGGAACTTCCCAGACCCTTGTTCTCCACAATCCATTCAGTAACTGATGAGAAAGGGTGCAGAGGATTCAAGCTATCACTAAAAATAGTGTCTCTGGACTGTTGGAAAGACTTTGTACAGTTTAAGCTCTTCCTGTGTGAATAGTAGTACTGTGATAAAGATACAGGTAAACCTCTACATGAGTCATGGGAAGGTCCTCCAGTTTTGCTTTTGGTTTTTGGTTAGGTTTTGGTGGGTAGTTGGGTTTGGGTTTTTTTTAAAGTTAACAGTAAAAGAAATTAACAGTCTCATATACATGATTCTGGGTTTTATACCCAAGTGTCCACGAATCACTAGATATAATGGTGCTTAATGCAAATTTGAACGTCTCATGAACCTGTCAAAGATAATATCTTGCTTGTTCTCAGAAATTAAGCAATGTTTTTGCAATGATAGGAATGTAAATCAATGCAGAGAACAGAGCAGGGGCATTCTGATCACACAGAGCAAAGGATGGGTTGCCGTCCACCCTGGGCATCCATCATATGAATGTAAAGAAACTTAAACTCCAGTATTAGAGACAAATAAGGAACATCAAACACTTAGTGACCAGCCCAGATCTTCATCATCTATTGTCTTTTTCTCTGACTCTTCTTTTCTACCTCTTTCCTCTCCTGCTTTCACATGGTCCTTCCATATCTTTTTGCTATTCCCCTTCATTAGCACATGGCTGTTTATTAGTTTGCTGCAAAGATATTGCATATATTCAGTTACAGGATATCAGATACCATAGGGAATTATTTTCCTTCTACAATTGTCATTTCTATAATTTCAGGTAGTTCTTGAAGATAGACTTTCATTTGTGTTGTGGGTTGCACAAGTTAAACACCTACCTTAAAATATACATGTTAAACATAGTTACTACTATATGATTGAGTTTTGAGTAACTTGTTCAAAATCCCATCTTATATCTGTACTAGAGCTAGAAAATGAACCTAGATTGGCCAAATGAAAGCCCAGGGATTTAACTAACCTGGTCAGCTTTCTTTTACAGTGATAAACAGAAGGAAAACCCAGAATTGGATTCCATGTGAAACCTTTAAGAGATTAAATCTTTAAATCTTCATTTTTCCATTTGCAAAGTGCAGCTGACAGAGAACAGTTCATACACCCATGTTTCTTCACGGTCTAGTACTCCAGAGAGTAGTGACAACTCTAGTGACAAATTCCTGTCATCTGACTGTCATCACCATCCTCTAGTACCTAAATATTAGCAAACTTCCTAGGAACTTGCCAAGAGATGGACCACATGTCAGCGGTAAAAACACTTGAGTGAAAGATTCACTGATTGCCTACTTGCTATATAGGGACCCCTTTAAAATGCAGGACTTCTGGAAAGAAATCCTGGACTCTTGCCTTTAAGCTGGAAAAACCTGTAAACCCTCTGACAGAAAGAGAGAGGCAGCAACAGATAAACAGCAGTAGGAAATTCCAAGATATTTTAAATCTTTTCCTGTCCTTTTTTTCCTCAAGAAAGAGCCTTATGTCTGACCAGGTTCATGGATACAGATTTTAAAATAGCTGGGTGACTTCCTGGCTGAGGGAAACAGAAAGATATAATTCAAGTTTATTGGCTGCCTAGCAGACATTACATTCTGTTTTCCTCTGCGCATTCACACAAGTAATTGCCTGTACATACACAGTCCTAGATGTGAAAGTTACATTCAAATTCACGACATGCTTGTTGTTATTTGGGTGCCCAGTGGTTTCAGGAAGGCACTGCATATTCCATCAAATCATACCCAGCTCTTCAGATAAAATACTACTATAAATATTAAGATACTTTACCACTCAAGAGCAGAGACTGAACTCACAGGTTTCCATTTCGTTAGTATCCATTTATTGCTGTATCATATACAACATTTGTAAAGAAAACAGTAGTTTCTCTTGTTTATTTTAATTTCCTAATTCCATTACCAGTCTTGGAAAACTGCTGACTCCAATCTCATGCAACGTCATGCAAAAGAAATTAATGTATCTTCCAAGGGTGTTGGAAGAACACAACTGTAGAAAACCCAGAAGAGCATTCTATTTGAAACAGGCTAGAAAGGACAAACCTACATGACTTCATGTTGTCCATAATGCTACACTTGTCCATGTCTCCTACTGCAGCATCTGGCCACAGTGTTGATTCTTGAGGTATGGTACACAATCCATGGAAAACACCACTGGGAGGGGGGACCAAAGAGTTGTCTTCTCTTTTCTGTGCTGCCTAGGTATATTTACTTGGCTTGAAAGCATCAAGATTAAACAGATTATCCATCTCTGCCTTAACTGTTCACTCCCAAAGCTATGCCCAAAGCCAATTATACAGAACCGTATAATGTAAATACCCCTGTTTATTCAAAAACAAACTCACTGCATGTCATTTATTTTTAGGAACTGCTAAGAATCACAAGAAAAGTCATCTTCGCCAAACATAGTCAAGTACAAAAAACGGTCGTATGAAGGCGTGAGTAAAAAAATGATAGAGTAGAATCTAAATCAGTCATAACATTTACAAGGAAACAGAGTTGATTAAAACATGACCTAGTCAATGCTTACAACACTTACATTCTCAAAGTAGCACTGTAATTAGTAGGAAATAATTCTAATGAGGAACATCCTTTAAAAAGAACCTGGAAATTGTGGAGGTTTTTTGATCACTAATAGCTAAACATCCTATTTGAATTCCTGATTCCCCAATTTTAACTCAAACAAAAGCAAGGATGGGATTCACTCACTGAACCAATTTTGTCAGGAATTATTCAAGAAAGGTTTCCTGTAACGGTCATTAAGGGTTTTGAGAGACCTTTCACGATCCCTGTTTCTCTCTTTTACCTCTGGGGGGAGGCACCTCAAGTAATATCCCAAAGGCAGTGAACACCAGAAGCTGGGTTGAAGAGATTTCACTTTGCTCTAGTAAAGCTGTGATGCTACATGCTTTTCCTTGCAGCAGAGCTCACAGGGGAAGCCTGTGTGAGGTCCCCCACAGTGAGGAAAGAAAACAGAAAATCTCTAGTTGGAAGGCTCTGTATGGACTCTAGGATCTCACATCCCAGTGAACGTGTCCAAATGACCAAACAAACTCACAGCTAGAAACATTAACATAATCCCCTCTTCCAAATACATTTTAGCAACATGTGGAAGCCAGTAAGTGGGTTGCAACAGATAAGTGACTACACATAACAAAATGAGATTCATCAAAATAGTTGTAACTGACTGAGAATGAAAAAAAAAAAAAAGAGAGAAAAAAGTTGGAGCAAAGAAAAGAAATTAGCACACTGAAAAGCAAGCATACTACAGCATGCCTGGTAGGTCTGGGTGGAACCCAGTTTATCTTACTTATATAAAACTTGATTTGAAAAAGGATGTCTGATTTCAGCAGAGCCTTCAGCCTTCACACGAACATGAAAAGGGTTTCCAGGAAACAAGCGGTAGCACTGCCTAGAGCTGGTATCAGAGAGCACAACATCAGAGTAGAAGCTTTCAGCTGGCAGAGAGACGGAGGGGAATAAGTCCTTGAATGACTAAGTCCTTGAATGAGTAACCTACCTACTTTGTACTAATAGGAGTTAGTACGAGAAAGCAGAGAATCAGGTCCATACCCTTCTGAAACCAAATTACTTTCAATAGAAACACACTAGACAAAAATGTATAGAACCAAAAGGGTGACTCACTGCTTACATTTGAGTTTATTTAAGAAATGCTTGTCTTACTTGCAGGGTTACATTTTAAGTAGGTGGTCTCTTATTTCTGAATGAATATTTACTTCCTTTTTTCAGGCAGCTACACAGCTTATAAAACGTTAAGGTTTGTTTCAAAGCCTTGCCATTCTGCACTGTTTAAATAGCACAGCTCTAGAAACCAACATTTTGAACATATTACCCACCCACATTACTAGTCATTAAATGAGCAGCTGTGTCCCAAGGCCTCATGCAGACTGGAGGAGCTTGGAGGATCCCAACTTCAATGTGGGATCTACTGACCCACATTGCTCCTCATCCAGTGCACTTACACAGGAGATGAGGCCACTGTTTCAAACACACCTCATCACCTTCCTTTGCTTCATTCTTTGTGCTTTTCACAGGGTGACCTTTTCAGTCACCTGCACATTTTCGTTTAGAGGTCTTTGTTTGTTTTCTGAATAGCTCATATTTGTGGCTCTCAAGCATGTGCCCTTTGACTCCATCTTCCCAAAGGACAGTCATTTTGGTCATACCTACTTGCTTTTCCTAAACCACAAAACAACACTCTGAGTCTCATGATAAGGTGGTTACTTCTGGAGCTGCTAAGCTCCAGACACACAGCTCTTTACATCTGTTGCTATTGTGTTAATTCTCTTTGGAGATGTTTTAATTCCCAGTGCTTATTTCTCTTTGAGCATAACTGAGATAGATTTCTTCCAGATTTGGTCAAATCAAAAGGACTTTTTGCTTTTTCCTCTCTTCAGGAATGATTTCCATGAGGTTTTAACTACAGGAAGCTACATAATTATTAAATGTCTGCTTGTATGGTTTGAGGTAAGCGAGTAACAGTGCTGAGTGCCACCAGACATACCTTTGGGTATCCCCTGGTCTCCAATAGGAGGGACACACCTTTCCAGGGGCACACAAGTCCTTCAAAGCTCCTGTATGATGCCTGCCAGTCCCACAGAGCTGTCTCACACACCCTAGGGAATTCTAATAACATGGGTGCTTGTGGCTGGGCAGCAGAACTGAGTTCTGTCATTTATATTGGGCTTTCAATATGCTATGCAAACAAAATAGCCTGAGGATCCTTCATCCCAAAGAGCGTACAGCACAAGAATTTATAGGTGTGAGACAATGGTGTAACATAACGTCTAATCATATTTATACCTTGAAGACCACTTAAGATGTGCTGGCCAGAAAATACCAGTCGACACAAACATTCAATGATTGGAGACAGCAGACACTAGACCGGAGAGCAAGGCAGTTCTTGACAGTGAGTGTGAATCTAAAGGGAAGGCTAAAGGAAACCTGCAGAGGAGCTGGATGGAGAGAATTTTAATAATTTAGAGGAAAGACAACAATAATCTGTGGTTAAAAAAGACTTTGCAATAACAACTTTCAGAGTTAGAAATCTCTCTGCAACTTATGGATACTTAAGATTTGAAAGCGTTGATTAGCACAGGTGGAGGGTCTCCATGGTTTTATGTGCTGTGTGTTATGTATAAACACACATATATAGAATGTCTTTTCTTCCTTGTCCTTCAGGCTCTTACAAATTAAACAGAAAAGAGAAAAAGATATAGATAACAAACAGATAACAATTACAAGTTAGGGGGATGGTTACTAAATTTTACGCTGAACAAATCCATAGTGGAACAGGAAATTGAACCCAATAGCCTGTATTCCAAGTCAGTGGCATTCCTAAAGCCTAAGCAAGAATAGCCCATCTCCCTAATACTGTTTTGTGCGTACGCACACATACATAACATATGTCTAAGACATTGGATTGAAACATGTAGCCTCTGTTCTTAGTTATGCCAAAGCTTTTCCACTTAAAGTTAAACATTATTTCCAGGTAGCTTAAATCATCACAACTATATTGAAATCAGTAATCCTTGTTAGCAATTATGTGTATAATCTTCAGACATCAAAGTTATGTTCAAGAGTACTAAACAAATAAAAATCTCATGTTCTGTGTCTTTGTTTGACTAAATAAGATGCAATAATATTTTTCCATTGAATAATACTCTAGGGAATTTTAAAATTATTAGGTTTAAGACTGTCATCTATCACCCTTCATTTTTCAAACAGGCTGACAATCTTTGGCTTGCACTGATTTCAACCAGAGCTGCACTCCCTTAGTTTGTATGAAAACTTCACACCCATGTAAACAGGGGAGTAACAGAGAAAATAAGTACAAAACCAGAGACCTAAAGGGACAGAACTGAAACATCTATATATTCCCAGTAATCAAAATTTGATCTCCTTTGTATTCAAATTGACGTTGAGAGGGAAATCTTGTCATGCTTTTGAACGTAGCTCTATTGGTAGCTGTAGAAAAGCTGTCAGAGGTACCTGGCCTTCTGCTGCTGGGTCACTCTCTTGTGGAAGATTTTTAGCCAGTTCAGCCTCCTACTAATAACAAACAGATGTACTTAATGCTACTGAATGTAAATATTATTCTAACACACTTTTGCCTAGTTTTCCATGAGGCCCTATTTTGAACCATACATGCTTGTGAATCCCCCTGCCCAAGGGTTCTGCAGGTGGCCTATCTCACAGTGCCATTAGAAAGTTAATTACCTACAAGGGAAGTTTAAACAAGTTGTTCCAAAAGCAGTGGAACTAATAAAGCCTGGTTTCCTACAGATTTGTGGCTTGCATCATTCCCCCCTCTGTACTGCAACAGTCCAAGCCTCTTTTCCATACTCCTTTGATAAATTCCCCTCCCCGCAATCCACACTGCCCTCCATCCCTCCCATATCCATCAGCTTCAGGTCAAGCAAGAGGCAGCACGCACCATGCTTGTTCCCAAACGTTGTGTGTGCTGACTGCTTGGCCAGGACATGTGTGCTGACACTTTTCCTTCCATAGGTGTACTAATGTCTTTCCTAGCTCTAGTTTTCTCACAATAAACAGGAACTTCATAATCTTGAAAAAACAGTGGCACTTAAATACAGTTAAAATTGGCCAACAAGTTCAGAAGTTTCTTTGGAAAAAAATCCTCTAATCATACTCAGTGAATTATTTTATTAGATACATTCCCTTAGAAATTTAGTCTAAGACATTCCCTCCTCTCAGATCATCTGTGTATATTTTCCCATTAGTTAAAAGGATGTTTTCTCTCTTATTCTTCTAACTAGTACCAAATCTTTGAGACCATTCCAATCAGTCTTCTTCATCTCAAAGGTAATTAGGGCTACAGAAAGATAAATGCACACCTCCCAAAATGTATTGATTATCATATAGCACTAAAATTAAAATTAGAATTTTAATTTTTCACTGCCACAGAGAATGAGATCACAGTCTGAACCACTCTCAGATACTTGAACTCTTCAAGGACCAAAGTGTTTTATTTCCTTTTGATAAGCTTGTCCCACAGCTCTCATAGCATCTTTCCTTCACTAAGCAATGGCCTGAAAGTGTAATTTTCCAGGACTTTCCACTCAGTCGTCCTTAGGACTGTTTGTGAATGCCATAGGTCTGTAACTTATACAGTGCGGGTTTCCTAGCCCCTCACTCACAGAGAGATTAGACTTTTACAGCAAAAAATAATAAATGTACCTCCTAAAATAACATCTGTGAATCTGGCCCAACTCATCCAAAGATGTTTTTCTATCACCCAGTAACTATAATATGCATGTATATTACTATCCCTGAGCTCTCTGGGCCAGTTTTGATTAATCTTTCCCCAGGACACAGAGCCTTCCAAGCCATGAATCATTTTGCTTGATTTTGTCTGCACTTTTCCATGTCAGCAGTTTTCCTGCCCCACCGCATGATGACAAGAGCAGCATGCAGCGTTTGTTGACTGCCAAGTGTTACGCTCACTGTCACACAAGTAGAAAAGGCAGTGGAAACAGATCTGCTTTGTTTAAGGATGTGCAGTAATTTCGTAGGCATCTCCCTGCTCTCTGGCTCCATCTATAGAAATACCAAACCTCCCTTCCCGAAATAATCCCCAAGATTCCCCACAGAGTACAGCAACATTTCAGGCAAAATTGCTTTACCACAGGGTAGTATGATACAGCCTACAAAAGCTTAAGTGGTGACTACACACTTACAACACCCTACTGTAATACCCATTTCTGTAGGTTGATTCCATCTGAAGAGCCTGACCCCGTAACATCAGAAATTCCCCGTGACATACTTGACCTCCCCAGCACACTTGCATTGCCCTCTTTAATGAACACACAGCTGCTAATGGTCTTTCCAATGCCCATCGGCTCCGTATCGGCCTTGTCCTTTGAATCTCTCCCTCGGTTGCCCCTATTTTGATGTGTTGCTGACTCTGCAGCAAAGCCACACCCTCTTTTCGGAGGAGAATATGTTAACTACTTTTTCATTACAATAGTCATTAAAGATCTATCATGAGTCAAGCCTTCGGTCAGGACTTTGTTTATTCTGCATGAGAGCTCCAATGGAACTTGTTCCAACTGTATGCATTCATCTTACAGCTGATGAGAGACAAAGGGAGAATTTTGTTTTGACCTTCCCAAAATAAACACTTTCAAGAAAAGAGATACAAAGTAAATAGTAAAAAGACTGTGAAATATTAAGAGGAAACTTGGAATGTCTGAGAAGATTACATAGTGTCTTCCTATTTCATGAGATTAATTTGTTTTCAAACCCCTCTTCAAACAGTAAATTATCAAATAAACACCTATTTCAGTAATTGCTTAGAAATTTAGAAAAAGAGGGATGAAATTACTAAAGAGAACTATTAAAGGAAAAGGAAGTTAAGGTTCTAATTCATTTTAAAATTGATCCTAGCTGAAGTCTCCACTAGGGTGTTGAATGGAAACACAGGGGCAGCAGCAAAGGAATCTAACGCAACAGCAAAGGGGCTCTCACTGCTCTGGGTCTGGAAGAAGGAGAGGTCCTGGGGTGGGCTGACTGCCCCAGCCAGGGGGACATTTACTCTACATGTCACAGTGTCCTGCTCTTCCCCATGCTCGGGCAGTTCATCTGGTTCTGCCCCCGCTGGCTTGTGATCCAGCGAGCAAACCGAGTGAAAGTGTTTTTCCTTGCAGTTTTTCCCTTCCCCTGTCCCTTCCTGCTTCTCCAAGGAACAAAGAGAGGCCTAGGAGAGGAGGAGGTGGGAAAAGAAATGAACACCTAGTTGTTCTCTGCAAGGGCAGGGATGAAGAAATAAACAACTTGCATTACTCACAGGAGGGGGTGAAAGGAAAGCAGAGCCAGTCTGGCCAAGCTGGATTTTCCTGGCTTCGGCAAACCCCTCCTGGAGGAATATATTGAGCCACCTCACACCCTTCGCTCCTTTATCTGAAACACACTGTCCACTCGCAAGCAGCGCTTTGCCTTCCCTCGCAGACCTACCTTTGACTGCTTCTTGTAGGTAGAGGAACAGAGGACCCAAAAAACCCAAGGTGCAGGCAGAGAGACTCAGCAGAGGAGGAAAAAAGCCACAGGAGTCGCAGGGACCTGGAAACTCCAGTGCCATCCAGGAAAGAGATGGGAATAGCCTACGCTGTTTGCAGAGAGGTGTCCTAGCTGTAAAGTTGCCAACTTTCCTTTTGACCTGCCGCAGAGTTACTTGTGCAGCTAATACACAGCAGGCTGGTAAGGGACTAAGGAAAGTAAAAATAATGTTTCTATTTACTGCACCAGACTCAAGACTTGAATGACAGAGTGGCAAACCACCAACACATAGTGGAGACTCGAGTAGTTTCTGCAGACACATAAATTGTTTGAATGTGTTTGATCCAAAACACATTACCAATTTGGAGAGGAAGCTAGTAAGGGCCAATTATGTGTCTTCTTGAAGACTTACATTTTAAACATACAATTTCATACACACAGAATATTCAGAACTCTAAATCTTTGCTTATCTTAAAGTGACTGAAAACCATAGGTTAGAAAGTGTCCACTCTAGAGCTCTGTTCTTTCAAAAAAATAATAAAAAACCTTCTGATGTATTTTACCTCCTTCTGCACTCAGTACAACTTAAAATTACCTTTTCAACTCTCCCATATTATCAGAAAGACTGCATACCACCACCTATTTCTTTATGCTCTCCAGTAACTATGCAAGGTAACAAAATGAGATCACAACCAATCTCAGAATTTTACATAACCCCCCAAAATTATGGAACATACTGTGACTAGTGGAAACTTCTGGGAAACATTACTCTCATATGCAATCACCAGATGACTGTACAACAGATTTATAACTGTATTAGGAGGGTAACTTGAAGTCCTAATATAACCATTGTGATGAATGATGATATTTGAGTTGTCTCGGAAGACAGCTTCCTCTTCCGCTGAAGATACATCACAGGGAAGGATTTATGGAATTCACTTTTCATTCAGAGTTTTCCCTAAAGCAATCCAGAGAAAGTAATCCACAAACTCCAGGTCAGATCTGAAAAACGGCAGCCCAATGGTACGTAGAGGGAACGCAAACTGAACAGGGACAACATGCTGGCATGAGTGTTGTGAGCAGCCTGTGTGGGCAGGGCACTGCCTGAACCGCCTGCTCTTAGGTCACCTTAGCCTCCCGAGTATCTTCAGCACCAGCCTCCTACGTCTAACCTCATTAGACACCTCCAAACTAGGAATCCCACGTCCAAGTCTCAGGCAGGGACCAAACAGCAGCCTGGTAGGCAAATGGAAAAACTCATCTCTCAGTCACCTTCTGCAAACCCATTCTTTGGCACCCGTATTCAGTGTCTGGGATGGCTCTGGCACCTGCCTTGAATTTGAAAATTTCTCTTCCAAAAAGCAGAGCCTGGAAGTTAGGCATAGACAATGCACAGAAACACTGAAACGCCTCTTTACCTTTGCTTATCAGTAGATAGATGACTTTGGTGTCCAGCTCCATTTTTTCAGACACAAATTAGGCATCAAGGACCTCAAGATCCACTGGTCTGTAATAAGATTAGGTCTAAAGACCACTGAGACTTTGAAAAACATGTCTCATGTTCCTACATCTCTGAGTTGACTTCTGTAAATTGTTTCCTTCAAACCATTTTGGAGACGAGCACATGTCAGAAGACCAAGCTGAATGAATTTGCATCCGTTGTGTGTGTCTCTCTCTCTGCACAGGTAGTATAAAGCGAACCCTCATTCTGTTAGAGACCCACAGATTTCAAATCTCCTCTCCTGCATGACCCTCATCACTGCTACTTTGTTACAGCATTGTCAGAGATCCCAATGTGGACCGAGGCCCTCTGTTTAACATTAGGATCCCATGCAGAAGCTTTCCACTGGCTGGCCAAGATTTACAAGACAGCGCTTTGACCCAACTCAGCCTAATAAAATCCACTGCCTAGCAAATGTTCAGACTTTATTACTGGACCCCAGTCTTTCATCAAAATATTGGTGTGCTTCAGCTAACAAGAGTCCATGCTAAGATCATCAACGAAGTACTTTCCAGAAAGAAAATTTCTTGGGAGTCATTTTGCAGTCTAGGGCCAGGATGAGGCAACTTGCAGTAGTAAAAAAGAAAAGCTTAAATGTAGCTCAACTGGAGCTGGCCAGTGACTGAAAGCTTGAACATTCACAGACAAAATCCTGGCCCTGTTAAAGGCAATGAGCAAAGTCTCACTGATTTCAGAGAGGTTTGGATTTCTCCCAGATGTACTCAGAAAAATGGTCAAAAAATCACCCTAGAGGCAGAGCCAAGCATTCACATTCCTGCTTCTGTAAAGAACCAAAATTCTCTCAACCCCCAGTGCATGAAACCACCCCCATATCTAATGTAATTGCATTTATCTTCAAAAGCATGGCAACTGGTCCAGAAAACGGATCAAGAGGCTTGTTAAATGTTAAACAAGTTACACTCTTCTGTCTCTCCCTTATGTTTCCTCCTGTTTATTTTTAAAAGGAGCTTTTTAATCCAAAAACCTAATTCCCATCCTGCGGTGTTTCAAGTGAGTGAGTTATGGGCATTACTAGGCCGATAAAATACTTACAGGATTTTTGAATTAGCTTTACCTTTTCTAAAATCATCAGTTCTTAAAATAAAGTAAGAAGAATATCCGGTGGAAATGTGTTTTATCAAAAGTAAAAAGAGTGCACCTATATTTAGTCCCATTCAATACAGATAGTTTCAAAGCAAGACTGTAAGTAAAACTCTTAGACAACACTATATAAACACATTATTTAAGCTACATTCTGGATCTGATTAATTATAACAGGAGATCAAATGTTAACAACTTAAGAATCTTCGCTCCCATCTACACATATGGAGTACTTTAAAAAGTACTATAATTTCAGAGTAATAAATAAGAGCTCTCACCTAAATTATACAAGCATTATCTCTTGGTTGCTTTAAAGGTGAATGCACAATATAGAGTTTTTATTGCAGGCTCATTTGATAGAAGTTGCCCATATATGGCCTATGAGAGAACCGAAGAGGAAAATTATGTCCTTTGTAAGAACATTTAATTCACATTCCTGTTCTGTTTTCTGTACAGCAGTTATACTTATGACAGGTATGCATTCCTGCACTACTTACAATGTGTTTTTATACGAAAAAGACATTCATATTCATTCTTAGCTGAGAACATGTCTTGCGTTGCTGTGAGTGTTACAGTAATCCTCAGTTTCTTAACAGAATAAGGCAGGCCAACTTTCTCAGTATTCAAAGTCCAAATTCAATTTGTATCCTTACCATTTTGCTTCATTATTTTCTCAAATACTGGAGAACTTCCACTAAGCTCTACATCTTACAAAAATATATTGAATGTTTATTGCCTGATAACAATTACAGGAATTTTCAGTATAATCAGAACTGTCACATCCTGTAGTTACCAATTTAAGAGAAAGGGAAAAACCATCTCCAGTCCAAACCATAACACAGATAGTCCAAGTTCATTTCAGATGAGAGAGAGCAGAAACACAAGCATGTGATCCCAAGCTACCAATACAGATGTTTATATGCCACATATCACCTTATAAAATTCAATAATGGAAGTGAATCCTCTATTTCAGGTTTCAGTTATTTTCCTTTTTCCTTCTCTTTTCCAGAAGCAGACATAGTGGGCCAGAGTTTCATTTTGAATTAATATTTAAAGTGATCAACCTTAAGATGGGAGACTTACAAGGAAAGAAAGCCTGGTATTTTGGAGAAATTACTGCTATAAAAGAGGGCTGAAACCTACTTCCATGAGTTTTCATGGTACACGATCAGACTCTTGGGAGAAACACCTTTTGCTTAACACTTATGAGTCTGGCATCAGCCAGTAACCTACCCTTTTTGCTAGGGCTCAGCCACGTTTGAGCCAGAAGCAGACAGGATTTGTACCAGGTGTCACCATGGCATTCTGTTAACTCCGAAGGTATATCATCTTTATTGTCTATATTATCTTTATTACGCCACTCCTCCATTTAGAGGATGTATCCACCCTCCATTTAGAAATGGACACCAGAAATCAAACTATGGTCTTATGTGTTCTGATGGCTGTAACAAAAAACAAAGGATATTCCGGAATTCAAAATGTTCGTTCACCTATAATGCCTGTCATATCTCTGTCCCATTCACAGCAGGTAACTCAAAGAAAAAGTTTAACTTTTTCATTTACTTTACTTCAGAAAGCAACAAATATGTACAAAGGAGCTCTAAGCACAAATAGAACAGAACCTCTCTAAATAGTCATTGATCTTCTAAAAGTGCTCCACATCATAGACAACAAAATGGTGAGCCAGTCCAAAATAGGATGAAAAGCCATGACATTGGAAACATTAATAAACAAATAATAGCACACATGTCAATTGAACTGTTCATGCTGTTTGCTGTTTGACCTGTTAAATATATGGATTTTTTTCCCCTCACAACTCAGCTAAAGTTTCAAAACAAACCTACTTTACATTGGAAGCAAAAGAAAAAAATTCTTTCATTTGGAAAATGGTTAAACAGGAAAATTTTTTTTTTTTTTTAAATTGCACTACTCAAAGTAACCTTATTCTTTAGATAAGTTCATTTGCTTCCCATTCTGTTCTATTGTTTTCCAACAATAAATGTGTAATCAGAATATATCTAACGAGCTGTAATTGTCATTTCCAGAACTGATAAGAGAAGAACCCAGATATTTGATTGGTGTCAGAGCTCAACAGAGCAGTGACTTGCCCTAATCAACTGCTAACTCCTGAAATGACCCTCAAGGCGTTAACCCTGCACTATGCTCTCTCCCTCTTCCCTACCTTCCCCAAAACCATCCCATTGCACACTGACATCACAGGCAATTACCTCATCTGAAATGTGACCTTTCGTTTCAGCACCTCTGCTATCTTCTTTGCTTTCCGAAATTTACATTTCTTACCAACTCCCCTTGTGTCCATGGGCATGCTCCGTGTTTTCTTTAGACATTAACCTCACATTTGCGCATGAACATGCAGTCCAGGGAAACCTTCAGAAAGAAAGGCAGAAGACATGGTAAAACGCAGGAGTTTGCGGGCTTTTATATGCTTCATCTTGCTGCTAGGGAAAACAATTTGCTGTAGGTCTGATGAGACACTGTATTATTCTTTGGCCTTGGTCAGCTAAAAGCATATAAATATTTCTGTATAATATCATTTATTTCTTGATTATGCCTGATATTTAAAATGTAGATCACATGGTTAGGATGGTTTCTGTAGAAAACAGGTATGAAATGCTACAATGATGATGGCAGTATTAACTACTTGAAAAACTATCCTATTAGTAATTTTTTCTATATTAATTTTAATATTTTTCAATACTATGTCATAATGGCATGACTCCAAATTACCACCTCAAATTAGCAAGTGGATACTCCTGTGGATAACCACTTTTCAGATTCCAACTGCATGATTTCCATAAGAAAAAGAGCAGGCAATAAACCCTCCAAAATGTTAGGTAATGTTTCTAAAAACATCTTTGTTTCTAAGGAGCTTAAACATGTAACTTTTGAACTTGCACTTAAGCAATTATGAAAAATTTTAATGCATATATAAAGAAAAGTAAACTGTTGGAGTCTAACACTTACAACAAGAAAAAAGTAGGAAGGAGAGTCAAAATTTCTTTTTTTTTCTCTTTCATTAAGTGAATTGACAAAATTACCAGCTGCTAAAGGACTTAAACTAACTGGTGTAAGCCTTGTGTAATACGTTCACTCTTCTAAACTTAGCTCAGGATTAACAAGTAATGCTAGTCAGGGCAAGGGTGAAATATGGAGACTGTCTTATCGGGAGATGAATGGATAGTACGAGCTTACAGAAACAGGTCTGGACTTTTTACTTATATAAGCAGTCAACCAGACAAAAGCTTCAGGTTAAAGGTACATACTTACGAAACAGGTGCCACCTTCCTCCGTTTCACCTAGTACCAGAGCATTTATAACACAATAGGTTTTTCTCTGCTGCTGGTTTTCACTGCTGTGACACTGAAGTGACTTGAAGGAGGATGGAGCCCTAATTCTTTAACCTGATGCAGAAACCTCTGGAAAAGCACCAGCCCTCCAGCTGACTGTGTACGTGATTCACGGCTAACAACAGTTCCCTGGTTTATTCTCCCTTCTCAATATTGCTAAGAAAGAGAGCATATCCCCTTTGCAGCTGAGCCCAGAATTTTAATCTCTTTGGCCTCCTTGAAACTAGGACAAGGCAAGGAGTCCTTTGGCTTTGAAAGTTCCTAAGTCCTATCAAAAAGACAATGAATCAGCTTAGAAGACGTAAGTAGCAGCACTCCCTCCGCTGTGCAGTGTGTCCAGGACTGGTGTGCCCAGCACCGAGACACCTGAGCACATTGCTGATGCACGGTCCAGAACAGATTTGGAGTGCTGGACTGACAGGCTGGAAGCTCTCCTTCTGCCAGCTGCTGCACAGCCTCATCCCAGAAGGACATAGGAAAAGCAGGATCCCATCCACTGTCAGCAGAAATGGGCTCAGCCCTGTTCATTTCAGCTACAGAACATCACAAGCAAGTCCCACGCACTATGTGCAGGTTACCAAGTGCCTCTGAATGCAGGACCTGCTGCAAGCAGAAGGAAGTGCTCTGTCTGTAATTGGAAATGATGGCCTGTACTCAGCAACACTGAGCACAAGGAATGATTGGATTAGGCGAGATGGCGAGTCTCTTCATCATGGAGCACTTGCTGCTGTTTGGTGACTTCTTGCAGGCCATATGAACACAGCCGTTGACAGGACCAAGCTTCTGGGTGTAAGCAGGCTCAGGAGGAAGGGTGACTCACTGCATACAAATAGATGTAGCCCATCACTACGAGCACGTAGCAACATACAGGTACACTAGATGTCATTCAGATGTAGGGCACCAAATGCAACTTTAATAACAGTTTTTTTCACTTTCTGAGGCATAAATATGGGGCTCTATGAGTCCCACTGGCCTAATCAGGCCTACTGACCATTGCTTGGCCTGTGCTAGCCCAGGAAATCAAAATTACTTTGTCTTCTTTAGGAAAAAGTTCTTCACTGAGAGGGTGGTGAAGCACTGGAACAAGTTCCTCAGGGAAGTGGTCAAGGCCCCAAGCCTGTCAGTGTTCATGAAGTGTTTGGACAACGCTCTTAGACATATGGTTTAATTTTTAGGTTGCCCTGTGTGGAGACAGGATTTGGACTCGATGATCCTCAGGAGTCCCTTCCAACTCAGGATATTCTTAACCCAAGGTGCTGGGACTGGGTGGCATTGTAGTTATAGAAGAGATCTCATTCACTGTTCTAGTCCTTCTAGACTCCTAGTAAATGACCTTCGTGTCCCGAAAATGATCCTTTCACAGCAGAGTTGATTGACACAAACTCTAGAAGGTCTGTAATTTTTAAAGGCTGCTTTTGAAGGGAACAAACTGCTGAGGAGAAGTAGAATCAGGTGGGACAGTTTGTCTCAATATAAATATTTTGCTATTATACATGGACTGTCATTAACTCCTATATGAATGCAAGTTTCACAAACGGAGGTTCCCCCTCATTCAGAAAATAAAAATAAGCAACCATGGGTGAGCCAGGATAAAATTCACATCGTAAGCAACAGAGTTCAATGTGTTAAAAACCACTAATCATGCTGAGGTCAACCAGCGCTTTACATATTTCCTCCCCAAACTCTGTCTTCTGGGTGATCTGTATCCTAACAGGTTTTGTATTGCTGAGTTGTAAAGCGTTCCTGATGAATTGGTTTTGGCACTCAGTCCAAAGCCTTGAAAGCCCGAGTCCTTGAAAATAAAAAGCAGAGCTTTGCTTTAACATTAGTGTTGGACACAACACTGGAACACGGTCTGCATTGTATGCATAAAGGAGAAGAGCCTATGGCCTGTGCATAGGTTTGTCTGTGACATCAGGGAGAGTCAGGAGGCTATCAGCAGTGTTATAAAGCAAAGCCATTAGAGAAATGAGAGCACATTTGAAGGGAAAGCTATTAATATTAAATTTATTCCTCCTTCACTCTGCCACAGTAACTGCAGGACTTGTTACTACCCTTCTAACTCCCACCATCAGACAGTGACCCGGTCCATCCTCCCTGCTGTCCTGTTACTCTCCCTGCCTTTCCTTAACCTCTCACTCTCATTAGTTTCCTCACACCTTTGACAGAAACGTGCCTTACTCTCCTACACTGTGTGAAGAAGAAAGGCACAAAAACCCCTCTGGCTTCCACCCTTTTATCCTGCCTTTTCAACAGTTGCCATGAACAGTCATACTGAATTCTTCCCCACTGACCTCATCCTTCACTCAGTTCAGTCTCCCTTGAAATTATGTCCTTCCAGATACAATGAAGCACACCTCCTACCTGAATCCAGATGTTCTTGCTCCACCTTCACTGTCCCTCAACTTTCATCTGCTTTTACGAACTCTTTGTCATGCCTCTCTTCTCTACATCCAGCCTTCCTTCGCTTTTTGCCTTTTGATTAGGCATTCAACATGTTATTCAACATCTCTCCTTCCTTTTCTGTCCCACTTTCAACAAAGTATCACAAGACTCCGTCCTCTGCCTATGCCTGTTCTCTTTCAGCTTCCACACCTATTTTTATCTGTCATTTTTAACTCCACTTTCTCTCCAGACTACAGCCCCATTACAGAGTTGCCTTCAGCTGTCCAAAAACATTTATTAGACGGCCTTCCTCTGTGTGGGGAACCATAAGTTTAGCATAATCTATCTCTATCAAGTTTCCATGTCCTCCACTTTCACTGTGGCCAGGTTATACATCTAATGTATGTGTCTAAAGTATTCCTCTTGCTTTCTTCTTACATCATCAAAATATTATTTGGGTTTTGATTCACCAAGAGCTTTCTTCAAGTGTCCATCACTTCATGTCTTTGCTTTTCATGTCTTTGCTCTTTCCACTAATTTTCTGCCACTTGTCAAAGAGCCTTTGGTCAACACTTACCTCAACTTCTCCCAGAGATGGTGCAGTCTTCAGCACGAATACAGTTCAATTATATATAAATTCTGCTTTCTGTCAAACTGAACTTCAAGAGTTTTGTATAGCCAATAGATACACAGAGGAAAATACTCTGTCTGCCAGCTAGAAATAAATGTGTTTCAGAGAGATTGGTCAGAAAAAAAACAATTTAGTATTAAATTACATCTCTTTCAGGAAACAGAAGGACACAGAACCATTCTTTTTCTTTCTCTTTCTGTTCTTGTTCTCTTATCATACAAAATTATGGTCTGAGAACTGCTATAGTATTTTTAGGCAATAAGTAAAAAAAGCAATATATAATTCACTGTCATATGGCACTGTTATATGGTATGCCATACAGCTCTACCTCATCTACACATACTTATACTCTGTCATAATTTATTTTGTCCTTCATAAGACCACCCAGGTCTTCCTAAATTACCCATAATCAATAACATAAAAGGACAACTCTTCCATTCTCAGACAAATAAAACTGCTTTTCAACTAATAACCCTTTCAGGTCTAAAAATTATAGTACTGTTGTGCCTCATGGCTAAGGGTTTATGTGGGTTTAACTGTGCAGACTAATTCTTCATAAAGCTTGCAACCTGAATCAGAAGATCATTTCTCCATTTGTTTTCACTATGGTCAATAGGAATCTATTCCTGGATTTCAGCGGAAGCTGGATCAGGCACCTGTTTTCTGTGATACTCAACTTCATTCGTCATTGTTATCTACTATTTATTCTTCACCACTTGACTAGAGTTGTGATTAAAACACAACTAAACTAAACAACTCAAGGAAAGTTAAAAGACATTAAAAATCATGGCTGCTTTAATGAAATGAGATAGCATTTGGCAAATAACAATTTATAACATAAGACAAATATTATCTGCATAAGAATTAACAAACTGTAATGAAGGAAATTTAATAAAATTCTGCCGAGTCTTCATTCCAACAGTATTTTGTTTAAATACAATGTATAGTCATTTTAAAAACCAGCTATGGATTGTTCATAGTAATTACAATTTCACATATGATTGTGAAAAAGAGTATTACCATAGGGCTGTGAGGATCATCTCCTTCATTCATATGATTACTTTCACTTAGTTATTCCACTTTTTGTTTGGTTATTTGTCCATGTCATGTCTTGTCCCTTTTTGCCATTAAATGCTCAGAAAGAGTTTTCTATTCTGTGGTTATAAATAACCTAGAACAACAGGGTCCTAATCCTGGTTATGAGATTCAGAAATAATTCAGCTTCTAATTATAGTGACTTCATCATTATTTATGGCCAGCCACAAGAACAGTCCCATTTAACTCCGAGTTAAATAAAACTGCAAACAACATTGCTGTCAGCCCCTTGTTTTTGTGATAGAAACTGTAGATTAAACGAATGCTTTAAGCATCATAATTTTCTCTCTCGTGTACGAGAGAACATGTTTTTATACAGCTTCTCAATAAACTGAATGTACCATTTAATTCTTCATGGAAACTAGTGATCGATGTTCCACCTCAAAATTGCTAAGAAGCACTATGTTAGCCTTTAACCTCAGCTGCCCCAGTATCTGCTGGGGGTAAGTGGATGTAGCAAAAAATTTCTTGGTCCTTCGAGCTTGCCAATGGTCTGATTTAGAGCAGCCCACGTCACATCTGGCTAGCTGTGACCCCAGAGGGCTGCCTGCCAGCTGGGATTTGCCAGAACATCGTGTGCTTTGGACATTCTCCTGTTCCCACAGTAACGTTCTTGTCTGTCAGGGGCTGCAGGGAATGTGCTAAGCAATGAGAATACCCAGCTGAGGAGACGCGGCAATTTTCCAGACATCTACAGCACAGAATAAAGGAGCTCAGACTGACAAATCCGAAGCTGTTTGCAAGAGCAAACCCTCTCATTCCAGGATTAAAAGATCACACCACACTACACCAGTCCTGACTCTGAAGGAGACAAGGGGAAATGTTGCCTATGAAGGCATTTCTATTTTAATTAATAGGATAGCTAAGATAAGCAGTGCTAAGCTGCAACTGTATTTGGATGGAAAGCGCTAAGGTAAATCCAGATAACAAGGCTTTGCGCTTTCAGGGCACCATTCTGTCTTGAAGGAGTACTATTCATCTTGTACACATGTGTATTTATCACTGTCCATCAGTGGAACATCATCTTTATAAAATCAGTGTATATAAATAAATGAGATATTTTGTGATAAATATTTTTTCCACTTCACCTCTCTTTGCAAGGTAAAATACCTACTTGGGACAGGCCTGAACCAATACCCAGCAACATGTAAAATTATGTTTTTCTCAAAAATAACATTCTTCAAATGAGACTTAAAAGTGAGGTTTTAACTGCCAAAAGCACTTAAAAATCCCAATCCATTTTAAACGAGGACCTAATGAACTACCTCAGCTCATTATCTTCTGCTCATTCACTTCCTGTCCCAAACCACTACCCAGGATTGCTCAGCAGCATTGGGCGGTTATTGAATTCCTCTCCCATCGATCATGGCGCTCCAGTGCTGTGCTTCCGAAGCTGTGAATAGTTTTGCAAATCCCTGATGAAATGCATAAAGCACTTTGGGGGAAGTTTGATAAATGAAAGCTCCGTAGAACTTTTTTGTTTAGCACAAGAGCTTAATGGAGCATGATCATGGTGGGTGGTGTGCACCTTCGATGGGGGGCGAGGGGAGGACCACAAAACAATCTCAGTGAGAAAAAGGAGGAGACAGAGACAGTAAACACGAAGCCATGGGCTTTTTAAGAGATGATTTCTTAAACAAGCGTATTCCAATATGCAGCACACATATTTTCTATTGCTTTGAAATTGCATCTGCTTTTTATAAGAGTAGGGTGATTATTATATAAGAAAAGCCTATTTGCCTGAGTATGTGGTTACACATTTTCTACTGACTTCACAAATTGTTCAAATTTCAGTATTTGTTGGCTTCATTATAAACCAGTGTTATTCCTGGCAGCTACTATAAGGTATTAAAAAGACTTTTTTTATTGTTACTACAGTGTGGCATTAAGGATCAGAAACTCATCTGAAATAAGTGAAAGCTGAAAGGGCAGGAGTCAATTTACATTGTATTTCAATTTAAAATCTTACTAAAGTAAATTATATTTAGCCACCAGGTCAAGGAACCAACAGATCCCCCAGATGTGTGACGTCTGCTAAGATCTCATCAATTAGAGCTCTCCAGTTCAAACCAAATCCTGCCTGACCACTCTGCTCAGTTGAAAAGACTCACTTTGACTGGCCTTTGTGCTTTGGTTCACCTCCTACCTAAGACACTTTCTGGACTCATTTAGGGTTGATTTTTCCCCCATACTTTAATATTTTCTACTAGTTTTCATCTCGTACTAACTGAAAACAAATTTTCCACCACAATCACCCATGAACATACAGCAGTAAGGAGGAACACACACTGTGTCGAGCCATGAATACATAAGCTGAAGAGTTGGCATAGGTCAAACCAACAATAAACAGCCCTATTTTTGATGAGTTGCCCACTGTTGGGTGAGATGTTTCAGTGTTGCATTTCTGCCAGTGTGACACACCTTGACAGAGAGAGGAACCAACAGATTTCAACCAATTGCTCATCTAAGCCCGCATGGTACCCAGCACCAGGTGATCCTGTGACATGCACACAGGCTCTTTTGTAGCATCAGAGAGGGAACACATGGCTTCAGGTATTGGTTTCAAGGGAAACAGGCCTGGAAGGACCCTTCAGGTCATCAGATCCAGCCCTGGCCCTCACAAGCACCAATTCAGGAAATTGGTTTTACATAATTCGCCTCAGATAATCTGTGGCTTGCTTTGTTTTCATGGGTTTTGTTTCTCCTGTTCATTTTGTTAGAAGACTGTTTCAGAAATTCACTGCTCTGAGGGATGGGAACCTTCTCATTTCCTGCCTGACTGCATTTTTATGACCAATCTATATCTGTCTGTTGTTCATGTCACTGCAGTTCTCAGCTTTTAATTTCTTTTTCAGTGAAAAACCCAAATGAAAGCAGAATTTTTTCTCAGTGAAGCCTCTGCTAAGTCACTAGTTCTCTCACTTACTGTAGCTAATTCAGTGCATCACCATCGTGAACAGAAGCAAGGGGCTGATTTTCAGGAGAGCAATCTTCCAGCCAGACCTGTGCCTGGAATCCCCATTGAAGCCAAAGGGCTGCCTGTTTCGCCACATGTGGGTGACCAAACTTGAAATAAACTGAAATTAATAGTAACAGCACCCTTCATAAAGATCAGGTCATCCACATACAGACTCAGATACAGCATTTTGAGGAAACTAGAAAATCAGGTAAAACTCCATTCCCAAAGGAGACAGGTTAAAGCTCTGTTCATTGCTTATGTTTTTACTCTGTTTCATCAGTAAACTGAAACATAAAAAATTGGTTTATAAAATCTACAATTATAGACCCAGGTAAACTTTTTCCTTCACAATACTAAACTAGAATTGTACAAGCATGTGAAGTTTTAGGGCAGCGAACCTGTGCCTACATTCATCCTGGTAAGCTGAGACCGCAGAATGTATCTATATGCATTAACAGATATGAACATCTCAGGCTGAAAAGAATAAACATATACATGAATGTTATGCGAGCTGTTGATTTTGAAGACAGTACAAAAACATCAATTATTTTTCTATATCTTCTAAACTGAAGTGCTCAAAGAACATGGGAATTGTTCATAATCCAAATGCTCTGAGTACGTACAGGGGCTCCCTAACTTTTCAGCGAGACACTGAATGCAAAAACTAAACTATGTCACTTCATAGGGTCATGTTGGGTGCTAAAGTCAGCAGGAGCCACCTTGCACGCCTGAGGGCAAAACTCATCTTGTCGGGTCTGCTCTTGGGTACAAGACATTAAGAAAAATCAGATTTAAGATCAAATGTGGTGGGACAAAAGGACTGAAAACAAAGCCAACAAGACCAGCACAATGAAGCGTTCATCTCAGTTTATGCAGCACCACATGCAGACTATTAGAAAGCATATGTCCAGTTTGCGAAGTATTACTGGGGGAGAAGGAAAGGCAGTCGGAGAAGTGTATGGCTTTCCACAGCATTACTAGCCTGGGTAAAGTTCCAGTATCTATTGGTTTAACTAGATTTGAGACAGCATCTATAATACTATTATTTACAGAAGTGCCAAACTCTCAGTAAGTTGCCGCAACATCAGCTCCATTCTTGGGTAAGGACGCAAGATACTTGCTGAGCCCAGCTCTTCATAAACCCCAGACAGGACAAAAGACTATCAGTTTCCCATCAGTAACACACTGCAGTTGTTCAAATGACAGGTTATTTTGACACCTACTGGCCAACTCAGAGTACAGCATTGTTACTTTTCCAGATTGAGACAGTGCCAAGAGTAGGCAGATGTTTAAGCCAGCCTCTGTAAAGTAAAAACCCTTTTTCTTTCCTTTTTTTTTTTTTTTCCCTACTGGAAGTCAAATGTATGGTTGGAAACTGGAAAGGCAGGACAGACTGCTGAAGATCCCAGGCTAGCCTGAATCACAGGGTTACTTTAAAATAATTTGAGGGGATAGGGACAGGGAGAGGAGGGGAAGGAAGAGGAATATGGGGACTGGGAAGTAGGGTGCTGCTTGGAGAGTGTAACATTTATATTTGTAAGCATTGGTGTTGTTAATGGCTCTAAAATAACTCTTAGGCATTGATGCATGAAATCCATTGCCAGGTCCAGGTGTTGAAAAAGGACTTGACTGATAAGAAAAGGCTGGTCAGAATTGAGAGCACTACCAATGATATAAACAACTGCCATTTGGGGGAAAAAAAGGATTAATCATCACTGGAAGCTAATCAGAACACCATTGCCCCTAAATGCCGTTACAGGATTATAGTATCAGGGTCCATACAGAGGGAGGGGTGCTGTTATATTAAAAGGCGGTTAAAAAAGATCATGAAAGTAAAATCTAGGGGTGTGGGATGAAAAGATTAATGAACCTTATGAGATTTTGACACTGGGAGTCAAAAAGCATGGTTATTGTCAACTCTCCTGCCAGGTTGACACAGGTACAGAATCAGTAGATGCAGATGCAAAATGACAGTCCTGTCCAACTAGTTTGGTCTACAAAATGGAGAAATTATTAAGGTCCAGAAATGATTATGATAATTTTTTGGAGAGAAGAACTGAGCGCATTCATTTAAGTATTGATCCCTGGATTTTCTAGTCTTCTTTCCAAGAGCTTCCACACTGCACATTTCTCTGGCTGTGCACCTCAACAGAAAAGGGATCCTGCAATGCAAGGCAAAGCAAAGTTCAGAGAAAAGCTCAGCTGAAAGCAGAACAAATTTTCCAGCCTTCAGCTGTTCCCAGCCAGTCCTTTGGATTTAGCTACACTGTAGATAGCGTAAGCCACAAGTCATGTCATAATTTTTGCAAGAAAGGAATACGAGCAACATATTGCAAGAAAACAAGCAAGCAAGCAAAACATACTTGCAAATTATGTTTTTTACCAAGGAAATTTAACAAGTAGCACTAGAGTTGCCATATATCACAGTATGAAGAGGAGGGGTGAGAAACAAGTGAAAGAGATAGACTCTAAAGTGTTGAAAGCTAGTATTATCCACCTTAGCCAGCCAGACTTGGACATGCAACAACTGTTCAGTTGGAACATTGAAGAAATAAAGAAAAATTGATGAGAAGAGATGGACAAGTTTTCCCAAGCTGAAAAGTTTGTGAAAAAACTTCCTGGTGAACACTGGTAGTAAGAGGCATCAAAGTTTTCAAAATTTTTCCTTCTTCCCTCTTTAAACCTTTTTTATTATGTTAGGGGCAATTTATTTTTTTAACTGCGCCATTAAATGGAAACCTGTTCTTCATGGATAAGGAAACTTCTCCAAAGTGACTGGCCCATATAGTACAGAAAGTGCTGACATTTTCATACAAATTTCTGCCCTTCCTAGTCCTGTTTCTTTATCACTCTCAACCTCCATATTTGTTTTTCCAGAGAGAGAAGCACTCCATTAACTTTTTTGCTTTATATTTTCACTGATTTTTTTCCCTGCCCATTTTAGCACAATCTTGAAATGAAACATGAACTTAGCAATGTTCAAGCTTGAGCTGAACCTTGAAAGCGATGATATCTGAGTGGGTTTGAAATTAGACAAAACAAGTTCTCCCTTCCTTCATTCAATTGCTTGGGAAAAGATGTCAACCTGCTTACAGAGATATGGGGACTGACTTACATTTTCAAACAGCACAGAATGTTTTTACAAGCAGCGTGTGCAGTATTTGGGATACTGAGTCATTGCAGAAGGATTTTGTACACTACTGCAGAGAAAGTGTCCAGTGTTGAGAGAGCTCGTACAGAGCTCATACTTCATCTGGGACCCTTAGAGATTATAGCCATTTTTTAAGCAATCAGTCTACCAGCTAATATCACCTCTGCATGGTGGCTATAAAAAAGCAAAGCAAAGCCGCAGACAAAACACAAGTACGATTTTTGCAGTTTGGACTGATCTGACAAAATGTGTCCCTTCAGGCTGTGCATCCCACTGAGACAGGGAATATCTTTTTGCTCTTCTCTGAAAAGAATATAGTCCCAAGTCTCTGGTAAGGTGAAGCATTGTGGTGAGAGTGATACGAGCATAAATACACATACAAGAGGAATTACACCGTGAGGATTTAGCCTGCACATGTAAGCAACTGCAATCATATGTACCTGCAGAGTGAGAAGGGCTGAGTACAGTTCCTGAAATCTTGTTAAACCCATTTTTGTTTGTATTTGAATTAGCTGCAGAGAAAACAAATGCTGGACATGGACATCAGTGTGTTAAGTGTAGCCTGACCCTGAGCAGAAGAACGACCCCTGTGACAGAAACATTGCAATTCCAGTATCAGACAAGAAGGTACAGACAAATGTAGACGGGCAGATGGGAAAGTATGAAGAAAACTGAATGAGTCATCTTGAAGTGCAGCAGCAGTCTCAGCTTGCCAGGTGCCTGCTACTTTTTTTGTAGGCTTTGTGGAAAAACAGAATTTTAAACTTAAAATTCACCTGCACATAAAGCTAGTGTCAGTCTCTCCTACCCAATAAAACAAGGAGAAAAATTCTTGAGTTCATGCCCTCCAGCAAATTCAGCTAAAGAACTAGAGGCAGCATCCACTGCTTCTAAAATGTTAGCAGTGCAGAATCAAGGTTCTTGAAACTTTATACCATCAAATGATGAAGCTAAAAGTCCCTGGTAGCTATTGAACCTGAGGTCAGATATTCCACAGCTGCACTCCAAACACAAAAACAACTTTTATCTTAAGCCTCCCACGATTCTGCAGATGCCTTAAGCAAAATTCTCCTCTTTCACATGCACACTGGGTTTCATCTCTGCTGCTGTTTGCTCTCCTCCTGTGGGCAGAGCCGGTGGGATTCCCACTCGAGCAGAGCAGGCAGAAGAGCTGAGATGTTCTCTGTGATTCCTGAAGGGAAGAAGTTGGATTTTAACAAGGTTGCCCGGGAAGACCAGAATGGATATTATCATTGAAACATTCATTTCCCTCCAGCATCAAAAATGCAAGTACCCCTGTTCCAGTCATATATATGGAAGAACAGGCAAAGCTTGTGAACAAAGTTCACACCTTGATCTCGCTACCTCACCAAGATTTTATCTGCTCATTTTATCATTAAAAACCAACCAACCAACCAACCAACCCACAGCATTTTTTGCTGGGTAAGGAAAGATACCATCCTATGTCTTTCAATATAATATCTCAGGTATGTGTTAAGAACAGCACCCAAAAGCACTTAAAAATGTATAAGGCTTTAGGAAAAGCCTTTACTTCCAGGGATGAAAGCTACATGCAGGTACTGAAGGGAATAAACATAGGAATGACAAGGACAGTGTAACACTAGCGTTAGTGTTGCATGCTACTTGCTCTACGGCTGTAGTTTGTATGAGTAGAAAGCAGCCATGTGTTGAGAGAGGGGAGAGAAGAGGGAGGCAGTAGTTGGCCAAACTAAGGCAATTTTGCAGCTGTATGGGTTACGGATATATATGGGTGAAACAAAGGAAACCCCAGAGCCCATTTTTCCTTCCACTAACTATCTGGCCTCTGAACTCCGATCATCTGCTCCCCCTACAGCTATAGTTCTCTTGGCTTATTTGAGGATTTAATTTCAAATTATACATGTGCAAAAACAGACTGAAATCCCATTTTACCACTGGTTTGATCCCTACTGTCTGAACTATAATTCTAAAATACAGTGACTTTAACGTAGTTATGTTTCTTGTCTGCTATTTGTAGTATAATAAAATACAGAAGCCAGGATCCCGCTGTATCAAGCACTGCGCAAACATATCCCTGTACAATTCTTCCTCCATGAGTTTACAATTGAAGTACACAAAGGTTGAACTATGCTGACACTACTGCTACTTCCTTTTTTTTCCTCAGCTCTGAAAGACCTAAACATCAAGTTGACTGTATGTGTTATAAATATTTTCTAAATATTATTTACCCAAGAGGCAGGATAACAGATTTGAAAGTGTAAGTACAATGTAGAAACACTTAAAACACACCTAACTTTCCCATGCCTCTCCCTTGCAATCCATTTAACTCAAACACCCACTACTGTTTTCTCCTAACTTTATGTTAAGTATTCCCAACAAAAAACAGAGCTTGTCTTTACCTTCAAGGCACCACTTAACAATCACCTCATTCCTTTGCCCAGACAGCAGTATCTTCTAGCTGCCTCACTTCTGACTGTGGCTTTTTTCCACACTACCATAAAGTTAATGGAACTTCCAACTAGACAGGGCAGAATCCCCTTAAAAATACCTCTGTCCCAAACTAATTTCTCCTTGCTATATATAATTGTTAGCAGGTTTCTGTACTATGCTAAATTACCTTTTTTTGTCTTAGAGTATACCCAAAGATGGCAGGTCCTGTAGGGCCTATAACTCTGAAATGGCTGGTCCAACGGACAGCTTGACACATTTCATAAAAGAGAAACAAAACTGGAGTTTATGATAAATATGATGCCACCTTCACTTCTGCATTAATTCCATCTTCTTCTGTCTAAAAATATAACTTGAAAATTAATCCTTCCATTGGGTTTCCGAGTGCATATTCTCTTTCCACTTTTAAGCACTGAACTCAGTGAGCAAGGGACTGTTTCCATTTTGTGTCTCGCACAGAATTGAGCAGTTCTGTAATTTGTGATGAATATGTGAAAGCGAACAAGGGAACGTACCACCTGAAGTTTCCATTGCAGACCACTGAGTAAATTCGTACTGAGACATTAAATATGAATTTCTGCGGAACAGACCGGAATAGTTTCTCCTTTGTGACCACTAACAGACCTTTTGTGACTTAACCTTTTTCTTTCAGGAATCATATTTAGACTGAAGGCTTAACTCATTGATTAAAGTTGCATAAATTTATGAAATTGGTGGAGATTCTTACTTGTTTTAAAAATTTATCTTTTCTTCCCCTATCAGAGAGCTATTACAGTCACAAATTATTTAGAAGTCATTATAATAAAAGAATACCTCAGAATCATCTTTCTGTCATACGCGCATTGCTCAGGAAAACCTTCCACATTTTAACTAGCGGCCGGCTTACCCTTACTGCCATCAGTGGTTTCATCTTAATATATTGAATTTGAAATAATTCATCCTGGTGATTAAAAAGATCCAGAAATTTATTTAATGGACATTTAATTGCTGAAGAGGTTACAATTTTAAAACTATTCATCATGGTTTAAGTAGTTTATTACATGTAACTAGCCCATTTAAAACTCAAGGAGCTTTGATTTCACTAATATTAATATTTGTCCTAAGTTACTACTAATGATGGATACCAGTGTGAAACGATCCCTTTTCCTTTATATATCTGACCTGCAACCACCCAAGCTGTGAGCCCGCTGCAGATGCACCAGAGAATCCATCTTACAGTTACAGTCAAGTCTAGTTTTTCCTCTTTGCTTTATAACTTATCAAAACAGTTGTAGGAGTTTGGAGGGAAATGAGCAGGTTTATATTATTGTGTATTCTAAATAGTTGACTACTCAGCCAAAATAAACTTTGGCCTTCTAGTAGCTTTAAGGCACCATTGGCACATGTAAAACAAAACATACAACAATACATTCCACGATGAGTGCCAGATGTTCATGGGAGAAAACACACAGCTGTTGGGCTTAGATCACCTGAACTCTTTTAAAAGCCAGACACCGGTCACCTTTGTTGAGCTGTCAGATTAGCAGAGGGACTGCAAAGATTGGAAGCAAGGAAGGGTCGTCTCAGTTACACTGAAGAATGCCAATTTATGCCTCATCAGCCAGCTGTCATGTAAAATTCCTTATGATAGACAGGACTAAAAATAACTAATTTTCTTAAATGTACTGTTAGGCACATTGAAATAATCTAGTTATAGTTACACTTCTATTAGAAGCTGAGTGTTTCTCAAGTTTACTGTAAAAACCCAATAGACTCCAATTCTTCTGTTCTTCTATCCAGAAATAGAGTTGAGCAATTCAGCAAGAGGTTCTTCAGCAAGACTAAATTCCACCATGCCATGAATTACAAGCAAGTGGACTGCAAACCCCTGAATTCTATATAATAATAAAATAATAGCTAGGAATTATGATTATCCTGCATACACAAACATAAGATAAATACTGGGTGATACATATCCCTGATATGGAGTTTCAATAAAGATTAATTTGCTCAAAAGATGAAGATAGATTACAACAAATCATTAAACTATTAAAGGTGGAGTTACTGCAGTGCTGAAATAAACTCTGGCAAAACTAGCCCCCAAAAGAGCACTTCCCTTAAAAGGATTTTAAGTCATTTTGATGAAAACCAGTTGTAAGACTAAACACAATATTCCATTCCCAGTGCTGAATTACAGTAAAAGCAATAAATATTTTCATCAGTTTTTTGAGCATCCAAACAGCAGGATCGTGTATCCTTCTAGAAGGATTCAGGAGTTACGGTGTTTGGATCAGTTATCTAAAATTCTGCTAGTGTACACAGCGAGAAACATAAGCAGACTATTTTTAAATCACAATAACCGACTGAATAATGGATTTTTAAGACTATTTTTGTTGAGCTCTTATGCTATGCATGTATCCAGCTGAAGACACCTAACAATCTGTTATGTTTGCACACACTGTTTCAGTTGTTTCTCTGAAATTCAGTCGGGACCAATTCCACAAGGGTGTTTAATTGCTAGGTTCTGCTGAACCTGTTCTCATGTCTGCTCAAGACAATAGTTTTGTTCTCACTTTCTAGAGACATCCAACAGAAACACACAGATTTTGAATTAGCCAAACTGTGTTCACAGTGAATCTAGAATTTTACAGCTAAAAATCTTAAACGCGTATTTTCAATACAAGTTTATTGGGGGGAAAAAAATCAAAACAACAAACTTCAGAAGATTGAGAATATACAATGGATAGTTTTATATTTCCTGTGTCCAATATACATTTCCTGTGTCTCATATAGCTGTAAAAGCATGGCGACAGAATAAATGAACACAGCCACAATATGCAGGCCAAACACTTCATTACTGTAAGCAGTCTCACTGCAATTACTGGAACTATTCACATCCATGTTTGAAGAAGTCAGGACAATTCTCATTGCATGTTTTATTCTTGCTATTCAACAGAACCACCTTTCGCTCTTTTTTTATTACATTTATGTATAAAAGAAAAATCCTTTTGGCAAGATGTTCTTGCCCATAGTAACTAGATGCAATGATGTGCTTCTGATTAGCACAAAGAAACAAAGTTTGAACAAAAGCAATCCTAATTCCTATCCATTTTACTACTTACGATGTGATAGCAGATCTAGGATATTTTCTCTTACTAAAGACAAAAGTAAAAATCATGAAAGATTTGGTGTTAGCTCAAGAAAGATTTGGCTCCGAGAGCCCACACATTAAGGTCCTTGTTCTCAGTCTCCACACACCTACTACGCTCCTACGCTTTAACGCATCCGTGCTGCATTTCCCCAGTACAACTCTGTAAATGGCAAAATTATACACTTAAGTTTTTAGTCTTTGTGAATTTTACTTAAGAGGTCTTTCTCGGTCCTCACTTGGAAGAAATATGCTCTAATATTTGTCTGATAAGCAAATTATGTCACGGTAGAAAATTCAGGATGTATTAAACATTTGCAGAGAAGTTTAGATCAGTCTTTATGGAAAAACTTTATGCAAAGAGTCTGTGAGGCCCATCTGCTTTCCATAGGGTATGAGAGCCTATGAGATTCCTATAGTTTCATATTCTGCTATTAGTTAAGGACTTCATTGCTTCCTAAATAAATACAGCAATTCAGTCCATAAACTCACCACTGTATAACATATTTAGTACTACAGGTCCGAGATTACCGATCTGAACATGTGATTACCAAAAACAGGTGAACAATTTTTTGTTCAAAGCACTGTATTTTTATATGCACTGAGAATTGTAGAGAAAAAAATTGAACTATCATAATGAAAAGTAACAAATATCTTAAATATTTTTGTTGCTGTAAAATCTCACGGGTGGTTTCATGGAAACACCCCCTTTTTATTAAGTCTAATAAATTCAATGCTTCCTTAAGTTGTTGCCTCAACTGAAGATTTTAATTATAACAGCACAAAACATTTATTCATACATCTGGTTAGAATTCCTTTTCTTTGATAAATTTAATCAGTGTAATTATCTATTTGACAGACGCATAGTTAGACAAGGAGAAACCTCAACAAGATGTAATTTACATGCTTCAATTAATCTTTCTAAAAATTTGTACAATCTAACAGATGGATCAAACTCTATGCGAGTATTTGAACAAAGACTATAAATCAACAGTGACATGTTTTCTTTCAGGCAGTAGCTTGAGAAATTAATATTGTTTCACAAAGTTAGACAAAGGGATTGTAAATCTTACACTTACTTACAATAGCTCCCTTCCTCATAAAACTATCTACTACATAGAGAATATTAATGATGTAGCATTCTTAACCATGACAAAGAAAGGATAGGTTTAAAATATATATTATTCTTGTTAAATCATTTTCTTTTATTCATGTGAAGAACTTCATAGCCCTGCACTACTGCAAATAAATTCACATCAACACCGATGAGCAAATAGTGAAATTCCCCAAAAGGCAGACACCACAGTTACCATCTAATATGACAGCACACTATCAAAGCAGAGACACTTCCCTGATTTCATATTTTCCATTAACATTAAAAAACCAAAATAAGTGCAAAAAATTGTGATACGAAAACAAAATCTGACCCAGGGAGGTGGTATTATTCTAGGAAAGGCTCCAATAGAGGGTGTGCAGGAGAGAGGACTATGTCACTGCTGACCCTCCCTGTTACAGATGGCACCGCACTACTGCCTGCCCGTGGAGGCAGCGCCCGGCAGCCCCGGCCAGGGAGTCTGTATTGCTCCACGGTCTCTTGAGCATTGACACCATGGTACTGGGACTTGACACACCTACAGTCGGCTATCTGAAAATGGCTCTGGGTGTTTAGGCTGAAAGCCTCTCAGTTTAGACCAGCCTGGACCTCCCAAGCTGCCCTCGGAAGGAAAAGTAAACTCACTGCTTCATCCCCCCAGTAATCAAAATACACAGTAGCTGAAGTGCGATGGTCTGCAGAAGGTCGCCGTGTTCCCACTGTCTTACTCTCAGCAGCGCCATACGCCCACTTGGCCAAGCAAAGAGACATACAGCAAAGAGCTGCAGCACCCACAGGACTCCCTGCCATCCTGCCCCGGAGGTGTGAGACACCTGACAAACCGCTGGTCTCACCAAGGAAGGGGCTCCTTTTCTAGCTGAGTTCCAACAAGCCTTGTAGAGATGGCCAGAGCTGCTACTTTGTACAGAGATGTTGCTGATCAGCTGGGTAATGGCATCTTCCTATAGACCAGCTTAAACGGCTTCAGTAAAAGGAAAGAATAAAACTTGCATCCCTCCCCTGCTATGAGAATGAGCACCGTGTCCAAGCGGAATGCCTAATCCAGTCACTATTCAGGCAGCCCTTAAAATAAAACCTTATTCACTAGCAGAGCATGCTGCTGTCACAGTATGCTTTAAGATTAGGTACCTTTGAGTGACAAGTAATACTTCCTAGTCTTTAAAGCACCACGAGTGAGAAGTCATAGGAAGAAAGTTTGTCTGGCATAAAAACGTAGTCTCTTGGTTGTGACCTTCATCATTCTGCACTCTGAGACGTAACAGGAGCTTTGACAGCAATTAAGGAGCTGGCAACATGCAGCGCAACCCGGACTGTGCAGTGTAGAACTGGGAGGGAGCAAGAATTTCATGTAAATCTTCCACTTGTTAAATACATCTTTCCATCTGTCTCTTAGTCAGCAGCATCCCCCTCAAGGCTGATACAAAGCTCAAGAGGAAACGAAACTGCTCCAAAACATTTTAAACTTAACATATCAAGCCAATATTTAAGAACATCTGAGGTTCTCTCTACTCTAAAAGAGAGGGTGGGGGTATTCCTTTCTGAACCACGAGTGTACTTCCAAGGTACGCTCTTTTCACATCAATGTGAAAAGCAGACCTAGTGCTCTAAAGCTGCAAAGCCCTAACGCCCTTGATGTCTTAAAGATTATTTAAAATCAAATCAAATCTAAATTAATACCAGATGGGGAGGGGCAAGGAGGCCAGAGAAAGTGAAAAAAATATTAACATTGTGTTTTATCTGCCGTTATTTTTGGCATTTCGTATTGGTACTTTAATTTTTTTACCCTTCAGTCTGCTATGACTAACTAATTCCGAGCTTAACTGGTAGTGACTATTGGCAATTTTGCTCTCTTGTCAGATAATCACAGCAGTTAATTTTTCCAGATCTTTTATTTAATAGCACTAGGCAAATACATCAAAATTTATTTGCAGATACTATTCCCTTGTTGATTATTTCTTCTGCTGATTCATTGCACTGGTATTTGCACCCTGCTTGTTTACTTAGGCCTTGGATGCTGCTAGCGCTTATGTTCACAACTTATTGCTCACACGGAGCCAGCCAGTGGGACTATGCATGGATCGAAAGCTATCTCATGCAAACCATGGATACATGCAGTCAAGCTTTGCATTTACAGGAAAAAAAAAAAGCTCTTATTTCACAGCATAGAAATATACAAATCCCTAAGCAACTTGGAAACAGAGAACAAGATAGCACATTTTTCAGTCTTAAGCTTTCCATAAGGAAACAAACAGAACAATGTGCAAAACCAACAAACGATCCTATGGCATGAATAACTTGCAGCAACCAGTATAAGGAAAAAACCCACAGACTGAAATGAATTTACACAGATTACTGATTGAACTTTAAGAATATGAACACATTCCCAACACAATCCGTTTGTGGTAACTTGGAATAATCTTGAAGGATGTATTTTAAGAAGCTGAAAAGGTCCCTTTTTACAATGTTGCTAGTTCAATCTAACTGAAAACCCAAATAAAATGTAAGATAATTTGCTTAAAGTCTACTGAATATCACATGGCAGCCTTGGCTCCACCACAGGACATTTATTTATACATGTATATTATATTATATCATATTATATTCAAAAAAGCCAAATGGAAGAACATGAAGGCTCCAAAGCCAAACACTGAAAAGTTAGCAAAAAGCCAGAGTTCAGGTTGCCTGTTCCACCATAGCGCTGCCTGCTCATGCATATACGTTTTGCCACCGTCTCCCATTACACGACCGCTTACTCTTTTCCCTAAAGAAACCCTCCCCCAGATGTTGCATATTTTCTCCCTCCCTCATCCAGAAAGGTGCGGCACATTCTGTTACTTACTGCATGAAAAGCTTGCTGTGAGGGCAGGATTCATTTCCTCAGTGGTGAGTGTGGTGTTGCACATCCCCATAGCAACTGAGTGCTTCAACCACGCACGTATTTTCACAGCAGCCCTGTCTCCATCCTCCGTCACTCCGCTTGGTCCCGATCCCTTTGGCAGGCTGTTGCCTTCCACAGTTTCACGCCCCAGTCACCCAGTTCCTCATGTAATCTTGGTCTCAGCCACACCTAAAGAACGAGGTTTCTATCCAAGTCATAACTCCAGCAAAAAAATTTAAAAAGGTGGGGTTTAATCCTGACTTCCTTGAACCCCTTCTGATGAAGCTCCTCTCCGACTCCTGCAGACCCGCTCGAGAGGAGGAACACCAGCCCAAAGGGCCAAAGTTTAGCGAAGTTTTTACGAACCGAATGTAGGGAATTGGAAGGGATAATGTAATGTGGTAAATCTTTGCAGAAGCTGCAGCAGCTCTGCCGACAGTTTTTATAAAAGAAGACACCAGCTTCTAGGGAAAAGGAATTTGAACTGAGAAAAAAAAAGCACATGAGGTTAAAAAACATCCCCTGGAATAGAGAGAAGCACTCACTCGCAAAGGCCACTTTCAAGGTTAGGGGTGCTTCATTTTGCACCACTTTAAGGGCCAGTTCCCATCAAAATGTGCCAAAGAAAGAAAGGTAATTTTATGGAAAGCAGGCAGTGTTAACAGTTGTAGTGAAAAGTGTTGTTTGTGTCTATTTTCTAATCAAAATATATTACAATATATTACATATATTCTAAGCAAAATATATTACATATTCTGAATTAACTCCTGCTATCTTTGCAGATTTGAGTTTTTTTAAAAATAACAATAATATGAAATTAGACTTGAAGACTGTTTTGAGGGGGGGAGTTTAAGCTTAAACACAATGTTAAAATTTCTTGTCTCTACAATAACTGGGAAAAATATTCTTGGAAATTTTCTCCCATTAACACACATTTTGGCGGTCAAATCAACACAGTCCTGCATGTTGAGGAACAACCTGTGTTGAGCTGGTCATTCACAAACACAAAACCAGATTCCCCTTACAAAGGCTGTGTTCCTCTGCATCCCTGTCTGCAGGTTCTCCTCAACCCAACAAACACAGCTGCCTTACGGAACACAGCCTGGATAACCTGCCTTGGATCAAACGCGTCTCTTCTGCAGCATCTCCGAGCGCAAATTACACCAGCTCCTGAGAGGAAACCGTAGAGCGGTGTGGGGAATACTACGCTAATTTAAATCTTTACTGTCCTAAAACCTAGCGGTCTGCTCTCTGTTGGCCTCTGAGCAGATGCCTCTCAAACACTGAGTCCCCAGCAGTTACTTTAAACTTTGGATTCTGAAGAAAATCCTGGCACTGTCTCTGCATCTCAGAGTTCACGCTCTGCGTGTAGGTGCTCAGGGCCAAGACCGGTGGCCTTCGATCCAAATGCTTGAGGCTGGAGGCCCATCTGCACTCCTTCGGTCACCGTTGTCCCTTTGAAGCTCCCCTTCTCAGGACAGCAGTGCAGCTCGGCACCTTGTCAGCGCTCACATGAGCAACAGCAAAGCAGTTTCATTTATGTAGATCAAACAATACCATGACAGCATAGAGATACTGGCCTTCCACTGTGCAGTACCAGCTCTGGTAGCAAACCCCTGTTAGAGGTGTGAGGCAAAATTAACTTTTTCTTTTATCAAATAATTCATACAAGAATCTCCCCTGCAATGTCACCTTCTAAAGATCTTGCAGCAACCAGGAGCACTCAGTCTTCACGGGAAGCCTCCCCACCTCCTAACGTCGGAGAACAAGGCAGATAAATTTTTCCTACTTGCAACTCTGAGACCAAGTAAAATGCCTCAAGTTAAAAAAAAAAGTTTAGTAGCACACTGACAAAAAAAATAATGGGCTTGGGTTTATTTCAGCTTTATCAAATCCCAGTGACTTTTTAGAACATTTATTCAGCTGGTCTGGATAAAAAGTCAGATCTAAAATATTTTGAAGTATCATCAGATATAAGACTCTCTCATAAATTACAAATTGAAAGGTCAATGACTCTGTGAGTGTAAATGCTAACCAATTAGTAATCAAGGGCAGGAGTCCAACTATTATGAAATCCATCTCCTGACTCTATTAAGTAGGAGATTAAGTAGTGTGTAGCTGCATGCATAAACTCTTAGTCCTTTATGCATCCATCATTTATTAAAATTTAGCAAATGTTTTGAAGGCCACAGCAGCTTAGTGTAGAAACAACCTTGAATCAAGGAACCTCTACTTCCCTCCACCCCACCCCCCGCCCCCCCCCGTAATTACTTGCACTGCTCGTGGTTTTAACACTTTCTAAAATGGGCACCCTTCAGGTGAGGGACATAAACCCTCCTCATTATGCTGCCAGCTATCTCCTCGGGTTGTGAAATATTGATCTGAAGGAAAAGAAACCTTATAATCTCGCCACACAACAGGTACGGATTTCCCGAGGTGTTACGGCATGTCTGTAACAGAACCAGAGAGAGAAGTCCAGGTCTCCTGGCCCCAATCCGAGGGCTCCATCCGTGGAAGCTGGCTCTCTTTTTAAATGCCTGGTCAACAGTATTTAACTGGAATTGCTTTCCAATTGGGTATCTGCCTAAACATCACCATTTAGCACTGAAGTGGAAATTTTTCAGTCAATAACACAGAAATTCCTGTACAGTTAACGCATCCGCTGATCCCAGCAGTGATGGCTCAGGCGATGTCATCAGCGCGCACGTCGTGATCCCAGCTCTTGCCTCCTACTTAGAAAGTGTTGCAACACCACCATGCAGCTTCTTCACATTGAGCAGACATTATGGATATTACCATTTACACTACATATGAACGTACCATTCTGACCAGTAGGAATTTGAGGGCAGACTCCCTTTGGTGTCTCTGGGAATCCAGGAGGCCTCATTTGGCCTTGAGAGGTGAAAACAGAAAGGCTACTCAGACGTTACCAGTCAGATGAGTAATCTTAATGAGCAAAATCAGTGACACCAAGCACCACAAATCTTGCAGAAGAGAGGGCTGTTGCCTTTGTCAAAATCCAACCTACAGCGCTTCTCATTTCCACCTCTAAAAGTGCACCTGTACCTCGCTTTACCCTTATCTTTCCGCATCCACATTTGGCTCCTGACTCCTACTTACTACGGCAGCTCTTTGGGGCGAGGCCATCATTTGTTTCTGCATTTGAACAGCATCCAGCTTCAGAAATTCCAGATCACTGTTGGGGTTTTACCACTTTTTGATAAAGATAACAAATAAATATTCTTCCATGTTTCCCCTAGCAAACCAACAAAAACCCCCAAACCACAAAGGGGAGAGGAAAGCTTAGATTTGAATGATTTGATCAAATGTATATCATTTACATGGCATAAGCATTTACATACATAACATACTTATACTGCAAATATAAATTAACAGGCTATGCCTAGGGATTGTAGCTTCCATACAAGGGGGCAACTTCAGCTTTGATGCATGTAGGCACAATTACCTTAGCGTCAGTTGCAGCTATATGCTAAACACACGCTCTTCTCATCAGAGAAGTTTTTGATCCAGGAGCAAAACTACACAAGAAAGCTTCTATCAGTATGGAGCTATCTTTGCCATTAAGTTACACTCCCTTCCTCAAGGCACTTATTCACCATCAGATGGAAGAAGAGAAAAGCCAGGTACGTTAAAAACAGCAACTGCTCCTTTTGCAAAAAAAAGTGCCAGAAAACCCAGGAGGAATGTAAAGTATTTCTTTGCAGCAGATTTCAGATAGGCTGAAAGAGCATCCCTGTGCATTTCCTCTCTCTTTCCTCTGCTGTTGCACTTGCATAGAGGTACAGTAAAAGGGGCAGGTCATTTTATAGTTAAGGTAATAATCTTGCTTCATTGAATTTAAAAAAAAAAAAAAAAACAACCACTATAAACTATTTTATAGAGAAAGAATTTAGAGAGATCAATTTTCAAAACTTGGGGTAACCCTAGCCCTGCAATCAGATGCTCAAGGTATTCAATGTCTCATTTTAGGCATCTCTGAAATATCCCCTATATGGAACACAGTCAGGTCTGTCTTTTGGTGCCAGATGTTCTTTGATAAGGCAGCTGGCTTGGCAAAAAAAGGGGAAATTCTTGAAAATCATTATTATCTGCTGTGTTTCTGCCATTAATAGAAACATGCAAGGAAAACAATGTGAACCGAATATCTGGGAGCCTGTGTTTGCAGGCTGACTTTCTGCAGGTGGAATTGATGTCAAAAGGAGGTCAGACAGTGGTGAGGAGGATGAGAAAAAGGTCACTTTTCTTTACCACTTTTGCACGGCCTGAGGAATGCAGGTCATAAAGAGCTGTACGTTTTCCCCGGTCTGTGATTCCATGGGAAGCTATCTTCACCGAAACACTGACCAGTGGTGCTTCAGTGTCCCAGCTCACTGTCGCCTCAGCTGTGCTTAAAGAATGTGTGTCAGGCCACATCGATCCTGTCTTCTAATAAAAACTGATTCTCTTATGCTTGTCTTCCACATTTTTTAAGCTGGATCATTTTCACAGTCCAGATTATAACACGGCCATATAAATAATTGTTCTGCCTTAGTGACAATGGAGTGGAGGGAGGATTTGAAATACTGTAGACTGATACTATTGGCAATATCCAAGTGCTTTGGTGAAATGACAATGATGGCTGGTTTGCATACCTACTCTCCAGCCATCTTCCCACTTTCCTGCTTCCTACTGCAGCTCTTATTGCACCATGTAACTAAAAGCAGAAGGTGAGCTCTGGGCAGGCATGGCACTTCTGCACCACAGCAGTGCAAGCAACAATGTTCCAGTGCTTTGCAGCGCTCCTTGGACCTGCTTAATTTACTGTATCAATGTAGTCAACACAGACTAGAGACAGCTATATTTAATACTTACCGTTAATAACTGTAGGTATTTCCAAGTTTTAGCCACGTGATCTAATACATGCTTCTTGCAGTACTGAAACATTTGGCTTAAAATAGTAAATAGAGATAGGTGAGGAGAGAACCAAACATCTACCTAAAACTTTGCTAGCACCAACTACCAAGACATATCTTTGTGCACAAGTGTATGCAGACTTATATATATATTTACATACACACAGACATACGTGTGTGTGTTAGCAGTATAATGTCCTACTAAAGTACATAGCAACAGAAGAATCAGTTGTGCTCAGAAGGGTTGCTGTTGAGGATGACTGCAATTGCCAAGTATACAACAGAAACCACCGCTCTAACGAGTTAATCATTTAAAGAAAAAAAAAAAAAGAAAAAAAAAGGTGATTTTGGTAACTTTTTGATTTTTACTAGAATAATTAAGGAAAGGGACAGACCAGTAAAAAGACTAATCTTTTTTTCATTAATTCAAAAGAATCCCAAGACTGACTTACGTGACTCGTCAGTCAGGCAAAGCATTCATCTGGCTTTGCCAGAATACCTCAGTGAGCACTTGGACTAGCCTTCAGCTGTCATTTGTGTGTCTTCTAAGCAGAAATGGACAACATTTTTTAATGTTTATGGCTTGTATGATGTAAACAGTCAGCTAAGATTCCTGGGATAACTTTTATAAACTTGAACATATTTGTTACCTAAAATACACCTGGTCCAGGTCCGCCCCATGCGTTTGGCTATAAGAGGGACACCGCCGGACTGCACAGTTGCACAGTGGAAGCATTAACAAGAATCCTAGATAATACTGCTTGATGCCTCCCACGTCTGAACAAGGTATCAGTCAAAACTACAACTCCGCCACAGTACGCAAGCACAGGACATTCCCACAAGTGTCCATGGCAGTCCTGCCGGGTGGAGTATTCTGGTCACCCTGCAGAGTCCCAGGACAGAGGCAGCTTGAGTGGTTTGTACAAAGGCACACAGGAAGCATTTGCATCTCCGCCAACTCGGAGCCAGAGATGCCATTCTGACACTTTCTGTTGAAAAAACCCACCTGCAACGCCCAGTTCCAAATAATCTTAAAGACATTATCCTTTGAACTTCTTGGTGAATAGGTGTCAGTTATACTAGTAAGGTCCTATAAGCGGGGGGCGGATCAAACAAAAAACCTACCAGTCTTCATCAATTCACCAATTTTCATTGCCCAGCACTTCCACCATGCTGGGGGCGGGAAGAATAGAGAAACAATCTCAAAGATCAGAATTACCACCAGCTCCTTATACCATCCTTTTCTAATGGATAGAAAAGGATCCTACTGAATGTTACTCAGAGAGCTGGCTAATGGTGCTTTTCTCAAACTTTCTCAAAGCTGAGTCAGATTTCAGTGCTCATGATCGGAATACCTTTTATACTGGAGAATAATTCACTTCCTTACTGCAGGAAATCTTTAATGTCTGACAAACCTGCCATGGTAACAGATCTCTGGCTCTGTAAAATTCCAAAGAGAAATATCAGTAAGCTGCAAAATGCAGTGTCCACACGTAAACGGATCTCTGACAGGCACCTTTACCCTCCTTCTTTCTTTCCAGTTAAGTTCCCTGCGGGTGATTCAAACCAGGTACAGCACACAGCTCTGATTAACTTCATACCCAGAAAAAAATAATGATGCTTCTAAGAACTCAACTTGCATGTAGCCCTCTGCAACCCAACAGGAAAGTTATTTTGTGTATGCTGAATGACAAAGAGGATTTTTACCGGTAGCAAATCATTGTAAATGATTTGGGGATCTTCATGGACCCTACAGTTGCCATAATCTACCATATTTCTGTTGGCAGCATAAATGTTTTGCCAGAATAGGCAAATCTGTGGTTGCAAATATCTGTGCCATGATTTAGCAGATTTGTGCCTCTTATATTGGTTTCCAGTTAGTTGTCAGAAAATGTTGGAAGTTGTTGTATTTACTTGTTCAGACAAATATCTCAAAGCACACTTGGAGTGCGGCACCACTATTTCCTCCTCAGATGAACATCAGACATTGGAATCAACGTTCTTTTACTCTTATGGAGTGACGTTTGGCCTCATCCTTGCTACTCCAGCCTAGGAAACTGGAAAATGCTAAGAATCTGATTGAGAAAACCTGAACTTTTGTTCACAAAAGCCACAAAATGTGCCCTGAGAGAGAAGCATCTACTGAATAATGGAGGTTCATGTGCACAGAGGGTAGTAATAATTTAAGAGTAGTCACTGCGAAGCATCTGGGTACAAAAGGAGTTATAGGACTTTATCGTATAACAAAATGCAGAGCGAACAGCCCAGTTCTTGTGCTGATCCCGTCTAGCATCTCTCTGCCTTTCCACATGGCCACTCCACAGATCAGTGTAGGACTTAGGTGATACAGAAGGCCCTGCATGGACCCTGACCACAGCCTTCTTTCATGTGCATGATTTATGCTACTATGGAACCGAGCATATATGCACAAACCCACCTTTATTTTGAAATTGTTGCATTTTCCCTGAGTCTGTTTTGTCTCTGGAGGGCATGGATTTCCCACTCCCCAGTATCAACCACTTTGAGTTTTTCCCTTATATTTATTTTAATGAAACTCTATTAACGGGGCTAAACAATATGAACTCAAATACATCTTTTTGCAGTACGTACACAGATAGCAACAATAGCAGACAGCATTAGGTATAATACAACAGCACAAGTGTCAGGTAAGTACCTATGTAACAGCTGCAAGGAACTGGATTTGCTCTGCACGTGGAATGGGAACATTCGCTGGTATTTCCAGACATCCACAACCTGGGTAGCGTCCAACCTGAATCAGTATGGTTAGTGAGTCTGCACTGCAACAAGCTTCTCAACTGATGAGGAAAAGACTATGCCCACCCCCAGGAGGATGCAGAAACATCCAACCTGTTGTCACAACTAAACAACTACAGTAAAGTGACACTCGCCTAAAAAAAAATAATTAAAAAAAAGTAAGTGTGTGTCTTATCCAAAAGACAACAGAAGAAATTCAACTGCTGGTGACGTGTACAAATCAAACTAATTGTATCTCAATCAATTAACTTACACTTCTGTGACTGCAAAACCCGGCTGAACCTTCTCCAAGCACGCTCAGCTGTGCTTCAGCATCGCACTGGCTGTCATCTCAGTCTCTGCTCCTGGGGACCTGGCTGGCCACCAGGTGCTCTTGACAGAGGAGATTGGAAGCCGTCTAACCAACTCCGCTGTTGACTGTACGGAGACAGAATTAAACTCTGACTTTCAAAGGTTGGGCATTTAGTCAGAAAGATTAGCAGAACCATAGTGAAAAAAAGATAGGGAGCACTCTCTTAAGACTCTTGATTATATTCAAGCTTAATTGGCACAAACACAAATTACGCTTTTCATTTGAGAACGTGTAGCCTGTTGAGTACAGGCTTATTTACGTCCCTGAATTCCTGGGTGATAAAACCAGGGAAGAGGTTAAACTGAAAGACTTCCATTTCCTTTCTTACATCAGTGTGTGATTCCTGGGGGATATGATTAGTTTACTTGTAGTTTATGCTCGGTTGTGAGCTCACTCACTGTTATAAATGGGTTGTCTGTATAATTGTTACCAATTACATGCAAATTGCTGTTAAATGGCACAGACAGCCCATTTGTGCCAAATGTTGGTTTACACTTTGCTCTCTTTCCAAGACAGTGGGGAGATAAAAAAGCAATTGGATTGATGAGTGGGATGTCAAAATTTCTCTCCAGTTTCCATTATGCAGTTAAACATTGCCTCACCATTCTTTGACAAATACTGGAATATATCCAGAAATCACACTTCATTTTTTCCAAGACGGTGATCAAATACCTCCCCAAATCTGAGCAAGAAGTACCGACTCTTGTTTATCCTCCATGTCAGATCTGCAATTCAGACACTACAAATGGGAGCTTGATATGTTTTCCTGCACTATTGGTCGGTATTCAGTTTGCAATGAGATTTGCCAAGTGTCTCCAGATTCTTTTCTCTGTTTCTGATTCATTACGGATCTGAGGAGCATTTGTTCCAAAAACAGCAACTCGCCCAATGTCAAGTAAATGCTCTGATCACACAACTGAACCACATTTCAGCTGGTTTTGGTGGGTTTTTTTTGTTTGTTTGTTTGTTTGTTTTCAACTTCTGTATCATTCATGCTAGGCAAAAGTATCAGAAAAGCAACCGAATATATGAGAAACACCTTTTTTCATTTTTTTCTTTTTAACTTGGGAGTGGCTTTAGTTTATACTCTTCACAATGGGTAGAAAAATTAAGAAACAACACTGAAATTCCTGAAAGAACTTTAGCCTCAAAGGCATTTATTTCAATGGAGCCAAAATTTCTGTGTCAGCAAAGTATGCCAGAATGTATTTAGCTTCAAGTGTGTACTTAAATCGCGTAGACTTCAAGGGAACTTAAATATGCGCTTAATTTTGAGCATATGCTTAAGTGCTTTTGGTGAATAGTATTGAACCACAGCATTCACCTCTTTGTAAATGAGAGAATGCTTTCCAAAGCAACATTTACTTCTCAGGGCACGGTGTGTGTCTTTTAAATCCTCCTTTGATGTTTCTTGGTCTACTTTGTTTTTAAAAGCTTACCAGAAATCAAAAAGGATTAGTAGGTCATGATCCTGCAAGCTACCTGGTATGGATCAGCCCAGGAAAGGACAGAAATGGAGTTTAGCTAGCAAAGAAAAAATGTTTGCCTGGAGCAGTTCGCAGGACCAGTTTTCTGAAGCACAAATTAGTTAAAAACAGTTTGGTATTTTATTTTGTACTTATAATCATTATCACTCTAAAGAATATTTTAATTAAGAGAATTAGAAAGCAGAATATAGGATATTTAGCAGATCATAACAAGTAAAGATGATTATTAATGTGTATTAAACACCTTCACCTATGCCAGTGATACCTCATACAACACAAGCAGTTTTTTCCACTCATCCTTAAAATAAAAACTTTCCTAAGCCAAAGTATAGTTACCACATTTTGTTTTTTAAATAGGGACTTGAATTAATATTTTTATAAAAACATTGATTGCCAGAATGACATTAGAGAGTAAAGGTAGAGAAAGTACTGAAAGTGAAATTAAAAAAAGATCTGGATTCCTATTTCCTCCAGAACTCAGTGCTCTAAATGTGGTATCTGAGCAAACACAAGCTCTTGACCTCAAACGTATATTCTTCTCCGAGGTTCGTCCACTAGGATAAGGAACGCTGTGTAGCGGTTAAATACAAAACAAACTTGAAATTGGTACCTTCTGAGGTTTGGTTCTGACCAGCCTTTGAAACAAGATTGCTTTCAGTCAATTGGTTATTTCAGCACTTGACATCACCCCCACATAAAACAAGGCAAATGGCCAATTAGCTAATTGGAAGTTTTCCAGTTCAAAATGGTGCCAAAATGAATGAAGATGAAGTGGAGTAGAAATAAAAAGTTTAAATTGGCTGAACAGTCAGCTCTCTATGGGAAGCTGAAAATAGAAAGCAGTTCATGGAAGTCAGGAGCTTCACTATCTTCTATTTGGGGAAGATCAAACTTCAGCATTTGCAAGTTAAACAGGGATCCCCAAGGCTTCTAGAGAGTACTTTATAAAAAGAGGTTTTATATAGGACCTGTGTATTTTGCAAATAAAACTGTAGCACATTAAATTCTAATCACATTCTATTCATAGCATCTGAAATCAGAGTACAAATTTGCTTCCTACGGATAATTATCTGGACTGGAGTTCTAATCTCATATGTATGCCATTACCCCTATGCAAACATGGATAAATTTTGGCTTTTTCTTTTCAGCAGCATTCAGCTATTTTGACATTTTAAGTGGTTATGAATTGGTTTTAAATAAAGAGAACCTAAAGAAATCAGATGATATGTTCAGCAATAGTACTTGAACTGAGAAAGAAAAGAATACAACATTGTAGAATAACCTCTTTGCTTGGGAAATAATGCTCAAATTCCAGAAGGAAAAGTAGTTAATCACATCAGCTTTGTAAATATAATTGCTATAAAATTCAATGCTGCTTTAAATACGTCTATCAGGCCCCTCATACAAACTCTTAAGCTACATCAGAAATGAATGCAAGTATTCTAAATAGGAAAAATTCTCCTGCAGAAAATTTCCTATTATTATAAAATTGTTAATGAAGGTAAAGAACAGCAATTTAGTCTTCTGTCAATGACAAAACATAAACAGGACAGTACAGTTCTAGTTAGCTATACCAAGATTTACTTTGAAAGGGTTGAAGACATGAAGTTATGGGGGATTTTGTTTTGCTTTCAGCCAGTTACAGCTGTTGGGCCAGCTCAGAGCAGTGATCCCAGTACGGCACAGCTACATAGCGACAAGGCTTCAGCGCCACTTGCTCTTCCCAGCAACACCTAAATCTTTGGTCTCAGATCAACCCATGAAATAGGGACACCTTCAAAACAGTACACTGTACTACAACTTGTATGAAAAGGTCACGATCATCATGAAACAAAGATTACAAACCTTTTGTGAAAAAGCAACCACATTCCTAATATAAAATGAATGTAAAAAGGAAAAATATGATTTAGACTTATTTAAATTGCTATCATCATCAAAAAGCAAGAGAATACCCAACTTTAAATATCACTACAATATTTTTCATTATAAAATTATTATAAAACTTTGGCTAGCAGGTTCATTATCAGGTGCATTTGCCAGTGTTTACTCCGACAAGCAAATTAGCGCTGCATCTAAAAGAAGTCGCCCGATCCGAAAGCCCTTTAGTTCCAGACCCAAACAGTGCTTCATGGAACAGGGTTTTTTTGGTAAACAGATGCCTAATGATGCAGATAGCACCAACAATTTTCAAATTCCTCAAAAGAGCACACTTCACATAATTTTTCTAGTGACCTTGTATGTGTCCTTTAAAGTTTTTCTTTTTTTTTTTTTTTTTTTTAAGTTATTCTGGTTAAAAGGAAGCCTCGTGTTTTCATAACTTTTATGAACTGTCAAAAGAGTGATGTATTCAGAGAGGAGATCATGAACTCATCACAGGTTCTGGCACTCACAGCAGCTGGTCATACGGGAAAATACCTTCACACTGCTGCATGTGAGAGACACTGAAATTGACCCCACCAAATTTTAGAACCACAAAAGATAAGAAGTTGTATGAGTCTAATAACGCTTCAAACACGGTTTAAAAGCACTGGTAATCTAACATAGAGCCAGACACAATGTACCTATTGGTATCCACCACAGCACACGAGACTGACCCGAACGAGGAGCTGAACTTAGAAACAATTTTTAGCTGCGGCGTTGTTACTGAAATGATTAGTTACAACAGCTCTGAGCAGGCAGATCACTTCACCAGTGTGGATCTGTGTAAGATCAGGGCCTGAACACGTTTCTTCCCTTCATCTGGCCTCAGCTTCAGGAAAAAACATGCTTCCCTCTGCCCCAGCCCACTCCCCACGTCAATGGACATTAAGCATATGTCACCTCACTTTTGGAAAGCATTGCATTATTTAACTTCATTACTGGTTGTTGAATTGCTTTCAATCAGTTCTCACCTTGCAAAAAACTTTTAAGTGCATTAATATGGCACATGCTTAAACTCCACCGTATGTGAATCGCGTGCATCAGTAGCAGGACATTACTGACGGAAGCAGAGCGGGCACAGGGCGGTGGCTCGCCTGCCTCCCCCTACACACCTCTCTGACTAAATTTGTTTCTATCCCTCCAGTCCCCAGAGAGCCCTTGCCTTCCCTGCAGAACAGTGTCTACTCCCTCTCTCCATGTTGCTTAATCCTCCAGAATTATCTCTGACCTGTCTCTCAGCCTGGTGGAACTTGGGCCATACATTCAGGGCACCCCTGAATCTTCAACCACAGCTGCTGCAGCACTTCAAAGGCAGCTACCACAGCTAAGGATTTAGACTGCAGCTGGAATCCGAAGGCTCAAGGTGGGGTCCCCAGGGCTGAGCAAACAGAGCAAAGCTCATTTGTAAGGATTAAAACATGGACAGGTAATGGATCTAAATGGGGCGGGAAGGGTAGGGAAAGGCAGGGAGAGTGGAAGTCAGTATACAATACAGAACATCTGAGGAGGTTAAGAGGGGCAGCAAAAGGAGGGGCTGGGGGCACAGAAGACAAGAGATTCCTGGTTAGCGTAAATAATACACATATATGTTAGGCAGAAAGAATGACAGCAGCTTGGAAATGTAAACAAAAATATCTTCAGAGGAGGTAGGGCTTTAACATAGAAAATGGTGAAAAGATCAATGGGAATAAAGCACAAAAGGATGTACAAGTCAAAGACAGCTAGAAAAACAGGCACTGAGAATAAAAGATCGTGATGAGACAGAGACATAAAATCCATCTGTAAAATAGCTTGGACTGGGACACGTATCACAGCCTTCATACTGCAGGATTACCCCAAATATAAAAGCAAAAGTTTTTTATTATTCAGGGTAGTAATGGGCTTTGCGTATCAAGTTATGACAAAGCATTTTCTTCTGAAAAGTAAGATTACAGAAGTTTTTAAGAGAAAAGCACTGTTTGGCTTTTAAGACCATGCTACATATTATTTGGGAAGCAGAACTTGGAAGTTGACTCACATGCACAGGAGAAAGATGGCTCTAGCCATTGAGCTGTGCCAGGCTGTGCTCAGCTCCCCAGGGAAGGGGCAGTTCTTATGAATATTTGAACGTATGGGCAGAGTTCAGGACACAAACACACCAAGAAATCTGAGGGTTCAAAAAAGCTTACCACATGCTTTGGAGGGCATAAACTTGTAAACTTATCAGCTACTTCAGAAAAACTGTTTGAACCAGAAGTTCTCATCTGGTGCTAGTGGAAGATAGTTCACCTTTCAATTGCATTTAACGATAAGGTAAAGCTATGCAGTGGGACTCGAACTCCATGGGACAGAAGCAAGAACACAAATTGTAACCTTAGAAGAAATAATTTACTGCAAATTCACACCTACCTTAGTGTAGAATAATTTCTCAATATCGCAGCTTGTTTCTTAGAATTTCCCACATTTTAATGACAAAATATTACAACACTAAGTCATTATCGTGTAGTTATAAAACTATGTGCCAAGCTGCATGTTGAATGGTTTAAAAATGAACTTAGCTTTTCAATGAACTTGGAATATACCAAAAGCATTTTTGCCATCTGCAATCTTTTTTTTTTTTTTAACATAGTTAAAATAGTTTAACTATTTTAATAGTTTAATAGTTCCAACTATTAAGCGCTTGCTTGAACAGCTTAATAGGAACAGTCACTTGACGGACATTACCATTTTCACTTATGATATACAAGCTTCCTTCACTCAGCCTCATTAACTTTCTAAATCTCAAAATGTTTTGTTGTACTTTGTAAGAAAACACATTTAGAATTAAAACAGGAAAAGATTTCTGGTTTGGAATCAAGTTAGCTTAATTTTTTTTTCTCTCCTTAGCTTTCTATTCAGATGTGCCAGCAGACAACTGCATATCTAAAAGAGACTGCTATAAAACGAACAGAGGAGAAATGTGATGATCACAGAGCAAACAGCTTTTTATTTGTCGTTTACTCTGAACTAGAAAGAAAAGAGTACCAGGCCAAAAGTCATTCAGTTAGTTATTAAAAATGACTGATCCTAGTTGATCTATCAACAGTTTCTAATGCATGCTGAATATATCACTCAACATTTACAGCCCAAACTGTTGACTGAGGTTCATCTATATTCATGAAGTCATATAAGCATATTTACTACTGCAAAAAGTAATGCTGATGTGGTAATAAAAATACACAAAAATACTAGCATTTTTCAGAGCATCCATGGAGACAACTTGAGACTTCAGAAAAATAACTATTTTTATATTACAGCTTTATTTCAAGCACTATTTCTTACTGGATACGATTTATACATTTTGCACTATGTATATATATTAATGGAATACTTTCCAAATTATCCCTAGATAAAATATATTACGTGCTTAAAATTATTCCAGCAATAGCTTTTCCAAGTTACATTTTGCTGAGTGTTAGATCAGATCACAGGAGAAAAAAGAGAAAAAAAATTTAAAAATGCTTTGGCAAAATACCCTTCCATGGTGATGTCTTTAAAAGTATTCTGAATGCAGGACTTCTTCATCCATTGTTATTCTGGCATCAGTCAAATAGATAGGAGGAAACATATAAACACAGTTATACCGCTTTATTTAAATATAATTTAAAAGAATATAGAACTTAATTTTTCAAAGTGTGTGGTCTCATGTTTGAATTTTGGCCAGTCAAAAAACTGCCTGCTGCTTCTCAACGTACAATGGTGCAACATGTTTTTGAAACCTCTAATTGCATTGTTGTAATGGTCACTGTTAAAACAAAGTTCCTGGTAATCCCGGAGCCTATGTCAAGGTAGGAGGACCGCCAAAGGTATCAAAACAGAGAAGAATAGCATGGTCATTGAACTGCACACATTGAGCTTCTAGGAGGATTAACGGTTCTTGTCACAGGCTCTTGACTGTAGTTGACAATATCTGCCTTCACCACCCTCTGTCATAAAAGAAAACACAGTAACAATCAGAAATTTCATGCTGGCAAAACATTCAACAGATATTTTACTACAAAATATGAAGGGAAAAAATTAGGCAAAACAGACACTGATTAGGGTTTTTTCATTATCTTACAGAAAGTCTTATCAGGTGCTAATTCTCATTCTAAATACCAGTTTAACCATACTAAGCAGAAGGAAGTGCCTTGGTAGGTTTTCACAACTACAAATGGAACATGATTTTTTTTTGCAAAAGCAATGAATACAGTTTTACTTCCATGAAAACTGTTTTTTATGGAAATAATAAAACAATATTTATTTACAGAGACTATGGTATGCATTCTTTAGGAATAACTGCCTAAATTGTAATTGGAAATTTTACGTAAGTTTGTCTTTCCATCTTTACTCCAAGCACTTCACAGGAAAATATGGAGAGAATTCAAAGCAAATTTCAAATACAACCATATTTCAAAAAAGCTTTGATAGGCAGACTAACTAAAGACTAAATTAACATAAGAACCTCTGCATACCATAAATATTTATTTTCTAATACAGATCCAACAGATATTACCCATTCTATTTACAAAGCATTTGATAAGACTGTTGGTCTCTCCCATATGAGGAGAAGGAAATGAGATTCCAATTTTGGGTCCATTTCCATCTGAGGCAGCTACGTAACATTTTGAATATACAGCACTGGAAGACCTTCCTAATACAGTAACACGAAGTATTTCAAGTTCATTCAACATGAACTATCTGGTTATTAGAAACACCATATAATTGTACACAGAATTCCAAATTAATATGTTAAGTATTACAAGTGCTTACAGACACAAAATATATTTTTCCAATAGAACTTACTGTAACAATTGTTACTTCATGTAAAAACAATGCAGCTTGAAAAAAAACCCAAGTTTTCCATCAATACCTGAACTACTGCATTGAGCAGACTTTGCTCTGGCAGTTGGAAGTGTTGTGACGTTGGTTATCTTCTTCAGGATATTTCACTAGCTCTGCCCTGACAACATGCTGTTAATCATGTATCAACATAACGGATAGAAGGCAAGGAGAAGAATGTAAAAAGAAAAGAGAAGGAAAAAGAATGGAGAGATTGATCAGTAGTTGAAAAGAATGAATGAATGACATTAAAAGACTATGTAGAAGCAAAATGAAAGTGCATTTCTTTTCAGGCCTCATGCTGATACAAGAGCAACATGTCTAGCTGAAAGCGTCACTATTGGCATCAGGGCTGCTTCTCAAGCTTCTTCAAGGACATGCCCTTTCAAAGCACCAAAGTGAAATATTCATACGTGCAATCAATGAAGGTATATTAAAGCAAGAGAAGTGAGAGAATAAAAAGGAAGGCAATTCAGTGGAAGAAAAAATGACAATGGCCTATTCCTATAAGTCTACGGTACTTAAGTATTACATTAGTCAGCTTCCTGTCAACAATTGTAAAAAGTGCATTAGATGGACACATGCATCTTTTCTATTACATAACTATCGCATTATAACTAAACATACAATCAAAAACAGTGACATAAATTAACAACCTCACATCTAAGTGCTGCAAAACTTTGATTTTTCTTTACTTCATATAAAAATAAAAGGCTCTCATTTTTCCCCTTAAAGATAAACAAAACTGTTGAAAGTTCTCTCACTATTAATGCAGTGTTCATCCAAAGGGGAGAAAAATTCATAGAACAATTTCAGCAAAGAAGTAACAGAGGAGGTAGGTCTGCTATGAAAGATACCCTAAACCGGTTTAATAATTTTTCCTTAAATACTTCAACTTTTATACAACATATTTTCAAGGTTAAAATGAATAGATAAATGAATAAATACTATTATTTTAAAAGAAACAATACATAAACTGGATTATATGAATATATAAACAGTATATGTAAAAGATTACCTCTGTAAATAAAACCTATATGTTAAGCAAACAACAATAATTGAATTGGCTGGTAAGGGATTTGGATTTATTAGCTGCTGATGTACTCTTCTTGAGTTTAATTGATCACATTCATATTATCTTATCTAGTGGACAACACTCATGATTTACTGGACTCCTGGCCTGATGTTATCAAGGGAAAGGTTGCCAAATCCCATGTAAGGTGGTAGTTGGAGTTTTAGCATTAAACAGTGTTATCTGACCTCACAGGACCTAGTTTCTTCATACCAATCTTTTGACTAGAGCTGGGGGGGTGGTGGTGGGGAAGTCTTGCAATCAGTAGGCAATTAATTGTTCCTCAAAACATTGGTCTAAATCCCATCCTGTAAACACAGGCAGGTTAGTGACCTATGCTTAAGCATGTTGTAGCAAGAAACTGACTATCATAAATTACTTGGATTATCTAAAGGAATTTCATCCAAATAAGAGTAAAAAAATACCACCGCAACATTTCTTTTCTTAATTTCATGGTAATTAAAAACTTGGGTTTCTTTGTATCAGTTTCTGTGTCAGGGATATCATTGCCATGGTTCAAACCACTGTCAATAATGAGAAATAATCTTTCTTGGTGCAGGTGCTCTGAATGCCAGATCTGACTTATCTGCCAAACATTTTATTGTACAAAGCTGGCACAGAGACCCTAGTTTGTGAACTGGCATTTAGTTAAAGAGAAAACTACACATCATTTACAAAAATGCTAGCTCTTGCCAATGCCAAGAAACAAAGCTGTACCCCATGCAGTTTTTACACTATGGTTGAAAGTAAAAAATATAGAAAGAAAACCATTTGATTAGTAAAGGAGCTATTTCCTCAAAATTCATCAGACCCTTATGATTTAAAAGGGAGAGTATTTTGAGGACTGAAAATAAGTCAGAATCTGCAATTTTCTTACTTTGGAACTGTTTCACTTCAAAAACATGCTCTACATTCCAGTCACGCATAAAGAGTAATCTAGTTCTTTGTTGCACCACAGTTTTGACCAAATAAAAGTTTGATTAACAGTCATCTCAGCATGTTAACAGACAAGGTTTAATAGCTCTAGCTGAGATAGCTTAAAAACTTACCACCCCCAAATGTCTGTCCTATTCCTCTGCTGGAGATCACTGCTGCCAAAGGAGAGCTGGTGGAATACAACGTGTACTTGCACCTCATCCGCTTCAGCACAAAGTCTGGCAGCTTCACTTAAAAACAACTTTCAGCAGCAGTTTAAGCTAAGCTGCTCAACTTCACCCTGATGTGGCCAAGGCACATGATCACCTTCCATTTTCTGATTCTGCTGTGGGAGTGATAAATTCCAGCAAAAGGGCAGTAACAAATAGCTTGGGTTGCATTAATATCTTAAACTGCTGCAGCTGTTTTCTAAAACAATGCATGGCAAATAATTCAATTTCTAAGGCTTGTTCCTGCAGTTAATTAACAGAAGTTTTCCTGTTAATTTGAAGGGGACCAAGAACCCCATCCACTTTTCACAAGAGCTTCTGCAGTTCTGCCAGTCATCAAAGCTCAAATGTCATGAGTCAAGCCCCACAAATTCATACAAGTTAAAATAATGTGTTTGGGATTCCTGTTACTTATTTCTAACCAACTGTGAGTCACTTCTAAGATCTTCCTAGTGACTGTGACAATTATAATTGATTTTAAACACAAGAAATATGATCTTCAGGTATAAAACAAAAAATGCAAGAAATAATTTTTAAAGAGTATTCTCAATATTGGACAATCAGCAATAACGAAGAAATGCATAATAAAACATAATTCACATATAGCATTTCACTGTTGGCATTTTACACAAACTCAGTATTTCATCTTAGACTTTGTTACCACCTAGATTGAATGAAGACATCTGATGTCCTCTGACAACCATATTCAAGCAACAACCTTCTCATTTTTCAAAATGAAGAAACCTCACATTACACAAAATATGGAAAATTCAAAGATTTAATCCAGTGTGTAAATAGTGCACATTTGTAAAAACTAAAATGTATTTTACTCTTTGTTTAAAAATTAAACCTAAGTCAACACTTGCATACTTACTGATTTAAGGATGAGTCACACTTACTATTTTACACTATTGTATACTAAAAATACTATTGTATTTTTTTATTTGTTTCTTTATAGCATTTATCTAATTCCATCTATTTATCTATCTATCTACTTTTATAGTCCAATAGCTAGAGTATTAAATGCCTAAAAACTTTAAGGAACACATTCACATAACTGTTCCACAACTTCAGGAAGCCCTGTGCCCATTTTACAGATGCGGAAAAAACAAACAAACAAAAAAACCAACCAAAACCAAACCAAACCACCAAAAAAACCACAGAACAAAACAACAACAAAAAAACCCAAAACAAAACACAAAAAAAACCCCACCACCACACTAAGGAACTGTATCTGTCATGCAAAAAGACTGTGGTAAACCAGAAACCTAGCAATGGCAACATCATGTAACACCACCTCCTTCCAGCCAAGAGACCAGCTCCATGCTTTTGGGAAACAGCATCAACACATTACTTCAATGAATCTTGTCCACTGCAGACTAATAAATTTCTCTCAAAAAATGTCCTTCTATTCATCTCCCTGAGAATAGGAAGGTTGAAGTTTTCCTTATGACTTTACCTTTCCTATCTTAAGAAGTGACCAAGTTATTTGGTTCCATACAACAATGAACCTTAAGATACAGCTAACAGACAGACGCTCCAATACAATTCCCGTTGGTTTCTCACTGACTTAAATTTGGTCAGCCCACTCAAAATAGCACTCTGAAAGGAAGCAAACGTTTTACTGGTAACAAAGAACTATTGCTTGTTCAGAACAGATTGAAACTACGCTTGATTAGCAGAACCTTGCAAAATCAGGCAGCTGCTTTCCAGCTCTCACTCTTTAGCTACATGCACAGCGTAGCACCACACAGTGACTTCTGCTATACCTGAACGGTGACAATGAAGTTTCTTTTCTGTCCAACCCCATTTACCAGGTTTGCTTCTACTGTTGTTGTTGGTTTTTTTGTTGTCGTTCTCTGTTTTTCAGGGTTTTTTTTACCTTTTTTTTAATCATTATAGCTTGGATTCACATTAACAGTAATGTGTGGGCCGCAGTGAATATTTAATTTATGCATATTAATTATTTATAGGCTATTGCTACTGCAATTTGCGTAATATCGACTTTGTCTAATCCACATATTGCATATTCCAATGATCTGCTCAACAAAATTAAAAATTGAAATTACAGTACTAAGGTAGGAAGAAGCCTACTTAAAGCCGATACCAATTTGACTCGGAAAGTTATGTACTCTTGAGTCAGGGCTATATAGAGGTTCTTACTTTAATAACAACCTAAAAATGGACACTTTCTTTAGAAAGCTACAATTTTCTGTATAATCCATTTTCTCATATTCTCTTTTTAATTTAAGGTGTTTGCATACCTATCTACAAGCTTAGACCTGAGTTACCAAAACACACCACCACACAGCACATAGAGGTCTAAGACCGATGTTCCAGTGCTAGCTAAACAACTGAAGAAAAATTAAAGAACTCTTTAGGTGCTGAATTATTTATATGCAAATAATCATAGAACTCAGAACAACAGATGGATGGTGCCTTAGTAGTAAAAGATCATTGAAAAGACACAGTATTTCTCTACCTATAAATTACAGCTTTTCGAAGCTCCTTAGCTTTGCTTGTTAGCTTGTTTGCTTACAGGTAAGCACTGTAAGTATATTTTACCATTTTACTGTTTACAGTACAGTTTTCTAGTTAACCACTTCAACACAGATTGTAAACATTGCTGTGGCAAAATATTCAGAAATTACATATTTATTGTATATTTCAAAAAGCAGGAGACCAAGCTGTACATAAGAAATGTTTTGCCTTTCTTTTAAATAAACTTGTTGACTTATTTTGTGGTACTTGTTTAATGTTGGTAGTAACTAGCAGTTCCAGGATATTACACCACTAGAACAGTTACATTTTGGTTCAATAAGTAAATTTAATATAAGCGTATTGTAATCTCAAATGTCATTATATAGTAAGGGTTGTCTCAGTAGTATGATCTTTGTTTTCGACGTTTCTGAAACTGGATTTGTATAAAATCTTTTTGGTTTAAACCTATGCACACAGCCTTCCTGGCAGGAAAATTATTTTTAGAAGCAGGAACTAGGAAGAAGGAGGTGGTAAGGGAAAAGGGGTTATATTAGAAAACCTCTTGCTTGATTGCTTATTTGAACAATTTTTGATCTCCTAACTTTCACTGATAAAAAAATAAGTGACTTCCAACTCTGGAAGATGCAATTAAGCAAGTGCTTACATTTTAATTAATATAGTTATAGTTCAAGTTTTTAAAAACAGTGAAAACATCTTTTCCCCACTAATTTGTAAGGTCATAAAACAATGTTCTCATTAGAGCTATTTTGCATACATCAATTACTGAACAGCATGCACTGCAACAAAGCTCTGCTACAGTTCAGAGCAGGACACGCAGCAGGGTTTTGCCATGCGTTCACAGTGAAATCGCTATATTCACATCCCTAACTCACTGCTAACCAATGTAAGAGAACCAGGGACAACCTTCTTGATGACCTTCCCACCTATGGCTGGGAAACATTCTCCTCTCTCTCAGCGCTTTTTTACTGCAGAGGAAATGGCAGAAAATCCCCAAGATAACACTCATAATGTAAAGAACAAAACACAAAATGCAAGGGCAGAAACTATGCAGCTCCTTTAAGGGGGAGCCGTAATAGCTACCCAAATCCATGATTCCACAGGTCTGCCTGCTGTTGAGAATGGGTATGCTGAACCAGAACACCATTCATTTCTCATCTGCACATCAGAATAAAATGGGAAATAGTGACTACAAAGTCAATATTCCTTCCCTGAGGCAGACAGTCACTAGTGAGGAAAGAATTCTTCTCCTGTATTATACAGGCACACAATGAAAACTAAAATCTGAGATTAACCAAACACAGGATTTGACATAGTTAATTCCTGAATCTATGACTGACAAATAATATTTTCTCCTGTATGACTACAATGAAGATTGATTTAGAACATTTCCACTCACAGAAGCTTATGCCTTCTACCACTTGAATTTGTAGTGTTCTAAAATTAAATTTGTTTTTAAATATGTAAAGAATTAAAAAAGAACAATTATAAAAACTGTATCTGACATCAATGTACAGTAATTAATGTATATATAAGTGTCTTCCATGATACCTGTATATGCATACATATAGAGGTTTTAATTTCTAAAACAATTTTAAGTACTATTTTTAAACAAACAGCTCTCAAACTAAAGTTTTTTCCTAATTTTTTGAACATATATTTTCTTGTTTCAGCAAGTTTATCACGATGGATAAAGAAAGAATTATTATATTTAAAAAAAGCTGTTGTGAAAGTAAATAATTGTCTTCAGAACAACAGATGCAGCTTGCTTTAAAGGACAGTTATTAATTTGCAATGAGATTATTTTTTCAATACTAAATAAAATACTAAGAACCATGTATTTGTGGAAAATCACCTGTGATTGTTCCAATTCTGCTTTGTTTAATTTGATGCCAAGTATGTCAGCAGCAATTCTCTGAAAACACAGGAAGACCTATGGAAAAAAATTAAATTGCATTTAAATGATTAAAAACAGACATCCTTGAGGTTCTTTCAAATATATCAAACCATTCTTGAACTGTAAACAATGAGATCTACAAAATTATGACCTGTGCAAAACAGATCTGAAAATAACCTCATCTGGTACGTTCAATTTTGTTTAAAAATTGGAGAAAATAATTCAACAATGGTACAAGGAATGAACAGTATGCTGGATTGTTAAGCAACACTTCTACTCTGCCTCGAGAGACCCAAGTTTAAACAAGCTTTTGCACAACCCACCTCTCAAATACTACTCTCAGTGCTATAAAATATGAATAAGGGTATTCACTAATGTTTAGCACAAAAATATATTACCAGTGTATTGTGCAATACAACTGTAGGTTTCTGAAATTGAGAACAACAGAACTGTGCATCAACATCACCAAAATCTCTACTGCACACGTTTAAAAAACATTAGCAATCATACATTTGTTCCAAAGAGTCTCGCAAAACATTATGAGTGCTATACTGAACAGAAGTTATCTAGGAAACAAGCAAGATGGTGTACAGCATGCACCAGCCTAGCAGAGTTAGACTTTGGACCTGGTTTGACAGATAACATGGAGTGGCAATGCTATCTTAAATAACTCCTTTACTTCATCTCAATCCAGTCCACCAATCTTACTATTTAGGCAGCTGCATTTTAAATGGGATTAAAGAACACAACAGATGTTAAAGAGGAGCAGCGTAAGCTTGCACTGCTGCTGAACACTGTATTGTCGAGCTACACATTATATTTTATCTACATGGTTATTCGACTGAGCTCACAATCTAAACTACTAATAAACACTGCTTTTCATCACGCAGCTGCCACCCCCAAAAGGTAAGGCCTATGTAAGTGCTTTTAGTAATTTTCAGTGAAAATTCAAAAAAATACCATTTACACAATCTCTTCTTACACCTGACATGGAAACTAGTAATGAATTAGTGGCACAACCAACAAGCCACAGTAGCTTCCAAAATGATTTCTCTTTCTCTAACTACTTGGTCTAGTGCTGGTCTATTCTACTAGCATCCACACAGCAAGAAAGGAAATCCTGAACAGGCTTACCTTTTCCAGAGATCTACTTTAACCCACATCAGGCTCGCAGGTGTACTGAGCTAGATCACCTGCCATGAGGATGCTTTGTGCACAAAACAGCAGGCACGAGTTCAGTGCTTTAGTTATGCAATTTGATGGACAGTAAGACAGTTGGCTATACTAAATCTTTCATGAGAGTTTTTCTCCCCTGAGACTTTTGGGCTTTTCTATGTACATAAAATTATCTTTTGCAAACAAGTCTGTTGGAAAGATCTGAGGTAAACAAAACAAATCACTTCATTTATCTTAACTAGTATTTAAGATCCTCTAGTCTATATCCACAGTAGCAACGGATGGCCTCTTCTTAAATCACTAAGGTAAACACCCTGTCTTTCCTGCACAACTACCCAAATACATTTCAAATGTATTTCAAATACGTATCCAAATAGATTTTCAAAGGCCAGAGTGCGGTAACAGTGAAAGAGTTAATTCAAATCTATATTGAAACTAAAAATGAACTACTGTAAACTATACCTCATACCTTCTTTTGTTAGTAGATATTTAAACCAGAGATTTCTGGTTAATGCTTTCTAGGTAGGTTCAGATTTACTTTTGTTTTTAAACAGTAAGTTTAAAAAAAGTACAATCAGTATATATAGTGGGATGCTGCTGTAATTCATGAATCAATTAAAAAGATGTAATAAAGATTCCTTCATAATTTGTAATGTTAAATATATCAACCTTATAAAAAGAACTGCTTTTTCTTCCTCTTACCAAATCCCACAAAAAGGTTGTCTCCTTGAAAAAGGAATACATTTTATCAGATGCACGCTTCATTGACTGAAGTATTATAAAATTTTTGTCCTGTTTCTAGCATAAAAAGCTTGAATTTTCACACTTTAAACAAAAAATTATGCCAAAGATTTAACACAAACTATAAGGAGAATCAGGATTCACTGCATCTGTAACAGCAGTATTGTGAGACTTTACAGAGTAACTATTATCTTATAAAATTAGGCAGTCCAATGTAGAAGTTTCATCAAAGATCTTAAAACAAGTGGTTCCCTTTGTGTTACAGAATTATACGTCCATATAATTGAACATGGTCTTACCATTCAAAAACATAAAAATAAAGTAAATTATATTGTCATAAATAGGAGATAGATACAGGACTGCTTTATGGGAATGACAAAGTCATTAGGCACATGACAGAAATCAAGCAAAACAATACAGTGTGATTTAATTTGACTGATACAGTTAACTGACAAAGAACCTTTTCTTCCACAGGCTTCCAACTAAAACAAATAACCCAGTTAGCTCAGAGTCAAAAGATTGTTCAAAAATGTGCTCTGCAAAGCATTACAAATACCAGAATGTTCAAATTTCAATGGACCTGCAGAGGGAGTGTCTCTCATGGCTCGAGACCCATATTAAAAACTGTGTCACAACAGGGTCTTGTGACATTATCAACTGTTGAAAGTTTCTATATTGATGGTCTATACATGGGACTCCACCTGGATTGAAGGAATACATTTAACTACAGGCTGACAGTAAACAGAGATCCAGCTGGTCTCAGTTCTTATGCTGATGTGTAAGCTAGATCATTTCCGTATTAAAATCTATACTGCAAATTGCAAATCAGATGAGAAGCCACTGTAATTAATAAAGAACATATACACTTATACAAAGATATGTGAAATATAATAAAACTGCTACATCATATCTCAGAATAACGGCTTTCTTAAAAAAAAAAAAATCTACAAGGATTTTACTTTTTTGTTACTTACAGAATCTCCTGTCTTGGCCGACACAAAATGGCTACTGAAATTGTTTTCCTGACAAAATCGTTGGTGTTTGTCAACTTTCACTGTGCGCATATGCTCCAAGTCAACTAAAAACAAGTTGAAAAAAGGAAAAATTAGTACAATGGAGCCCATTTAGTTACCTGTCTTAGAAATTACTCATTGGAAACACACCAGATGTAATCTTTTCCTTTACAGATGTATGCAAATACAAGTTTGTTTCTTTTTATAATCATTTGCCAAAATAAAAATAACTAATTACCTCAGATTAATTTTATTTGCAAAACTAAAATGAAACCACAATTAAAATTATATGGTCAAATGCAACAAATTCATATCTGAAATAAAGGGCAAATTTATTTCTGGATACACACAAGAAATTTGTTACAACTTTACTGCTAACCACATACAAAAACCTGAGATAGAACTAAATTTTGCACATTCTGTTTGCAAGCATGATGCATATTGGAGATTCCAGTGTAATTTAAAGACTTTTACAAAATAGAGTTCACCAAGCACATCTGAATCTACATATTTTTTCTAAGTAAAAAATGTAAATGAGTTATAAAGAATTTTATTGCAGAACATGGCAGAGCAAAAACATTCACTATACTAAAAAATGAACTGAGTAAAAACATTGATGCTTAGTTAATTGTATATGAAGTTTTCAATTCCACAAAGGTATGGTTCAGAAAATTAAAAACAGTAAAATGCATATTTCAAGAGTCACACGCATTTTCATTTTTATCATTTTACAACCATTGGAAGCAGAGCAAAGTTTTCAAATGGTATTTTATGTTGAAAAGCACTGGTGGCTTCCAAAACAACATGGAACTCAAGTCTTGCACAGGTTTTATTGTGTACATTCCAGTTTCTCCAAATCTGATCCTAAGGTAACTGGAAACTATATTGAACAGTTTCTCTTTTTATTGCATTACAGTTCCTATAAGGGTGTTGACTCAATGCCGTCAAATTATAAGGCAAATATATTCAGAAGGATTTAAGGACAACCAGGCTCTTTGAGTCAATACAGGAAAAAAAAACTTAAACTGATTTCCTGAGGAAGGGACCCAACTGACTTGTAAAAACTTGTAAATTTGCAAATCTAGTAAGCCTGCATAATAGTGTCATTTGATTATCAGCTGAAAAAATGCTCTCCTGCTACATAAAAGGCTTTATTTTAAAATGATATTGGAGGTCTTTAATTTGTAGGCTCTGGAGATTTTCTCTTGGAGATTTTTAGTCTAACGGGGGATTCCTACACCCCATTTATACTGCTTACCTTGGTTAATGTGGAGGTTTTGCCACATATTACTGTTCCTTGCACATCAGTAAGGCCTTGTTTGTAAGAACAGGCCTAAAATCATCCAGTTACCACAGGCATTAATTTGTGAAGGACTAAAATACTAAGCTATTAACACTCATGTTTGTAGTACAGTTTTTCATAATACTAAACGTAGAATATATAGTTTCATAAAAAACAGGAAGAACAAATACATTTACTAAGATAAAACCCAAAGTCGATAACAATTTTGTTAAAAACTCATGCAGTCTACGTAACAGCTACTTAATTTTTTTCTCTGAAAAATAACTACCAGAAGAGAGCCTCTGTTGAAACACTTTTAAGAAAAAAATACAGCATACTGCCTAAACCGTATCATTATTAACTATTATTTTTACTCTTCACATATTAGCTTTAAGTGCAGCTTGGAAAACACAACAGTGAGATTACTCTTTTGGGAAAAATAAATACGTATTTTCTTTATTTTTATTTGACAAGCTCTTAAAGGAACCTTAACCGCATCTTCAAATTTCACTCACTGTATTTCTTTGACTACACCCAAAAACCTACACACGATTACAATAAAAATAAATAGATAGATAGATAGATAGCATTTACACTGTATCCCTCTAAAATACCATGACATGCTTATGTAAGTCCATAAAAACAAGCTCACAAGTTACAATCTCTCTCAAACTCTCTTTCCCAGGAAGGAAAGAATAGGGAGTGGAAAAACACAACAGCACGCTGAAAGGTTGATGAATTTTCAGGAAGAAAATGCCACTGTCATATTGGAAATCATGTCCTCAAATGCCTCCTATTTTCTATTTGAAGAAACATCAAGAGTAATATATGGTCAGTGGAGCATATACTTTACTACAGTAAAGAAATTAAAAGCACACAAGATCCTAGAATCTAACAGACTGGAAGTGAACATCAAGGTGAAATTATGTTTCTGAATTTTGTGTAATTCTCAGTCCCTCTCCCACTTACAAGTATTTCACCTTGTGCCTTCTGAATTATGGGCAGTCTGCTGTGAACTGTACGGTTACTGTTATGCTAGATAACTGCCAGGTAACTGTCCATGTGCACACTCTCAGCCCACAGTAAATGCAAGGCAATTCACGTTACATTAGCTCTCAATGAAAGAGGGCACAGTTTTAGTTCAAGAAAAGGGTTTTAAGCGTTAATAAATATTTAACTATAAAAAGCTGCAGTTTGCAGTCAATGAAAGACGACTATGCTAACTCAAATTACTTTGCATTGCCACAGGCTAAGGGCACAATCATAGACAGTTACTGAAGATCAGCTAAAATACAGGGAACAGTTACCCTCCAGTCCTTTTTTTTTGAACATCTGACACTGGTCAGCTCGACAGGCAGAATTCTTAGCACATCAGGAGATAAGTCTTGTCTAGATTTTATTTAGACATCACAGCAAAAAGACTTTCAGGAGGGATTTGGAGGAGAAAAATTATTTTCTAAAAAGATGTTTATAAGGAATGCAGGGACTTTACAGAAAGAAAACTAACAGCTGGCCAATGTGTGCTGGTTTGATGAACCAATTAACAGCAGGAATAGATATCTTGGGATGAAGGATGATCCCAGAATGCACTTAAGCCATGAAAAGGCAAAGACAAATAAGTTTTGGATAGAAAGAAAGAGAATCAGATACATAAATACAGTTTGATTTTACAAAGCAGGAAAATGATCTTGCAGAATATTCTAAATGACTAGATAACATTGCATTGGCCAAGAAAAAGGAATTACTGAAATTAAGATGCAAAATAAGAACTTTTTAACTGTGGTAATGGTTATAATAGGCCATATCTAACAAAGGTCTCAAAGAAAGAATCTGCAAGATTTGGACACACATCAAACACAAACATTTAGAGAAAGGCCCAAAGCAAAGTTTACGTGCCAGATGGTACAGTCATCCTCCTCATCTGAAGTGAATGACAAAGACAACAGCAGGGGAAAATTAATAGGTCCATTTTTACCACGCAGAATTTACATTTATGACTAGAACTTCACAATGGGATGTCTAAAGGAGACACAAGGATTTTAGTTTGAAAAGTGAAAAGAGATTTAACTCTTTGCAAACAGTGAATCTCTAAAGCACACAAACGTTACAAACCAGTACTTTGGATTAAGTGCTTGGATACAAACTCTGCTATCTACATTCATAAATTACGTTTTCTGATCATGAAAAGCTAAAGCAACCCCAAGATGTGTAAATTTTACAGAATGCAGTGAAAGCATTTCTTTGATCTATCATTTCTAAAATTCTAAAGGTCTTAAAAATGGGACCAACAGGAATGGCAGTTAAAGTAGAAGTTAGCAAAGCAATAGTTAAAATGTCAAAGGAGTACAAGAACATTGCTAATTCCTTGACTATACAGGAACCATTTAGTATATTTGCATTAAATGGAATACTTAAATAAACCACATGAAAACTGAAATCAGGAGAAGCAGAGGGACATCACGAGCAACGGGAGAGAGAGAGATAGGTCATAGTATTGTTTCCCTGATTGGCCTGATAAGGACAGAAAAAGGGGCTCATCAGACCCCAAAGTAATTTTGAAGTCGCTTTCCTAGAAAGCAGCCCATCCACAATATGGGCTGCTACCATTTGCTCATTTTTATGCCTGAAATACACACTAAAAAGCTTGCGTGACAGCTACAAAAAAACCCATGGTTGCCAGATATTGTCCAAAAATTATCGCCATTTTCTTAGTTGTCCTCTTCTGCCACTCTGTTTCTAACTAACTAGGAGCTCAACCTTTTGTGTTTCTCTGGAATCAAACCAAACATTCACCTTTAAGCTTGTCTGATATGAAGAGTCATTTCAATTAAAGCTAGCAAGAAAAATTGCTGCTCCATAACTAACAGATCTATACGCATTTGTAGGTACAGGTATCCCATAAAGATACTGGCACAACAAAAATACATTAGGAACTTCAGGAATTCAGACATGGCTTCCACCAAGCCAGACAGATCCAAGTGAAAAATCTCACCTCGTAGATGAAACCAGCATAGATCAGTGTCTGCTGTAGCAAAAGCAGGTAAGGCTTGCTAAAAGACTTGTTTCTAGTGAACTCTGGAGAGTTCAATTTTGATTTGTAGGTGACACTAAACAGAGATCTAGTGAAGTGAAAAAAGAAAACAGAATCTAGGAGACAAGTACAAAACTCCCACAGAAATCCAAAAGACACTCCCTCTGAGGCACTCCTGAAGATGTGAGAAAAAAAACAGGTAAGAAGAAAACTGCAGAATCTATGTAAGGAAAAAGACGTAAACACCATCATAGTCACCTTTGTGGAGGGCAAGTGACATTTCAAAGAAGACAAGGAAAAAATAGTCGTTTTAAGTTAGGAACAGAGAGATTTGATTAGATCACATCTTCGGGTGATTTATACAAACATTTTCATTATCCTTTGAATTGCTGCTATACATCATTTATTTGCAGTGAAAAGCTGATAGACAGTGCTAACTCAAAACAGAAAAGGAAATCATATTTTAAATGACTGTCTGCAAGGTTGGATATCAAATGATAGAAAAATTCCGAGCAAACACTTGAGACGGTTTAAACAGTTGTTCAATGTCAAATCTCTATATAACTTTACTTGAGAAATTAAGAGTCAGTCACTGAAATTTTAGTTTATTGGATAGTAGCAAGGGAATAGAAAAACACTAAACTGCTAGATAAAACACAAATGGGTGCTTTACAATCTACCCACACATAGCCATTCAATAGCAATTCAGTCTTGATTGAATAATTCTGCTGTCTTTGACTTGAGACTCTGAAACCACTAATGGTAAATGAATTAATGCCATATTGTTTCTCTTACACTATTTAGATATATGTACCATTCCTTTAAGATAAAAAAAGGCTTTGCAACAAGCCACGTAGCACCACTGTGCAGGGACAAATGAGCATTTCCATTTCCTTACACCACATGTATGTGGAAAACCAATAGTCAGGCAGCTTAAATACTATGTTAGCTCACCTGCTTCACTCAAATGAACTAGAACAAATATAATCAGCTCGCCAGAGTTTGCTTCAAGGAATAAAGTGTGATATCAAATCCCACAGCTGTATTGTCTTAAAATTAATTACATAAAAATATGTGTAACAATTTACTAGAGTAATACAACATGAAGCCAGTAAGTATTTTAAAATATGTATCATCAATTAGAAGAATGATGAATGCTCTGGGTTTATCTTTCAGAAATGCCAAAAATGTAATAATAGTGGTTTTTTATTTAAATATTGTCACTCAAGCCAGTAACTGCACATACTCTAAAAAGACAACAGAACATCATTTATGCAGAATGTAAAGGCTGCTACTCATGCTATTTATCTCCTTTTCCCACAGGGCTGCCAGTCTCTTCTTTCATAACATCACTGGAGAAGAACTCCATGTAAAACTACAGTTTTTTAAAGTCAGAAAACATCCATTTTGCATGAATCTTCCTTTCAGGTAATTCTGGAAGAAACACAAATATATAACTTGTACAGGTACTTCCAGGCAGCTGAAAAAATAGTGACAGTACTTGTTCAGAATGGCATAAACAGCTGAGTGGCATGCATAATGCATGTTAAGCAAGTCTGAATGTTTAATAGTTTGTTGGCATTCCTCCTGGATTGTGAGATTACACTTGTAAACTATAAGGCACTACACAGTCATTTTAGATGTTTATACCAGCGACAACTAACCTAACCATTTTCTAAACCATATGTATGAAAAGAAACATGAAAGAGACAGTTCAGAGAATTCCACTAAAGGGACGCCTCTCCACCCAAATCTGACCATCTTTCACTTTCAAAGCTTGCAATTGTAATAACTGCGAGGGAATCTGTTACAAAGGGGCAGTTCTCCAGTTTAAGCTAAACAACTTCTTTTATTGATAATTACAGTATTTGCTATTAAAATTGGTATTAACACATAAATGAATTTACAACTATTTAGTTTTGTAGTTATCATGCATATTATAACTATTTCATATTTTAATATAATCAAAGATAGTTTTAAAGTTATAAGTAAACATCTATATCAATCTACGGTACTGCACAAAAATATATTCTTTTATAGTATGCTGTGAAAAAAGAAATATAAATCTTTCTGCAAAGTATTTGCAGCTGTTCACACAAGGTATACAATTACATAATGTTTAAATAATGAGCTATCACGATTAGCCCACACAGACATGACAAGTAAAATGCTTTAATAATTTATTAATTTGATTTACATGTGCTTAAAATTATGTACATATTTTCTCTTCTGAAAATACTCCAGGGTCATAAAAAAGGGGGCTGTATATGATGATCTCTTTTTCATCCTATTTTTTGGTATTATTCCAGGCTGATTTCTTAAGAACAAACCAAGCTTGAGCACCTGAAAACCTAACAGGGTGATGAAGACAATACTGTTATACAGTAATATCTTCATGCAGTATACTCTGCTCAACAAGCACAGTCAGTTTAATTGCAGAGTGTGAAGGTTCTGCTTCTCCCATGCATACGCAGAAGTGCGTGAAAAAGGGAATAAAAAAGGGATTTCTGTAAGATGTGCCCAAATATCCACTATTCTAAAGAATAAAACAGAAATCATGATGAATACTGGGAGCAGCATTCTGGGTAACAGGATTTACCTCTGCCCCATAGCACCTCAGCAGAGCATAGCTTGGCAGGTCCCACAGCTCTAGCCACAAGGAACCCCTCTCAGGCCTCTTCTGCCATAAGCAATATTACCCAGTTTTAATTCTAATTCTGCCATCACTCTAAAGAAAATAGAAAACAAAAACAACAAAAAATCCTCCCTAGCTTCTTATTGCTCAGCTTATCTGTAACCTGATCCTTTCCCACTAAAAGATGGAGCTATTTCATTATGCCTTAGTTTCTAAAGAATATTTGAATGGGTTACTTAGAACTTTTTTGCAAGTGCACTTTCATTTCCTCATTAGACACAAAGGTTCTTTCTGTGCAAATTAAAAATTCATCTGATATAACAAATATCTGATGTTATTAATGATAATAATTATTATTATCTGATGTAATAACATAACCAGAATTGTGCAGAAATAATAATAAATTAATTTGACAACAAATTGTACCAAGTCTGCAGTACTATCAGACTTTGTGTATTACCTAGCTTTTTAAAAATCAGTTTTGATTTGGTACTTTTAAAATACTACAGCACATACTTCTTCTTGAATATTCAAACCTAAACGTCAGAGTGCAAACTGCAGCTTTTTGTATTTAAATTTTATTAATACTTGCAATCTTTTTCTCACACTAAAATTGTATAACTGCCAAGAAAAGAAAACTCCTTCATAGAAGTCCTGAACTACTTTAATTTAAGGAAGCTAAAAACGAAATACAAATAGAGTTCCAGTACAGATTTTCTCAGTAATTTTTTTAGGTTATCAAGAAAACATCTAGAGTGTTGATCTGGTTATACTCATGTCAGACAAACTACATGTCACATTAACTACCTCCAGGAAGTTATTCCAAACACAAAATAAACTGTTTATGCCCCTTCTCAGATAGATAGCATGACAGATTGTTATTAGTTGAAGACAGATGAAATACATTAATTTGATTGCAAGCATGTGTTTACTTTCTCACTGTCATGTACACTCTACTGCTGATGCTTCCCTATGAGGACATAGTAACAAATCAAACATATTAGAAGACTTGCTCAGGCAGAATAATAATAGCTGGTGCTGCACTTTAATACTTAAAAAACTATACCTAACATTTCCAGCTACAGCAGGAAATTACTGGTTTCAAAAAGGAAAAAAAACTGATAGCTTAAAAACTCTTGCAATTTACATAAAACACTGTAACACTCCCTCCTCTAAAAAATTAGAATTATCAGCAAATATGCTTGTCAATTATTAATGAAAAGTATAACTTTCTAAATGCCAAATCTATGATCTGAGCTCCTTCTAAACCAAAAGACAAATTCCTACAGGAACAAGACAAGAAAATGTATGCCTAATATAGGAAATGAAAAGTAAGCAATTCCTAGGTCTCCAGTTAAAAACAGAAAGGCATCTTGCATGTGAAGTGAGGTTTGCCTGGTTTTATGCATACCTCTTCTTATGGGCCTCCACTTATTTGTACAAAGCCTATGTGGAATTCTATTTCCTCTCAAAGAACGACATACGAAGACACAAAATCTGTGATGAGCTTCTTAGAATAAGGGTACTTCACACAATAAAATCAGGTTTTTGATGCCAATAGTTTGTTCTAACACAGGAAATTATAAGAAAGAATGTATTTAGCATGACAAGTTCTCTTTGATTTGTATTTATGGAAGTAGCTGTACTCTTTATATTAAGTTTTCTACATAAAAATATCCCATACTAAATAAGACTTTAAAATACTTCTAAATAATAAAGGATTACAGCATTTTTTTCTAAAGCTATAAAACATAGTGGTTCTTGTGCATCTTAAAATAGATTTCAATAAAAAGCAAGAAGAGCAGCCAGAAGCAAACGTCTTCATCTCAGCACACCAAGTGCAGCTAACAATAGAGGACACAATGTGACAGGATTCTCTTCTAATAACAAGCATGTATAATGCTTGGTAGATGACAGGTCATTTTTAAGAAGATATGTTAACCTTTGCAAATACAAACAGCAGACATCTTTTCATACCAAAGTAAAATCTCTTATGAAGAAAAAAAGAATACACCCAAGTTTCTTTTCAAAACTAAGATGACAGATGACTGGCTTACACAGCTTGAAGAGACAGCTAAAGAGAAAATAAGGCTATTTTTTTCTCAGTTAGACATTTCCCATTTTCATTTTTCAATAAATTCTTGGCAGAAATTCTTGCAATCATTTATCACTTGACTGAACAGACTAAGATTACACTGATATTTAGAATCTGATCCCTTCTGTTAGGTACCTGTACTCCTTAACCCTACCTCTAATGCAGACATTTTTGGAAACAAGTATTCAAAAAAGATGATATAATTAAACAAATACACAATTGAGTCACCTTGTAGTATCATCCTAGGATTGAAACATAATTGGAACAATTCTGCCTTTTTTTGCCTTTTTAAAAGGGTGTCATAAGGACACAGAAAGCAAGAGAGGAGAATGAAAGGCATGTGTTGACCGCCACCTCCCTACCCTGCAACTCAAGTGCCTAAGTACATTGAAGATATTTCTGGGCGGCGGACAGTGGCATAGCAAAGAGATGACCAAGTTAACTTGAAATGCATTAATCTCTGCACAAGGAGTTTAGATGTGGCAGTATAGACCTCTGTGCAGATGATTTTACTACATATCTCTGTTTACTGTCTGCAGTGTACAGACCTAAATAAACACGCCCTTGGGGTAAGCTTAAGAAATCAAGTGGGGGTGCGAACGAAAGAACATGAAACACTTCTGTGCATATTGGTATGGAGAGTGAACACGCCAGCTTCAGCAAATGCATTAATGCACTCTCTCTCAAAAGCAGCATCTCACAGGACTTTAATGTTCTCTAATTTCACACCTTTGGTTAATTAGTTTTACTTTCCACAAAGAAATGTGTCCTAAGATTACAAGCTCTTCCTGGAAAGAAGGAAGCTTTTTATCCAGTCAGTGAGATGGCCCTCATCGCCAGTTTATAAGCATTTTGCAATTACTAACAGATCATTTGCTGACTAATTCTCTTCCCAGTAAATTAGGCAAATATTATTCTTATTTTTACAAATGGAAAAATGAAACATGTATGAAAAGATAAATTTAAAGCCTTGCTTAAGATCACACGAAGTTTCACTGAACCGTAAATTTATTGCTTTGTGCACTAAATCATCTTTCATCTTCTTTAACACTTGTGTTCAGGCTTCCTAATCTTTGTGCCAACGAGAAATTTGATAGCAATTAGTTTTACTTCCTTATTAAGTTAAAGCTGTTAATTTGGACTCAAACATCTTTATAAATAGCTATTTCCTGGAGACAAGGAGAAATGAGAAAATGGCTGGGACAGGAGAACACCCCCAGCTGGATTTTTCTTGCTATAAATCAATTATAAAAATCACTGGGCAGTCACAGTGACCAGCAGAGCACACGAACACAGTTGGGAAAGGTTTATTTATTGAACAACACTGAGAAAGCAAAACAAAACAAACTAACCTGTACTCACACAAACCATAATCCAGGATGCCCAACAACAGCTAGAATTCCAGTCCCCAGAGGCACACTCTAACACACAATGAAATGTCTAATGAAATTATAAATGATACAGTAATAGCATTAGGGTGAGCATCTTGGAGAAATAGCAATTCTATTAATTAAGTACCATAATTCAAATACAATACAGCATAAAAATATGTAATAATTATTTTGTATCTCTGCAACTCTAGCTGCAGCACTTCTTCTCACATTCTTAGAAGTTTCTACAAGTAATAAATACAACATTTCACTTTTTGGATCCAGCATCGTTCACAAACACAGTAATTACACATATTCATTGAAAAAAAACAAGTGTCAAGTGTTATGTCATTTTCTAATTATCAATTTCTAATTTGTTAATTTCTAATTAGTGACACTAACAAGAAAAAAGTTATATCATTTAGAACCTACATTTTCTCTCACCTATATAACAGTACCCTTTGCAGAGCAACATATGAGAAACACAGAATTACTTGATTCATAATCTTATAAGAATATTTTTAACACTACGATGACTGCAATATAGATATGTCTCCTCTGGACAAATTAATTTCTAAGAGCCTAACATTTCTCTTCAGATTACACATTACTGGTTTTGATAGTAGTTTCCAAACTTCCCTACACTGAACTTCAATGACTGCCCAAGCACTCTGAAACAAAACTTGCTGACAGAAAAATAACAACAGACCCTTCTTTGATTCAACATGAAATGATTTTTATCAGGATTACTGAAACAATATAAAAAACTGCTTAAACTGATTTATTTAGCTGAGGTACTAGTGACAAATTGCTGGACTTCAAGAGCTTTTTTCAAAAAATAATTTCCCTCCTTGTAATATTAAATCTACTTTTTAGGACAGAGATTAAAAAAGTGTAAAAAAAAAAATCTTAATTTCTCACTAATTCAACTATAGATATTCTTTGTTTTGGTTTAATTTAATGATTTCATAAACTGAAAGTGTAAAAAACATATTATAATACTGTGATTACTGAAATTCAAAGTTGAGTGAATATTTTTTTTTAAATGTTCTTTAATACCTTAGTGAAGACAAAGCTGTAATGTACTAAACATTCAGAAGATGGTGCTAGTCCAATATATCTGCAAGCCATGGATGGATCAACTCTTCTTCATCTCTCTCAAATATTTTCTCTAATTTTGATGTATCTACTACATCATCACTGAATTTATCAATCCCAGGGCAAGGTATAGCCAACCTCAGTTAAATACTAAGAACAGTACTGAATGATTTATCATTCTAAAATTCACAAAGATTTAGTGGATTGACAGCCATAAAATATAAAGCTCATTATAATTTCATCCACTCAAGGTCTCGGGATCTTAATGAAAACTCATACAACATTTCTTAGATCCTACCTTCAGTCACTCACATCTGTTTCCTTCTGCAGTCAACAGCAAGACTTTCTGGCCACAGTTTCAAGACCTACTGACACCAGCACCAAAGCTTGGAAAATATCACCAACCTGTCCCACTCCTGGTTGTTCATTCCCACCCTCATGTCACAGTGCACGATTCTCTCCTCACCTACTTAGGAGGCCAGGCAACTCGTATGAGCTTATGAAGCTCAATGAACTGATCCATGTTAAAAATAGCCATTTCTTTTTGCAATGTTCTGTTTAACCCAGATCAAGCCACAGATCCGATTTCCTGTGCAGCAGTGGTGCTAACTTCAAGCTGTAAACCGGCTTCACCGCAAAACAAACCGATGGTGGAACTGCAGCCTCCGTGAGCTCGGAAGGGCTAAATTCCTCATCAGCATTCAAAAGGGCAGACAAGTTAACAAAGTCAGTCTCACTACTGCATATGAAAAACTAAATTTTTCATGTTATTAAAGGCAGATATCTCCTTATTTAGAGATTAGATGCAGTCTGTAATTATAGACAGAATAAAAAAAAAAAACAAACACCTACCTTCTCCCCACCAAACCCCCACAAAATGTTAGACACATTTGCAGTTCTGCCTATAATTCAAACATTCTACCATGCCTTGTAAGCTAGGTACAGTTGTACAGGTAATTTCTTCCAAAAATAGTAAATCCGGACATACTGTAACATCAAGTGAAAAGCTTCATCGTTACATAGCAGTTCCTAAAACAGTGTTCTCAAAATAATGCATAGGAACATATATCAGAGTACTATATTTCATGATGCCATGGAAATGAACTATTAATACAAAACTTCTTCCTATAAAAAGCATTCACCTAATAAATAACACTTCCTCAAAGGACCCGCTCCAGCATTCTTGATGGCTGCTGCTGCATCCATCTATACAGGCTGTTTCCACAGGTATCCTTCTGTTGATTTCATGCCAAACAGCCATGTTTAAAAACTGGCTATCTTCTCAAGTGTGATGCTTTTATCCAATACTCTGAATTATTTGCTCCTTAACAGAGCCAACCCAGGGCAGCTCCAGGGCTCTTCCACGCCTGATCCATTGTTGCTTCCAGCAGATGTAATAAAGAGTTGGAGACACTTAGTGCTTCTCCTACATACCCCTCTGGAAGCTCTCCCACAACAAAAATTATAAATGAACATGAAATCATTCACTGGGATATAAAAACAAGCCTTAAATGTTCAAAGATCAGGCCAAGTCAGTATTATTGTTATTATAATAAACCTCCAGCATTAAGCAATTTCAAACATCAGTTCTTCTTCCAAACTTTTTTCAATGTAGAGGCAAGATTGGCACATATCTGAGTGAAATTACTCAGTTACTAGGCAATTTATTACTGCTTAACTGTTCCATGTGTATCAAATCCTGTTTGACAGCAGCCCAGTTTTTCTTCCATTTGGAAGCTTTTGTAACTAATTATTACCAAGCCAAACTGTTTTCAACTGGCAGTTAAAAAATTAATAGTACAACTCAACTCTATATTAAATTACTTTTTATAAGAAAAAAGTAAGAATGCTTAGTAAAGAAATATAACATAATTCAATTGACTATAAAAGGAGAAATGAAAACCAAACATATTCAGATCACTGATAGTAAATTTATCAACTATTTCTTAAATTGACCCACAGCATTTCAAAGACTACAAAGAACTGAATTCGAACTATTTATATTTCAACAATATGATGATTTCAAACCAGACAGTAGAAACCGTACAAACCTCTTTCACATTTGCCAGCTCACATATTTTATTATCACTAACTAGTCACCTAGGCAAAAAAAACCCTGAATTTCAATCAATACATCAATCATTGATTCATTATTGTATTGAAGAACTGTTCTTGTCTCCAAGTAGAATGAGCACATAGCTTGTTTCTTCCTGACATAAATTTCTATCACGATGTGAACACTTCGGTCCAAAACTTTGTTAACTTAACAGAAGGCTATAATTGATTCAGATACTGCTACAAAAGCTTTTCTACCATATTTTTATCTACTATTTTTCCAAACAAATTAAAAACATCGAATAGTGGACACACTAAGACAAAATATACTAATATTGCAACTTTACAGGATTGACCAGTCTCAGATGAGCAAGAGGAACCAACTCACCAAGCTAGCTACAAGGGACTGAACAAAAACCGTTAACAACTTTGTCCAAGACTTTAAAGCTATATAATGCACAAAGGACCCAAAAGAATAAGAAAAGTACTTTGTACATAATTTGATTGTTACAGACCTAACAAAGCAGGGTCCATACTCTTCTCAGAGCTAACCTGGCCATCTGGCTGCACAGAGCAATCCAATTCCCTCTTTTTGCCTCACACATAAAAAACAAAACAAAACAAAACGAAAAACCTACACCAAAAAACTTTTATCAAGAAAGTAGATGGTTCAGAGGAAGGGGCTGGCCTGAAACTAGAGCTAGAAAAGTGGTAGTTTCTTTAGCAGCTTAAGCTGACATAGTTGCAAATCAAATGGATGGTCCTGGCTTTCCCTGTGCTACTGGCCAAACACTTCCAACCCTTCTCATGTGATAGTACCACTGCAGAATAAAAGGAATCCACGAGTTCATTCAAACAAGAACTCCTCCCGTTGTTCTGTTCAGTTTAGGTTGGATCAGTGAACTGAACCAACTCTCTGTGCAGTGCTACTATGACCGCAGTTGACAAAAGCGAAACTGGGTTAAGTCAATTGCAAAATCACCTCCTCAGACTGGGTTGAGTGTTGTGGGGAATACAACGCTGAGAACAGCTGAATTTGGACACATGTATGCACTCTTAAAAATTTTTGTCAGGATTCACTTTAATTTGAAAATATTAAGCAAGCAAGTTAAGGTTCAGCTGGGGCTTCTTTTTGTGAACTTTTTAACTTTTTTTCTAAAACTTCCTAAAACCAAAGATGACTTTAATAGTTTCTGCTTCGTTCAATTTTTATTGAAGTCAGAGAAATCAGCTACATCTGATTTACAACAGAATTTAGATGCTGAAAGTGTATCTTCCCAGATCATTTCGTCAGTCATGACCTCAAACAGTTAAACAAACCCACTCTACTTTTTATAGTTAGGACTCCTCAAGGATAAGCAGTACTTCCTTTGCTAGGTTTGAAAAGGAAAGGGAAAATATGAGTCAAGAAGTTAACAAGTCCCTCGTAAATAACCCCAAGATATTATCTACTAAAATTTTAGCAGGGCCCTGATGATGACCTAGTTTCTTCATGACTTAGTACACTCCTCCTCTTCTAGTATACATTAAGAGGGCATGGAGTTTCCGCAGGCATAATTTCCGTGGGTGAAGTTTTCAGAATTAGGATAGTAAAGAGACTTTAGTTAATGGTTAAACATTCATTTAGGCCATCATTGAGCACTCTTTGAAAAATTGTGTCATCGTCATACTTCCATTTAAAACATATTTATAAAAATGTATTAAACAACATGTCAGATTTTCAGAACTTTTAAGCAAAACAAACTTCTTTACATAGTCTAGGCAAGAAGTGGGGTTTTCAGAAAAGTGTGCGTGACTAACACAGCTGAATTTGTTAAAAGCAGATACTGTAAAGACCCTGAGGGCCTAAAATTAATCACTAGGGATTATTCAGATACTCAGTGCCTCTCTCTATCCCACAGACTTCTTAATTACTTTATCCAAAGACTGTTGTATTGAAAAATAAATGAGAGACTGTGGAGCAACCACCAGAATCTAGGTCACATTCTCTCACCTGCTCTGTTCCAACCAACGAGCTATAAACTAATACCCATTAATACAGCTACACAACCTAAGGCACTGATGGCAAGAATGGTAAGGGGGGGTGTTTTGTTCACTGTTCTGGGGTTTTTTTTGGACAGTGGAGTGGAAGAGCAGGAGTTGTAACAGCTCAAGGTCAGGAATTTGTTTTTTTTTTTAAATCTGATATTTGAAGGTCTGGTATAACCCATGCCAGTAACCTGCCTCAAGGAGCAGTCAACAGCAGGTATTGAGACAGGAAAATAACAACTACAATGATCATTTCTTGATACACACCTCACTTTCAGACAATCTGCATTCCTCAGCCTGACACTACATCTCCAGGTTGCTAGGCATACAGCTGAAATGTTTTATAGCCACTGGTGGACCAGCCCTTCACAAACCTCTGAGGTTCCTTTCTGAACCCATATGCAATTTTGGCTTCTACAACAGTCAATGAATAGGATTTCCACAATTTAATTATTCATAATGTGAAAAAGTAATTTCATTTGTTTATTTTAAGCTTGCTGTTTAATAAAACGGCATGAGATTTCCTTGGGTTTGTATTGAAAAGATGCGATATAATTGTTCTCTAGTCTCTTCTCATGGCTTTATACACCTGTTTGTCTTTTTCCTACTGCTAAGGAACTCAATCTATTTTGTCCCTCCTCATATAAAAATTTTTTCATTCCTCTGGTTATTATTGTCCTCCTATATGCACTGTGCACACTGGGACTACCTAAACTTTTCCCAATTCTTGAGGATAATTCTGTGATTTATATCCAAAATTCTAATCCCAGCATAGACAGAGTCCTATGACTCAGAGAGCTTTACAGGTTGGCACCAGGTTTACTCACTGTGACGGGAGGAAATTACTCACTTGGCATTTTGTTTGTCCTACTTGTTTCTTCTTTTTCTTTCAGAAATGATAATGGGAAATTTTTAGGGAATTCTGACTAAACAACACAAAAATGAGACATCCAAGAAACTGGAAGTGATTAACAAGCTTTTTCATTCTTGCTTGCTAATAATATGAAGTCATAACATACGCATATAAGCAGAAAACAATGACAAAATAACTTTAAAAGAATTTACATTGCTACCCAACTCATCTTCACTAGCTGTCCACGCAAAGAAAACATGGGCATATTGCAAAGAGAGATGTGTCAAATGAAAGCCATACCGAGCCTTCAAACCCGTGACATTAGGCTGCACACTGCAGGCTACACTGTTGGGGGCAAAAGTGATACTAAAGCCATAACATAGGCGTGGAAACCCCAACACAGCAGTTACAAGTGCACAAAGCAACAAATACCAAGACAGACCACTTTAGTGACAGCACCAGTTAACACAGGCTGTAATCTACTAAAATTAAAAGATAACAGACACTTCAACAACCTCAATTTAAAAAAAAAAACCTGCAGCTTTGAAGAAACTTCAAAAGCATTTATGATTATTATCATTCTGCTGCCCCACGAAAAAGTCGAAAGACTTAATTACAACCTGTGGCTCAGGGGACATCTCACCTCAGTGGATCAGCACAAGTTACCATGCAACGCTTGTTCTGTCGCACTCACACATACAAGGTTAAATCTATATGCTACATGTAGCCCAGGCCAGTGCTACAGCCATATATCTGCCAGACTTCCAAACTGTATGAAGACAATTCCACATAGAGATGCATGCTCTGAATGAGTATTAGTGCACACTGACACAGTAAGCTTGAGCTAAGCGAACTTATTGTCCCCCTACCACAAGTGGGACTGGTCACGCCTGTTCGGACAGACTGCCACCATACATCTGGCAAGGCACTGCAGCGACGAAGTCCCGTTTATGGAATGGACCAGCTAGGACAGGCCCAAAGAAAACTGCCCAAATGAATTCCAGAGATACATATGCATGGTTATTAGGTCACAGAGCATTTTATACTCTAGCCCCCTCTCCTCATCAGTAAAGATAAAATGTTCTTGAAGGAACTTTTTTTTTTTCTCTGAAAGCTCCTTACAGTACAGAAGGTGGATTGAACAAGGAACGGTCTCAATCTTTCCTCTTTCTTTTAAATATTCAACATCTGATAAATTCCCTGCATGTTTCTGTCCATCCAATTAGTCAAATCTATTAACTCAGACTCAAAAAAGAAATCCTACGATTACCTCGAAATGCTTAAGTCATGAGCAGGACTATAATGCCTGCAAAATATGGTGCGAGGGAAGTATTCTCCTTCTACGCTTAGTCTTGGAACTGGGGAATTTCAACGAACAAGATCCCTCATTAGAATCAGATGGGGACAGATGTACCTACATGGTGGGTGGGCACAGGTGGATCAGCCCCTCCAACCTCTCTAATGAGCAATTTCCCCACATTCAAAGAAAAATTTCATAAAAAGTTAAAGAGAAATGGCAAGTTGCCTCCTATTACCACTGGCCTAACTGCTTGGGCTGCTGCTTCTATAAAACACAGTTTTTTTCAAATAAAATTATTGTTAAAACCATTTGGCTGAAAGTGAAGAGCTATTGAAAAGTACAGTCAAACTGGCAGCTTGCTCTTAAAATTCCCCCCACCACTTTTATAAGTATCGTTTTGCTTGTGGCTTTTAACAGCTGTTCACACACGCCTAAGCTAGATGTGAACTTTCATTTTCCCAAAACTAAACGGGAAGCTTTAAACAGCATCTGATTTAATTTTTTTTTAATTAAAAGTGGAGGTTAAAAGGACCGTGGAAATGGATGATGCAGCTGTGCTAATGCTAGGGAAAAGAATTCCAGAACAAGAAGTGAGGTAGAGTAAACACACAAAATAAGTTTCACGAAACTGAGTGTGCACCACACTTAAGTGATTTTATTAGCTGATGGGAAATTAACTCTATGTTTCTTGAGAAATGTTTTCCAAAATTAAATTAAATTGTATTTTGCACGTATAATAAAATTTGGCTATCTACTATGCTCTTCCCTCAGAGCAATGCTAAAATTAATTCCAGAATGAAGTGGCTTCACAGTTCCAATATTATTCCCAAATACATTTGGGAAATCAGAAAACTCAGACACACAGCTCAGAACTAGCTCACTAATACTGCCATGTATTTACTGTTTTGGTTCTCAAAAGAATTTAACTTCCCCTGCATTGAGATGTCTTCTTGGAATAATTAGACATTTAGAATCAGATTTGCAACAGTACTGAGATACTGAAAGATGGAAGCAGACATTCCTAGGGGGACTTTTTAAAGTACCAGAGCAACTACTGGGCAACTAAGCAATTGTTTAACCACATCTGAAAATCCCACCAGACAGCAGTCTACACTTTTAAGCACCAGCATATTCACAAAAATTCTGCCCTCTTGGCGTAATTATTTAATACATAGCACTAGATACTAAATTCAAACAAACAAAGAAAAAACCCACAGAAAAAAAGGAATATAAAAATGCCACATTTTATTTCTACTTGTACACCTTAAGTACAAAAGCGCACAATGACAATGTAATAATTCTAGATATCGCCACATATTTAAAGGGTCTTTTCTACTAAAACTCTTAGGAAAAACATAAAAGTATTTTTAAGGCAGAAAATTCATAGGATTATGAAGGAAATGCCACATTAATCCACATGGATTATTTACCCTGTAGACTGTAACAGCTCCAAAAGAAATCTTTTCCAGTGCACTAGTACAGCTACTATTTAAACCGAAAGACCTTAGTAGTTCATCCATCAAGTTTATTCAGCCAGAGAAGCTGCTAGAATTTTTGTAAGATGTCTAATATACTAAAAAAGTAGGCAAAGTAACTCACACTTCTTAAAACATAACTATTGGAAAAAAAAAAAAAAGAACAAAAACCTGGTGTCCGTATCATGCTGATGAAGCAGTACTCCCGGAAGATCTATGAACAAAAAAGAAAACCAACAACATTAAGAGCTTCCCTTTGCAGCAAGCACAAGGGACTAGGTGTAAAGAGAATGGAGAGGATAAAAAAGTGCAAGAGACACGTAATCCAGCCTGGACAGCAAGAGCCAAATAGAGGGAGGCAGGTGGAAAATTTTAGTGATGCAGTCATCTGTTTGCCTCCCTTGTCCACCCACATGCAAGAGACTCAAGGATGAGAAATAAAGCACTCATAACAAATATGAAAATCTGACCTAATCAAAACCAGGAATGCACAATATTCTAGTCAGGTCCAATAAAAAACACTACAACCTGGATCCCGGCCTAGGGTTCCTCTGGGACATAATTTGATATTGTCTTTGATGATATGAAGTCTTGATTTCTGTTGGGTTAGTTCCTTGCTGAATCCAAGGCACAGTTTGACAAATGAAACCCAGGTCACAAGTAAAACATTTTATGCAGGTGCATATAAGTTACATTTGTGCACTTTAACACATCAAACATAACAAATAAAAGTTCACCACAGGTAAACACACTAATAAAGCAAACATAGCACTAATGTTTCTGAACCTTCTACAAATAAAACCATGCTTTCAGAACTGAGATTAATATACTGTACACCACTGACAGATAAAATGATTCATACTGCACCAATTAACAAAACATGTTTCATATTAGACAGAGCAGAAAGAAAATTCACCTTCCATAACTATGAAGTGGTTATAAGTCACTTTTCATTTAGTTGCCTAATAGTACTGCCCTCAGCACTACAGATATACATAAATCAATTATAAAAGTATCGGTCAACGAAAAGACAAAAGGAACTATCAATGACCAATATACATTTGGCAGAAATACAGTTCCTTAATATTCCACAAGTTAGCTGAAAAGTAATTGGCCAAGCGATCTCAGAAATTGATACACACTACAAATAAGACCACAGATGCACCCACACTATAAAATGCTCAAAAATGGATGGCATGGAAACAGAAAATGCCTTGTTCCCATAGGATACTTCTTCGTCCAAAGGATACTAGAAATCCTCTTTTGCCTCCTGTCAGACAATATGACCCTAAACGTTTGAGAAGCTAGCTCCCAAAAGGAGCACAGAGATTTTCCTGTCTTGAGGATTCTTAGCTGGAAGCATTCTCCTCAGGTTAAACAACTATAAAAGCATATGGTTCTGCAATCTAATAAATAAAGGCAAAACAGGGTGAAACTATTCAAATGGAAAGAAAGCATAACCATTTTAATCAATAAAGCAATATAATCTACTCAGAACAAGGAAAGTGGTTTTATTGCATGTTTGCTCAGTGTTTCCTTTGCACCTTAGTTTCCTAATCTCTGACTTTTTTGAGAGACTGACTTTGCCTCCTAATAGTAGCAGGGCTTGGGATGTTAGCAGAGTCTGCACTGCTTGAGAAAAACTGATGGCCTTTTCATAATGATCTATTATTCTAGTTCAGTCTGAATTACTAGACATGAAGCAAGAGTTAGAGCGCAAAGTATTATGACCTGTGCCATGCAGATCAAGCCTGATTATAAAACAGGGCTTGTGGCTAAAATCTCCAAAATGAATCTTGGTTACACTGATGTCAAAGGCAAAACAGCACTGCTGACAACGGAACTAGACACTCAGTTTTGAATTTATTGTTTTTCAGTTCCCTCTCAAAGCAGATCAAGAATATCCTAAAGCTTATCCCCCCATACCTGTCAATATGACAAAAATGTAGGGTACTATTCAATGCAAACATCGTAATTAAAATAATCATTCTATGATAATTTATTTCAAAATCAAGAGATAAGGGGACTTAACAGTTGTTCTGGTGACTGTTAAAGAGCAAAACAGCAGACTTGTAAGTAAGATTCAATTTTAGAGAAACCATGTACAAGACATTTTTCTGTTCATTTTGCTCTATAGTGACCTGCTTCCATTATTAGTTCATTGCCACGCTCTAAGTTTAAATATATGAAGGAAACTTCAGTGTTCTTTCACTGCTTTTGAAGCCAAGGAGACCGCTTGGAACAAGTCAGGATAAGTGTATACCGTGAGATTGTGACGTTGCTATAGTACTTACTCTTTCATGAATAGTAATTACTCTAGCAAGTGTGTAAAGCAGACAGGCCCAGTTGCATAAGGCTCAATGCAAGTTTTATGAACTGCAGAAAAGCATGATTAGTATGGGGGGGAAAACATGTTTCACACTTTTATTGTAAAGAACATGAGAATCTCACAGAAACTGCCAGAACAGATGTTCATAAATTGGGCCCTTAATCTGCAGCACTTTCCAGGTTTTAAGCTATATCCACTGGCCTGTAGAACATACTCCTCTCTTTTTAATATAATTCTTCTGTTTAGTTTTTTTAATAAATAAGTTTATGACTTTAGTAGTGTTGCCAGCTGTTCAATTTTGATTTACTGTCAGAGTCTGCTTTAATATATAGTGGCTTTTGTGGCTTACCCATATAGATTACATTTTAAGCTTCAAGATATCACTATAAAGCAGCTGGAAAAAGTACTGGCTGTGCTCAGAAACCAGCATTATTGCCCTAGTGATCAACCACTTAAACATGCAACTACACCAGTAACTATTCTCTAAAAACCTTTTGGATACACCATTCCCAAAATAAAACTGCAAAACTTACGGTATAAGAGGAGGTCATCTTAACATATGTAAAAAGGCAGCCCAAGAAAATTGTTAATTATTAATTAGGCAATGTATTAGCTGGCAATAGAGATCTCTACAATGACTGTTCTTTATTGTTTCATTGCATTGTTTCCTTTACTTCTACTGTGTAGCTTGAGACAACTTAAGAAATAAAAACCCTTTGCATTAAAAAAAAACCAACAGACATGTGAGTTCAAACATTATTGAGTCCAGACATTTCCAGTAATTGTTCCTGATAGCCATCAGTAGTGTTGTAGAAAGTTACAGTTACTGTAGCATGCAGTTATTGTAGGATGACGAGAACTAACAGAGTAAAGAATGCAGTAAGTAACTTCTAGGAAAACCCAGAACCTTTCTACAGCCTGAACTTGTATTCCATATTTTACAACTGCTTTATACACTGCTTTCTAGAAAATTTCTTTACAACGTTGTTTACTGAATATTGCTGTGAAAGACTGTCAATACTCGTCAAAGAGAACCATTTTTAACCTCACAGAATTGCAACATAACCAGACTAGGCTTTTTTTCTTCTATTATCTGCAAGTACATGATAATGTTATTAAAATAAACTACCACAACAGTATCCTTAGAATTGAACAATGGATCAAAATCAAAAAGTCTGGAAACTCTCTACAGTTAGACTAGTCCCGAATTATCAGTCAGAACTACTAGGGGTTTTTTTTATTACACTGAAAACTGCTTTTTCTGCTCAAAAAGGTTCCTTTTTCCATAAAAAACTAACTCCCTAAAAAAATTCCAACCAAGAGAACAGAACAGTTTGGTTCAGAAAGATCAGTATGGTGCCTAATGAGAGGGAGTTTTTGTTTGTCTTACACTGTTATTTTCTCCCAAGTTTGGATTTGCCAGTTGGACAGTATCCATGATGCATTACTCTCAAAGTTCTATCATACCTAAGAGGATGTGATACATCATGGAAGACATAAAGGGAAAAATAAACAAAAACAAAACCAGCCTTTATATCCATAGCGTCAGGAGCATAACCTGTAGGAGAATGGGAAGAGAAGCATCAAGACTACACTTCCCATGAGATGTAGCAGTGGCATCTCCAAACCAAAATACTTCAAGCTTTTCCATAATGGTTTTGAAGGGTGACTGAGAAGTAGACTCCAAAATGCCACAATTTTCTATGTGGGCAGCAGAACATAAAAACATTTTTGAAACAGTTCAACTTAACAGCCTGACCAACAACTCTTATACACTGCTTTCTTCTTTCTGCATGCCTAAGGCAAATGACTTTTCAAACTTCTCCTGTAAATGTATAAAGTAAGTTTTTAGCAACTGAGGGCCTCTCTTTCTTTCAACAGTATCAAAGGTGTACTATCTGTACAAATCTCAATTTATTTTTTCCAGCCTTCATTTTAAATTATCTACCACAAAAAATGCTTAAGATTGCAAAATCCAGCGTTTTAAAGTTAAAGTTGGCCCTCAATATTCATAATAATTATATCCCAGTATTTTTCAAAAGCAAGCCTTTCTTGAGACATTTTACTATTCTGTGTGTTCCATTCAACTATTTAATCTGTAGCTTTTTTTGAATTTGTGTTTGTTTAGCATCTGAAACAAAAGAGCAATGATCCTGATGGCAGTTTTCAAATGCTATTATGTAGGAATGCTTAGGAATGAGTTCTCTAGTCAAAGTCAGAAAAAGGTAATGTTATTCCTCTTTCTGTATACATATTTCAAAACTAATGAATTCTACCATCACATACTAGTACTGTACTAGTATGATATATTCCTATTATCACACATAATTAAGTAAACATATTGGATAATACTTACCACAAAAGAAAGACTACATGGTATATATATTAAAAAAGTAACCAAAATAATATCATAGCCTTGGGGCTAGTCACAAAAACACCAGAGTAAACTTGGAGCAGCTCATCTGAAGTCACTAAACGTGCTCTAAATTTACACCTATGTAAACAACCAAAGTTTTTATCTTAAGGTCAGTGATTCCCCACACTGAACAAAAGAACGAGCAAATGTGATATGGCTCACTTTACAGTTGTAAAAATTTTTAAGTGTCAAAAATACTAATCTGGATGAGATGGGATGGTTGCTCCTTGTGTTCTGAGCATCAAAGGACGAATGGATTGAATGAAATTAAACCTTCTCAAAGGGTTCAGCAGAAGTTACATATCTGCTACATATTTATAATTCCCTTGTCATATTCACAAATACACTGTTGCATCATTAAACAATGGAAATAAAACTTTGAAAGCACTACTTCTGCAAAAAAATTGAGTTAAAAATGTGAAAACATGTAATGAAAATTTCATAGGGAACTCAGTATTTTTTAAATAGAAACTATGTACATTGTACATAAAGTCCTCCTCTTTTAAGACCTTATTTTAAATAAACAAACTAGATTTCTAATCTACCATTCATCATCACTGTACTCCACCTCCTTAATCAACCATTTCAGCAAATCTTAATTGATTTTTAACTGATTTTTTTGGCACTACAGAATCTTAGATCTCTCCTTTGAAAACCACAAACATTCTGGGTTATGGTCCATATCACGAGGGCTGGAAGCACAGAGTGTAAATAACAACAATAACAACAACAATGCAGTCTGCGTTTAAACTATCTGGCTTATCTCAGTGAACTATTAAGATCAAACAAAGTTTGATACTGGCTTAGTAGTTGCTCCCATGGTAACACCTTCAGTCTCATATTACACAGACAAATAATGAAATACCTTTTTTCAAGTACCTTTTTTTCCTCAAAAAAACCTGACCTATAAAAAAAAAACAAAGTAGAAAACAGAAATAAATTGCAGCTCATTCAGAACCTCATCATACCATCTCAAATCCTGGAACAATGAAGAATTTATAATCAAAGGTGCTAATGTCATGAAGGCATTAATATGCTTAATGACGTACCAAAAAAGCCACACATTTAGCAGAGTATAGATGCTCCTATACTGAAATGGGCTTCATAAACTCAAAATGTCTCATTATATCAAGTGTATGGAGCTATAACTCCATATAGTTATGGAGTTTAGCGACTTGAAATAGTACCATTAATTTCTGCTTCTTCTTTTGCAAATCCCCAATAAACATGATAATGTTCTGACAATTATACAACCTTAAAATATACATATAATGCATCCCCCATAATTTTTCTCCTTCATTCTTAAGTCTGTATGCACATAGTTCACACTATACGACCTCAGAGAGGCTGATTTGAACACTCTACTCATTTATCCGTTTTCTATTGTATTTTGCTCCTAAAGGATCTGACAGCAAATTACTTTGAAAAACAGCAACATAGCAAGATAATCTTACGGTATTATCTTAACCTTAATCTCTGTAAGAACTTCAAATTTTCTAAAATATTTTCAGGACAATGTTTCCGAATTGCATTTTTCATACTACAAACTCCTATTAATCATATTAATGGAGGTTATCCATTATGATTATTCCCCATATTAACATAGGCTATCCTTCATCCTCTAAATTGAACTGAAATAATTACTGGTTACTTCCAATAAAAATCTTAAATTTTTATCTTCATTGAAATAAATATAAAAAGCTTAAGTCTTCCCTGCTGATTAGGAAGAAACTTCTCTTCCACACTTTCTGCCTGTACAGAGTAGTAAACATATTCAATTACTATATGCATTTCAGTTGAAGTTGCAGTGTACAATAAATGCTGTACAACTGTTACTGTATTTTATTAGTCTGACTCTAAAACTGTGAAGCATTACAAAAAGATTAGTTTACTGACTTTTCTAGCTTTTAAATAGAAAATAATGCTACAATAGCACTTGTCTTTTTCCCACTTTGTTCAAAATCCTAATACTAATGTTCTATTCACACTTGAAATTTGGTTATCCTCTCTCATCAACTTCCTTCAATAATAATATATGAGAATATATTTCCACAGTAGCTAATGGAGACATTCCTACAAATCAATGTGCTGCAGTGATACAGAAATAAAAGCTTATTTCACTGTAATGATGCTTCCAGACTTCCCTCAAGTCAGGTGGTTACTTGCAGTTAATGATCTGTGACATACCACACAAGTAGTCCTAAAAAGACTTATTATCCACTGCATGTGCAACAATATTTGCTTTATGGATGGCTAAATGAATGAAGACATTCAATGTAACTGTAAAAGTAAAATCAAAAGAAAACTTACAAGTAACATGTTTTCTTTGAGCAAAAGAGCTGTGAACATTTTCCATTAATACTTAACCTTTTGCTGGAGCAGTGCAACCACATATAATGCTTGAATCCATAAAGCCCAAGAGCTGCTCAGGGTTAACACTGATTAACTGCCCCCAATCAAAAGTTATAACATTTAAAAATTTCAGAGAGCTTTACTCCACTAATGAAATCAAATTGCATTTATGTCATATGGCAAAGGTGGGAGCAGGACAACTTGCAAAGAAAAGAAATTCTGTCCTGTCTTAAAAACAGGTATTTTTTTCAATGCAATAAAATACATATGAAATTGATTGGGTTTTAGAATTACGTATTTTATGCTGCACTGACTTTCATTAATATACTAATAGAAAAGAATAGCAAATTAACTTAAAATAAGCTACAATCCAACAGCACAATATCTCCCATGACTCTCAAACTGTGCAGACATTCACACATTTTCTGTTTATAATTTTTTTCATTTACTAGACTCAGCTTTTGTCCACCATATGTCCACCGTAGATTAACTATTCCCTTAGGTACAATTAAGGGCTTTCCATTTGTTGTAAGAAGACCTAAGTATGAAGGACGCAGCCAGAAAAAACATTTCTACCTAAACCAAAAACAGAAGCACATTCAGTCTGGACTATGGTTTATGCAGCATCTTTTTTATTAGACATATGTCTACATTGCTAAATAAACTACAGACAAAATCCATGGAAACAGTAAGAGATCTCTCAGCATTTCATTTGTGTATTATTATAAAAACAGGATACATACACTGTTCTAACCTTTGTATTTAAACAGTTTACTTCTATTTCCATTTTTCAATGACATCCTTAAAGATGTTTCTGAATTTAAGCATAACTCTTAATGAATGAGAATATGTTATTTACTGGCACTCTGTCACACTGGCGTTTGAGTTCCAACTACACTAACAATATGCTACCAGGTCCTTGAACTTGGTCTTAGTTCTTGGTTGGTCTTAGCAGGCAAAACTTACGTGCACTAATAAAAAACTGAAGTGCAACCTCATGATTTTAAGTACAGGAAGAAGAAACCGGGTTATTCATACTCACTAAAATAAAAGAGCATAACATAAGAACAGTCAATCAGTTGGACTAGTTCACAATTATCCTCACTTTCTTGTTAAAGCACCATATGATCCAAATGAGAAAACAGTAATTTCCGCAAACAGTTTGTACAATATCTAATCTGTTCTAGTTCAAATGAATGAAAATTCATTGATTTTCATAGAATTACACCTGTTTATATCAGGGCTCTGTCTAGTTGTGCAAATCTCAAACTCAGACAAGTGGTATAATAGTAATATATCTTCCGTGTGCAAGATGTATATATTATTCAGCTTCATCCCTGTACTGAATCCCATACTGCAGCAGAACACAAATCAAAAAGCAAGCTCACTGCTAGCTAATCCTATCTGTGTTGAACATCAGAAACTGGTCTTAAGACAGGCAGGGCAGAAAATTATAATCATGATCATTAATTAGCTTTTGAGCAGCATGACAGAAAATATTTCCCCTTTCTACTCTATTTTTCTTGTTAGCACTCTGGCAGAGGCCACTTGGCTTTTGAGAGCCATCATCAAAACCTATCCTGTATACATGCTCCTGTAATGGCTGCAGCATTGAAGAAAGTCCAGAAGTCTAAAACTCTGCCTTTAACCAGGTGATTTAGCAGCTGCTGTGTCCACTGTGACTTCCCATCCAAGAGATCATTTTATGAAGGATTCTGAAAGAAGGGTCCAAGTAAAACATGGGATGATTTGCAACCGGATGCAACAGATACATTTATCACAGCAGATTACATGGAGATTGGGGCCAGAACGGAGTACATATGCTGAGATCCTTGTGATCTATCCTGCCAGGTGTTTTCCCTTCTCAGCCAATGGAATATGTCTAAGTAAACACTACACAACAGCAATAAACCTTCCTTCTTTTGTTCCGTATAATTTTCTGTGAGCTCAGCTACTTTCTAAAGAACCTAAAGCCACTTGAGGCTTAGGCTCCATTTATATATCTCTGTGTGGCATATATCACAGTTTAGTAGACTTGCCCACATTTCACAGACATAATTAAATAGATCACTTTGGCAGTGATGGTAGCTAGCACCATTAATATTATGCCAAGCATGATTTAGGATCAAAACCTCACAAGACAGATGCTTTCTCAGATGAGCAAGGTAATTTTATCACTCAAAAATGTGTATGTTTTTAGATTGCTCCTATCCCTAAAGTAATACAGAGCACATTCAGAGACTGGGTTGGAAATATATTATTATGGTGAATAAAAGATCATTTTCACCTGTGATTTTCCCTTTCATTAATTTAAGTTTCTTGTTAAAAATAATTCAAAAAAAAAGTTAGCCGACCATTGATACAAACAAATCCATAAGACGGCAATTTTCTATTAATCTTACGAGTTTGTTGAGACAAACATTCTATACATATTTTAAAACAGGGTAGCATTCTACATTTATTCAAATGAGTTGGTAAATTGACCGTAGCGCAGGACAAGGTTTTCTTTTTAAGGGAGTCTCTACATGTAAGTAGTTTACCCTCCAATCCCAGGAGCGTGTGTGAGGCTCAGGTGACTGGACCTGCTGTCAGGCATACAGGAACTTTAGTTTAATAAGGCATAAGACTCAAAAGAACAGGGGTCTTTGCATTTGCTGCTCAACACTTGTCTTAATTACAGGTGAAGGACCTAACAAGTGCAAGTCCACTGGAAACAAGAACAGAAAACAGCTGGGGGAGGTTGGGAGGGACAAGAGAATGAATGCGTAGTACTGAATTTTAATAAGCCAGAATCTCAAAATGAGTATTAATGAAGAAATTTTCTGAGTACAACTGGGGAGACTAAGTGTATAAGGCAGTAACAGAGTCCAAAAGCAGACTGGGTATGTCCTGTTACCAGCCAGATTCACATTAGTACACAGTATACCAAACATTCACTTGTATCTGGACTGAAAAACGTTTCTTTCTGCGCTCAGATAAAATAGGTAAAAACATTTTATGTTGTATGTAAATGCAAGTTAAAGGGTACACTAAAATGTAACCTTTAAACTTCGCAATGTAACAGCATACCACTTCCTGTTCAGAGATAGCACTCCAAGATCAATTAATCATGGCTAAGATGAACAAACGGTCAACATTCTTAATTAGTGTTGATGCATTCTCTTCTGTGCCCTCATCTGTCATGAAGACTTCTTAAAAATCTGAGTTATTAGTCTTTATTGAGGAGTGGATCTGGTTAATATCTCTAAGAATAGAAATCATTCATCCATCCACTATACACTGGTACCTGATAATTCCTACCCCCTATATAAGCTACAGATAACCACTGCCCTAAGACCATCTTGGTAGCTATAAATAAAAATGAGTGTAGCTCCCATGCAACCTGGGTTAATTTTTGTTTACAATATATTCACTGAAAATGTTGGTATGACACTTGAGGAGTCTGCTTATAGATTACTGCAAAGGAAAATACATAAAAGTAGTCAAGGTAGAATGGAAAGAAACACATCAGTCATACAAAACACAGTGAAACCTGTCTAATTCACACTAACGACTAGAAGATCCATTGCAATTACTGAACTTTGTCAATACCAAATTTACGCAAAGATCTTAAGTGCACAAAACACAATTAATTCACTTGATAACTATAGTTTAATTTATTTGACAGCAACATATCTATAAAAGTTTTCAATTACTGCACTGAAACTCAAAAGCATTTGTTAATCTTACCAATGAGGTTTATTCCCTTATTTCTGGTACAAATGAGGTGGTTTAGCAACACAGAAATAGGCACGCTTCAAATATACTTTGTTTTAAATAAGATTAAAATATCAAAAAGTAAGTTACAAGGAAAGTCAAATTTAAGACTCAACACCAACTGTAAATTTTAGGATTATTAAGATCTTATGACTTACAATTAATATGAAAAATTCTACATTAAATTTTACAATTCTTTTTGTTGTTTACCAAACGCACAGACAAAAATCTATGGAAAGACAGAGAATTAACTGATAATCAGATGTAAGTGTAGGAAGCAAGTCTGGGCAAGATCTTGACTCAAATCAGTTTTTTACTCTCTCTGACCGAATGTGTAGGTCAGGCTATGGAAAAAAGATGTATGGGAAGGAAGAAAGAGTGAAAAATAAAACTAAGCATCCAGGAGGAAGACCGTCACCTTAAATAAATCACCGTTTTCACAAAGGGGGACTGCATCTCTGAAGCTCTTGATCTCCCAATTATTTTTAATAAATTAGTGGGCAACAACAGTCCTTCATTTTAGCTAGTCCTGAAGGAAAAAAAAAAGAAAAAAAAAGAGGGGAGAAAAAAAAGAAAAAAAGAGGGGTGGGGAGGTCCAGAATTTAGGAGATCTCAATCCATACTACTCTATTACTTTCAAATGAATTCTGATGGATGAGAGTCTGGAGACTGACTGGAGCTTTGTATGTAGAAATTACAATTGGTGTAATACTGAAGAAATTCCTGTAAACTTAACACATTTTACAGAATGACTACAAATTGATACAACAAAACACTAATAAATCATGCAGTTTTATAGACAATTTAACAGCTAGTACACAATTATGCACCATATACCTGAAGTAATTTGCTTGCAACAACAAAATTACCCAATTATTTTCATGTAATAGAATTCATGTGTAGAGTTTTCTGTATTTCATTGTGAAGAAAAATATTGTTCATTGTTTTCTTCCAAGCTTTTTTTTTTTAAAATGATGGCTTTATTCCTATTTCTGAAGCACTGCAGCAGACATCCCAGGTGTATTTATCCCAAAACGGAAAAATACGCATTTCCTTCAGACAGTATTGGTAAGTGAAAATGGTCAAATGAGAGCCTAAGCCCAAGCTAAGTGTACTTAAAAGAGCAGCACTAAATTTAAACCAAGGTTTCAAAATGGATAGTTTCAGCTGGGCTTCCAAATTCTTACCTAGGTATCTAAATAGTGGCCCAATATATTTTCAGTTGCTAAGAATGAAAATAACTGCATTCTTGGCAATTTTTTAAAACTTGTGTACGAGTGTCTTATCACTTACTAAGTAAAGAAGTTGAGCTATTCTGAACACAGTGATTCCACCTGAAGAACTTGTTAGTACTCGTAGCTTTATCCTTTCATAATATGCAAGAGTCAACACCATGCTTCTATATAAACACTTACCTTGTTTTCTTTTACAATAGAAGCCTTACTATAGTTATCTCTCACAGGCCATTAAAGTATGGGGTGGAAGCCCTCCTAGATATTCTTCTATTACAGAATTCAAAAAAGCAATACACTTCTAAAAGCTTAATTTTTATGATGCTGGAATAAAAGTAAAGCAAAAAAATGACCTCTGTAAGTAGCATCCCCTGCATGCTCGACATATGCAACAACAACAAACATCCTTAGGATCACGTGAATGCAGTAGTTTGCTTTTTTTCTTTATAGACAGCTTCTGAAGCAAAACAAGGTAGCAAGCACACTGTTCCTTCAGCTGCTATTTTCATAAAATGAAAGCCCTTTCACTAGTCAGTATCAGCCTTTATCTGGAAACTCACCTACGAAACCATATTCTATTTGCAGATGCTCCCAAGGAAATACTTGGATTTTAAAGAATTGCAGGCATGTGTATAATAAAATATATATACTTAAGATATATAACAGAAATAAAACTCCTTCAAATAGAAAGCAGTATCTGATTTTCTACCTCTGTGTTGTCATTTCCAGCAAAAGAACATTATTTATCCTATGTTACAGTGTATCTTACTGTAAATACTTCGTAAGATTTGCAGAACTCCAGCTAGGAAGTCCAATTTTGGGGCAAAATATAAATCAGTGAAAAATATTTTTCATTTGAATTTCAACAGAATCTGTATTATTGACTCTGGTCTGCTAGAGTACAACACTGTCTATGTTATACTTTCAGAAGTGCTATTTATATATTGTAACTCTAAGAGCTTCTCTGTTTTCTTCCCAGAAAATAAGTAGTCTTTCATAATTAGTATCACAAAATGTTACAGCATCACAGTAGCAGCACTACAGTTAATGGTTGTGAATGAAAGTGTTGTCCCTCCATTGTTTTCAAATGCCTTTAAACAATACTAACTTGCCGGATGAGCTATTTTTTTCAGGTTTGTTCATGATATGGACATGGTGACATGGACACAAATTACTTGGAAAGTCAAAAAAAATCAAATCTGTTTTTTTTTGTTCAAAAAAATATATTTACATTGTTAAAAAATTCTGTATCTGTTTCCATCATTTTGTTTCTAAAATTGCTTTTTGATGCTTTTATCATCTTCAATAGAAAAAGGGTAAGAGAGCCAGGATCAAGAGCTCAAATATGCTAATAAGGATGTTTCTGTAAGTTTTCTTAGCTGGAAATGGGGGAATTTGGAATCCATCGAATTAGGAAACTAACTAGGTGATGGTTATTTAAAGTGGCACATTTTGGTGGTCAGAAGAAAATCATTATATCATACTTACATGATCAAAAAGAGGACAGGTTAAAAATCCCAGAACAACAGGAAATAAGTAACCTCATATGCAAAACTACAGATAGCATGCAAAAAAAGCCTAATAAGCAACTCATAAATAAAATAATGTAGTTATTTTAAATAATATATACCAATACTTAATTTAGCAGTCTCTTGACATACAGAACCATGAAATATACCTGTTATTAGATCCAGGAATGCTTCCCAGTTCTCCATTCTAGATGCATGCCATGGCTATATCCTGAAGCCCTATCAAATTCAAACATGGGTGAGAGAGATCTCTCTACTCCTGTGTGCTACTCTCCCAGTAAAGAAAACACAGGTAGAGAGGCTGCAGGCTAGGCAAAGCATGATGGAGCAAGTCCCTCAGCCTAACCACCCAGAACCAGAATACTGAGGTACACCCAAATATGTCATCTGTACACAGCAACAACACACAAGACAGTATTTAGTTTCATTTTAGTAAAGATATATGCTGCATGCCATTTCTTCAATAGAGAGCAACATCCGAGTATTTAAATTAATACTTAAGTATGAATAACTTACTTTTATTTCCAACCAAGGCCACAAGTGGCTGTGTTTCTGATTCTTCATTCACTTTTTTTACCACATTATACCAGTCTTCTAAATTTTCAAAGCTCTGGCCATTGGTAATATCATAAACCAAGAGAATACCCTAAACAAAAAGATGTATTTTAAATGTTACAGGTTGTAAAAATATTTTAACATGGTAACATTTGCATCGGTCTAAATTATTATTATCATAAAATAGAGCATTAACAAATAAAGGCATTGTATTTTTTGAGGAATAATTAAAGGAATTATAAGCTTCTGTAATAAATACATTTTATTACAATATTTCTCCTGCATTCCGTATGTTCCAAATTCAGATGCTAACTGAACTACAAAAAAATGGCAATTTAGTAAAGAGCACAATTAGTTACATTAGAAATATTCCAATCTCCATGTGCTTTATGATAAACCCAAAAAGCACTTCACGGTAATAGTAAGATAAAAATCACACTGGAGAAAGACTTTTATTTTAGCTAATATTATTTGTAGTTTCACTGTTCCCTTTTTGAAAAAAAAAGAAAAGTAAAAGCAGTTCAATCATACATTTCTGCACGTTGCCTGACTGTCACGTCTCTGCTCTCCTTTGGGGAGAAAGGCCAGATCGCTTCCTTCACTGTTGTAGAAAACAAGCAAGAAGTACTGACAAGTTTTAAACTTTCAAAGGAGAAACCGGTCAGAAGTGGCCAGGAAAATGTGGTCAGAAGTCAAAAAGAAGGGAGTCCCATATATTTCAGAGGTTTTGGGCCAGGCTACAAGTAACAAATACTCAAATACTGAGGATTCCTCAGAGCTAATATCCAATATTAAAAAGCACAGCCTATTAACAGCCCAAATGTCCACCTTCTACCCTCCATAATTCTAAGATCAGCTCTCACAAATCACACTCCTCTCAATTATTGAGTCTTCTGCCCCTGCTTTCACTACACCCTAATAAAGTAAGTATCTTGTAAATTAGAAAAAAAGTCAGAATTGGCTTCTGTTGCACTTGTTCTCATGGAGTTCACATCTGGAAAAAAAAAATCCCTGCAACTGCACACTGTACCTCACAAGAAATTTTTACAAATATTCTAAAAAATCGATACAATGCATACAAAATTAGCTGGTTCAATAACCCACCATCAATAGAAAAGATTTTTCAAGTCAAGTTTTTCAGGCATTTGTCTGGGCCCAGCTTTACTTGACAGTTTCATGAAGAGTGTCTTAGATCACAAAGTAGAGTGCAGGCTTGTTAAATTAATTTCACAGATGACAACAAACTGGTGGAGACTGCAAGATTATTTGGGGAGAATTTAGATTATATGATGAGAAACAATCTAAAAATAATAGGATGCAATTCAATAAATACCATGACAAGTTCAAAGGAAGCAATAATCAACTGCACAATAAGAAACATCTGGCTTTGTAGCAGGTTCTATACAATAGGATCAAAGAGTTATAGTAGATCACAATTGAATCTGCCAAGCTTATTTTGTAGCAAAAAGGCAAATATCACACTGGCATGAAACATTCCAGGTGAAATAATGCATCCAGCTTTGGACACTGAATGTCAAGAAAAGGGTAGACTAGAAGAGACTAGTAACAATATCAGAGGTTTAGAAACCATGATTGACATCAGAAAATTTGAAAAAACGACTGTTTCAACAAACACAAGACTGATGGCAGGCATGATGATGCTGGTAAAAGTTTCAAGAGAAGATAACAAGAGTTCTCTTTTTATATGCTCTTATACATAGTTTGCAGATGACACTAAATTAGGAGGACCAGCCAGTATGCCTAAGGGGAGCGCTACCGTTCAGAGGTATGTAGACACGCTCAAGGAATGGGCGGACAGGAACCTTTCAACATTCAACAAGGACAAATGCAAAGCCCTGCAGCTGGGGAGGGATAAACAATGCAGGCTGGGGGGACTGACTGGCTGGGGAGCAACTGAAAACGACCTGAGGGTCTCGGTAGACAGGAAGCCAAATATGAACCAGCAATGTTCCCTGGCAGCAAAGATGGTAATGTGATCCTGGACTGTATTAGCAGGAGAACAGCCACTAGACCAAGGGATTTATTCCGTTCTACTCAGCACTTGTTAGATCGTATCTGAACTAATACATCCAGCCTTAGACCCCTCAAGACATCAATAAACTGGAGTAAGTTCAAGACAATCAGAGGCTGGAGCACTTGTCCTATGAGGAAAAGCTGAGGGAACTAGAATTCTTCAGCATGGACAGAAGGTGATCCTGGGAAGACCTAAAAGCAGCCTTCCCATACCCATGAGGAAGCTATGAAGAAGATGGAGCCAGGCTCTTCACAGTAGTGCATGGCAGGAGGATGAAACACATCCTTAGAAGTTTACAAGAAGGAACTGCATAAAGCCTTGAGTAACCTAGTCCCATCTCACAGCTGACTCTACTTTGAGAAGGAGATTTGACTAGAGACCTCCCGAGATCCCTTCCACCCTGAACTTTCTTATGATTCTGTGATCAATACGACATGTAGCACTAGGTTTAACTTACAGCAAGAAGATTATAGCAAAGATACATACTAGAAAAAAACATGTAGACAATAAGAATAGTGAAGCTCTAAAATACACCACCTTTAGGGATAGCAGAGTCGCCAACACTGGAGGATTTTTGAAGGCTGATAAAAATGAAATAGACATTATACAAGTATAGCTTTGGAGGAAGGCAACAGACCCTATTGAGATCCCTTCAATTCCTATTTCTCTATGAGAGTAATACAAATCCATCTCTCCTTCGATGCCATCAACTCCTCGGCAAAATGAGGTTTTGTTCCTTATATTTATATGGCTGCTATTAATTTCTGAGGAACAGTTTTCCTTCAAGGAAATTAAGAATTATGACATCTTTTCCATTGCTATCTATCCTCCTTTACTTTACTAATCAAATCTAAAACTAAACATCCACTTCCCTCTTCCAACTTTTGTACAATTTATTCTTTAATATCTTGCGTTTCAGTTAACTTCTGCTGACTACTTTTATAACTACCAAAATGCCTGTGCATCTATGTATTTGTCTTTCATAATATAAGCCTTGCTCTAGGAAGGACATACTGATGTTATTAAATGCTCAGTGGAAAAGAAGAAACTCAAGCTGAAGGACAGGTATTGTAATGGTTAAAAAAAAAAACCCAGACATAAAGCTGAAAGTTGTAAATGAGAAAGTGGACACAGCACAATTCTTTCACCAGCTTGCAGAGAGGCAGAGCAGACTATCTAAACCATCTTCAGCAGAGAAGAGTTTAATCAGACTTAGATGTAAGATAAAGTTAATAGAATCTGAGCATTTAAGATTGGCCAACTCTGTTTCTAACTAATTCTTCATCAAAATGCTACTCTGCTACATATCCTCTAGCCAACCGCAGCCTACCTACACCTTTGGAAGAAAGAGTATTCACAATGGATTTACTGTGAAAGAAATCATTGAACAAAGTTCGCAACTAGAGCTCACCTAACTTCCTTTTGGTCCCCTTCTCCATGATCTAAAACATTGCCTCTAAAGCATATTCTTTTCTTAACCATTCTTTTTTTGAATCTTGTCAATATTTGCTATACTTAAGCAACAAAGATGGCCAGTATGACATCTTAGAGATGCAAAAAAAAAAAAAAAGCAGCATGGCATCCAGTCATAAAGAATACTCCTTGCTTAGATTTCTGCCACAACACCACTCCATAAGCAACTTAGTATGATATAGATAATTAATGAAGGACTAGTCATAACTCCATAGCTAAAATTTATTTCACCTTTTTTTATTTAACACAGAAACCCCATCATTGCTTTCACAAAAATACATCATATTTTCCACAAGTATATAGAGTACAGAATGAGTAGATAATATAAAAGCTGTTATTTTCCTATTATGCATGAGGAATTAAGGTGGAAGATTAACACTGGCTTTTTTTACACAAAAGTAGCACATTTCCCCGCCATGAGAAAGGTTTGAAACATATGGAGGACAACATGCCGAGAACAGCACGTTAGTTCTCTAGTCTCCAGCAACGTGGCAAACAGTCCCTGCTTGCATAATTGCACTCTAGTAAGAGAGACATTTTGCCTACATTAGTGCATATGTGAGTGCTTTTTGTTTTGGAATTATAGAGTATTTTCAAAAATAGGTCACTGGAAACTGAGAATATTGCAGAAATTATTTGCTGGTCTCTGGAGAAGGTAGAGTCTGCAGTACTCTTATTCTATTAACAAGCCAATTTATGAGGTAGCATATGCCAGCTCTTAAAGAGACTTTAAACTAGATATGTGGGTAGAGGCAGCAATTACAGGTAAGAGATGGGAGCGGTTCTGAAATATTTACCACGAAAACAGCAGCAGTGCTATTATACAGCAGAACTGCTATTATGGAAGTGTTGTAACCAGGCAATATATTCACATTAGACAATCAACATTTAAAAGGTGTCAAGTTTATGTCAAGATTTGTCACAATAAAAGCAAGCTACGGAAAACACTAATTAAAACCATATGTTTTCTTCTTCAGGTTTATCCTCAGCTGCCCTCATCCTATGACTGACTTTAGTATGAAGAAACTAAATTAACTTTCAAATTTTCATTAATATTCATTAAATATGTCAGATCAAAACTCTAAAATATTTTTTCCTAGTCACATAATATTCATTTTAGCAAAGAGTAACTTCATTATGATATCTTGCACATCTGCAGAAATGCTATTTTTACAGGTGAACACAGTTTACAGTCTACATACACTCAACCACTGTTGTCTTTGCTGATATTGAGGATATGGTCACTCAAATACATGTGACTGAGTTGCCATAATTGAATGAGTTACTTTCTATCAGCTCAGTTGTGGTAACTGACTATACGATTACTTTTAGCCCCTCTCAATTCTGAGATAAATGTGTCAGTTTTAAACAACACTGACAGAAAGCTGTTTATTAGCACCTTTCATTTATAAAGATCAAGGAGCTCTTTTTCCCCCTGGCTTGCAGAGTTCTTCTGACCCATCAGTGAAATTCAGCTACCAAGACAGGATGTGGCAACTATATTGTTCTGGATGAGCAGCACCAGAGAAAAAAACAAGGGGGAGGAAAGCAACTGCTTCAAGACAGCAAGTGAACTGCAATTTCTCCAACTGCAACCACATAAGCAAATTAAGTAGATTCTCATCCTCAAATCTGGCACTCTTATTTTAAAACATGGCACAAGAAATCAGGGACCCCAGTCAAAAAAATGGCACGTTAACAGTAATTGAACCAAAAGATCTACCTTAGAGAATTGACTCAGCTCTCATTCAAAGAGAAGGAAACCTCCAGTGGCAAGGTTTGCAGCAAAATATAGATGGATGCTTTTCTTACTCCCCCTGGTATCCTGATCAAATTTCAACCGAGATCAAGTGAACTGCAGACTTGCTATTAAGATAACCTTTTCAGTTGCTGTAGATTCTCAAAACTTCTATCTCCAGCTGGTCTTAGTATTGTATAAGTAGGTCTACCATACATTTGGATTTCTGAGCAGAAAACCAAGAATTCAGCCACTTGCGATTTCTGAATCTCACAATGATCAATCAGATGAAGTCCATACAAGGCCATGGGCATCTGCAAATACTGGATAAGCATGATGCATACTGTAGGCATGATGCATACTGTAGGCATGATGCAACATTTTCTATACGTGTACTTTAAATCTGAATGATTTTGATTTGGAGAATACATGCAGATGAACACAATTTCCGCAACAGATCCGAATCATCTACTCTATGTATAAGTGTACAGATTGTGTACTTTACAAACAAGATGTTTAAAATCCCAGTTGCACCACACACGCTGACCAAGTGCAAGACACCATAAGTACACATACTTCTTTTGTAGCAACCTTTGCTAGAATTGCTCCAATATTTTAAAGGCTTTCTTGTACTGGGGGACCCAAAACTGAACACAGTACTCCAAATGTAGCCTCAAAAATGTCAGAGAGGATGATAATCACTTTCCTTGATTTGCCTACTTCATTCTTACTAATGCAGTTTTTACTGTTGCAAGGGTGCATTGCTGACTCCCATTCCACTGTTTTTTTTCCTAGTAGAAGCCCCACCTTCTTTTCTCCAAAGCCATTTCAGAGAATGACTGAGGTTGGAAGGGACCTCTAGAGGTCATTTGGTCCAACACCCCTGTTCAAGCAGAGCCACCTAACGCCAGCTGCCCAGGACTATGTTCAGATGGCTTTTGAATATCTCTGAGGATGGAGACTCCACAACCTCCCTGGGCAACCTGTGCCAGTGCTGGGTCACCCTTACAGTGAAAAAGTGTTTCCTGATGTTCAGAGGGAACTTCCTGTTTCAGTTTGTGCCCATTGCCTCCTGTCCTGTTACTGGGCGCCACTGAAAAGAGCCTGGCTCCATCTTCTTTACACGCTCCTGTCAGGTATTTATATACATTGATAAGATGCCCCTGAGCCTTCTCTTCTCCAGGTTGAACAGTCCCAGCTCTCTCAGCCTTTCCTCATAGGAGAGATGCTCCAGTCCATTAATCAGCTTCGTGGCACTTCACTGGACGCTCTCCAATTGATTCCTCAACAATTGATTCCCAGCCTGCATAGGTTACTGTCCTGGTTTCGGCTGGGATAGGGTTAAATTTCTTCCTAGTGCTGTGTTTTGGATTTAGTATGAGGAGAATGTTGATAACACACTGATGTTTTCAGTTGTTGCTAAGTGTCCTCCTAGTCCAAGGACAGCTCCCGTGCCTACTGACTGAGCTAGGTACACAAGATGGGAGGGAACATAATCAGGACAGCCAGCCCAGCTGGCTAATGGGGTATTCCATACCATGTGACGTCATGCTCAGTATATGAATGGTAGGCATGATCCAGGAAGTACCGATCGCTTCTTGGTTATCGGTCAGCGCGTGTGGTGAGCAATTGCCTTGTACATCACTCATTTTGTATATTTTATCATTATCATTATTATTTTCCCTTTTTCTGTTCTATTAAACTGTCTTTATCTCAACCCACGAGTTTTTCTCACTCTTACCCTTCCGATTCTCTCCCCGTCCCGCTGAGGGGGCAGGGGGGAGTGAGTGAGCGGCTGCGTGGTATTTGGCTGCCTGCCAGGTTAAACCACGACAGTTACTCTGTCCCAGGTGTAGGACTTTGCATTTGTCTTCAGTGAACTTCACAAGGTTTCTGTTGGTCCATTCCTTCAATTGGTCATGGTCTCCAATGGCACACCTGCCCTCCAGCATATTCACCATTCCTCCCCAATTTGGTGTCATTTGCAAACTTACAATGTTTTGTTCCATTGTTCAAAGAATTAATAAAATACATGACCCCTTAAGGAATACGACTTATAGCCAGGCACCAGTAAGACATTGAGCTATGGACCATCTCCCTTTAAGTCGAGCTTTCCATTCAGTTTTTCAGTCACTTTATGGTCCACCCACATCCAGTCTTTGTCTCTGCCTCTTGCCTGTAATAATATTATGGGAGACTATGTCAAAGGCCTTGCTGAACTCAAGGTAAATGACATCCACTGCTCTCCTCCCCACAGAGCCAATCATCTAACCACAGAAGGCAATCAAGTTGGTTGGGCATAATTACCCTTGCCAATTCCACACTAGCTCTTCCCAATTACTTTCTTGCTGCTTTGCTCTCCATTCAGAGGAATTTTTATACATACTTAAAATGATTTTTCTTTCTAAATACTCCTACTTGTCCTACTTTATCTTTCCTCTTTTTCTTCTACAAAGCTACAGATGTTCAACATGAAATAAGCTTCTGCCTAGAAATAAGCTGAAAGCAGTGCCTCTTCCAATTATTCATGGTGTTTCATGAATAGATGAAAATAAAGATAGTTTTATGTGTCTTTAACAGGTGCTGTTACAAAGCTAATAGAAAAGTGTGTTACAAGTCAGCTTTGATGATAAGAAGCCTATTACAGACATTGGCAATACATGCCAACAATGGGAGAGAGAATAGCCATTAGTTCATTAAAAAAATTAGAGTTACAATGAGGGCTGGGAGAGGATTAAAGGAGAAGAGATTGGATGTAGGATTTCTTGTTAATGTGCTCAGAAAGACTAAAAATTAAACTTTTTTAACATTAGGCTTACTGATATCAATGTTTTCACTACTTTGGGGCACTGATATTAACTTTTTGACCTGTTTTTGCTGATAAGAAACTCCTAAATTTATCACCAAATTCAATACAGAAAAAGTTAATAGCCTTTTATCTCCTTCATTGAGTTTACTTCGGGCATATGGCAACAATTTGTGACTAATGAAATTCCCTCTGTCATGGAAGCCTCTTTCTCCTGTTGCTTGGTAGATCTTTAACAGGGCAGCAAAATGTTTTTTATTAAAAAATAAGAAAATGCTACAAAACAGATGGAACAGCTAAAAACATTTAGACATTTTTTGAAAGTGACAAAAAGTTAAATTGCCAAGTTTGTCTTTATCCTATTAACTAATAAGTCCTAATCTGCTTAATTAGCCATTCCTGTGCCGTACTCATTAGTACAAAGTTTCTGTCCAATAAAAGTTTTAGGATTCCATATTCCTATTGCTTAAAGTATTGAGGGGAGAATAGGTGCATTTATTTTCTTTTCAGATAAATATAACATTATATAATAAAACGTTATGCCTATAGTTCTCATTACAAACTCCAAATTATAGAACAGAATACGTTTTAGGATCACTCATGTTGAGAAGTTTGGCGTATAGGACATCCTCCTAAATCATCTCATAACTCAAGATACTGTTATATTTAGCTCTTACTTAATCCTACCATTCACTTTAAGTTGCTTAGTTAACCTCAAGATAGAATTAATTTTCATTGGATAAGAGTTCTGCAAAAATATTTAGCTACCTGGTTGCCTCCTTTTGTTCGCCCTCTTATAACCCCAGTTGCATGTATGAGTTTAATGGTGTAGGATTGCTCTTAATTTCCTCCTTCTACTTTTTCCCCCCAGGAGGCATCTGTTCTAAAAGCAGCCACTATATCTACCATGTGGATATCCAAATAGCCTCTAGTATTTACTATGATTGCTTTTCTTAACTCAAGACACAAAGCATGGAAACATACATCTGTTCTCGAGAGTTATTCAGATCTACAAATGCACACCCTTGCTTTGCTTTTTAAGTCAGCTCTAAAAAATTGACTACATACCAAAATTAGACTACCATATTAATATCAATTAAGTTTAGGTTAAGCAGAGATTCAACATTTTTGAGATCTGCAAAACAACAAGCTGTAAGAATGTATAATTTTAAGAACAAAGTCTCAATGAATTTTATATAATTATTATAGATACAATTATCATAACTTATACTGTACCTGAGCTCCATAAATATATTTATCCAGCATTTTGCCTCCTATTGTTTGCCCCCCTACATCCCACACTTGAAGAGTAACATTCAAATTTCCTGAAAAAGAAAATGATACAGATATGGTATAATCTGGAAAATTTAGATACAAATAAAATTAAAGATACGTTATCACGGCAGGTAATACAGCTCTAGTATATCAACAGCAATAGCTTTTTACAAGTATACAATAAATAGCAACTAAATTTCAACACAAAGATGACTGTATCATTTGGAAAAAAGTCACTTGTGTCCAGCTAAGTCATTAAGATGCAGTAAAACTATAGCCAGACATTAACATATTTAATATTAACAGAAAAGAATTGAAACTGCATAAAGTATAACATGCCTGACTAAAAATTATATAACATACTTCACTGAAAAAACTTAGAACGTTAAAGAGAAAGTTCTATAGCACGGTACTTGGAATTGAAAGGTAACACAATTAATCCCAACTTAACCACATTATTTCACACTATGTCCCTCCCCCCATCCCCCCACAAATTTTCTGTACGAATCTAGAAGTGAGGAAAATCTGCACAGTAACTGCATTTTGGTATTGATGCTCTTAGTACTATACAGTTAAAGAATTACATAGTTGACAGATTAAAAAATGGAAATACTGACACACATCTAAGTTGAGGATACAAACTATGATTATTTCCTCCACCCGCCACCCAGGCAACTAAATTGGACACGATTTACCTAATTTCATCTTTGAAGAATCTACACCAAGAATAGATCTTCCCTTCTATTCTAAACAGTCTTTAAGCTATGTTGAAACTGTTAACAGGTTTTCAAAAACAAAGTAACAAAAAATCAGTGTAAATACAGAACATTTAATATCCTGCAAGTCATACACATTCTGCAAGCTAACAACTCAGAAACCCACAGACTAAACAGCAATGTATGTCACCACATGCATACAAACATATTAAAGTATCACTTGGCTCATTTTGCACGGTGAGAACTGTTTTCAAAACTGCATTGATTACCCAGAAGCACCAAACTCTAATACAGTAAGGTCTGATGAAAATTTTCCTAATCTACATACAACGCACATGACTTACACATTAATAACAATTCTACATACTCACAAATAATCATAACTGCCTATTTATTTTATTCCTAGATTAAAAAAAAAGAATGCAACAAATTCCACATCACAACAATTGAGAGTCAAGTGAAAAAGAACACAATATTTTGGGCTGCTAAGAAAGATATACTCTTAATTCAACTATTTTGTTATTAACAACCTTATTTTACACAATGTGATCTATTCAGCCATCAATTTATAACTAACACACTCACATCAGTTATGCAAGGGAATGTGCTCCATGGAAATATATCCCAGCACTTGGTGAATATAAATAGCAAATTAGAACTATATAGCTGAATATATGCTACTTGTGGTATTAAATATACCACATTATATTTTTATATTGCATCTTGCTTTAATATGGTTAAAAGCACAAATTTCCTAATGTGCTACTTTGGCCTCAAATATATAGAGACAAATGTGAGACAATCTATTCACAGTACTTTTAAGCTACACTGAGTTTTATCTAATACTAAGATAAAGAATTTCTACATGGAGCTTAGTAAATACATCATAAACACTCCAGTTCAATAAAGGCAACCTTTCATAGAATAAAAAGCTTATTTGTTTTGACAGTGCATATACTATGCATTAATTAATTATTTTTAAAGTTTAGAACATAAGTAACTGCAAACAATGCAGGAAAGTCTTCCATAAAACATTTGGCGTGGATAAACTCGTGAATCCACAGTCTGAAATGACTATGCATCCTCAGTGGGTATACAAAATAAACATGCTCAAAAGCTCACCATGCTGCAGTATTCTACCCCTAACTTGGTGTATGTATTCTACTGGAAATTTACCATGTCATTCATGCCAGCTATTTGGGAAAAAAGCTTTATAAATATTATCACTTTCAAACTCAACAATTTTCAGATGCCTAATTTTGTGTTCAAATGCTTAAAAAGCTTCTAACTTCATTTTTCCTTCTAAGAGTAGTAATCATGCACAGCATACTGGGCTTAGTATCTGGATAAGTGTATGAAATTATCTGAGAAACTAATGCAGGAAGTTAAATTAAATGGTCTAACAGTGACTGTTCAACTTACTGTTACGAATTATTTAATTTCCTTCACTAACAACAGAAAAAAGAAACTGGGGAAAAAAGGTTGTAATGTTCATTTAAGGTGAAGTGGTTCTTAATTATGACCTCACTAACTACTGAAATTCATGCTGACCATCTCCAGCGCAAAATGCTTCATTTTCCCTTTTTTTCAGCTGGGTCCTGTAGTATTTGCTTTTGCTCAGATTGATTTTGGGGGAGAAAGAAGGATGTTAGGATTATTCTGACAGAAGGAAAAACTCCGGACAATTTGCCTAGCAAATGTTTAATAACAACTACGATAGTAGCACATGAAGTTTTCTTCAAAGAGTTTGCAATTTTCTATTTTTTCATAGATTTAAGAGGAACATACAAACTGGAGAATGACAACAAAACAAAAAGAACCCATGTATAATAAGACAGTTCTTAGAAACAAGGTTAACACACCAATAAAAATAACTGAAGAATCCCATAAAATAATATGTAATACACTGATAAGGAACAAGAAAACACTAGCACTTCTTTACTCTGTAGAAAATACACACAAGTGCAAAGTTAAAAAAATGAGGCAACACAGTGCAGGTATCTAGATTGTTTCTCGTATGAACTGAAGCCACTGGGCTGGATTCAGTAGTGATCGTGCAGAAGTATACTTGGTGCATTGGTTAACCTTACTTAAAGCACTGCACAGTCAAGATGGAACTAAAAACACAAGTCTGCCCACTTTTTGCACTGATGACTTAAAAAAATCCTTTTAAGAGAAGAATCCTGTTTACTGGACTGCACCCACAACCTTCCTAAAAGTGTTCAACTATAGCTCTTAAGAATATCTATCAGCAGACCCTCTGACTAACAGATACACTATGTAAGCAGTAAAATCTACACCATGGTTGCATCCACACTATACAAGATACTGCATCAATCAATAAATATACTGAAATTGATTTGCATTTGAAAAAAATATTTTGAACAAACTGCATGAAGAGAATTTGTCAACAGCTGAACACTAGAAGTCATATTGTTCAAAATTAATCAAAGCATTTAATATGGCTTAATACAAATAGTGTTTTACCATGTAAAATATTTACTTTTTTCACTGCAAAACTGCATCAGTTACTAAAACAACTGGAGCCAAATACAGCTTTTATTTTTAAAAAGCCAAAAAAACCCAGAAAAACAGTACTTTATTTTACAAGCTAAAATGCATTTCTAATGTGGCTTAATGTAAATTTCTGTGCAATTCTAGAAATCAGTAATTGTAACTTCTGAAATCTTTGCTTACGTTTAAAAAAGAAAAAAAAATTCAAATACTGAACCATAGTTATTCATCAATTCTCCCACTAAATAAGAGAAATCGAGGCTTTTTTCCCTATTGATATACACATCATAATTTCTGTGCAGTGGTAGGAATTAACCTTTCAAGTAAACATAGCAGCTCTGCAAACCCAGAACTAATCAAAAAATTAGAAAAATCCGCTTACTTAAGTAATGCTTCCCATTCCAGCATTTAGAAATTTTATCTCCCTCCCTCTTCTCTTCCTTCCCTCTCACTCCCCACCACTAGTTCAGCTTACCTATAAAACACAGAAATCCACATATACCTACACACATATATAGGTATAGGCAAAAACAGAATGACAATCTACAGAAAAATGCTTCTTCTTGAATATGAATACATTCCACAAACATTATTATTTTGTTAATGATAAATGAGGAAAATAGATGTACAGACTTTGTTGCTGTTTTGGTGCCATTTTCGTCTACATTCTGATTTTATTAAAAAATAAACTAGAAGAAACTAAAACACGAATGAATCAATAGTTGATAATTTTCCAAATTTTCTCCTCAACAAGATTATTTAGAACCCCAGTAATGTACTAATAGCTTCTGTATGCTTAACAGCTGGAAAAAAACTTGCAAAATACAAGTTCTCAGCATGCACACTGCATGATTTGTGTACACATTCCACTTGCAAGTACTGCTGTTAAGTATTATGCACAGTGGTATTTTTAGAGGCATGAGCAGGACAATAAAAAAATTATTCTGTTGATTTTATGGAGAAATAAGCACTGAAATTTGGTACTTTATCACTCACCAGATACTAAAAAAGTACAGCAAAATGGCCAAACCAAAATAGTGAATGCAGGAATAGTCTGAAAAGATTACTCTGTTTCACATAAAAAAAAAATATAAACATAATCAAGAAATTATTGGCAATATAATTTTAACAAAATAAGTTCAAGAACTGTATATATTTTCTTATAACTTCAGGTTATAGCTAAAATGCTTCTTTTCTGGGTTTGCTTCCCTCCCTGCCCTCCACAAGGAAAAAAGACAGAACTACAGAACTTGCATCAACTTTATCAAATCTCACTATAACTTTTAATAATTACGCATACTTTTTCTAACATCTTGTGATTTCTGAAACCAGAAGAAAATGCATTTAATGAAATACTTTCATACTTAGAAATTGAGCAACCAGAAATCAATGAAAAGACTTAATTCAAACCCCCAATTGTTCAGAGACAAACTTCTACCAGCAACTATTCTTTTTTAATTATTTCTTTGCATTTTCCATGCAGCGTGCTGCAACTGGCATCTAAATAGTTTCTTTGCCGTCGTGAAGTGAAACATCTTGAATGCTCAAACTGTATTTTTATGAGTGCCGAGGGACCCTAAATTTTAGTGGTCTATTAAATGCCAGCAATTTCATGCTGCCTTGCATAAAACAGCATTCACATATTAGAGCACTGCGATTCCATAGCTGCATTATGCTTCTCTCACACAACTCAAATACAAGTTGTGTATTTCATTTAAAAATAAAAAACCTATTTATTTCAAAATACATATACTTTTTGAATGAACATATTTAAAGTTCCATTTAATTGTTGTATGTTACGGTATCCACATGGACAGTGAGTACACCCAAATAGAGATAATAAAACTCATTAATATAGATAGCATTCCTTTTATTTGACTTCTGTGTTTTACTTAAAGATATAAGTTGCAAATGCATAACCCTTTATCACCTGGCAAAAACATACTAACAAAATTTTCTCTGAATAACCCAATTTACTTTGCAATAAAAAGCACTGTACTAAGCTTATTTAGTACACATTACTTTGAAGAATCTGTTTCTGCAAGTCTTACAGCTGCCCAACCTTTCAGTGTTAGTTTTTATTCTCTTACCTGGCAATATTATCCTTTTCAAGAAGAAGTCCAGTCCTATGGTTTGTTTGTACTGTTTTCCAAATGCCTCTTGGGCAAAACGTGTGGCTAAGGATGTCTAAAACATAACAATATCAAATTAGGTTGTCATTTTAAACAGAAAAAAACTTGATGTTAAACCAGAAGTATGAAATACAGTTAAGCACTTTTTAAATCAATGCATGCTGACAGTGTTCATGGATTTGTATTGACAAACATTCTAGCCAACTTCAACATAACAAGAGGAGGTGGCAAAGGCTACTAATTTATGCAAAGAGAAGCAAGGCGCATATTTCCTTTGTATTTCAAAGATACTGTGATATTCATATTACAAAATATTACACAAATTTGAGTGAGGTATCATTAGTACACTCAGATTGACACAAATCTAAGTGACGCTATCCATACCTGAAAAGCTTACTATTTTTAAAAAGCGTTCATTTCCAAAACAAGGGTCCTTCCCTAATACAGAATACCATGATCCCAGATCAACTTTCTGGGAAGGAACAGACATCTGCACAGTGCAGAGTCCCACAGGGGCTCCAAAGTGTGGCAGGATTCCCGCCACTGTACATCAAAGTTTCAGGATCAGGGATTACATGAAGTCTAAGATAGGAAGAGTAGTTTCTTGTACACAGAAAAAAATAAACTCATGTTAAGAATGCACATTTGCAGAATCATTCCTTTAAGCAGAACTTTGGAAACTTATTTCTTCAATTTATATTTTGTGGATTTATGTAAGTAGACCAATACACCATTGACCTAACAAAGAATCAGCTTTTACTACATACTGCTAAAAGGATACACAACTAACCTACATAAAGTAATGACGCAAGGCATTTATATTCTTTCACTAGCAATTTAAGTTCTCCATGCAAGGCAAAAAAAAAAAAACAAAAAGGGAAAGAAAGAAAGAAAGCCCCACAACCTAAGGAAAGGAGAAAAGAGAAGTGCAATTATAAAAAATACAAAAGTTTATATTGTAAAAAAAATTAAATACTATATTAAAAATGAATATCACATAGATGAAATACATCCTACATCAAATTAGTGGCGTACACTTACAAATCTCTTGTTGACATGACATCTGAAAATATAAAAACAAAGTAATTGCAGGGAAAAAAATCTAAATACGTATTTACATATATAGGGGAAAAAAAGCCTAACAGCCTCACAAAACCCTTACACTGTCTGAGAAAACTCAAAATGGGCAAGAAGGAATTTTTTTGCCAGCTTTCCATTCATCAAGACCTGAAGAGTTGAGTCACATCAATTGTTATTAGAAATTGCTGTTAGAGCACATTTAGTTAAAAATGCAATAGCAAAATAATGCCAATAGTTCTGAAAAATGTGAATAGGCAAGTTCTATTAATAGAACGGTTATAACAAAGATCTAAATTATGCTAATAATGTCAAATATACACAGGAAGAAAAGGTAAAAAATACTCTTTTTTGCATGAAAACATGATCACCACAGCTCCAGCATTAAAGCTCTAGTATGAATAGGCAAACATTTATTCAACTATTAAATTACCTGTGAAGTAAATAACACAAGATTTATTGTTTTCTTGTTTCTATATCACATTTATATTCCTATCACTGTCATATATATATATAATAAATGATATTTTGATATCAGAAGATATGTTTAGGAAGTAATCAAAAAAATCAATTAAAGACTATGGCAACATTTTCATTTACTTCACTGAACTCAAGCCCCAAGAGGATTAAAAATAAATAAATAAATGGGGAAAAAAGCAAGTAAACTAGAAATAGCATGAGTATGGTTATATATTTATATCACTGTGGAAAGGGTGAAGACCACAGAGGATGAATCGTGAGAAGATTCTTCTGCCTACAGCTATGTGACAGTAATACTAACAACATGCACAAAACAAAACAGATTTAAACTGTAGTACTAAAAAAATCAGTAGAACTATTTCCTTTAATCACAATAGTTAGCATGTCAAGATTATAAAGACATTACTTTTAAAGATGTAGATAAGAATAAGAACATTGCAGGAATACACCATACAGTCTTCTCCTTGAAATTCTCCTTTTCAGAAAAGTAACCAGTACCCAGAGTACAGATTAAAATATCATCTGACTATACCATAGTACTCTATATTCTCCAACTATATCATAGTATTCTATATTCCCCAATCTCTAATGGGGATTTCTAATTTAGATCCCCATTAAATAAGCAACCACTCCCTTCTTGTTTTAAGGGTCAGTAAATATTAGCTTTATCACTCTGTGACACTCAATATTCCCTGAGGGCTTCTAGGGGTGTTAGTAAAAATAAACAACATACGTTCAATTAACAGCCAACCAATAAGAGCAGCAAGTAATCAACAGCATGGCAAAGTTCTCTTAAACAGTTTTCCTCTACTGTGCTCTTGAATGCAAAGGAATTTATAGCAGAAAATCATTGACTAACTCCTTTTTAATTTTTTTTTCTAATAAATGTTAGAGCTCAAGGAAGGTGTTGGATTACCAGACTAGAGTCCTCTATTTATTCACAGAACAAGCATTTATCCACAAAATACTAAGAGCAACAGTTCAAACTTCTCCACAACAGTAAACAGAGAAGTTATGTCAATGCATATTCAACTACCTCTACAATGCAAATACTCCCTTCCATCCTAAAATTGTTCTCTGCCATGCTTGCCATGAAAGATTCTGCATGACAGTTTTGCCTGTAAGGATATGTTGAGTACAATCTATGTAAAAATAACCAAAGTTAAATAATGGTTCAGTAGAGCTGTAGCTGTAAAAGCAAGTAAGTGATCAGTGACCGTTTTTAAAAAAGATTATCCTCCATTCATAAAATTTTGGCTATTAATCTAGAGATCAGAGAATAGTATGATATCAAGAAAGCCTTATTCCTTCACATCTCTACTAAGACAACCAGGCCACCAACTTTCATAGCAGACTTGCCATTAGACGCAGTTTGGCAAGTTCACACATTTGTCTAAAATACTTCAGAGCAAATGTTTATATGCTGTTCTGAATAGCAATCCACTGTTGAAGGTTGTTGTTACAAACTCCCTCCTTTCAAACAAAAAAAAAGTGTCTTTGGGTTCTGGCATACAGCATTCAAGACAGCAATAAAAAAAAATATATAAAAATTACAGTATTTAAGTGCAAAATGCAATGGGATATTTGGGAAGGTTTTTTGGAAGCAAATTAAGATGCAATTAAACCTCACAGGTGAGGCAAGACAATTTCTTGCTTCTATTTTTCAATGTCAACAACTCACAGTATAAACCACTGACAAACTGTTCCTAAATACCTACATACTGAGTAAATAGGAAAAAAGCAAACAATATTTATGAAATAGTAGCAGACAAGTCAAACAGAACAAGCAATGATAGCCAGCTCTAACTGACAGTGACTACTCACCAGGACAACATGGAAACTTGGAGAGAAAACCCTGCCAATGCAATTCTTTGAGTAAAATCCTATAGAAGAAAGCTTTCAGAAAGCGATGCCAAAGTGTAGTATCATACTTGTAAGAAAGAAAAACTAAAACCAAAATTCAATGGGATGCAAGCATATAATTCTGAAGCCATGAATTTCCATTCACATACCAACTGTACCAGCCAATTGAGAATCCACACTCCAAAAAGCAACATATATCTATCCCTTCCCTCACTCCCTTCTAGAACATCAATGCCGTTCGCCAAGCACAGCAACATTCACCCCTCAGTCATGTCCTATCTCTACTGTCAAGGATTTTAAGACAGACAAAATGAAAAGAAACACTAGGCTAAATAACAAAATGATTTAACTAAAACCACTGTCCCACACAGAGAATTTGTCACTGAAAACAGTCTAGCTTTATGGGGGGGAAGTATTTTGTAAACAAAGGAAGTAGTTCTGTCATCTGAAGGTGATGTCTTCCCACCCCACTCCTAACTACTGATGAAACTTTGTTCACTGAAAAAGAGAAAATTACCAAGACTTTCTGACATTAGACATGCATCTATATGAAGCTAGGCCATTTGCAAGACTGAACAGTGACAATAATGTTTTTGTCAACACTGATGAAGTTTTTGGGTCCATGTGTAACAACAAGATCCAGAATAGGCACAATGCTTAAAAATCTGGCATCCTAAAAAATCCTAAAGCAAGCAGGACACAACTCTGTATTCCAGCCTATGTTTTAGCTCCTGCTAAAAATTCCCACACCAGGTCAAGCATTCCCTCTTTCATTTTCATCAACCGTTGTTAAGAGGAGAAGGAAAAGGTAGGATGTTTCTGCTACCATACTTTAGCCCCAGTTGCAACGGATGGCAGAAAGACAGAATCTCGCCTGCTTTGTTCCTCCCGCACACCTATTTTTCAGGACCTCGCTTCCCATGAATAGCTCCAAGATTTGTTTCCAGAGGCCCAAAACCTTTTTCAACCGTAGCAAATCAGAGTTAGTTCTAGCTCAAATCAGCATCATTATATACTTCAATATTAAGCTAATCTGTGCATAGCAAGAGTAGAAATATCTGGATCACAATGTCATTTTTTCCAATCCATACTAGTACTGCTGGTTTATTCTAATGGAAAATCATTTTGGCTTGGGAAGAGTGGGTTGGTTTAAAACCTAGATGCATAAGGCTGCTGTGTGTATATATGTTCCCTCCTGTAATCCAAAGCAAAGAGCCAACTGCTATTAATAATTGCTGTTTATTTTCATCTCACATTGTCCCCGCTTCTGATTTCTTTTCAGATTGTTTGCTTAGTGTCTAGTTCATTAAAATCATTCTCTATTATTATCTCACTAACTAATCTTGCCTTCCTCAATTTTTCTTTTCAAAAATTTACCATTTCCTCACCGTCTCGATTTTACCCTAATACTTTTTCAGATGCTACTGTCTCATTCACTCACTCCTCTCATTCCTTCTTCCCTTTTTACTCTTCTCTACTTAGAGCTTGCTCCAGTAGTGCTTATTCCTACCTAATAATTCTAAGTATCCAATTATTCATTCAACCACCACAGAACAAATGAATAGAAGCACAACATCCCTCCCTTGCCTCATGGATAGACCAATTCCTAGCTCATGGAAACACAAACATTACCCTTAGCTTGAACTGACACTGATTTGTTTTTTAAACTGCTACCAACCCTTGCATAGAACCTCAATCACATTGCTTCTAAACAATGGGTGAGGAAAAAGAAATGAAGTTTTCACCTTCAGCCAGCTGACTCAAAAGACATAATTTTTTTCCCCTGGAGAACTGAAGACCAGACAGCCCCAGATGGCCAAGAGGGAGGAAATAATGGGGTTTTTTTCTTTTTTTTTTTGGTGGAGGGGGGAAGCAACGGAAAGAAGTCAAACGTGAACATCTCACACTAAACATGAGATGCAGTATTTCAAAGATATTCCATTATTTCCTACATTCCTCCTGTCCGATGATCCCAGTAACAGAGGAAGAGAAAAACCAATGTCTTGCACAGTAAATGAGAGGCTAAGTATGCATGTGTATAAAGACCAGCTGTGAACCAGAAGTGAGAGGCAGGCTATTTAGAGTTGAAAACATATAGACATACGCATGTTTCAACAAGTAGGCATAACGAGTAGCCAACAAAGGAGAGGAACCACAATGCTTGAAATAGCACTAGGTACATTTTATCGTTCCATTTCATAACCCAATCACTTCTTTATTTTTACAAGATCTTACAACAAACCTATTATTACAAGTATTTGCTGCTAGGCCATCAGGATGGCTGGAAGAAGCCTCTATTACAGCATCACCTAGAGGGGACAGGAGGAAAAGCAGCCCACCACAGCATAGCTGCTGCCCATGCAAAATAAACTGCACTTGAAGCACAGGATTCCTAGAGCCAGCAGGAGATTCAGTGACTGGCAGCTCCCGTGTGAGAGGTAGGAACCAGCAGGAACATACATCAAAACTCAAGAACGCTTGAAAATCCGTGTTTGGCGAGAGGTCTTGCCACAAGGTGCTAAACAGCAGTAGTGAAAGGATTCCTCAGTTTGAATGGAAAACTCCTGGGAAAAGCTACCAGTGAAACAGCACTTCAGCTGTCAATCCTGTGCATTTATTATGCTCTCATCACATAGTTGCTTAGAATTGCCCATCTACTGACTCAGATGAATACAATACCACTTCAGACTGGGTTTAGAATTGCTGGAAAGAAAAAATGTTTTGTTTCTTCACAGAGGTCTGCATAAGTGAGCAAACCCATGTATGTACTTTCACTAAGAACTTATTTCTACTAATGGCAGGCAGTTCATTTAAGCCACTTCTAAGAATATTTCTACTTCTCATCCGAACTGTGAGGCACGCAGACTTTTTGCCTCCCCATGTTTTCAAGTTAATGATAGAGGAAAAACTGTATTCTTCAAATATACAATAAAATTATTATTTTAGTGTGTACCTCACAAAAGGATTCAGGCTACATATTGCAATAGGTATGTTCACACATATAAGTAAAGATCAGTGACTATTTCCATGGGTAAGAAAGCACTTTTTGCCTTCTTTGGTCTCTATTTGTCAAAATTTATCTTTTAAAAAGACAAGTATAACTTGTTTATAAACAAACTGCTTATAAATAATACTTAATTATGTTGATTATAGATAGAAAAAAACCCATAAAAGTCACAAACAAAACCTAAATTGACCCAGAAGGGTCTTTCCAAACTCTGAAACAGTAACTCAAATAGATGCACGCTGTTCTATCCACCTCAGGAGGTTATCAGCTCTGAAGCAGAAACGAAGAGAGCCTGGAGACCCAGCTAAGCAACCTTCCCTGCTCGTCGTTTCGGCGGCAACCGCGAATTCACGTGCTCGGCCCCGACCCCAGCCCCTCCCGGGCACCGCCAGCCACCGAGGAGAACCTCGGGCTCTTCCATAACTCCAGCCGAGCCATCACGCGTCAACAGGGCGCGGTCCGCAGCGCGGTGCAGGCACGGGGACCGGCGGGAAACGCCATACCAGGCAGCACCGTAGTAATTACGTTATTAGCCGCTCCTTTTATTAAGGCTCAAGAAAATTGGATTAAAGTCGTGTACGTCTGTTTGTTGACCAAGCCTCTTCGGGTGCCGCGAGGGTACGAAAACCCCGTTAGAGGGTTTCGCTGCCGAGCAGGGAGCGGACACAGGCGGCCCCGGAGCGAAGCTCCCTGGCGAAGAGCCCGCCTCTGCCTGCCGGCGGGGGAGCAGCGGGGGCCCGTCTCGGCTCTCCGCTACGCCCCCGCCCCACACAGGCGGGGAAGACAACGGAGAAGCGCAGGGCTGAGGGTGAAAGGGGAGCAGTCAGCCGGCGCCACACCGCCGTGTATCGCGACAACGGCAGCGCGATAGACTGAAGCCGCCACGGGCTGCTCTCGCCCCAGCGGGAGAGCCGGAGGGAGCGCTGAGGAGGAAGGCCAAGAAGGGGGTCGGGGCACCGCGGCGACGGAGAGGAGCGGGGCGCTGCCGGCGGGGGCCGGCACTGACCTTGCCAGTGGTGCCGTCCCCCAGCACCACTAGCTTGAGCTGGCGGTCCGGACTCTCCTCCTCCTCCGAGTCCGACATGGTCCCTCCGCCCGCGGCGGGGAAGAAGAGGCAGAGGGCAGCCGGGAGGGACGGGGTGCAGGAGCGAGGAGGGGAAGGGGGAAAGGGGCGAGCGCCGCGCTCACGGAGTCGGCAGCGGTGCAGAGGCCGGAGCCGCCATCTTCCCTCAGCGCGCCCGCCGTCGCTATGGCCCGCACAGGACGAAACCAACGAGAGAACGGAGGGAAGGGGGAGAGGGTAGCTCGCGGGCGGGAGCTACAGCAACAAGTCCAAAAGCCGCTGCGGACACAAGCCAGAGGCACGCGCGACGCTCTTACTTCCGTCCCCCCCCCCAGCGGCCGGGCGAATGGTTCAGACCGACTCTCCGCTACGCTCAACAGTGGTTTAGCCTCGAAGTGACGCCCCGCGCGGTAACTAAGGAACGTGGAGGTCAGAGGTCGCAAGATGGGCGGGGAATGGGGCGGGGCTATCGGCGCCAGCGGCTGTGAGCGCCGAAGGGCGCTCCGCCATCCCGAGCCTCCGGCCGCCCGGTGTGGTGTTGCCGGAGGAACACCCCTCGGGACGCCCGCCCCCCTCGCCCCGCGGGGCCCTCCTGGCAGCGTTGGCTGCAGGCCTCCATGGAAGGGCAGCGCCGGCAGGCGGCTTGAAGACTTAGTGGTGCGGTTTAACCCGGCAGGCAAACGCCACTCCGCCTTCGCTCACCGCCCCCCGCCCCACAGTGGGATGGGGAGAGAACCGGAAAAGAAAGTAAAACTCGTGGGTTGAGATAAAGACAGTTTAACAGGACAGAAAAGAATAAAAGAATATACAAAGTAAGTGACGCACAATGCAGTTGCTCACCACCCGCCGACCGATGCCCAACCAGTCCCAGAGCAGCGGCGTCCCCCCCAGCCAACTCCCCTCAGCTTATATATTGACAGTGACGTCATATGGTATGGAACACCCCTTTGGCCAGTTTGGGTCAGCTGTCCTGGCTGTGCTCCCTCCCAGCTTCTTGTGCCCCTGGCAGAGCATGGGAAGCTGAAAAGTCCTTGACAGGCGTAAGGACTACTTAGCAACAACAAAAACATCAGTGTGTTATCAACATTCTTCTCATACTAAATCCAAAACACAGCACTGTACCAGCTACTAGGAAGAAAATTAACTCTATCCCAGCCGAAACCAGGAAACCACTTAGAAAAGGAAAATAAAAACTGGGTAATTCCCTGAGAGATTTCCTCTGAGAGCAGAAAACTGGTCATCTGCGGTGCTTCTAGCAGAGGTGATCAGCTTTAACCAAGGGGATGCATTTTCATTCTAGCTACACCCACCTGCATGGCCAAGTCCCTTTCTTGGCTGGGCTTCTGCACAGCAACAAGATATATTCATATTTTTAAAGAAATGTGCTATCACAGAAAGCAAATACGATAGCAAGCACCACACCGAGTCCAGCCTAATTTCCCCATGTTGCAGCTCAGCCGTTCTTGACAACTCTTTGACTAACCTTCTCCTAAACCCACCAGATAGGGATGCCACCATTTTCTTAGGCGACCTACTCAAAACGTTTCTACCCATATAGGCAACTAGTAAGAAAACTTGTCTACATAGCCCTAACTGAATTTTAAACCATTATTTTAATATGCACAATGACCATGGAGAAGAGTTTATAACCTCCTCTTTTGCAGGAGTCTTTCACATATTTGAAAACTGTTAGCATGCCTTCAGTCCGTCTTCTTTTCCGCAGACTAAACAACTCCTCTTCATTCAGTCTTTCCCTGGGTTGTCTTTTCTAGACTTCTGATTATTCTTGTTGCTTTCCTTTGGCCCCTCTCCACTTTCTTGAAGTGGTGTGCCAAAAACTGGATACAGTACTTTGGTTGAGTACTGAGTAGAGTGGAAGTATTACTTCATGTGTCTTACATACGAGACTCCTGTTTATATATCCCAGTATGATGTTTGCTTTCTTCACGGTATGACATTGCTGACTCATACTGTTTCTGATTTACTAAAAAAAAACTCTGAATCCTCTCCTGTTATCAGAATTTCATACACTTTGAGGTTTTATTCCTGTTTAACTGTAGTGCTTTCTGCATGTCCCCATTGAATTTCATCCTATATTTCAGGCTACTTGCACAATTTGTCAATATAATTTTGTTTATAATCCTGTCCTGCAAAATGCATGCTATCCCCTCCAACTTGGTTATATCTGCAAATTTAGGAATCATATTCTCTATTCCAAACTCATTAATAAGGATATCCAACAGTAACAGATCTCTGCAAGCCCCTATTTGACATATCCTTCCAACACAGTGAGTGATAACAATTCTTTGGTCATAGTTTACACAACAACTTGAATAAAAGAGCCAGCTAAAGCTGTTTAAAGTATAGATGTACTTTAATGGATTCAATATCAAGCAAAGAATTTTTAGAACAACTTTGTGTAATGTCTGAATAGAAATCATTCCTGTTTCAGTCTCTTTCAGGTTTTCTTTTTGAAATGTATGTCAGAAATTTCCAATATTACAAGTATACTGTTTTACTCAGTCCTCAGCAAGATCAAGAAGATTCCTTATTACTCATTTATTCAAGTGTTTGCAGAATTGAGGCCAAATGCTTTCCCGATGACATTCTGAAAAAAAGGAAAAAACAGCATAAAAGACCTTGATTTCTAATGGAAAATGAGACACACATCTTTGCCACTTTCTTCATACTTCAAAACAAATTAAACATGTTACTCATCAACTATTTTCCAGTTCAAATCATCTTTTAGCCTAATTATACTGCAAGTTCTCTTAACTAGGAACTTCAGCAAGATCAGCATCAGGGCTCAGCTGAACAGCATTTCTTGGAAGGAAAAGCAGGGACATGGAATTTTCCTTTATGATTTCTGACATACTGTTATACAATTGGCATTAGACATTTAAAAGCTCCACCACTGTTGATGGAACTGTTCATATTCCTGCCAATTCTGCAGCAATCACATTAAGAAAGAACATAAAAGATTAATTCAAAGCTTCCCAGCACTTTGGGGGGAAAGCTGGCTTCTATTCAACCCCCAAGACGAGAATTAGGGGGGTTTGGGCTGCGTGTGCAAAAGCAGGATGATCAGAGAGAAAGGTGCTCCAGGTCTCCAGGCTGCATGTATTCTCATTTGAAATACAACAAAGAAATGTTTGTGTTATAATACACATCCCCAAACTTAATTTTCTTCCTAGGTATATTCATTTTTCCTCCACAAGTCACCTGAGCTTATTAAAAGTTAGCGTCATCATCTAAGTGAGTGAACAATATAGAAAGAACTGTCTCATCTTGAATATGGCATTCGTGGGCTTAAAGTTGTCTTGAGGCTGTATATCTGATCTATTTAAATAAGCACTTGTATACTAAGGCATAATTTTGGAAATACAAAGAATACTTGATATCGATAAAAATGCATGTTTGCTATTGACTACCAAGAAAGATGAATGTAAACTAGCCCAGGAGACAGCATAATAACATAATCAGACAACTCATCCCCAGAGCCTCCTTGCAGTTGGGAAATATATGGATGACAGAGATGTACTGAAATCCTTTTTGACTATATAAAAAGTCAGTGTACAAGATTAAAGCTGCCTGGTGGATTTAATGCTTTAATTAAGAATAAAACTACAAAAGAGTGTTGTTTACCATTATTTCACTTTATACTAGCATAACAGAGCAAACAAACAGACTACAAATCTTTATACATCTTATTTGCTGATGTTCAGCAAGCACATTAATGGCAGGGTGTTGTTATTTTATGTGGAGTGGTACAGATTGTTGGTACCAGCGCATCCCCTCTAGGGAGGTTTTCAAATTGAAATGTTTTTGTCATTGCAATCTTAATTAGTTTGTTTTTTGCAAAATATGAACAACATTTTACAGATGAAAGGAAGCTAGTCTTGCACTGCTTGATACTTTACAGGTAAAGGAAATATATGAAGTGTGTTGAAAAGCACTGGAATTAACAGAACACACTGCAGTTAAAACTGTTTTTCTTCATTGATAGCAGTATGCAAATGATTTGAAACTCTTCTTCTGCATTTTTAGAATATTAAGAAAATCCTTGAGCAGTGCCTCTGAATAGAGCTTTCCCTGAAAAATGCCTGGGTCACCCTGTGACACAGAAAATAAATATATATTGTTTAGTGGACATTCAGTCAGTATTTTGGTATTTGCTCTTTTGTTTTTCATTATACTTTCTATATACTTTGTATTATTTCTTTATGAAGGAATTTCACTGGTAATCCACGGGTAACTGAGAATGCTGTCAATGATAAGTGAGATGGCAATAATTTAAAATTTCCCATATTTCATTTAGGCTCCAAATAAGAAAGTAATTGCATCCCCATTCTCTCTCAAGTTTTGGCTATTTCTTGGCTTGAGCATTTTCTACTGAATTAAATCAACTTTTTTAATATATGGAACCAAATGGTATAGACAGTTTCCTATCTCTATACTTTGGAAAAGGGAGGGAAGAGCTATATGACTTCATTTCAATTCCCTAAACCATTAGTTATTGAGCAGTGGAGGCTTGGGCGTTTGAAAACACCTTGCAGGAGTCCACGGAAGGTTGCTGAGAAAAGCAAACCCAGAAGGCTTAGATTTAGCCTATGTAGATTTCACTTTCAGTTAAGGACTTTTAGGAGTCTGTAGGACCGATTGTTGCTGCTGCTCTATGCCACTACTAAATCTTCCACCTTTATCAGTTGGGTGGTGAGTTTAATAAATGTTTTCGTTTGGTTTGGTTCTTCATCTTCAGATTATCACTGAAGTTGTTCCAGTTCAGTTTTAGCTGAAAAGGCTTGAGTATTTGAAGTCTTGGCAGCTCTCCCTAAGTGGGTTCACTACAACTGCTGAGTAAGTTTGGGTGGACAGAGGTAATGGAGAGTGACAGGAGGGGCCAGGAGGTTTAGGAGAGGAGACGGGCAGCGGTGGAGGAGTCAGAGGTTTTATGTAGGTAAGGAAGGGGGGCTGGAAGGCTTGAGTGGGTGCTGTAAGAAGCTGGTGCTGGGAAAGATCTGCAGGAATTTCTGAGGGTCAGAGACCAGTGTGGGAATCTCTGCTTATTATTCGCTCTCTCCTGTCAACCCCTTCTGTACAACATCTTCCTCCCTCCCAGGAGACAGGGACACCAGCTCACTCCTCAGCTGGGTCAAAAGGAACTTTCCTTCCTGGCACCTACTTATTTCTGTGCCTCTCTTGGAGGCCACCACTTCCCTCTCTCGCATCTTCCCCTACACCCTCCTGGTCGCATTTTTCAGTGCAAGCCATTGTTTTTCATTTCTGCTGTTGTTTTGAGCTGGCAATCAGAAATACTCTTTTTTTTCCACCTTTTTTCCACCATTTTGTTCCAGGTTAATTAGAAAATAATTGTTGGTAATCATTTCAGTTTGAAGAACAAATAGCACAGTTCCAGTTTTGGTTCCTTTGCCCCATGTTCTTAAGCTACCCTGACTAAATAATTGTGGCATACACAGTTATACTATTTTTGCAAATGCATATTGTACAAATGCAAACTGGACTTTTGTGACGGTGTAAATTTTTCAGAATATAGTATAAGGTTGCATTTCCTACATGCCACTATCTACAAAAAAGCCCCAAATCACTACCTACATAGGAAATAGCTATAATAAGAATCATTTGTGTCATCCTTCCCTGTGTCAGAGCCATATGCTTCTCCCAGGCGAGGTGCGAGTTGAGCTGAATGAGGTGGAATTCTGGGCTGACAGAAAAAGGAACGGCATGTGTGAGAGTCTGCAACCTTTTTGCCATCCTTGTCAGGAATGCGGGTCGTTAGCTAGGGAGTCATCTGTGCTGTCGTCTTCAGCGCTTGATGGAAACACCACATTTCTCAATGATCGACGGGAGCTGTGTCCTGTTACCAATATAAGCCATTCTTTTAACTTTTGTTCTGCTATTTCTTCCTGTGCTTACACAAACACATGCATTTCCTTTTGTGTTTCATTCATATCAATTTTTCTATTTCAAGTCTCTGTAACTGGGATCCGTAGACCCTCCTCTTCTTCAAGGTGGAAATTGCCATTACATCTGTTTGAATGAGGAAAGTGTCCTTCTTGAAAAGAATAGCAAATTTTTTGCAAAAAAAGTGGAATGTGTATTAAAAAAAAATTAACAGATTTACTTGTGTTATTGTGTTGATTTTGCCACTCTGCTCTGGAGCAGAGTAGAAAGCAGCTGTTACTTTTAATTGCACTAGAGATTTGCAAATAAAAACCGAACTGTTTCTTCTTCATCAGTGTCATCTCTAATGTCTTTACCAGATAGTCTTTTCTTCTGCACTGCTTGATTACTGTGCCTTGAGTCAGACTCAGTGATTAATGCGGCTCACTAGACTGACAACTGAGTGGAAATGGTAAATAATCACTTGTTTTTATACATGTGAAAACCAGTTCCTACTCAAGTTGGAAATCCTGGCTTTTGGAAGGGCATTCTTCCATCTTGCTTCCTGCTAACCTAAGGTCATTTAAGAAATAACTGCTTTAAGTGCTTGTTGATTAGAGTGATGTAAACGTCTCTGGCCCAGACGCTGCAGTGAACAAGACTTTCCACACAGGGATATGGTTAAATTCAAGGCCGCAACTTTTATGAACTACATTGCCTAATAAAACAGGGAAGAACCGCTAGCCAGCTGTTCCCCACAAACTACCCAGTAAAACAGGACCGGTGAGGTTCACCAAGCACGAGACTATGGAGGCCAAGCTAAATGTTTAAGAGAAGGCTAACCGCATCCTCCCTCCCACAAAAGTGACCAAGGCATGTGGTCCCAAACAACATATCTCCTTCTACACTGTCTGTGCTGGGGAGAGAAGAGTAAAGTAAGCAGTAGCTTTTTTCTTTGTGTAAGGTGCTAAATTTTCCCTGCATTGTGGAAAAGGAAATAGCTAGCTGACACCTGGCTAGTATTTAAGACATGAACAGTAATTCTGGCCACAGCTAACATAAAAACCCACATTGGAAACTTGCTCTCCAGTTGTGTGAATGCACAAACAAGTTCTCTGGTCTTTCCACTAGCCGAATTTGCTAGTAAAGCCACACCACATTTTCAGTGTGGTAAACACTTTTTCTCATTGTTGAAGGAAAGCATGCCAGCCAACTCAGAGTAGAAAATCCAGCAACAGCCAGGCTAAATAACAACAACAACAGTTAGAGAAAGAGAAGGGGTCACAAAGACCTTCAGAACAAGAACTAATTTATAGACGAGGCAACTGGAATTCACACAAAGTACGTCTAACTTCTAGTGAGAGGGCTGCATAAATTTGAAGTTTCCCGCCTGAACATAGACGATCACTGGGAACTCCTGTTCCTTGTCTCCAAACCACAATGCTTGTTAGACTAATGGAAAAAGCTGTCTTTCTCACAGTGTTACCAGTCTAATAAAAAGCCATTAATTTTTTCTTCCTTGTATAACAACGTGGGAAATAATTCTAGGATTATTTTCTAGCACTAGGACTGCAAGTTTGGAAGGACTCACCTGAATCACTGGTGTCCTGTTGTAGAATTCCTGAAGAAAACCATCAGGTTCCATCACAAAAGCAGGAAAGTCATTTTCCCCCACTGCTCTTGCTGGAAGCTTGTTCTAGAGCCTAGTGATTTGACTCCATGTGGTGGGTGGACCCCACATGGCAGGTAAGCTCCCACCCAGTCACTTGCTCACTCTCCCTCAGCAGGATGGGGAAGAGAATCAGAAGGGCAAAAGCAAGAAATAAAGATTGAGATAATGACAGTTTAATAAGTGAAACAAAGGTGCATGCACAAGCAAAGCAAAAAAAGGAATTCATTCAATACTTCCCAACAGCAGGCAGATGTTTAGATGCTTCCTGGAAGGCAGAGTCTCAGCATACGTAATGGTTACTTGGGAAGACAAATGCCATAACCTCAAATGTGCCCCCTTCCTCCTTCTTTCCCCCCAGCTTTTATTGCTGAGCATTACAACTGCATTTGCTTTTTTCACAAATAAATCACATTTCCAATAGACCTAGTAGCCATCTCATTCTCCTCTTATATTGTTAGCTCTGATGTCTTATCTTCTCGTGGAGATTTGTTTACTAGTTTCCAAGTGTACGACCTCGCACTTTATATGGCTGACTCTTATACCACATCAAATGTTTCAGACTACAGAGTTATCCAGTTCTTTTGCCTCCTCTATAGCTTCCCAACATCCTCTTACCGGTTAATCAGCCCAATCCTGCTTTTTGTGGGCAGCTCATTAAGAAATGCATTGCACAAGATTGCACCTGAAGCTTATCGTTGAGATAGCCCATCCCCTGCAACCTGATACTTCTTTCAGTAATATCCATCATCTTTTTCTCTTTAACTAGTTCTCCCATCTTCACTTTATCTACTGATTTCCAGCTTTCTAACTTAATGAGTAGCTATTCTCTCTTTATCAAAGTCCACATAGATGATATCTATCATATCACCCTGTCTAAAAAATCTTTCAGCAAAGAAAACTGTCACGTTAATCTGACACATGAAGTAAACCTATGTTGCAATGAATCCTATCTTCCACTTGCCTGGAGGTCCTTATTAATTATTCTGTTTCACACTGAACTTTATGCCAGGAGAAATCCCTTGGAAGCACATCAGTAAATGCCTTTGTGTGATGTATCAATCTGTGAAGATATGATCTACTTGTGAACAGTACACAAGAATTTCTGTACAGTACACAATTTTCTGAATAAATTATTAACTGCAAATTATTTTTAAGACTCCCGTGATAGTGAATATATCCCATTCAGCATTTTTATGATCAGCCGCTCCAACAATAATCATTCACTATTGATCTCCATCCAAGGAACTGCACATAGGTGAGTTGAATGAATCTTGACATGGGAAACCCACTGCAATCCCCTTTCTGCCAAGTCTAATTGACCTGCTCAAAGTCATATATGATGTCAGCCTCAAAGGCAAGATTAGAGCTCAGGATTTCCTACCTCCTTCTTTCCAAAAATACATTCATCTTCAACACAAAACTGCAGATGTTAGTCATGACTGTTATACCTAAACATGCAGTTCTGTGTTCACTGCAGTGCATACCAACCATGCTTTCAGTGTGCTCAAACCTAATTAGTTCCACAGAGTGCTAGGCTTTATTTTACTAGTCTCTATATAGCATAGAAAAATACTCTGGTTTGTGATCCACTTGGCAAAACTTGAATCCCTGTTCCAGGGGCTTTTTTCCAGAAAGAGATCTCTCTACACTTCAAATTATTTTGATTATATGTCTGCATAGCTCTTCAAGAAGCTCCCGTACTATATGGGAAAAAACATTACCAGTCCAAGTAATAGAAGGACTCAGATGTGAAGAAGACGAGAGCCCACTCCTCTGCTCCTTCACTGCTCAACCTCCTTGTCTATAAATATCTTGGCATCTGGAAGGTACTGATGATCCAGTACAGTTGTTGGTCATATTGAATAAAATTGTCTCATTGTTTCTTGCTTGTCCCCCATGACTGTGGCAAGTTTCCATTTCTTTCTTGATGCCTAAGTTGCAATTTGCAATTTTTAAGGAACAAATATGATCTATTGGCTATACCTGTGTATATCGCCTTGTGAACTGAGATCCTCACGCCTGACTAGAGATTTTAGCTACTGTGAATATACGAACAATATAGTCAGTTGTACGTCTCAGTCCAGAATTACTCAGCTGGCTGCACATTTTCCTGTCAAACTTTCATGGGAGAGGTAGGTTTGCACTGACTGCGGACACCCAAGCCTGATTTTCTTGAGTAGGCAACTATTCCAGTCCAAAATTAATTTGAAATTTCTGTAAAGTGTCATTTAGTAGCCTCCTACTCAGGTACGTACTGCTGTTAGTGACTATATAAGATACAGGGCAAGAGAGGATGAAGCCTAGGGTTACCTCCACAAACATCTAGCCATTCATCAGCTGTGCCATTTCAGTGCAACATGTCAGCGAATGAAGGCAAAGATGACTGAAGCACTAACTACTCCAGTGTACTTTGCCAGAAAATTATCCCCATTTGAATAACTAAATGTGACATGTTTTAATCCGCTTTGAAATGCCTATTGTGCCCAACAGGCATTCGTGTCACTACCCAGTGTGGCAGAGGGCTCTGACTCAGTTCAGAGAGCAAACAGCTGCAGCAATTCAACGATGTTATCATCCCCACCTCCTCCGTTATTTGCTACCACACCTCTGCCCACGGTTACCACCACAGCAAGAGACTTGGCAGAAATGAACGTGCGCCCACACCACAGCCTCATGCCTTCACGTGAACTCATCTTCATCCGTGACTTAAGCCATGACTAAGCGGTGAGGTTGGGCACAAAGCCCTGCTGCCTCTTCAGCTACTGTGACATCCAGCAAACTGGAGAGCTGATGCCTGGCTGGGCAGCTGGGCATCACAGTCCAATTCAGCAGCTGGCCTGTCATATCTCTAATAAATATACTCTCTCAGATATTACTGATATCATTTAACATAGTAAAGCTCACAGCCCAGTGGTAATGTGTCTCAGCTGGAATGACAAAGGGCTAGAATTTCAGATACTTTTCCTGTCCATCCATCTTATTGTGCACAACAAACTAAAATCAGAGCTAACTGCCAATAACCCATAAGTGAGTATGACCAGCAACATTACATATGTGGATAACTGATTTTCAAAACCCTGCTTTGTATTGATTTTCTTCTGGTGTGGTTTCAAAAGTCAAGACTCACACAAAATGCTTTCGTTCAAAGCTAGTCTATGTGCTCCCAAACTAACTTCCTCCCAGGAAATTTTACGTCTTTGAGGGCAGTTCATTTACCAAAATGAACTGCAGTTCATTGCCAAAACTATAGGAGTTCTTGACAGAGCTGGAGTAGCTTTATGGCATGATTATCTCAGATCTATGTTTAGCCAAACCGTAGAGATGTATTAGCAGCCAGATGAGTACAGAAAATAGTAAGGAAGAGAAAGTTAGGAAAAGCACCCCAGGAATAATTAAAAGCAACAACTGTGACAGAATTTACATATCTAATTCTGTACTCAAGTAGAACAGGATGAAATCTTGCAATTAAGGTTTTGACAATATGCAAGAGTTACTAATGAGAGATTAGGTATTATTTTCAGTGTCTTGAGGATTCCACCACATATCCTTTTAGCATCTAATAATGGATCAGATCCTGATGATTTTACTTTTCTTTACTTTACTCAGGCAAAATTCTTTCTGGTTAATAACAGAATAAAATTCGTGTTCAGTTTGGCAATGCATTAGATGAATTAAGAGCTTGTACAGCTTATTGCATGGACCTGATGAAATACTATGAAAAAATACACATTTAGACTACTGCAAGAACTGAGATTCAGACTTACAATTAGATGTGCTGGCTCTTTAATCTTACTCACCATGAAACACAATTTGAAATGTTTGGAGTGGTTTGCTATGGTTACTTATAATTAGAGTACACGTTTTTAGAAGAAAATTTGATATATCAAATTGATATGTTCCTTGAAATGGACAAATGTACACTCACACCCACAGCCACACACACTGACGTATGTATCTGTGACTGCTGGAGCACATCAAGTGAAGTGGCAGGGTTTCAGATCCCCACTGGCAAACACAAACCTGTGGGTGCTGTGCAATTCTGTCACTTCACTTTGGTGCTTCAGTGGCAGCTGTAATCCTCTGAAAAAAATGCTGTCATGAATGTCTGAGCTGTTTGACCAAGTCCCTGTGATCCTTTGCCTACCCAAAACCACCTTCTCCTCAGACTCTGCTAATCCATTAAAATGTTACCAGAGATCTCCACTGATCTCACTTTGTCATGCAAGAACTTTTCCAAAATACTCCCTGCTAGATTTTTAGCTTTATCGGGTAGGTGTTGGTACATTTTCATTTGTCCTGAATCATTTGATGTCCTTCTCAAGTGCAAACCAAGGATCCTTGAGCCAGACTCTTGCCATGCACGTGCAGAGAATTTTTTTGGAGATCAAAGGAGAAAATCTGGCTGGTCTGAAGGGTGATATCACTGCTAACCCTGTTTTATTTTCTGCCTAGTGAGAATGAAGAGAAGAAAGCTTTATACAATATACAATGTAAACGCAATAGAGGGCATGAGCCTGTCAGGCTATCATTGACATGAGACATGCATACCTGGATCCTGACAAGGATATTTCGTGAGCAAAGGCAGTAACAAGGCTTTGAAAAGCACACATTTAAGAATGGTGAATGCTTTAGAGCTGTGCTCGTACAAGTTGTGATTTAAAAGGCTGGAGGCTTCAATCTGAGCCACTAAAATTCAAAATGACAGAAACTTACAAAATTTTATTGCTCTGCATTTAATGAAATTTACATTTACAAGCTGTCAGTTTGAAATGCTGAATAACTCATAGTTTAGAACACCGAACACCAGTTGGGATTGTGCTTGAAGTCCATGACTTCCTACTTACAATCTTTCTCAGATACTCAGAATAATCCTTCAATCCACACGCTTTTGTTATCTCTCTTAATTCAGCTTTGGACCAAAAAAAATATTGACTTTGCAGGAAGATCAGGGAAAGACATGTATCTTGTTGCCAATAAAAAAAAAAAAAAAAAGAAAACAACAAAAAAACAGGCATAATTAAAAGCTCCCTTTCTGCTTGTTTAATGTGCTAATATGAGAACATTAAGGCCAATGTACCATCTACTGCCTGGTTGCTCCAGCTGTCTGGATTTTTTTGTTAATTTACGGACTCAATTATGTAGACTCTTAAATCCACAGCAATGGTGGGTGGTAAGGTAGATGGTTAATGAAGAAACATAGAGTAGGAAACTCCTTTAATACCTGTTTTATATGTATCTTGGGTAACATTTTTAGGAGAACAAGGATCAAAGATTGTAACTTTAAGAAACTCTCAAGACAGGAATAAATGTACATGGTTTTAAGGCACCCCTAAAAATTATGAGATGGCTAATATCCCCACGATTCTGTGGTCTGTTCTAAAACAAAAATATTAAGCCAAATGTTTGGCTCTGTATAATAAAAACAGATTATCTAATGGTTTCCAGTGGGAAATATGAGAAAGACCATTCATAAAGACTCTGTAATAGTTATGAATTATAAAGACTTCCTCATTTTCAGTATAAACTGAGACCCCAATAGAAACTGTTAGATATTTATTCACATGCCCTCAAAGGGACTGCACGTGGACATTTTTAATTAACATTATTTGCAACACCTTACTCAAGTTGTTCATTATTAATTTGACATGTTTTGAAGTCCTGACCAGAAAGTTTTCATCACTTGCTCTAATTACACCATTCTTATATGACTTTAATACTTTTAAAAGGATACAGTGATTTGCAATCTATACTTATTTTAATTAAAAAAGAAAACTATGTTCAAGTAATCTAGGTCATAACATACCAAAAAAAAAAAAGTCAGGAAACATTAAATAAACTTTGGGTCATTCTTTTTAACATGCCACTAGACCTTCTCTGTAAGGAAAAAAAATAGATAATTTAAAAGTGAAGACATGGTTTGATAGCCCCTCTGCATTTCCAGAGATGTCTCTGTTGTCCCCATTTTATCCTTCCCTTTCCAGCTCCCCAAAACGTTTCTGTGTGTAATAGTGGGTATAAAACAGGTATATCACCCTCAGTTCACCTCCATCTGTTTTCACTGTCCAGATGTCTGTACCGATCAGTTCAAATGATTAAGCTAGGGTAAAACTTCCTTGTCTTGCCCCGTTTGAATTATTTTCCTTAGCTTTTTTCTTTCATGCAGTTTTACCTGTTGAAGCCATTCACCAAAACTGCATAGTGAGTCTGTGGAGATCTATTTGAGGTTACAGTGGTGGTAGCAAAGGCAGAAAATATGCAGGAAACTATTGACATAAGCTTCATGCTTGTGTCTACAAAGGATAAATAAACTCTGCTAGTTTCTTCCTAGAGAATGGTGAACAGGACTAGAAGAAAAGTGCCACTGGAGAGACCTGAGAGATCAGCAAAGCCTGAGTTGAACCATGATAGATACAGAAAAACCTGCTCATCCTTTGAAAGATCCAACAGGCTCAATTATGCTTAAACTTTGCTCTTTAGTTAAAAGCTAAAATGTTGAAACTTAGTGTGTTAAATAAAACGGGCACTTGGCACCTCCCTTTGAGAGCACGTGTTAAACTGTCTGCAGACTGAGCTACGCCTTTTTCTTTGCAAATTACACCTTTTCATTGAAACCTAGTGACAGAGACTCTGTTTCTGTAAATAATAGCTGAAACTCTAGGACACAAGATGGCACTGTCAGACGCCACGTACCAAGCCAGCAGGGGACTGGTTCCGCTGGATCTCTTGGGAGTGGGGACAGAAGCAAGCAGCACTGAGGACTTCGTGCTTTCCTTGATACCACTGTGGAAATCTTGCTAGAAAGCTAAGAGACCTTTGTGTTCCCAGAATACCTAGAATATACCCTGCCGAAGGAATAAAAAACCAGTACTCTCTGCAGAACAGATCTTGCTTCCTTGCAGATCTCCAAGACCTCCAGGTTTAAGGTGGTGTGTTAAGACATAAAATAATATGTAACTTGCAAAGTTATCAAGGAAAACTGACCTTCTTTTCTCTGGAGCATTGCTTTTCTTTCTCTCCTAGCAGAGAACAGAGATCTAGGGTGTTGATTGGTTTTACTATTTTGTTTCCAAATTCATATATCACATGTCTCTGTAGCTGGCTAGAGCGACTCATATAGTAAGACCCTAATCTTTGTTAAAGACATACAGGAGAATTTATTTATGAGTTCTTAAATGCCATGGTTTTGCCTTGTTGCTTGTTTTAGGAAGCTCACTACAATCAACGACGGTGAGCATGTGGAGGTCAGAGTGGAGAAGGTGTGAACGTGATCTAAAACGTGGCAAAAACCCCAGATCAAACCTGGCAGAAGTAGACCTATCTGGAGTCCAGACACCTGGCAGAGTCTCGGTGGGGAAATAAACTTTAAAGACCCTTTACTCACACCAGTATATCCAAACCCAGCGAAGGTCATTAACAATCATCTGCTGAGCTCGGGGACTTCTTCCAGGGGTGTCCTTGATGACTTTCCTAGCACTACCGAGAGCCTAAGCCCCAGTCCTGCTCCCATTGAGGGACATGGGTCTATTCCTTTGCATGACACAGTTCTGGACCCCCGAACCTCCCAGTTGCAACCAAGGAAAACTTTCACTGAGTGTCATTACTTGAGCAAGGACACTCAAGTCGAGCAGTTCTTCCGTTAACCTAAAACTGGGCAGATCCCTTGGGGGCGAGGGGAGGAAGGATGAGAAGATGTTTGAGGACCCCGCTGGTGCAGACACGGGTGGGGGAGCTCAGTGGTACTCGGGGCCCTGCAGAAATAAGGGCCGGTGGGATAAAGCACCCGGGGAGGGCGGCAGCGAAGACACGGAGCTGGAGTCCCGCCTGCGAGGGGGAGCGAGGGTACAGAGGAGGGTCCCGGCTCCCAAACTCCCTGTCCACCTCGTCGCCTTCCCCTGCGGTGTGTTTGGGTCCGCCTGAGGACCGGGGCGTTACAGACCAGCCTTCCTTCACCGGGCGAGAAGCCCTCGGTACTAGCTGACTGGCCGTGCCCTAAGTTTTAACGTGTAGTGGGTTGGTGGTTTCTTCCGTCGTCTTTACCTCGAAACCGAGGGCTGAGAAAGTATGTTGTTTAGTTTTTGGGGAAATTGCAATAACACCTCAGACATGCGGTGGAAGTTTAACTAGAAATAAACCTCCTAATCAAAATACCTCTCCGGGAACTGAGAAACCTCAGGCGGGCAATCCCTCCAGTCCTTATTTTAAAGCATATTGGTGGAGAAATCCTTCCACTTTTTCCGTTAAAAAGACTATGAGAACCACATTTCCCCACCCTCAGCTGCCCAAAGCAGGCCTCGGCCCTGTTTGCCCTTTTCGGGGCCGCTTCGCCGCGGTCGCCGCGGGGGGTGAGGACTTTCTCCCTCCCGCAGAGGAGCGGGGCCGGCGCGGCGGTCAGGCCAAATTCAGCACTTTCCCGCCGATGACAGTTCCCTCTCGCCGCCCCGAGCTGGGGTCCGGCGGCTGCTCGCCCGGCAGCTTCCGCCACCCGCATCCCCGCAGCATCCCCCCGGCCGCTTCGCCCCCGCAGGACGCGGCGGTCCTCTCGCCCTGCCGCTGCCCGCGGCTCCCGGCCGCCGCGCTGCCTTTTCGCGGGTGCCCAGCGAAGAAACAGCGCCAAAAATATTTAAAAAAAAAAAAAGGGTATTAAACCGGAGCTGTCGGGTTTGGGTCGGTTTTAAGCTTTAACGATGAAGGGAGGCGATGTCGAAAGCAGTGGGGAAAGGCTGTGTGCGGGGAAATGCGAGTTCACGAGTGGGTTGGTAGAGGCGCTCAGGGGACACAACGGGATGAGAGCACTGAGAAGCCCCGGGTAATGCCGCTGCATGCTCGGGCGTGTGGCCCTCACACCGGTGATCGCCAGCCCTCGGACAGGTCTGCCTGTCCCACTGGCAACACGCGTGTCTTTGCGTGACCCTTTCTGTGCTTCTCTGTCTCTCCAACTAGGCCTCGGGCTGCGTCGGTAAGCATTGCTCTGCGGGGGAGAGCAGCACAACGTCAGGGTCTGACCTTGTTTGCTCCCTCTCTGCCCTTCCTTGCAGCTGTGACTGGGATAGCCACAGTCAGGTATTCCCGCCGAAGGAAATTCTTCATGTAGTTCTTTAAACGTTAGCGCAGCAGAAATATTTAGGGCTTAAAAAGCAAGCGATGCCTGCCGATCTACAGAAACGCGGAGTTTCTCGCCTTGCAGCACTCGGCAGGGACGTTGTGCCATGGATGTTGTGTCGTGGCAGTTGCGGCGCGTTTCCGTCGCGCGGGGGCTAAAACCGAACGCCACGGCTTCGTTCGTTTGTTCATTAAAAAAAAAAAAAAAAAAAAATAAGGAATCACCCAGGGTAAATCCTCACCCGGCTGCTTTTGGCAAAACGTGTCCCGGCGCGGTGGGGCCGGGGGCACCGGGCGCGCCTGCCCGCGCAGCGGGAGGAGGCCCCGACGGCCGGTGCGGGCCGAGTGAGCGGGGCGGCGGCGGCGGCGGCGCGGAGCTGCCGGTCCTGCTTCCATCGGGTGCATCGGATTTCCAGGGGAACCGTGGAGGTAAATGCCCCAGGAAAGCTGATGGATGTGATGGAAAGCACTCCGCACCCTTTTTACACCTGCACCTCCCCGCCACCCGTTTCTGTCTGTCCCATATAGGATGATTCAAGGTCATATGTCCCCACGTCGGGGAGGATGGGGGCTTTTCGCCTGCGCTGGGAGCCGGTCTCCTGTCACGGTTTCCTGGCCGCGTTGGCGACGAGGGCAGCGGGAAGGGAAAACCGCACAGGTTTTCCCGGATCAAGCCGCTTTCCCAGCCGGGGTTTTCTCCGAGGTGTATCACAGCCGGGTTGCCCCAGGAGGGCTGCAGGGCGGTGAGCTGCGGGGCCGGCCGCTCCGCGTGGGGCTCACTTCTGTCCCAGCCGCTTCGCCCCACGCACGCCCACGGCCACGGAGCTGCCGCCCGGGGGCTTGAGATGGCAAATGGCCGAGCTCCAGCGGGCTGGGGAAGGGCCGGGGATGCGGGGGGGCGGGGGTGGGGTGGCATCCCAGGTGCCCCTCTCGGAGGAGAGGGGCTTGCTGCAAATGTCATCAGGGCCTCGCAGCCGAGCCCGGCGCGTTTCAGCCACATATGGTGGGTGGATTTAGGTGTCAAAAGCCGGCGAATTAGAAATGGTAATTGTCCGTCATTATAGGTGAAACGCGATCTATCACAACAACTGGAACATGTCTGGGCGCTAGCAAAAATAATTTGAATGATTAGCGATCATTATGGATGTCAAGCCGCGTCCATTAAATTGTATGAAGAAATTATCCTTGACGTGCGAAATCAAACTACAAATACACAGGCCTGGCATTGAGGAGACCCTCCCTGCTGGGCCGCGGGAGGCCGGGAGCAGCCCGGCAGGGCGCTGACAGGGCCCGGGAGAGGCGCCGGGGCGACCGCGCTGCTGGGGCCGGGCCGCCGGGCGCTCCCGCCCCGCTGCCCGCGGTGGCCCGGGGCGAGGGCTCTGCCCCGAGCCTGCGTGGCCCTGCGCACGGTGTGGGGATAGGGGAGAGGCACTCTGTCATTCAGAGAAGGTTTCGCAGGGAGAGGGAGGCGAGGGTCAGGGAGCCGGCCGGGATGCGGCGGCGATGGGCGCTTGTCCCGAGCAGCCAGCAGGCACCGCCCGGAGGAGAGAAATGATGGGGTTTAGACACTGCCGGGAGGGATTCTAGAGGATGTCCTCTGCAAGGGGTGCAGAGGGTCTGCATCTCCCGTAGTTGCACCAGTCCTTGGCAGGAGGGGACGTCCGGGGACCCGCTTTCCCCGTTGCTGGGGGGCAGCGCGCCCCGGCCCCGCCGCGGTCCCCAGCTGGCAGCCGGCGCTCACCCCCGCCGCGCCTGCCTGGCCAAAGGGCTTTGCCACCGCTCTGGAAACGAGACTCTTCCCGAGGCGAGATCAGTTTACAAGTTATTTCCACGTTGCAGAGGTTGCATAGATTTTTTCTAAGATAAAATGTCGTTTTTTCCTTTTAAAATTCGCCCCTTACGGCGAGGGCTTGCGATAGATTTTTTTTTCCTGCACCTTCGTTTCTGATCCTTCTTCAGCGAAACAATTCGTTCGCAAAAACGAAGCGGATATTTTAGTACCTTTTGGAGGTGGTTTTAGTAAAACTATGCCATTGTGATCCCCCGGGCCATGGCCTGACACGAACGTCTAAGCACAACCTCCCAGGGTTGCGAATCTACGGCACAGACCGCACTTTTTAAAGCAAAACGCAAAAGCTTTTCCCTAAAAGCGAGGGAAATCGTCCGTTTCTTCCAGGCATTTTATTTTTTTTAAATCCGATAAATTAGTAAATTTCAGACAAATTAAAGGAACCTTCACGGTCACTTGACAAAATGACAGTCTGCACCCCTGCAGAATGGTGTTTATAACCAGCGACTGAGCGCATATATTCTCTTCCTGTTGCAGTCGCTGGGAAACGTAATATGTCCATAGAAGTCCCCCGTTTGCGATTATTTTTTTATTCTTAACTGAATGAAGGGAAAGGCAAATCGTCCTTTTTTTTTTTTTAATTAGCCAAGTAAAAACTATTTGTTTGCTGTGTTCATTTACAAATATTGTGCCACCGTGCAGAACAGAGCGGCGACGCCGCCAGCTCGATAAATCCGCTCACGACATCCCCCACGGAGGAAAACTGCCCCGCGGCTTCTCGGCGGTACCTCTGGGGCTGCGCACCCGCCCCCGTCCCCCGCCGCCCGCATCGCCCCCAGACACCCCGTGGCCGCTGCCCGTTGCCGCACGCAAGTGCCGAAAGGCAAATTCCGGACACGACCCGTCCCTCGTTTTCGCTGTCCCGAGCAGAAGAGCCCGGCACAAACCTCGCCATCAAGCCCAAGTGCTGCCGGCATCCAGCAGAACTGCCTCCCCTCCCTCCCCTCCCAGACTACCCCGGCTTTATTCGTGCAGTTTGCAAATCTGTATTATTTCCGCACAAGCCAAAAATAATATTAGTCCTCTCCACGCGCATTTCATCCCTAATTATCACTCGAATACTTTGCGACACAAAGAGTTTCCCCGGCCGGTTTAAGCGCAACGCAGCGCAGATCCACGGGCAAAGTGTTTTACCCCTACCCGGGAGAAAAGCAGGGGGGTCTCGCCGGCGGGCGGCTTTAACGGGGAGCAGATCACAGGGTGCCGAGCAGGGTCCTCAAACCGCCAGAGCCGAAAGGCAGGGACGGGCTCTGAAGCAGCGGGCAGGGGAGACAGTGTCTTTCAGAGTCATCACCGCTTGCAGGATTTGCTTTCCCCACAGAACGATTTAGGAAACAAAGCAGTAATCCGTGCCCCCCCGAGCAGCCGGCTCCTGCCTCGTGGGCGCTCGCCCCAGCCCCGGCCCGGTGGCCAACCCGCCCCCCCACCGCCCCTCTGCCCCGGCCCGCCGGCGCCCCGGCTCGCACGCTGTTGCCTTCCAGCCCCGGCAAGCTGAAAATCAGACCCTTCTTTGCCTTTCCACCCTTTTTATGGTTTTCTGGCCATTCTTGCTCGGTGTGGAAGCACTGTTTTGGTTGTCAACTGGCCGTGCATGAAAAAGCTGCGTGTAGCCTTTTTAGCTCCCATGCTTTTTTTTTTTTGCTTTTTTTTTTTTAAGAAAGAAAAAAAATTGTTTGAAATACCTACGAGCACTGTTACCTATATATATATATTTATTAATAGCTGTGTCGCTACTCTGGTGGGAAGGACATCAGTCACAAGTCCTGGTGGCAACTTGCACCCCTTTGGAGACAGCAGGTAGTCCCTGCCGGTCGCCATCCGCCCGTGGCCAGCAGCGGAGCAGCCCCCCTGCCGCGCCTTGCCTGCCGCTCCCAGAGCCGAGCTACTGCCGGGGAGGAGGAGAGGCTTCCCTGGCTCAGCTGCAGTTCTGTTTCAGCGGAGGATCCGTTGCCGGCTGCCAGCGGTGTCTTTCGGGAGCCCGAGCGCCGGCCTCTTTACTACCGAGTCAGATTTTGGGCAGCAAGCCACAGGCGCACCTGAGAGCCCCAAAACGGCGTAACCTGCGGCTCTGTAGCCACCACTCCCCGCTATTATTTTTTCAAGGAGCGTCCCGACAATGGCACTCATCGCCAGCATCACTTGGGACCAGCCTTGTGGCTAACACCTCTCCCAGCTCCGGCACAGAGCTGGGGAAACAGCCGGGGGAAGAGGCGGAGGTGGCTCTTCAGCCGTCCCGAGGGCTCCGCGCAGCGGAGTCAAAGCTCTTACCCTCTGGCCAGGGCTTTCCCCTCGGGCCCGTGGGACCGCTGGGAGCTGGGCAGCGCGGTGCCGGCGGTAGCGGGGGGAAGAGGGCAGCCCTCGCCCCCGGCCTGCCCCGGATGGTGCCGGCCCTCGCCGGGCACCCCGACGTTCGCTTCCCGGGCGGGACCGGGCGTGAACTCGCCCTCTCGCTCTGCTCCGTCCCTCCGGAGAGAGCGAGGATTTGCGTGCGGAGTGCTGAAACTCTCTCCCTCCCTTAAAAAAACCAAACCAAACAAAACAAAAAACCAACCCCAAATACAAGCCATGTTAAAAAAAAAGACAAGTCCCACTTGCGGGTGAGAGTCCGCCCGCTCCTGTAGTCACTCGGCGAGGCACCGGCCAGCCGCCGTGCGGAGCTGCCGCTGCGCAGGGGTAAAGGCGGCTCCCCGGGGGCAGAGCGGAGCGCGGGGCCCCGCAGGCGGCGGCCCCGGCGGGACCGGGGTCTCCGGGCAGAGCCTCCTCGCCCACCGGTGTCTCTGCTCGCCCCCGAGGAGGGAGCGCTGCCCCTGCCCGGAGCGGTGCGGGGTCCCGCCGCTGACCACCGTGCGACTTGGCCAGGAAACGTTTCCTTTACTCCCTGGTTCACCTTGCTCCCCGGTCAATCGCGTTGTTACCCGCAGCAGCCAACAACGCGAAGGAAGAGTCCACCTCTGGGGGGCTTTCGGACAGGCTAGGAGGGTAGCATCCCCGAGGATGTGGCCGGGGCAGAAAGACCTGCCCTTTATTTTTCCCATCACCTCGGGAAAAGCCATGCTGCTCGCCGGAGCCACCACGGCCACTGCCTTAGGGCTCCCCTGGCCGCGGGGGCCCGGTTTTTCGGCCGCCCGGGCCAGCCCTCGCTCCGGCAGGGCTCCCAGCGCTCCCGACCGCCGTCGGGCCGGAGCATCCCTGCCCTGGGCTCCGGGGCTCTCCCGGCGGAGCTGCTCGTTCGGGTGCTGCAGAGCCGGGGGAGCCGCCGGGAGGGCAGCTGGGCTTCCCTGGGCCCCGGCCCGCGGGCTGCCCTCGGGGCGCGTCGCCTTCCCACTGACAGGAGAAGCGGAGCGGAAAAGTGCCTGCCAAAGCCCCGGGCCTGCCGGGGAGAGGCCCTTAACCTCCGGGCCACCTTTGCCCCCTGCTCCCAGGAGCCCCTGGGAGGCCGGGCAGGTGCTGCGCGGCCGGGGAAACTGCCTGCGCTCCGGCATCTTCTGCTGCTTCTCCTCCTCCCGGGGAAGCTGATTTCTACCTGACAAGTGTGTCTGGGGCGGGGGGGTTCCTGTTTTATGACCCTACGAGAGAGCGGGAGGCAGCCTCCCGGTTGCAGAGCTGGTCTGCGCGCCTGTGAGAGTGTTTAATACACAAACGCAAGCGCCTATGGAGACATATGCAAAGATATACACAATTTACATTACATTTCAACAATCGAATTTCTTGTAGCTGCGGTAGTTTTTCTCTCTCTCCCTCTTTCTATTGCGACTGTTTTCTCTTCTTTAAGACTGGAGCTTGTCCATGGCCGGATGGAAAATGATTCCCACGGCTCCCGTACGGATTCGGGGTTTGGGAGAGAGGCCGAAGTTGGGACATATCGTTAGGGGGATTATTTTCATGCTGCAGCCGTGGATGTGCTGATGAGCTGGATGTGTGTTCGGGGGGGATGGAGAGAGCCCAGGTTTTGCTGATCACTTAAACGCCGAAAATCCAGACTAATTCCTTTGGCCTTGGTACAGTTAGGCGCGGGGTACTAGGGATTTTATCATTAAGAAAAGAGAAGAAGACTCAGAGCGTTTGCTTTATATTTCAAATCGTAAAATTATCAATAAAAACAGGAATAGAAAAGCCTCCAAATTCCCGTAAAATTCCATTAAATTAACGATTAAATTTTCCCAATGCAAAATACTGACGTTTCTCAAATATCGGATTTTGTCAACGTCAAACGAAGACACTCTCGATGCCTGAATATTCGATATTAAACACAATCCTAAAATTCAAAGTAACTTCACTCGGATCATCTTTTTCAGCAATTTCTGTCTCGAGTGAAATCCGTCCTAGTTTTACCGGATTCAAAGAAAAATAGTTTGACGCTTTATTCTGCGTATGTTATCCAGTGTTACAACCCGGGGAACCCCGGGGAAGCTCTAATGACCGACGCTTTCTTTTCACATCAGGCGGTTTCCTACAGCGCTACATCCGTCAGCAAGCACGAAGCAAAATAATAAAACACGGTGTCCTACGGGAAAAATGAAGGCTTCGAAATAATCCTCTCTCCGGAACAGGGAGCCCGATAGAAACCATAACCAGCTTCGCCGAAAGCCACCCCCTCCGTCTTGCCTCCCCATCCCCACCGGGCCAAACCCTCCGCTGGTGTAAATTGTCCCACCGAAGCCATCGGAGTCAGCGACTCTATGTTAGTGTCGCTGGGGTTGCAAGCCTCACACGGGGACACGGGGCTGCAGACAGAGAAACATCCCCAGGGGCAAGAAAAGGAGCAAATTGAGCTGTCTGCAGCAGGGGCTCCTCTTCACTTTCCCAAGTGCATGGGACCCTGCTCCTGCCACCCAAAATTTTCATTTTCCCAGGAGGGAAAGCGGTGGGAAAGGTGGAAGGAAACAGTTTAAAAAAAAAAAGAAGAAGAAGAAAGAAAAAAGCAAAAAAGAAAGAGGATTTCAGGATCGGGCCTAATAAATGTCAGCCCTCCCGCACCCGCCAAGGTCTGCTCTCCGGGGCACCCTTCTCGCCAGCACCGCTACAGCTGGAGCGCTCCTTCTGCCGGCAGGATTGCCGACTCGCCCGGCGGGACGAACCCGAACCCAAAGCATTCCCCCCGATGCCACGACGACCGACGGCTTTAGGAGCAGAGAGCTCGCTCCGCGCTGGGGCCGGGGCAACCCCCGGGAGCCGTCGCCGTCGCCTCTCCCCACCGCCAAGGGAGAGGGCTGCCAGCCTGGATGCACCTCCCCTGCAGGGCAAACGCAGCCGGCCCGCAGCGCTGATGGTCCGAGCCCGGGGAAAGCAAGGTAACGGGGGGGGGGAGGGCCGGGGCGAGGGGGCTGGCGAGGAAGCAGCCCGGCCGCCTCTTGGGGAGGCTCGCAAGGACTGCGGCCGGGGGGCGATGGAGTAGCGGGGGCTCCCTCCGAGCCACTCCGTGCTCGGGAGCCGAAGGGAAGCCCGTGCGACTCAGCGGGGAGGGAAAGGAGCCGGCGCCGAGGGAGAACCGATGGCGCCCGGGCGAGGCGGCCGCCTGGGAGCGGGGCCCGGTGGGGCTCCACCGGCGTGGGGAAACTACCGCAGCCACCACCCACCGGGTCCGGTCCATCTGAGCGCCATTGCCCGGCCCCGGCCCCCCGGGCGGAGCTGCCCACCCCAGCGCGGGCTGCCCGCCCCGTCTGGCAGCGCTGGCCCCGGCGGGGACGGCCGGAGGACGGCAGCCGGCGGCGGGGATGTGCTGCCAGCACCGTGCCGAGGGCCCGGGCTCGCCGCGGAGGCTTGAAGGGGATTCGGTCCAAGGCGGGAGGCTGCCCCAATGGGCTATCGAGGTTGTGTCGGGATACAAACGGCCTCGGTCGTTTCGCCGAGGACTGCGAAGCCCCATCCTGCAGCCCCAGGCGGAGCCTCCGCCCGCCCGCGGCCCCCGGCCCCGGCCTCCCCGCCAGGCTCCAGCAGAGAGAAAACAATCCGCCGACCCACGCACTTTCCCCGGGAGCTGCCAAGTTTTAAACCGACACGGCCCGTGGAGACAGGCGACTGCCGGGCCGCCCGGCCCAGCCCGCACAGCCAGACCGCCCTCGCCCGGGAAAACAGATTTGATGTCCCCCAGGCTCCTTCGACCGCACCGCATCCTCACCGTAACCCGGGCAGCTGAGAATCAAACCAGCGATTCCGGCTCTCCGGCAGAAGAGGGGATGGCTCCATCCCGGACACGCGTTATCAAATAACTCCCGGAGCCGCCCGGCCCGAGCCCCTTCTCCCCCGCCGCTTCCCACGGAGGGAACCGGCACCGGCGGCACGGTGCACACGGGCAGAGCGGCCCTGGGGACCGGAGGGCGAAGTCTCCGCCAGGCCCCACGATCCCCACCGCCGGAGATGCCAGTTCCCGCCAGAGCCATCGCCAGCCTCCGTGCGAGTGGGAGAAGGAGGAACATGGTCTGAACTACAGCCTGAAGTCTGCTGCGGGGAAAAAGTCGCTGGGGAAATCCGTGTCCGCTCTCAGAAACGACACAAGCGGCAGAGCTAAGTGTTAAACTAAAGTTTATAAATTAAAAAAAAAAAAAAGTACAGCGGGTAGCTTACAAACATTCACAATTCATTTGAAGTAAATAATCTAGTTGAGTGCACAGTGCCATTAGAAAAGAAGGGGGGGAGGGGGAGGGGGAAGAAGGGGAAAAAAAAAGCAATGAGTTACCTTGAAAGAAAGAGACTGTAATTACATTGCTGAGCAGATCAGAAATCCCCGCCCCTGAAGGAGAGGTCTGCAGAAGAACTGTAAAAGGCACTGATGGTATTAAAATTTCCCGTTACATCGATTTCTTAAAAAGCCTGACTAGAAATATTCACATTGAATATAAAAATAATAATAACAACAACTTTAATACAACTGGAAAGTGCGAAAAATCCGTAACTCCTCCCTCCCCGAACACGGAAAGATCTCAGGAAAAAAGGAAAAGAAGAAGTCTGGAGTTTCGATATAAGGCTCACCCTTTTGTGACATATTTATCCTTTGCCAGGGATCATGGAGTACAGGAATAACATGGGCAACAAGAGCAGGGGGGATCTGAAAGAGGCTTCCTTACATTCAGCACCATACAAGGCACACTCAGTTTGCAACGAGTTGGAAGACCAAGGACTCAAACAGACGTCAAAAATAATCTTCCTTCCAATCCACCGAGGGAGTCCTTGATCTCCTCCGCATTTGAGCTGCATTTGGTTTTGCGGGTTGTTGTTTTTTTTTTCCTCTCCTTTTTTTCTCTCTCTTTCTCTCTCCCACACACGATCGAGTCTCTACCAATCCGAAGCGAAATAAAACAAACAAACAAAAAGTCTACACCAAATACACTGACAACATGGATACCATGAACTAGTCGTGCCGAATCGCGAGAGTCCTCGGCTGGCAGGGTGGGGACGGGGTGAGGGTTGGGGCGGGGGTGGCCGAGAAGTCCTACGTTGGAAGAGGAGAGGGTGAGGAACCATCCAAATAATATTAATAAAAATAACAATAAAATAATAATAAATACTGTCCGAGGCACTGAGGGCTGCAGCTGGGGCTCTGGATCTGAGAAGCTGGCTGGCTGGCTGGCGGGGGTGGCAGAGGGGAGATGGGTTTCCTGGCTGCCAGTGTGTGCGGTGGGGGGCTTGTGGGGGGGGGTGTGTATGCGTGCCCCTCACTGGGTGCCGGCGGCTGCGGCACAGGTGGACAGAGCCCACCCGGGCAGGCAGTAGTAGGGGTAGTAGTAGGAGGGCTGGAGGGAGAGCAGCGAGGGCGGCCGCAGCACCTCGCCGGGGTGGTACTGTCTCTGGTCGTCGCGCACCAGCACCTTGACGGCCACTTTCTTGGCGGCGGGGGCGGCGGCCAGCAGGTCGGCGGCCATCTGCCGCCGCTTGGTCTTGTAGCGCCGGTTCTGGAACCAGATCTTCACCTGCGTCTCGGTGAGCTTCAGCGAGGCGGCCAGGTCGGCCCGCTCGGGCCCCGACAGGTACCGCTGGTGGTTGAAGCGCCGCTCCAGCTCGAAGACCTGCGCGTGGGAAAAGGCTGCGCGGGAGCGCTTCTTCCGCGGCTTCGGCGCCACCGCCTCCTCCTCCCCCGGCAGCAGCTTCCCGCACTTGCCCGCTCCGTCCTCCTCCTCCGGCGGGCTGCGATCTGCGGGCAGGGCGAGAGCACGGCGGTCAGGGCAGGCAGGCACCGGGATACCCACGTCCCCCGCGCCCCGCTCCTCGGAGGGCCCGCACCCCCTGGCCAGTCTGCGGCGACGGGGCGGGCGGCTGCCGCCGCTGGCAGCCGGGGTTTCTCGCTCTCCTCTAAGCGTCGGGCGCCCTCCCGGGCTGCGGGCTCAGCCGGGCAAAGGGCTCTCCCCGCTCCGCCCTCCCTCGCCCCGCGGGACGCGTTTCGGGGCCTTTTTCCCCCGGCACAGCCCGGGCCCGTTGCACACCCCGGGGGCCGGCGGAAAGCCCCGACCGTCTCCCGCTCTCGGCCCCCCCCGGCCCCTCCCACCCTCCACGCGCGGGTGCGGAGGGGCCGCCGGAGGGGCCGCCCCTACCTGAGACGGCGGCCGACATCTCGCTGTCACTGAGGCCGACGGCGTCCCGCTCCACTGCCTCCGGGGGCTGTGCCTCCTCCCCCGCCGCCGCCGGCCGCCCCCCGCCCGCGGCTTCGGCGGGGCGGGCGCTGCCACCGGCGCCCTCCTCCTCGGAGCGCCGCTCGCCCTCGGGGTCCTCGCTGAGCGCCGAGTCCGAGTCCCAGCCCGCCGGCGTCCGCGGGGCTGGGGCGCGGGCGGCGGCGGCGGGCGAGGAGAGCGGCGGGCCCTCGGCGGCGCCGCACAGCCGCCAGCCGCCGGCCGCTCCCGGGGGCGGCGGCCGCCCCGCCGCGTGGCGAGCGCGCTCCTCCTTCTTGTTGAGGATGGCCTGGATGGAGAAAGGCGTCAGGGCGTTGCCGCCGCGGACGTCCATGGCCCGGCGGCGGGCGGCCCCGCGGGCGAGCAGCGGACCGCGCCGCGCCTTCAGCTGGGCGACCGCATCGCCGGCCGCGGCCGCGCCGGTGCCGGGCCCTGCTCTGCCGCCGGGAGGGCGGGCGCCAGCGGGGGCAGCCTCTCTGCGCCGCTGCCGGCCCGCCCGCCCATAGGGCCGGGGCCGCCGCGCCGCGCTCCGCCGGGCGCCGCCGCGGGTCCCTGGCGGCGCGGGCGCTGCCTCCGCCCCGCTCTGTCCCGCCCCGCGCCCGCCCTCTCCTTTTTCTCCCGGCGGCGCTGTCATCCCTCACCGCCGCCTGACAGCGCCGGCCCCGCGCCTTCCCATTGGGCAGCCCCCGCGCGGCCCGCCCGGCGATTGGCTCCCCGCCGCGGGGCGATGCGGCTCCGCGGGGCGCGCGGCGGGGCGCGCCGCGCCTTAACCCCTTGCGTCCCGCGGGGCTCCCCCCTCCCCCGGCGGAGGGCGCCGCGCTGCCGGCCGGTGCCGCCCGTGGCGGGGGCGACCCTCGGCGGGAGGTCCCTCTCCTTGGCGGAGAGCGGCGGCTTCCCCCGGAGAGAGAGGGGTAACAGTTTCGGGGTGTTTCCCCTCTCGCCGCGCCTCGGCCGAGCCGGGCAGTGAGCGCTGCAGCCCGGCCTCGAGGAAGGGTCCGGTCACGGCGGGGAACGGGAACAACGCCGCAGGCTGGCAGGCATTTGATGCGTGCCGCTCGGGGCAGAGCCTCGTGAAATTTGTTTATTTCGGGGTCTGTCGGGGACCGCGACGCCGCGCCGGGATCGGGGCTGCGTGCGCTGCGGGGAAAGCGCCGCAGCCGCCGGCCGCCCGCCTTGTGGGTGTAAATGCAAAACAGCCTCGACTGGTTTTCGAAAACGGGCTTCTCACCGGTTCATTTGTTTAAAAGCGTGGTCGGTTTTATATTAGGGTCGGTCTTCGGCCCATGGGGCTTTTAAAGACCGTTTTAGGAGAGCAACTTCTCGCAGATTAAAGACTGCTGTCCTTGAAACGATGCTTTCCCTGAGAGAAAATGGCCCGAAACAAGAAGCTTTTGGAAACTATTGCACGCACGTGAACTGTATACATGCGACTTGTTACCAAAACAACAATGTGCCCCCAAGCATCATGCTTGTCTTTATTTCAGACATTATTGGCATTCTCAGAGCTAACAGAAAAATCCCGGCGAGGTGTGTCAAGCAGGTACACGAGAAACGAAATGCCAGCGGTTCGCGACCCTGATTGTTTTGGTGCTGGGGAGACGCGGCAGTGTAACGAGCTAGAGCATATCAAAATGATACCCCCAAACCCGGCTTTGCTTCGGGAGCCGAAGTCGCAGGGTGCTAACCTGCTTCTTCACGGGCGTGCGTCCACCTCCAACATATCCTTCCCTGGTCCCGCAGAGGTGAGCGCCTGTTTGCAGTAGACCACGAAGCCACGATAATTGATTATCAACGACTCTGGCACGAATTAAATGTTTTCAATCATCATTCTTACCCAGAAAATAAATTAATAAAATAAATAATCCCGCTTTCATACGCAGCACGAAGCCGGAGAGCACCTGAACGAGAACAGGCTTTATCCTTCTGAATAAATTCAGCCCGTTTTAATAACCTTGCTCGGACTCACTCACTGTCTCTTTTTCCCACCCAGGTATTTCCCGGGAAAGCCGTCGCTTCTGCCACCCAAGACTTCGGTGCCACGGTACACTCAGGAAATATCCAAAGGTGATTTTTTTTAAGAGCTGGAGGGAAATAAGAGGCATCTGGGGAAGCTGCGAGAAATCCACTTACGAGGAGATGTGTAGGAGGTGTGGGAAGGGTGCCCTGTGCGGGCATTTTAAGGGGTGCTAAACAGCCGAGAGATGAATTTTGGGGTGTCAGAGGAGATGGGTGGACGGAGACGTGGGGAGAGAGGGAGAGTTCCGCGCTTCTAAGGGGAAAGGCTGGAGGTGCGGGTGGCGGGAACCGTGGTTTGGGTTGACGGCCGGCGAGGGGCTCTGGGCACGGCGGAGACGGGGAGCTCCGGGTAGGACTGGCCGGGGCAGCTTTCGGGCGTGCGCTTCTTTTTTCGGGCTCTGCTCAGATGCGGCAGACCGCCGAGCGGGGGGCAGAGCAGGCGGCTGCTTTGGGGCTGGGGGAGCGGCGGAGAGGAGGAAGAGGAGCTCTCCCCGTGCAGCCTTCCTCCAGGCTCCGGCACGGGCAGTTTCCAGCTCGCGAAGTCCCCGATTTACAAGGTTTCGCGTCCAAGCTCTTGGAAATACCTGCGGTTAGTTTACAATGGCTGTAATTCTTTGCTAATTTACCCAGCTCACTCCCTGCCGCCTCCTTTTCTTTTTGTCCGTCGTCTTTTTTTTTTTTGTTCTCTCCCCTTCTCCCGCCTCCCGGGCCGATCTCTGCGCCCTCTTCCCGGCCAGAAAACTACTGTTTGGGGGAGGAAATGCCTGGGGAAGAGGCCGGGAGGAGAGCGAGCAGCAGCGGGGGTAAGGCGCAGGGGAGCGGTGGAGAGAGGCCGGGCAGGGCCGGCGGTCCTGGGGCTGCGGCGGCCGGGGGCCAGCTGGGTGGTCCCGCCGCGCCCGCCCTCCAGCCCCGCCGGGGGAGACGGGCAGCGGGAGGGAGGGATGGGGGAGAGCGGCGGCCCGGCATTGCTCCTCGCTGACCGCCCGGGTGGAGGGCTTACAGCCGGCTCCCGGCCGCCCTCAGCTGGGGCAGCACCGGAGGGCAAGGGCTCCCCGGCCACGGCGTGCGGCGGGCACAGGGCCCCCTCCGGGCGCGCGCGGGAGAAACTGGGCGCAAACCCTCCTCGCAGGAAAAGGCTCGGGGGGGGCGGGAGGAGGCAGCGGGGTGGGCAGCCGAGCGGGCAGGGCAGCGCCTGAAACGGGGATGTCGGCGGGGGCACGATTTCCAACTTGCCCCACACCCCTGATAAGGGCTCCGCACCCCCCTATTCCCCGCGATTTGGAAGCAGCCAAAAAGCATACGTTGTGTCGGATCCGCCGTCTTACGGACGTGTATTACGCTGCAGCGGGGAGAACCCAAACCCCGCCGTGCCCCACAGCTGCCTCTCCCTGCGCCCGCCGGAGTCCCTCCGGCTCTTTAGCCGACACCCCGCGGAGAGGCCCGGCTCGCCGCCCCTCGCCCTCCCGTTTCCGACCGGCGGCGGCCGGGCCGCTCCGCGGCGGAGCCGCCCCGGCGCTGCCGGCAGACGGGCTGCCCCACCTAGAGGCGTCCCCGATGCACTGCCCGGCCTCGGCCGCCCCGCGGGGCCGGGGGGTTCGGCCGCGCTGCCCAGCCCTGGGCGCCCAGCGGGTCCGTGGTGGCACCGGGGGCCGGGGTGAGCCGGGGCAGGAGCGGGCAAGGCCACCCCATGCGGGGACACTGGTGCAAAGGCACAGCCCCAGTGCCCTGTCCCATATCCAGTGGCAAACCATGGTGCGGGCTGGGAAAGCGGGAGCGGAGCCTGCCTGGCTGCAGCGTGAGGTGGCTCCTGAGACGTTTTTCTTTCCAGGTGTGAGGAAACTCGCTCACAGAAGCACTGCGCACAGCGCAGGGAAGGATGTGTCCTGCTTCTTGGGCGTCTTATGAAAGCATCAGATTAACATGTGAAAGACAGCGCACACATACATGAAGAAGAGGGCAGCAAAACCTTAAAAGAGCCTTTGTAAAGAGCACACACGGCGTAATGTTGTATAAAAAACCTTGATGGTCCCTGGGTGGGAGTAGCTCGCACTGGAAAAAGGAAATGTTATAACCTTTCCTTCAGGGTAGGATTTGCCCACTCTGGGAAATTAATTGGTGATGTGGCTCCCGTGTGCCAGATCTCGGGCACTCCCAGAGCCAGGCTGGCTCAGGAAGGGGTCCCACTTCTGTCCCGGCTCTCTGCCACCCTGAGCCCTTCTCAGCTCTGGGGCAGGCCAAAGAGTCTCATGGCCTAGGGCTGCCCCACGCTGTAGCCCTCTTGGCAGCACTTCCCGAAAGCCTGCATGGGGGTAATACCTTTGCCATACCTAATCAGAGGTGATATTTTTTTCCCAGACAGAAACTGTCTCCCCAAACTTGTCTCTAGTTTGCCTCCCAATATACATACAGAGATGCAAATACTTGCAGAGTCTCCTGCTGGGTCTCCCAGGGCCTTAGGTGGAAGATGGCAACGGTACGAACAGTGCTTCCTCCTACAAGGAATTTTCATCCCCTGTGACTCTGTTGGTGATGGGGAAGATTTGGTTCATGGTTTTTACCTCAGCTGTGCTCCTCTCTGGCTGTGCAGCAAAGGCACATAAATGTGTCCTGGAAAACCCGCTGGTTTTGCAGTAAAATCTCAGGTCATCTGCTTTTGAACATGTTTTGACTCTATTTCTTAAATAATAGTAATCTATTGCCAAGTAAATGTAACCGTAGCTACACAGTAAGTGACAGTCATGCATCTCTAAAATGAGTTCTGAGCAGGATTCCTCCATGCGCTTTGGGAGGGACCTCACGTAAGTAACTGCTGCAACACTCAGCCTTCAAGTTGCTTTTTACAGTTGACATCAGGACCCTGTGTTGTTGCTGAGCTGTCAACTGTAAGATGCATATGGACTTCAGTGAGAGAATATACTGCCTACAATTAAGAGAAAAATCTGAATGATTTTTAGAATTCAACTGAATAATAAATCTGGAGAATGTGCAAATACAACCCTTACAATGAGAAGTTTAATCTTACTGACTTGACAACCTTTTAGCAAATTAGCTCTGTAGGTTTTAATAGCTGGCTTGCAATCCCCTTCTCTGCTCATATTCCTTATATGGGGAAAAGCCCGTGTCCTTTAAGGCCGGGAGGCCCAAACACAAACATTCCTATAGGAGTTTACAACCAAACTGAAAGAAATGCTTGAATCTTGCTGGTGGCGTATATACAGTGACAAGATTTGGCCCAATTTTATTGCTCCGAGCTGCTGTTTCTGGGAAAACCAACCAAACCTCCCTCTTGTTGCTTCATCTTTGCAATAAAAAATGAAGGCTTGGCATGCAGAGTACCAAGCACGACAACAAAACTGCCAACATTTCATTTCACCACATGGCAGTTTTTTTCCTGAATTATTCCTCCTTGCAAGACCTTGAAAAGGAAAAGACATACGGACTATCTAATCATCATGCTCCCAAGAAAGAGTGAGGATGTACGGTCGCTTCCTCTGCTTAGTGCCAGGAGGCCCCCAGCTGCGTATGCACTGAGAGCCCTGTCCCACAACTGCGTTCAGGGGAGACCATCTTTTGAAATAAATCTTCTCTTTGACTCTTTCCTTATTTTTATGCTAGGTTCCCTACTGCCCCAGTAAATGGCTATATATTCCTCATCTTCAGATGTATTTATCTGTAGGATAGAAATACAACCTGGAGAAGATTAACTTGGTTTACTAATAAAAAGCAAACCAGCATAGCCAAATGGCCAGATGCATCAGTAGTCATTAATTAAAGCTTTTGAATTTTTCTGTGAAATAAATATTGTGATATTTAGCCCCTGTATTTAGCTTTTTATCTGTTTCAAGCAATTTTGAAAGGAGGGAATAGTCTATTTATTTGCACTCTCTGATAGAATAATTGAAGTAGAAACAGATTGAATGACTTATGCCAAAGTTGTATATGTGTGTGTCATCCATACAGTATCTGGTCTATCTACTTGTTCTGAATTTTTCCTTATCATTTACTAGAACATTTTAACGAATATTCGCCACATTACAGTAGATGCATTTGCTGTGTGCAAGTCTGTAGGCTTTTAAGAACACCCATAGCATAGATTAATCATTTGATGTTTATTTGGTACAACATCATATGAAGTCCAGGTTTCCTTTACAATTGCTCCTCAATCTATAAATAAGTAATAACCTTTCCTACTTTTTGTTTGAAATAGTTGAGCTCACTTTTCACGTATGATGGACTAACTTGGTAATTAAATCAATGGCTACATTGGGGTAACATTTAAATATTTTTATTGCTTCTGACGCTTAGGTAAATCAAGTAAGCCTGCCGGCCTCTCAGGATATTGGAACTGTTTACATTTATAAAGTTATTTCACATCTTTGTCTAAGAGTCACACCTTTATTGTTAGCAAGTCAAGAGTTATTTTATATTAATTTTTCTGTCTCTTTATTATTCATATCAGGAGTAGACCCCATCAAAGGTAATATCTGGGAGTGTTTGGGACTTAATCCGTTATAAATTTACACAGATCACCAATTACTCAAAAATTTCAGAATTTGAGATCAAGGGCTCATTTGTTTCACATCCTCCTCGCACTGACCAGGAAGCCTGAACTGTGGAGATAGGACGTGGCATTTCTGTGCATGTCTTGGGCGGTCTCTTGCATGCGGTGCTGGCTGCCGGGGTGCCTGCTCGGAGAAGCAGATCCAACCCAGGAGCTCCAATACTGGACTCGGGTGCCTCAAACATGATGTGTTGCAGAGATGAGAATCGTGGTATGTCCGTCCTGTTTTGGATCCAGGCCTATGCGATTAACTTCATGTGTCTGAAGAGAAATCAGAGGTGTGAGGTCACCAGGTAATTGCGCAGGGTGGTTGGTCTGGTCCCTGGGAGCGTACCCATCCCTCCGTTGAGCAGAGAGGGAAGCCAGGCAGGTCAGACCGAGCATCGCGCTCCATGGTAGCTCTGTTCTCTGAAGGGATCCCAGCCTCTCTGAGAGCTTTTTGACGCCTCTGGTGGAAAACAAGGCCCCCAGCTCTACATGCTGTGTGACAGGGGAGTCCACGCCTGCAGCTGCCGTACACGGCCATGGTGTTGGCCTTGCTGCAATCCATGCCCGATAACCCGTGGTGGAGCAGCCAAGCCAAGCTGTTTGAGCACGGAGACCTTTGATCCAGTGTGGGGTTTATGAACTTAGGGCAATTAGCACGTTCACTGTGTGAGCTGTTTCCACTGGCAATGATTTTGTATGTACAGTGACTGTACATTTCATCTGAACACAGCTTTTACATTAAATCACTAATTCTTTTGGCTTGCTCAGTGAGAATACAAATACTTACATAAACTTCACAAATAAATTAGTGACTGTTTTGTTCAGTTCACATGCAAATTTAATTGGCTGCCTGAAAATTAGCAAACATGACACAAGTTGTCTGCAGGCCATACAGATATTGTTCATATTTTCTGTGTGTATCTTAGAGAACAGAAACTTTGAACATGCCAATTATGGATGACTGCAAATATGTACCCTGTCTGGTCCTTATGACACTCAGTTCTCTCCTCTCAAAATTCCTGTCTTCATTAGTGTTGTCTTCGCCTAAATTTAGAGATTCTGAGTTATAGGTTGTCTCCTTCTGAGCATTTTTATGGTGTTGAGGGCAGCACAGCCTGAGTGCGTTCTCAGGGTATTCCTGTCATAGAAGTAGGTATTTCTATAATTTATTAACCAGACACATTTTGGGATTTACCTAACAGAAGAAAAAAAATATTAAGGCAGGTGACAAACAATAAAAATGTGTAATATGACAAAAGCAGTTTGCACGCTACTCGTTACATGAACGAGAGTAAATGAGATGGTTGAAGAAGTCTGCAGTACTAAAGGACTCCCATGACTAAGTGGAAAACTCTTGTGATGTGAGAGGAACCAGACATGAGGATAGACTAAATGTCAGTTATGAATCCCTTGGAAAAACAAGAAAGTCCTTTTATTTCTCCAGGAGGTTTTTCACAACAAAAAGATGCAGAAATCTGCCTGCGAGTGAAACGGGGAAGGCAGAGGAGTGCTGGCTGGAAGGACATTCTGGTAACACCTTCAAGATGGCAAGCTGTGATTTCCTGCACTATGGATGAGGTTATTGTTGGCAGGAGGAATGAGAGATTTCTGCTCTCCCTGCTTGGGAAAGAGGGTAGTGTGTGGTGTAGCCTTCTGGTGCTTTATAGTATTGTCTATATTTTATGAGACCTGATTAAAAACCCCATGCTTTTCTCTATACACTTAGCATTCCAACTCCATACAGGACCACTGTAGACTGCTGCCTGTAGAAAGGGTTAAAGCCCAGTCTTCAGCCAAAAATGCTGCTATCAACTGTCCTTCCCTATCTCTGGAAGACTTCTGATGTGGCTATATTTCTTTCACATAGTGTACACTTCGTGCAACACCTCTGTGTCAAAGGGACTCCTTTTGAGACGGGTTGTGCAGGGGAATGTGCTATTTTGCATTAGATATGCTCCCTCGTCAGGAAATACTAGTCTTAACAAAGCAAAGTGTTTTCATAGCTCCAAAAAGACATCTGCAGTATCGTCTTCTGCAAAATATAAAGCTCTTATAGTCTAACCTCCCTGTACAGGTGCGATGATTGTCTGGTTGACTGACCATCCCAAACAGGAATGGTATATACGCACATTGACCAGTCGTGCCCATGTTCATATTCATATCTCTGACTTTGTCCATAGTTATCATGGAGGGAAAAAATTCATTCAAAGGCAAAGGACCTTCACATACAATGTTTCATTCACAGGGTTTAATTCAGCTATTTTAGTGGCTCCTCAAGGGCTAACTGTGAGAAACCTCCGCAGCCATAAGGCACGTTGACTTTGAAGCCCCTGAGAACTGCTGGCAGACCCTGGAAGAGCAGCAGCATGCCTGGAGAGAAGAGCTGACATCCCTGCAGCCTATGGGGGCTATGGAAGAACTTCCACCTTCCAACCCCAAGTGCCTTGCTCCTTGGTCTGCATTTGGCCAGGCGCACTGCTACAGCTCCTAGAGCTACTTTCTAATACATGGTGACTTCAGAGAAGCAGGCCTGGACAGGTCATGTAACTGCTTTGGTACAAGGTAGCAGCTGCTTTTACGGACAGCATATTAAATGTCAGAACACCTGCATAATGAGATCGTGAGATCCTTTCAGTGAGGAGAAGACAAGACTACCAGCTGTGGAGCTGAAAAGTAGCCTGTCATCTACAAATCAATGCCATGACAGGAATCTGTGCATTGCTTCGTCTCAATGGCCAGAGCCCTTTGGACATAGTATGTGGCAGTGGTATTTCTCATGAACATCACAGTGCCATACTCTTGCATTTAATAAACTCCTTTTCAAAAAGTGTTGATTCTGAGCCTCATGATAAGACCAGCTTGTGAAAATATTGGGATGTTATTGGCTGTAGCTAGCTTTGATATGCATCCCTTATCTTGTGCCCTAGCATCTGGGCCCTAGCTGACATAGAGAAATCCCCTGTGCTTTTTCTCCAAGATGCAGAGTGTGTTCGATGATTTCCTTCAAGAATGGACTTTATTTTCCCACCTGCTGGCTCAGCTGGTGTTGGATGTTGACTCTGTCCCAGCTCTTGCTTGCTGGGTCCTGGGAGCCTGAAAGGTGATTCCAGTCACATCAGAGTTAACTGCAAAAAATGAGGAATAAGGGTGGCTAATGAAAAGGGGATTATAATTGCTCTACTCAATATTTTCACAACTTCTTTTATCATCTTTACTTTCAGCAGCTAGTAAGAGTAAATGTAAAGGCCCCTTAGCCTGTGTCTAACCTTTTTGGATGTCAGTACGTCCATGTACTTTTGCCATCCACAAAAGTTCTTGGTCATGGCAAGAAGATTGAGAGGAGGGAAATATGGAGCTGAAGGAAGGACTTTTGAAGAAATAAAAGGAGGACAAGGGCAGAGGGAGAGGCCTGATCTGCCTGATCCAAGAGTATGCAACAAACTGATGAGGGAAAGGAAAAGGAAAGAGGGAGAGGAAAGGAAGGGAGAACCGAGAGCTGAGATGGACCCTCTCAGAGGGAACCAGAGGGCACAGGATGGGAACGAATGGACACTGAGCAGCAAAAGAGAAGTCAGATGAGAAGTGAGGATGGAGGGAATTAGACTGGAGAAGTGCTAGGAACAGGGGGCTGGAAAATGAGAGAAATGGGAAGGTCTGGGCAAGGAAACTGTGACTGGGATGGATAGCTTCTATTAAACCTCCAAATCTAACTTGTTACACTTGAGAAAAAAATGTTAAATGCATTGTTCCTTAAGAAGTTTGATGTACCTATAAACATAGACCCATGTTAAATGGAATTCAATATGCATATATTGTATCTGAAAACATAACACTAGATGGATTTAGACCTATGCATGGTATAGAGTATATTCATGAATATAGATTTGAAGAAAGGTATTCCTGCTGACACTGGTGACATCCTGCCTGTGCTGATCTGCGCAGCACAGCAGCTCAGGAGGAGCTGGTGGATGGGCAGGTCAGGATGTCCAGGCAGTGGTCGCATGCCAGCCGCATGCCAGCCCCATGCCAGATCCTCCTTGCTCCTCTGTCGAGCCCTTACGGGTCTGGTCTAAGCTCCCGCTGGTCCAGCTAGCGGCGGGAGCGGGGTCGTGCGTGTGCGTGTGTGTGTGTGCACGCTGCACGCTGTGCTACCTGGCAGGCACCAGTTGCCATCTAGTGGCTATTTTAGGACTAGCTGTGCGTGGAAAACGATTTTTTTCCAACCAACCTGCAATCCAGCAATTGCTTTTCTAGCGAAGATTTGCACGATTTGCCTCCCAAAGCCTCCTTGGTGACTTGCACAGAAACAAAGGGTCTGGTAACGGAGAATGGGCTGCCCTTTCTGTAGCATGCACAGAGTTTGGCCTTGCTTTGCAATCAGGCAAGTTACTTGCCTGCCTTCTAGGTGTGGATTTTGCAGGAGGAGAAGGCTGGGAAAGCCTCAAACCTCAGCCCTGCTGGGAAAAGGCTGGCTCCCTCACTGGCAAAACGGCAACGCTTCCAAGGAGTTCAGCAGCACTAGGATCTTCACCTCTCGCTTGTAACGATTCTGGCCCCTAACAGATTATTGGGATATATTGAAAGTTTTTCTCATTATATTTTAGTATATTCACCCTTGCCAGATCCCAACCAGACCAAGACACGATATTCTAGCTGTTGGGCAAGCGTAGAGCAAACATTGGTCCAATGGATATGTTGCACTTTGGCTCCACACCATCTCTCTCCTCTGGTCAATGAAAATTGAAGAGCTGGTGCAGATGGGCTGTTTCAAGTCTGATGCCCTTGAGTGAAAACAAAAGTAATTAGACTTCTTTCCCTTTTTTAAAAGCTGCCAGTCACTTTCCCATTCTTGCTTTTTTACAGAAGAAAAGAGGTGATAAAAGCTGAGGAAATTTGAGAAAGATGTAAAAAGAGGGAGAGGAGCGAAGGAATAAGGTCTGGGAAGGATGCCCTGTATTCACTAGTGTCTTTGAACAATCCCACTATCTCAAGAAATCAAGTGGACAAAGACCAAGAGAAGAATTAGGTGAACTTACTTAGAAAAGTGAAATAAAAAAAACCCATTTTATTATTTTCTTAAATGGGAGACCGCTATGAAGGAATGGAAGAATTTTCCTTCTCTGTCTTATAGAGTGCCTCAATGCAACACATCCCCACATCCAGTACTGTGGTAGCGTTTGCTTGTTTTTGTATTCACTTGTGATGGATTATTCCATTTTGGATTATTGACATTGTGGTATATAATCATAGTAGCAAATATCCAATTGTACTTTAAGTACTTAGCACTTAGCACCCTGAGCCTATCGCTGTTTTCAGAAGCAAAACTTCCCCAATTCTGAAAATACAATAAAATTGTATGAACATCTGTTACGAAGTTATAATGGTAACTGGACAGTGTTTTGTTCATGCAAGAAAAATGAAGCCAGCAATATGTCTGTAACAGTAAAGCTTTGTAAATGTGTTATATGGCACAGTTGCCTTTCTCCTTTCTTGGCTACACTTGAAGAGGTTCCTTGCTCTGTTAGCTCCAGGCTACAGCAAACTAACTTATACCTGCAAAGCTTGACTGCAGGGCAAAAATCTGAAGCCTTTGTACAAAAACAAAAGTCAGGAAAAAAAATCATAGATGTCTTAATAGTGGAAAAAACAACGTCTTTTTTTTTTTTAATGCAGAACACTTTCCTTGGTTTATATGTTTATTTCAAAACAGAAGAAAATTTTGCTTTATGCTTTTTTCTAAATTGAGACTTTCATGCTGTTCCTCCTTTTCTTTTCTTTTTTTTTTAGTGGATAAAGAGGGAAAGAAAATATATGAGACACTGAAAGCTGAGAACAAAAACAGTTCTGATTTTTGAAAACAGAAAAGTAACAAAACTAGATCAAGCAAAACGCAACTCTTCAAGAGGGTAGCACCCTGCTGTAAAGAGATAGGGTCATATAGGAAATAAAAGGCATAAATTGCACAGAGAATTTCAGGTTAGAAAAAATGTTTTAAATCTAATCAGCAACAAGGCTTAGGTGACATGGGGGGTTGCCATCACTGGAGATCTGTAGGATCTGGTTAGACATCATATATTTAGAATAACCTGGAGCAACCCGCCTGCTGGATCAGCCAGTCTTTACCTCCTCCCAAGAGAATGGCTATCATGCGGCTGACTTCCAGAGGTGCTGGTGCCGGGCCTTCATAAAGAAATGAACCAACTAATTACAACCTCCAGCCCCCTCTTTGGCAGTCCCATCACACCTACTGCTGCAGGCAGCGGGGAAGGGGAAGGTACAACCTCCCAGCGCCTCCCCTGGGCCCAGCAGCCCTTCACGCATGTCCCTGGTGGCTTCTCTCTTCCACTTTCATGCCCAGTCTCTGTCACCCTGCTCTCATCCAGAAGAGGAGCTGGCATCTCACTGGGAGCATGCCCAGGAGAGCGGGAGTCCAGTTTTACTTTGATTAAAGCTTCCCCAAAAGGATATTTCCTGTGCTTGAGGGCTGAATAGAGTTCTAAGTTCAAAATTAGTTGAAAGAAGTTTTATCTTCAGTTTAATTTTTTTTTTTTAAGTGGCCTTATATTACCTATTTACTTAGCCTGAAAAATCCTGGCTGAATAGAGTTAAATAAGCACTATATTACTGAGCAATTCTTAGCTCTTGTTTATATAAAAAGAGCAGAGTGAACATATCATTGTCTGAAAGGAAAGTCTCATTCCAGATGTCTGCTTGTTTTGGGCACCAAAGCAGGAATGACTATTTAATTTTAACATTTTTAAATTTGTATACTGGGACTGGTGCTGGAGTATCATGAATGTGATCACTGAGCATTTTTCTCTTATGTATTCCTCTTTATTCATTCATCTTAATACATGTTGATTTATATAAATCATTGCATAACATGTGCGACATGTCACAATAAATCTAGAAAAGGAAGGGACGTCATTACAGGGTTAAGTTGTCCAGCTAACAATAAGACTGACAGCTTTGATATTCCTCTGTTATTCTCAATTACATCCTCAGTACACGCAGAGAGGCACAGCCAGTGCCTGTGCTGTCTGGCTGTGTGATCCGCAAAGGAACCGTGTTTTAAAAAAAGGCTCAATTTTGGTCCGTTCATGTGGTTCGCTAGAGAGGGAGGGCCCAAATTACGCTGAAATACGTGGTAGAGCTTTTTATAGTAGCTCTATTCCCACTGGCTGATGAAGCCAGGTAGGAGCTGCACTTTGTGTGTGGCTTAGCTGGAGGCCCCTTATAAACATTGTCCCCAGTCGGAGCTGGCCATGGCTGCAGCAGGTACATAATCTCCAAACTGAACTCACGACTGACAGAAAGGTCTGTATTTCCCCAGTGGAAATAATATTTATTTACAATGTATTTGGTGACATTAGAGATCAGGCAGCTTTTCCACATTGCGGAGTACCTTAGCTTGCCCATACGAGATGTTGATGGTGAGGACAGAGATGCACACCCACACTGCATCTGCGTCTTACATTCACCATTAACGCCCAGCAGAGTTATGTTAGTGCCTGTGAACGCTCAATAAATAAAAGCAAAGCTACGCTAACAGCAAGCACAGGGGTGACATTATAGCCACCAGTCCCAGCAAAGTAATTCCAATAATTTTGCCGTACTTGCTTCTCAACTCAACTGTCCAGTCTGTGTTTGCTCTACCCATCATATCCTCTAGAGCATAAGTTTTTTTACATTGTACTAATAAAGATCCAGATCTCGGCGCTAGCAGGGTCAGTAAAGTAACCCAGTGTGTCCTCCTGAATAGTCTGGGTAATTGGTTGCCTCTCTTGTCATTTCCACATCACATCCACACTGAGGTTACAAGTTTCACAAGTGGTGGTTGTGAGATGCTGAAAAAAGCAGTACATCAAAAAGCCAGTAACATCTCCCCCCGCTGCTCCCACTCTCAAGTGCCAGTATATCTTGCTGCCAACCCAAAACAAATACACAAAATAAACAATAAACCCTCACTGCTGGTGATGCTTTCTTTTTTTTTCTATGAAGGTTTCTTTTAAATAATCTTCACACAGGCTGTTTCCAGCGTGGGAAAACTGAGCTGCCCTGACCTAGACTGTATCTCTAGAAAGCAGCAAAGGAAGAATTTCCGCAGTGCTGAGGCCACAGAAAAACAAGGGGCCTGTGATGACAAGAGAATTTACATTAATAATAATTAATATTGTGATATCTTCCTTGGAGGTAGATACCCATTGAGTGTCACACCACCTCAGCAGGAATCCTGCACAGTGGTGCAGGCTAGAAGCCAGGCTAAGCAGGTGCTCAGCGAGATGTCCGAGCTGGACAAACAACTCTTCAAAGTCTGTTTTAACACCTAACTTGGCGTGGAAGGAGATGTCTGGTCCTGTTCAGGAGCCACAGACATGAAGCCTACCTTGGAATTAAAAGCATAAGCATTTATTTTTGACAAACGTTGAATGAGATGGTGGTACATATATGTCCCTAACATCCATTTCCTCAATATGCTACGGAGTGGAACAGTCAGCTGGAACATGGACAGTAAGACTGGTCCCTAGCTCCTGCTTCAGCAAGTAGGACATATCATGGGATGTGAAATATCTTAACAGGAGAGAAAGTAGTACCCACCTTCGGATACCCTACAGCCTTGCCCTCCTGAGATGTGGGGGTTCAAGTCCCTCCATGCTCTAACCACAGCATAAAAAAAAAAGCCTTCTTTTTTTGTATCTTTGGAAGAAAGGCCAAAAAAAGTCTATCCTTGGTGAAACCTGAGCAGAGGGAAGATATAATCTTCCAGCACTACATGGTTGTCCTTGAGGAGCTAATCCTAGACGTTTCCTACAGACCAGTGCTGTCAGCTTCCAGGACAGCTTGCTCACCTTTGTGGATGGCATCTGAGGATCCAAGTCCCCTAATACAGCAAGCTTTGCTGCTTCATTTGGATTCCTAACTTCTTCAGGGAGCCAGCTGGCTTCAATTCAGATGTTCCAACACTAGATCCAGTTTAATCTTTGAACACAACCCCAACCTTTACATCAGTTTTAGAAACGGGGCTTCAGTTCCTAAAGAACCCTGAAAAATCTTGTCCCATGTCAGAATTTAAAGCATCCCACTAGGGGAGAACCCATTGCTCCCCTGGAAGTCATTTCACTGTTAAACTACCTGCGCTGCTGAGAAGTGACATAGCACATTATAGCTAGTCTAAATTTGTCTGGCTTCAGCTTTCAAAAACTGCATGATCTCTTCTTGGTGCATGGTAGATGGCAAGGATCCCTGACTAGTTAGATAATCCATGCTTCTTGCAAGAAGCCTCCTTGTTTTGTCACTAGGAAAAGATAAACCCCACAAATTAGCTCACTGTCCATTTGTACACCAATTACTTGATACAGAGGTACCATAAATGCATGTGAGAGCTAATGGTGCACCTGGATGATCAACTTAAGCGTACCCAAATCCATGGTACAATGGAAGGGTGATTCCACATCCCCTCTCTGCCACATGGCCATCTTGTTTGTGCGGGCAGCAGTATTTGCACAGCCCCATCAACAGCTGGTTTAGTAAACTGACCACATTAAAAACTAATCTGCAGGTTTGTTTTGTAGAAGAAGTTTCAGCTTCCTGGTCCAGCAGTCTGTGACTGCACAACTCAACACTGGCATGGATGAAGGCACTGGCCAAGGGGCAGAAGAAGAGGGAAGGTGAAAGGTGCCTTGCAATCACAGCCTGACCATGAAACCCCACCCTAGGCTAATTAATTGCACAGTCAGTGCCAAAAATCTATTCCTGTCCTACTAAGTTATGGCCATTTCAAACCATATTTTTCTTCCCCAGTTGTTTGGCAAGAGTGTTATGTTCCTAGCTTTAAATACAGCTATCTAGGGACTCCCAGAGAGACATGTATTTTTATTATGTTTTTCTTTTGGACTTTATTCACAAGGCCAGCAAGGATAAGAGCTAAAAAGCTGAGATTTGAAAAAGGAAGGGGGTTTAAATCAGAAATAGCCTTTCAAGGAATTTTAGTGAAACATCAGAATCTGGAAACAAGGACTAGAATGTAGATAGAATTTCCTTGGTGTTTAAACTTTCATGTTTTAGTAGAAAAAATCACCCTGCTTGAAACAGGCCCAGGATTTTTGAGAAGCCGGTGGAAGTAATGGAGTGTGACGTACATAGCTGGGACAAGGAATCTACTGGAAGAAGCAAGCACAGTATCTTTAAGAACTTGCCAAAACCTGCAGAAGGCTGACACAGGCAATTTCCTCTGAACTGAAGCTACAGGCATATGAAATAGATGGAAGACTGTTGAAGTCGTAAAGGTAAGAGTCTTCTGAGCTGGTATATGAAATGACTGAGCAGGCAATGTTGAGAATACCTAAGTTAAGAGCCTGGAGTAAGTGTATGCTATATGAATGTGCAGTCACCTTTGTTAAGATGTTCACATTAAATCTCGAAACGGAAAACATTCCACATGGAATGACTTTAATGGGGAGAACAAAAATCTACCAGTTAAATTCACTCTTTACAGTATAAACAGGTACAGCTTCAAGGAAATCAAACACTGCTTTGTGGAAGGACATGTAGAAGTCAGAGTATCCCAGCTCCAGGACAGCAATTCTCTTCAGACCAGTGACTCTCAGCATCACAGAGGTCCCACTACCTCTTCCAAAAGCAAGGACGGACAAAAGTCTGTGGTGGCAAATGATCTTTTACCAATGCAGAACTTGATGCAGGTATCAGACTTCGACCACTTTTAGTGTTGACACCTAAGCCCATATTGGACTTGCATCATAGGGGACGTCTATTGATAGTCACTATGACCAGGAGCACTTGCTGCTCTTGGTTGCCAAGTTTTATGGGACAAATTTTTACTGAGTTTCTGGACAGACAAAGGCAGCTCAGGGCAGTACGCAGCCTCCGAGGGATCAGGGCCAAAGGTTGTTTTGTACGCATGATGCTCTCAGAACATAGGCTGAGAGAGAAGAAACAGCGGACGTGTGTATTTGGGATGGATGTCACAGACTCAAAAAAACCCCAAACCAAACAACTGAGAAGTAGATGTGTTACTAGAAAAGCTGTTGGAATAGAAAATTGAGGCATTCAGAGATCTGCCAGCATCAGCAAAAACTTTGCCCCAGCTGCTGAGTGCACCTACCGACTTTGGATCAGGTTCTAGAGGGAAATTTCACCAGTTGCAAGAGTTACAAGCTTGCCAGACCCCATCAAAAAATGAAAACTGCAAATGAACTTTTCCCAATGACCCTTTAGTTGGTTTAAAAAAACACCACCACAAAAAAACCAACCAAACAAAATCCATTTGTGTGATTTAAAATCTATATAGTAGATAACCCCATAGTATTCTAGGTTGAAGACAGTAAAAAGATGTAAATAACCTTTAAGTAGAATGCGCTAGAAAATATGAAGAAATACTGATAACTAGCCAACAGTCAGCTGGTTAACACAGGCAGCTGAGGTATGGCAAGCAGGACACAAGTTCTTGTTCTGTAAAACTCAGCGGGGGACTTGAACTCCATCTTCCACCAGGACATCTCTGGTTCACTCAATATTTTAATATTCAGAGAAATGAAGCAGTTCCAAGAGAAGGAACTGGAAGAAAAAACAGCCACTATAATAAATATAAAAAAATAGCCAAGTGGTTTAGAAATTTATTTGGGTTGCAGGGTAGCCATGTTCTTGCACTAAAGGTGGCAATAAACTGCCTCGAGCAAATCTCTCCATGAAACACTTTCAGGACATTCTGTTTCATCACGGTGCAGAACAGTACTTTTTTTCTGAACTCCCTAAATTTGCACAGGGTAGGAAAGTATAGTTGTTTTATATGTATGTCAAGGCTCAAGTGGGACTACAAGCCTAACTTCTGAACAAGATGGATGTGCCTCCTGCTGCACCCAAGGGAAAACCGATTCCTCTGCCCCCCCTCCTTCTGTGTCCTGAGGAAGGGCTCTGGGAGACAGAGTGTATGAAAGACTTGGAAACTGTAAACATTCAATGCCCAAGTTATGCTTAAATACAGCAGACCACAACTGTACCTGTAAAGTATAATAGTAATTTAGATGACAGGCACTTGAAACTACTAAGCAAAGAAAAAAAAATTCCAAACATGGATTGACAGTGATGTGGCCTGGCAGAAATGTCTATTTTGTTGACAAGGAACAAGAAGCTGGTATTCTCATACATCATGCAGCGAGTGAAGCGTGCATAAGTTAAATGTTTGTGGAACTGGCACTTCTCCCCCCGCCCTTTAAGTACAAGAGGCTCTCTTGCTGAAAGATCATTCCTTTAATGCCTTCATATTATGGAATAATTTAATGAATCATCAAAGATACATTCCATAGACAAAAGGCTTTTGCTAAATGTTATGCATCGCTAAGGGGAAGGACAGTAGAAGACCTTCTAGGAGGTTAGCTCCGAGAGGCTGTCATTGATCTTCAGGGTTGTATTTCTCTACTGAGATCATTAGACAACAGACAGTCAAGAGGATTTGACACAAGTAGGAGCTTTGTCAATCATTATAATCCATCAAAAGAGATGTGCCTGTGAAATAGGGAAATATAAACTGCACGGTGGCAGGAGAGGTACTACCAGCAGAGAGAGAAAAGAGTAAATGATAATAACGTACAGCACAGTGGGGGGGCTTCCTTAAGAACCTCTTGAGCAATCTCACCAGTGAGTTCAGGTGTAAGGAAACAAAACAGGAAGAGGTGCAGGGAAGGACTCCAAATATGATCAAAAGTCTGGAAAGCACTGATTGAAAAACAAACAGTTCAGCTTGTTTAGCCTTACAGAACAAAGGCTGAGAAATCTACCATTTTGGTCTATGCATACTGCAGGGGGCAAAGGGGGAGAAAAGGAAAAAAAAAGAAAAGATTCAACTTATCCTGCAACTGCATTTAAGAAGTGCATAAACATTAGTGCTAGCAATATATAGGTATATATCAGCAGTATGTTAGCAAGGTATGGATTAGTATGGCAGCAGAGTTAAGGTAGAAATCAAAAGGAGTTAATTTTCGCAGCAAAGAGGTTTTCTTTTTCTAGACTGAAGTTTGCTTAGGAAAAAAATTATATGTGCACCTGCTTTTCCAGTGTACTAAGCCGAGTAAATGGTTAGGTCCTTCACTGTTTATATAGCTAAAGTATAAGCACCTGTAAACATTTAAAGACGCTAATCAGGTGAAGCTTATAGATATGGTTCCAACCAAATACATTTGTAAAAACAAGTTCCACAGCAATACAATTAAAGGATAATAAAATATGGCAACTCAGATTTTTGGCAAACATTTTATAATTTTTATATAAAAATCTCAGTAAGAAACCAAGCAGAGTATCTGACGGAAACATCTGCCTTACAACAAGTTCAAAAAAAACCTCACAAAAGAAAAAGAGAAAAAAAAGAAAGAAAAGTAAAATTCCAACCCCCCACATCCTTTTTAATTATAAACCAGAATATGAACAAAACACTTAAAATAATCTCAGATTGTTTGGCAACTCATCACATCATAACAAGAGACACATTTGATCATAAGAAAAGTTTAACTTTATATACAACTTCACTTGAACATTTGCTCTTACCAGAGTTAATATACATTAAAAAAAGATTCTGGCAATAATACCAGGTTCTATTTTTGATACCTGTGTATAAAATGTAACATAAAATGCTGAAGCTCTACAGTTAGGAGAAGTAACATTTGATTTCAATGGGTCCCTCTTTGTTGAAAAAGACAAATACTGAAAGAACAGGTGTTTAGTTGCAAAATAAAACTGCTTCATTTCAGGGTAGTGTTGGCTGACTGTGAATAAATCTACCCTAATACTATTTACTTCTTGAGGTTGGTAGTAAATTCACAAGTGAAAATATAATCTAGTAAGATTACATTTTAAATTTTATACTTTGTCACAAATGTGAACAGAAATGAGCCAAGTCCCTTTCACTATGCTAAACTACTTTAATGCATGCGAGAAAAATACTTTACCAACTGTCTGAGCATATTTTAGAGAACTTCAGGTTTTAGACAGCCCTGGGGGAGCGGAGGGGAAGTTTCCTACTGACATCTGCATAGAATGTAAAATATATGATTAAAAAAACCTAAGGTATATACTAAAGTTTACAGACCAATGCTTTCCATATAATAAATAAAATGTCCATCATTGATTAGATTCATACACAGAGTAAAATACAACCCATTTGTACAAGTTTATATACAAAGTGTATTAGTAGGCCCAGGGGTACCTCATGGGTTGGAAGCATCTGCATTAGCATGTCACATTGGGAAACCCCAACTTTCCAAGTCAGTGATAAAATATATAACTACTTTGTTTTTCATTCAGATACAAAGTAAACTTATTTTTCATCTGAAATAAATGTACATAATATTCTGTATAAACAATAGTTTATAAAGCTGTTTAAAATGTAACTTAAAAGTACTGCATTGATTAACTTAGAGCTCTGAAACAAGCACGTGCAAATCCCTTTGCTTTAAAAAAAATAGAAGCACAGATGTTTTTTTTCCTCTTTTGACTCTTCCATGAACAGTACTAGCTGGTAAAGATTATCGTTTTGCTTTCTTTACTGGTGTCTCCTCTGTTTTCTGCTGGCCTTTTCTCCGTACCACTGTTGGGCTGTCTTCCCTTTTACGCTTGGCAGACTGCACCTTTAACCTGAAAAGCATTATTAATAATTATTTTAACAATGGTAGGACCTGTAAAACAAAAAGGGTGGTCAGGCACAATCCTGTTTAGAGGATGGAACTTAATTGTCCATCTCTGATGAATTACCAGGATATATTATTTAAAAGCTTACTACTAAACCATTATATACCAGCACAGACCATAGGGAGACCCTGCACACTCCCATCACATTTTAGCAGGATACTGCATACTCATTCTGTATGTTGGAGAGTGCTCCAGATGTAGAATTTGGGGCTAGAGCTCTCCTCCCTCTACTTCTTTTGGAAAGACTTGTGGATTATAACAGAATATAATGAACTACATTATCTCATAAAGACAGAAGAATAGTAATAGTGGCTTAAGTCTTGCATACAGAAGAGGGAGTAAAGGGCAGACATCATGTACCCTTAACTCTATTTAAGCATCCATATATAAGCCCACCACATTTCAGCTGCAACCAATTATAAGTGTGGCTTAAACTCTTGGCCATTCATAACCATGCGAAGTAATTAACATGAGGTGAACTGTGAGAGCCGGTCAGTAGTGTGTGATACACGTGTTCCTGAGGTTCAGTTTGAAGACGCTGCCACATTTCAGAGTGATGACAACTAAATGTCTTTGGCATATAACCGATTTTACAGGTAAACTACAAGATGAACAGCAACTGTGCATTACATTTATTACTCCCTTGGGAGTTTACACGGTGATCTCAACTTTAAAAATTAAAAAGTGTACCAGGGAAGGAGGGAAAGGGAAGTATTTTCAAAACTTGATATAAGGACTCTCAGAGTTTCTCCTCTTTTATCAGCTGATCTTAGAAAGATCTTTGAAGCATTAGAATCATGTCATCATACATTGCTTTAACTTGAACTACAGCTGCTCTTCCCCCCATTCAGGAAAGAATCATGGCTCAAGTTAAAATACTGCATAACAGCATTTTCAGATTCTCCCAAGAGGTTTCGAGGACGGAAAGAAAAAAATTCTAGTCTTCCAAATGTTAAAGAAAGGAAGAAAAAGAAAAAACGTAAACAGAAGAAAATCCTTTAAAAGCTTTTATATATCACAAGAGAACAGAACAGAGCGAAGCTAGACTGCTGTTCAGATTTTGAAGCAGTATATTACATATAAGGAAAGGATCAATGTATTGGCTTCCCAAGCAAATAATAGAAGTGGATTCCATTTTAATACTTACTGTGTCAATGGAGGAGATTTATTAATTTTTGTATCACTTGGAGATCTTTTTTTTGCTGCTAGGTTCTGTCGTTTTCTAGGAGAAACTGAACTTGGACTGCTGCCTTTAGAAGTTGCACGTGTGGTTGGCTTGCTGGGCTGCTTTCTGTAATACAAAAGCATGATGAATGTATATATAACAAAATACTTTTACCAAGTCACTTACTTCTTGCATTCCAAGTGCAGAAAATTAAGACTGCACAGTATTTGCAACAAGTAAATCAAAGTTGCCAAAAGAAACAGTGAAAAAAAACATTTGCATGCTTCAAGACACAAATTGCAATGCCGAGCTGTGTATTTTCATATCAAATGTAGAATCAAAAGGCTACTTTACTGACAATATTTAGTATTTTAGTATTAACTAAATAAAAATCCTAGTTCCAAATCTGCAGTAATTCTGGTACAGAAGTGTCCATGTTTAAAAAAATAGCTTGTAATACCAGCAGAAAAACAAAAGAAGCAAAGGCAAACAGGCTGCAGAATAAAAGAGAATTTGCTTATCCAGTGTAAAGAAAGAATTCGTATTAGCTTCAGTATCCACCAGTTCAAAACATAAAAAACTGGTTACTGGTGATCAACTTCACAGTTTGGAAAACAGGTTACTTAAGTCAGAAAAACTGATAATCCAGCAATGCTGAAGATGAAGAAGCAGCCCCTTCCACAGAATTATTCCCAAATACTACTTATAAAATGCAGACCGTTTGCAGCACCTTAAGATAGAGATGCTTTGTTACAGTCAGAGCTAGAAAGATAGCATTGGAAATCTGAGACATAAATCAAACAAATCTTAAATAAAAAAGTAGATGTTTCCACAAGCAATCAGAATGAAAACACTAATATCTAAACCTTTATTACAATTTTAGAGTTAACAATTACGTGAGACTATTACGTCTTTGCCTTTACTATTACGTATTACCTTTACCAAAACAAAACTGTTGTTTACTAAGTGGTAGTGGTAAACCTTCACAGTTTTTATTTAAATGAAGAATACATAACTACTTTTTGATTCAGCTCTGAAATTATGAATTCAAGAGCGTACTGTGAACAGTGCTTCAAATAAGGCTCAAAGGCTAACATATAATAGATATCCTTAGGAATGTAGTAAATCCGGTGAATTTACAGAAATCTCACCACAAACATGAAAACAAAGCCTGGACTCCAGTTCTGTTCTGGAAGGCAGCAACATGAATTAAAACTTCCCAAAGCTGACATCTTCCTTTGTTTCCACAAGAAAGTCAAGAGGATGAGTTCTGCTATAATTCAGTTTGCCTACAAACAGGCAGACCTATGCTAAGGGAGATGAAAAATGGCTTCTTGAAAACAGAACTCTTGCTACCACACTAGTCTTTTGCAGTAAGATTGCTGTCTGAGATTGCAGATCACCATACTAGAAATTAAATCCTCCAATACTGCAGATTAATGTATTTAACTTGGATAATATTTGGAAAAAGAAAAGGACATGGATAATTATATTTTCACCTTGTTCCAACTCCAAATATCAAATGGTGAATTGCACAGTCAAGTCAGACGTCCCTTTTTACCGGAATTAAGTGCCCTTAGACTCAACTTCTGAGACATCACTAGGATGAAGACTACCAACAGGATCAATTCTTACCTTCTGACATGTTCAAGTATGTCTTTTGAGACCCTAACAGTTTCCCCACCTCCCCTTTTGTCTCTTCATCCCTAGAAGAGCAGTACTAGAATTAGAACCAAAATTATTTGGGAAGCTCTCATCAATTTAAAAAAAAAAGCAAAAAAAAAAAAAAGCAAGCAACAAAAAACCCCAAACCAACCCCACAACAACTGAGAACAATGTAGAAAAAAGCCTGCTATTGGTGTCTCTACACACAGTTACCTTTGAGCCTCTAATCTTGTGGCTGATCTAGTTGTGGCCCCGGAATGTGCTTCATCATCGTCCTCACCATCTTCTTCCTCACCTTCCTCCTGCTCTTTTAGTTCGTCTTCAGAAGACGTTAATTTCCGACGTTTTCTTTCTGGCTCCAGTGTTTCTGTCCATGTAAAATTTTACACATGTGCTATAATTTTCCAAAAGCCCTCCAAAAGGATATGGACACTTAGTTTAGAAAAGGTATTCTATTCACAAATCCCATCTTAAGTAAGTAATTTTCCATTTCCTTTATGCTTCAACATTTTTAATTCACACTTGTTTGACTTAATCTTGCTAACACATTCACCATAGTTTACTTATGCAGCTCATAGCCAGAATTCATAGAAAATTCATGAGGCTTTATAGAAGCATCTGGGATGTAGCAATTCTGACATGAGATTACAGCAATTTACACATATTTACATAATATTTACACTAGCTGTAACTCAATGATTTTTCCTCAAGAAAGGAAAATTGAATAAAGTTTATCTTGTTGCTATTAGTAAACAGAAAAGCACAGTAATATCTTCTCATTCTGTTATGAGTACCACAGTTTCATGTTTTTACCAGTTTCCTCTGATTGAACCAGAGAACGCCTGGGCTTTCTCCCCCTTTTACGCACAGTCATTTCTGCTTTCTCAGCTTCATCTTCCTGGAAAAATAAAATGGAAGCAAGTAAGGCAAGAACAATTTAATTTAAATAGAAGACAGACTTTTTTCATTACATACTGCTTATAAACTTACAAATTAAAATGGTTGCACTTACATTTGTTGTTTCTTTCTTATTAGATATGTCTGTACCTAAAAAGAAAGGAAAGAACAAAACTTAATCCTGAACTTCCAATCTTTCGTCAATCAGTTTAAAAAGGAGTTCTTTCAAACTCTGTCAATTTTGCATAAACATCACAGAAGCTCAGAAAACATTTAAAGTCCCTATTTAATTTAGAATATGGCTTTGTTGTATTTTGTTATATACAGAGACTGGGACAACTATTAATTTTTTTTTTTTTAAGTAGTAAGGCTTTATATGATTGACATTATTTATTGCTTTGTTGCACGTGCTGTTTTTTTTTAATGGAAAAGCAAAAGTTACTCACCCCTTTTAACTACTGTCAACCAATTACAGAATCACAGAAAAATTTAGATTGGAAGTGGCCTCTGGAGGTCATCTAGTCCAACCTCCTGTTCAAAGCATGGTTAAATTAATTGATCTGATCATACTGCTCACAATGTTGTTCAATCCAATTATGAAAGTCTCCAGGAACCCTTCCATGGTCCCATCAGGCGATCTGTTCTAGTGCTTAACTACGCCCATGGTGAAGCACCAAGATGGCTGTAGCTCAAAAAGATAGTATTTAAAACCTGTCTAATACCTGGTATGCAAATTAACATGACTTTCTCTATTGAAGTATTTCTTACTTCCAATTCAGTACTTCTTACAGACTGGCCTGTGCATGTTAAAATACATTTATAACCCTACAACCGATGTCTCAGCCTGGCCTCTCTCCATGGTAGATGCTTACCACTTCTACCCTGACTAACTCTACAATAAGAGAGAGATTATTTTACAGAGCTTTTGAGCTTTGTCAGATGGAATTATCTGCAACACTGCAAGGATGAAAATCCTTAGCAACAGAAGGAGAGAAGCAACCGGAACAAAAGCAAGTTTTTATACCTTTTTTTCCCTGCCATAAAATTGCTGCCTGTTTTTGTTTTCTGAAAGCTACACAAAAGATGACACAAACTCTCAACCCATCACCAATTAGAGTGATACAACAAACAGAAGAACGTCAATACAACGGATCAAAAATAGATCTCAAAGAGCAGAAACATATTCACACAAAAGTTTTTTGGAGTTCCTTTGTTAAGATTACGAGGAAAAACTTTTACACAAAAGCAAATGAAATAAAACACAAAGATGTTTAACTATTCAATAAAGAAATGCAATAAAACATAGGACTGTCCACTGTATTAAGTATTTTATGCAAAATAAGTCTAACATATAACCAACATTTACTAGTTCTGTTGTGTTCAGAAGACAGATACTTCAAAATGCCAGTACATTTTGGCAAATTTGTAGCAAAATGGTTTCTATTGAAGAATACTCCACGTAAGTACAAGACAAGCCTTTCTTAACAGACACAACCCTCTCTTTAGGATGTGAAAATGTAGTACATTTGCCTCAAGATAAGTATAAAAATAATAAGCTATAGTATTTTAAAATCTTACTAACTTTACAGCAGCAACTTCTGATTAGCGCAAAATAATTTTAGTTTCATGTTCAGTGTCAGTGTTACGGGAGGATGCTGCCTTCAGAAACCAGATGTCTCTTAACTGCATGAGTTGTACTGACTGAAAAGAAACTCTCTGCTTCCCACTCTAATATGCGAGTCTGTCCCCACCGCAAACCTTTGTGCAGAACACCCCGAAATCACCAGAGTAAGTGAGCTGCACAGAGGGATTCCACTTTGTTTTCTTTTCACTGCCAGAGGTTTTCAACCCCTTTTCTCACATGAATGCTAACATATGATGAAAAGTTTAACAGGATATTTCATCCACTTTATACATTCTTCTTAATATCGCTGTGACATCAACAGCCTTTTACCTGGAAAATGAAATGTTACTTTACACACTAAATTAAGCTTTAAGTACACAGTCAGGTGTATGTTCTTTTGAATGAAAAGCAAACCAGAATGCACTTCTACACCTTTCTCACATTCTTGTCTGTTCTCTTTGCAGTTGATAGAAACCAAGTACCACACAACCAGCTAACCCTCTAGAGACAATTCTGAAGCATATGGATTAAAGCTGACATTTTAACAAATGCAGAGAAAATAGGAAATAGTCCATATGTGCAGTGCAGCCAGATTAATATCTCTGTAGAAACCTAAACTTTTGGAAACTCCAGAAGATTTGTTTTAAGACTTGTTTTCTCAGATTTGTTGCATGAATGTTTGTATTTGTTTATAAACCATTTTTTAACCTGCCTTTCAGGTTCATCTGCTTCCTGAACAGATTTTAAAGTCTATCTTATGAATGGCCATAACTAAAAAGACACATTTAAACAACCAGTGCAGTTCAGACTCCATAGACTACGCCATCTAAAATTAACTATGCCATCTAAAATTCACCAAAGTTTCAACTCTTACAAATCACAGATGTTTGAATAGGAAAGCGAAATAGAATAGAAAAGTATCTCACTTTATTTGACTGTAGTTTGAAGCACTAAAAGTACATTTCTGAGTAAAGTTAAGCAATCATCTTCTAAAGATATTACAGCAGTTGTAAAACGGGAAATATCCCCTCAAGCTACACTAAGCTCTTTAGACACATATCCACAGATAATCCAATTAACTGAACAAAATTTGAAATTTTAAAACAGTTAATGTAATAAGTGTGATTGATAGCTGCTGTATGAAAGAAAATAAGCAGAAATGGAAAACAGTCACTAAGAACCAGTTTGATGGGGTACCTACCTGCCTCTGAAGCTCTGCCATGTGCCTATCCACACAAACAAATTATTTGGTATATTCTGCAATGCATTATTCAGCACTTAACAGTGCTGCTGCATCTTTGAAACAAGTTCTTACCAAGCTGCTCTTTTTTCAAATTAAAAACTCACTAGGAATTAGGGACAAGTCTTCACTGTTCTGTTTACTCAGATGTTTTCACACATTGATAACACTGACTGCCAGAGATTGATGTTTAAGAAGGACCCATGTGATTTTCTCGAAAACCCTCTTCTATTTCTTCTATTTGTCAAAGCAGATATCACTTGCTTACCTGTTTGAGGCGTTTTTCCTCTACTCGCAAAGATAGGGAACTGCAGCTGAAATAAAAAAAAAAAGTGTTTTTTTCAATTTAAAGGAAATCATAAAAACCCAGGATTGTATTACATAAACACAGAAACTTGCTCCCATTCATAGTAGAACATATCTGCAAATCTAGAAAACATGAACATTCTAATGAGCATACAGAAATTTTGTACTGAGTTTCTTAATAGTAGCACGCATTTTTCCACTTATGATAAAAATTTGAAACGAGTCATATTGGCCCATAAACAAAAGAAACCATAGCAGTTTCAGTAACCTAATTGAAACTCAAGTCATTGCAATAAAAGACACAAAGTTAAAAGCAGTTTCAAATACATTTCCAAAAACTTAATTATCAGCAATACAAAAAAAGTTTAGCGCAGTCACTTTATGTAATCATACAGAGATTTGCGGAATCACCAGAATTTTGCATTTACTCAGAATGCAGAAAGAGCTACGTATAATTACATAATCTCCTATGATGACTGTCCAAAAAATCCAGTTGCTTTCATTACTGAACGACTACACAAGGATGTCTACCCTTCCTTTGAACATGTTCTCAAAGCAGCCTACGGGAAACTGTCGTGCATCAACATGTCATCTCACCTTACAGAACCATTATCTCGGAGGGCAGATATCGCTCCTCCTGGAGCCAGCCTGTAACTGACTGACACACCAATCAGTCATCACTAAGAGGTATAAGACCTTTAAAATAGTTGAACTAGAACAAGATGATTCTGTTCCAGAACTGAGGGTGCCAAGGAATATCTATTTCTGAGGGGGGTTTTAAAATTAGTTTTAATTCTTACTTGGAAGAAAAAAAACCCAAACCAAAACAAAAAACCAAACACCAAAACAACCCACCAGTTCAAATTACATTTCATTAAATTAATATTGGGGGGGGGCGGGAAAGCCATTAGGAAAGATTAGGAATTCTGAAACAAAACTCCACCAGACCAGTAGCAGGGACAGGACTCAAAGGGCTGCCTGAAATGCTGCGGGGACAGAACAAGCAGGGACGAGAACTCCTGCTATCTATAGCCTAGGTAAATTCCCAAGACTTCTGACACCCATGCCAGCTGGCACCTCAGCCTTGCCTCTGCAAGCAGGCAGAAAACATGAGTTTCAATACAACTTCATTTTTAAAATCACCTCTTTTGTATGCAATAACGTTGATTCTGATATACAGGAATTCCCAAGAAAGGAGCCTTCCACCAGAATAAACCCAACTAGTCATACTCCAAAATGTGCCTCATCCATTACCACCCTGTGCTGTAATCAAACCGGATTGCAGAAACACTCCCAACAGAACACTTTCTTAGCAGCGAATGTACTTCATGGGGGTTAAGAAATTAAGATATTGCTGAGCTTTAAAAGACAGAGGTATGTTTCACGAGCTCTTAAGTTACTAAGCAGCATGTCTCTATCTTTTGAATGAACCGTACACATTGTGATATAGATAATACAACTGCATTACACGATACTTTATTTTACAGATATTAAGAGTTACTATGAGCTATTATTATGATAGGTTCAGTAGACGAAAAAAAAAAATCAAGTTTTCTAAACAGTAATCCTTGATCTTCAGGCCAAAATTACTCTCAGCACAAATTAAGACACGTGTGCACACAATCAGAATTTCACCCTGCATACAAGTATATTGCTAGTCAGTGTAACACACAGATTTGCATTAAGTATGTTGTACTAAGTTTGATCCTGTTATTTATTGTGTTCCAACTTAATGGTATATTTTGCTTACAAAGTTCAGTTATATTAGGAGATACTATTAATAGTTTTTCTTTGCTTAGACTGAACTCAATTACCAAGTTTTCCATAAGATGTTTCTGAAATACTGTTAACTGTTAAACAGATAAAAGGCTCTTGAATTACTGTGTTTAAATGCACCCAAACAAAATAAAGGCACTTACATTCCCAGTGCTCATATCAGCTTTTGACTCCCCACCTGAGGGAAGAAATATGAATTCAGAACTTGAATGTCACTATTTTCCTTGTTTTTCCACACACGTATTATGAACTACTTACCACCAGGCTGTACAGCTTCAAGAGGGTATTTACGAGGCCTTCCCCTTTTCCGTTTCACTATTACAGGCTGATTTTCCTATTAGAAGTAAAGGACAAAAATATTTTAGTTACTGCAATTGACATTTAGCATTCGAGCAATATAATACAAAGATGGCTGCTAACTTCATAATGTGTTAGTGGCAGAAGTAGTGCTCGTCAGTTTAAAAATACAGATGAGGCAGGTTTCATAGGAAGAGACACTGCCTGTTATGAAATCCATTGATACAGCTGAAAGGAAACAAGACAACTCCCAGTTATACAAAATTCTCTGTGGCTGGCCTCAGGCACAAAGCATGCCTGCGAACACAGTGCATTCTGCCTCCTTCCCCCAACAACTCTATCACCTGGTCTCACAAGTGCTGCTGGCTTACCCTATATATCCCACCACATCTTTTCAGTCTTACGAGAACTCCAAACTTTGTATCTTTTCCCAAGGCCCCATAGCACAGGCTACATCTTATAACAGCTGAGCAAGGGCTATTAAAGAGTCAACATCCTAGTTATCCCAATATACAGATTGGTGATGTTCTGTATGTAACAGGGCCTTTAGGAAAAAAGGCCCCTTACTTTGAAGTTTAAGCTTTGAAAGACAACTTTAAATAATGGATATGGTCAGATGTTCACATCACAAAGATCCCCAATCTCAGATCACAAAATCCCCAATAATAACCTTCTTTCCTTGTAAATAGGAGAAAGTCTAAGTGCCTCATTCAGCATTTACTGAAGTCTAGTGATGTCTCCCCCGCAATGGATCTTAGTGACTCAAGCCTTGAGTGAACAAACGTAACAATTTATTCTTTAAATTTTTTTTCCACTTCCAAATTAGAGGCAAAAAAAGCAAATGACAAAATGTAATGTCTTTATGACAACTGTCCATTTCTAGGGACCAGCAACAATTTAAATCCCTAGGGTTCAGACATTTGTTTACAAACACCATTGTAGTATATTACAAGTATATGCCTAAGAGATAACATAAAGAGTTTTAAAATTGTTGAGCCGTTATATTTTTGTAAAGCCAAGTCATATTTGCTAGTGACTAAACTGTCCACATATCAATTACAAGGGTTTCAGAAAACATGATTTCTATACAATAGAACTCTACAGAATTGCTTTCCATACAATTTATAAGTACTATTAAATGTAGGAAAAGAGTTACTTCTACTTCAATAATCAGACACCAATGTCTTATAGTCTGTGTGTTTATACTTTCTGACACAGAACTACATGACTCTTTGGTTCTTCACAGTACCAAACATAAATTTTCACAGCTACTTCTGTGTTGGTGAAGTCAAAGTTTTAATATTGCTGTCAACAAAATACAAAGTACTTATTTTTCAGTGTGAACCTGCATTATCTCAGTCAGTTAACATGAATAAGACCACTCACCTCTGGAGAATTTTCATTTGATTCTAGACCATGCTTTTCCTTTTCAGACATTTCCTGTTCGATGATAAATTCATCTTCACACATACAAAAAAACAAGAAGAGAGAACTGTATACCTTTGTTTTGTAAGACAAAGAAAAAGGTACAAGCTACAACCTCTGCACTAGAAGAATTATTTCATTCTGTAGCCCAAAATTCCCTATAAACACCCATCAGAAATTAACACTATTTGCCTTGTAGCAACCATTTATTGGTCTGCCAGAATGCTTCCCTAACACTACATGAGTTAGACAGGTCTTCTAATTTAAGGTAAAAAACGAAAGCTCAAAAGTGTGACCCACTGTAAAATGGTAAGATAAATACAAGCCACTATTCCATTTTCTCCCACATTCCATGAAACAGGAAGCTGAGGATACAAGCTCATTGCAGAACACTTTCAGACTTGTCAACATGCTCACTGGAGAGACAAAACTATTAATAGGCCAAACTAACATTAGGGAAGATACTCACACTGTTCACACAAAGACAGACTGAAATTACATCAAGCCAATATTAACACTGTGGACACACCATCTTTTATTATTTATTTTAGTGCAATTAATAAGTCAACTACGACAGTCCAACTTGCACACTCTTTCCTGGTTGGCTTCTCTACAGAAACAAACAGGAACTGATTTTGATGGTGAATGTGTCAGGGTTTTTTTCATGGAAGGATACCTCTTATATGTGGTCAGAGTTAAGAGAAGTTCTTCTTGTCACATACCCCGATCGTGCTGTTTCCCTATCCACCTGTTTATTTGCAATTAGCTTTCCTACCCAAGGTACATACTGAAGCAGTAACGGAGTGGATGGGTGATAGCACAGCAGAAACATCAAATCTGCCCTCACTGTTAAAGGAACTAGGATTAATGCGTTATTTGATAGCAGTAATAGAACAGACAGAACTAGAGAATATATGCAAGCATTTGCTGGGATCAAAGTTGCTGGGATCAAACTGGGATCAAGTTCCTATTTCTCTCAGAATCATTCAAATGAAGAGAAATCAGCATTTCGTATGGGTTCAGAAAATTGCTCAGAATGGGCAGTTTCATTACCTTTTTCTTCCATAGTACTTTTAGGAGGTGTATGCTTTACAGCAATTTCTTTGGATACTTCCACTGTATCACCTGAAATAACTTCCTACATTATTTTCAAACAAAGAAGAGAGAGTCTTACTACAAATCATTGTCAGTTACTTATACTAAAAAAAACCCCACACCCCAATATACGAGTAGTATATTCATCGAGATTTTGTAATGTCTCTTAAAAAACTTTGATGCTGAGAAGCTTCATCAAAATCAATGGGTGAGATAGTCCCAAATATACTGCACGTACTCTTAAAAGGAACATCTGTTTTGTCCTAAATTCCTGTTTTGACTTAGAAGGGATCAGTGCAAACCCAGAACTCAGGTCAAGTCTGATACCCTCTTGCAGATCTCAGATCAGTATGACCATGAAGATGCTGAACTGACTGGACAGTTGGGATCCAGCAATGCTCCATGTGATCCAAAGCTCCTAACTATTGTGCTAATCGGTCCACCACACCTCCAAGGGATTCAGATACTGTGCATAACAACACAGACCCCTGCCTCTTTTTATTTTTTTTAAATTGTCTCCCCCTTGAAAAGTGAATATCATTCTATAGTCAGTTATTTTGTACTCAAGACAATGCAAAAGTAGTTTACAGTTAATAATGAAAATACCTCCCAAAATAAACTGCTATAGAAATAAAAAACTTAGACTTCCATCTTATTTACATTACAACTGCAGAACATTAAAAAAAAAAAATGTTCTTGAAAATACCTTGATGTTATCAGGCTTCATTTTGGAACACTGACTTTGTTCATCATCTTTTCTCACATCCTGAGCAATCAGCTGGTTGTCTGCAAAAACAAGCAATAGCTTACGTGTTAAAAAAGTGCCTTCTACATTTCTCAGATTTTGATGCTACTTTTGTATCAGCTCATCATTAGTGTGATTCAAAAGATTCTGAAAAGCAGCATCTTATTTCCAAAAATATGAACAGAAAGTTATGCTAACCCCTCTTCGAAAAGGGAAGACAAAACAATTATAAAAAAGAATTCCATGTTTCTTGTTATGGGTGAGGTTTTTTTGTTTGTTTGTTTGTTTTTAAAGATAAGCTCAAAATTGAAATTTGACAGGTACCACATCAAGAAATAAAAACATCAACCTTAACTTCAACTCACCCAGAAACAGAGAAAGCAGTTAATGCTATGTGGGACACTATAATGAATACAGCATGGCTTCTAATTACTCACTTCATTAAATCAAAATTCTCAGAAGCAGAATAAAAACTGTTATAAAAAGTGACATCATTAATTATCCTAATTTTTTTTTTAATTGTTCTGATGCTGAAAAGACAAAAGCAGTTGTGGGCGGAGCTTGAATAGATATTACATAGTCAGTCTCATAATTATTATGTCAACAAAACGTTTAACTTATTTCTAAGTTAACTTTATCTAACTTTAACTTAGCAATTTTTATGCCATTAAATGGACTGACTTCCTTCTCACTTTTTGCTTCTAGACAGATAAAGTTTACACTAAAACTTAGCTCTTTCCAATCTAACAGAAGGAAGCATCCAGCCTCACAAAGTCTATTGAATGGCTAGATTTTCCGCTGATGATCAGCTTTCCTCAGCTTTACATTCCTTCCCTGTGTTTTATTTAAAAAGGCTAAAACTAGTAATTATTTTAAAGACTAAACAAAAAAAGCTTGTTTACTTACGATTGAAAAAGCTACTATAATACTCTTCCTTGCAGCATTAAATTTATTACCATATTTTTATTAAAATATATTAAGTGTAATATTAAAAGCTGTTTTGGAAAGAACAACTGCTTTGGAGTTTGGAATTCCCCATATTCCATTCTTCCCTCCAAAATAACCATTTTATGGCCTAATCGCAGTAAAACTTTGTTTTGCACCAGAAAAACTTTACACAAATTCATGTAGTTCTGTATCACTTACGTTTTTCTTGATCTATTGTTCCTGAAGATTTATGTTGTATTCCTCTAGATCTATGTTCTTCAGTTATCTGGGTATCCATGTTTTCTATCTACACATAAAACACAAAGAAAGATAACTCCTTACCTTCTTTTTTCCATAAAGTTTATAAACACAGAAGGGAGAAAGTTTTTCCTACTTTCCTACTTCTCCCTCAAATACAACATGGATTAAAACAGAAAGTATTACAAAAGCAATTTATTCCTAGAGCTCAAGTAATGTTACTACTATAGTAGTAACATGGAGAGTACCATAAAAGAACTTCTGACTCGTAGTATTTTCAGAATTTCTAATTGATAATTTAATGAAAAAAGCCTCAGTTTTAATTAAGTGCCCTACTATGTGCTTTAAAAGCAGTTTATCATGGCAATTCACACAAAATATTTTTGGATTTAAATGGACACTCTCCCACATGCAGAAACAGAAGTAGTATCTCACTAGCACCAGAAATGTGGCCAACCAGCATCACAATACAGTAATAAATAAATTTACTACTCAAGTTTAAGAAACCACAAAAACATCTTTTAGCTTGTCAACTGCGTTAAATGTCTTGTTTCTGCTCCATAAGAAACACTTTACATTTGCAACTTTCCCAGTTATCCCTTTTATACTTATCAGCTCCAAGTTCTTGTGAAATCACAGTAGACTGCATTAAAATAACAGGTTTCTAGTCCTGATCAAAAGCCTCAAGAATAATCCCTGGTTTTGTCCTCTATTCTCAAGGAGGACAATCAAGCTTCTCTTTTCTGCCAGTTAACAACAGTCTTGAAATAGTCATAGACTGTGGAACAACAATACAAGAAGATTTATTTACTGGCAAATTTGAAAGAATAATTAGACATCAACCTACACAGCCGCACAGTCTCAATATACATAGGCTCTGAATACAAAAAAAATAGTATTTTCCTTTAGAGAATATTTAGTGTAAATAGAAGTAAATGCAAGTAAGAAAAAAAAGCAGCACAGACTTAGAGAGTAAATTTTAAAAAACCCAAGAACTTACATGAAAAGTTTCTCTTTCTAAAGCAATATTCTTCTGCAGCAAATCTATTAAAAAATAATTACAAAAATAATCAGAAAAGCTAAGCAAGAGCGAAGTATCATAGTATCCTCTACTTCACCTCTCTGAAAGGATTCCAGAGTACCTGAAACTATATAAAACTTACTTTCAACGTTGGAAATAAGAGGCATCCAATCTTCTCTTTAACAATATTCGAACAAAAAAAAAAAAAGAAAAAAAAAGCATATGGATTTCTAAAGCATAGGATAACTGAGAATCATTTTATGGCTAAAATACAGGCAATCATGGGGTTGTCATCTTTGAAATATATGGTAACTTTGACATTTCAAATATAGTTCTAGCATTTGAATGAATCAGAATTTTATCCATCACAACCCTAGATGCTGGATCATGGGATGAAGTAAAACGCGATGAAAACTATGCTGTAACATTATGCTTCCAGAGAACTAAAGTCTGCATAATTGTAGTAGTGAGACCTATAGCTGATACAGTGCACATAAGGAAATTGTCCCATTGCTAGACTCTACTGTACTCTAACTCTGATCAAGTGGAGCCTTAGCCTTCCATATCACAAAAATGTGGAAAATAATTATGAATTATGGGAGCTGATGACTGCCCTGCACTTTTGAAAAAATTTTGTAACTTTCAAAGCCATTTCATATGGAAACATAAAGAGAATCATAAAGAAGCTGCTCCATTGAGCATTCTACAAAACCCTTAAAAGTCTGATTCATAAAGGCACTGAATTAATATTTTAATTAAAAAAAAAGCTGCTAAAACATTCCAAGCAGTTTTCCTTTCAGCTACAGTAAGATTATAAACCTATGATCCAATAAATCCACTCTATTCTACACACAATTTTATATAATTTGTCGCTCGTTTCTTAAATCTACATGTTTTAGCAACAATTTTTCCACAGCTATACTGTTTAGTTGCACAACATCTTTCAGTTTTTAAAGCAGTGTCAAATGAAGAGCTAGATCCTACCCACTCAAACAGCAATGAGTTGTTTACATTCCAAGGAATCTTGGACTACTAAACTACTGTGTCTGCTGTTCATACTCATGACAGGACACACATCTGTCTTTTAAACAACTTCCTTTTACGTACGTTGAGCTATATATGCATGTATAGATATATATAAAGAGAGATTATTGTGTGGTGGGGGAGAAAAAGAAAAAACTCTCTACGAAGAGCTACAAAGCATTATTCTTCAGTGCACGTCATACCAACATGATTTACACAACAAACGGATTTTTGTTAAACATTTTACATGGAACAAGATTATCACAGCTAGTTCAATCTGCACATTTTAAATTTTAAGTACTGTCTGTCTGGGTGACTGAGTGATGTGAAGTGCTACAGTTTTTCAGGCACTTCAAAGAAACCTCACAGTATAGAAAAACTGGTTGAAGTTTTGGATCTGCTGTCCTGAAGACAACATTCTTCTAACCCATTCTCAGGGTTTACATCTTCTTTCTTGTGAGCTGAGCAGGTCTCTTATCACTTAGACGAATATACAACACAACTAAACCAGGTATGTGAATTTGACCTACCCCAAGAATAAAAAGGAATCCAAAGTTTTATATCAATGCTCATATCTCACCTTACTCCTATTTTTGTTTTCTATTTGGTAAATGGTTATTTTGGTAGGCATGTTTAAAAATTTAGAAGTGAGCTTAACAGTGTGTCCTTTCATAGCATTTAGACTTTCAGCTGCAACTTTCCATAAGAGGAAATGGATCTTTAACTTCTTTGGACTGTATATACAGCAGTATTGCTGGTACCTCTTGGAATTCACTTTAGTTTTGCTTGTTACTCCATTAACTGAGGATTAACTCTCATCTGGTGGTGTTGTAAACATCTTTGTAATGCATCTGGAGCACAAAATCCATCAACAAAGTAGGGGTTTGTTTCTGCTTTAATAGGAAAGCCAAACAATTGCAACACATTTTAAAAAATGTGGGTTTAGGAAACAGGGATTTTTTTTTTTGTCCTATTGAAGATTAATTTAATACATGGAAAAAGGAATTACTGAGGACAGATACAAGTTGACTAATTGAGATTTCTAGTTAGGTGATTACCTAACTTATAAGTGCTCTTCAAATTTCAGTGGATGGCCAAAAATATTTTAATCTTCTGGAGAGCAAGAAAGGGGGGCGGGGGGGGGGAAAATCTTTCTGTAAAGTTTCTGTGACTTAAGTCATCTAGTGCTTACTCTTGTCATACCCTCCCAGGGTCTGTCACAACACCCAAAACAAGGATGTTCTAAGTTTATAAGGAAGAAAGCCATTCTTTGGGGAAGTTTCTGTATCTTTCCTGGACAAACGTTTTTCTGTATTTATCGATTTAAAATAGAATGTTAGCAGTCTACTTCTTTAAATTCGAAATGCTTTCCACCTTTCTTTCAGCATATCATATTGGAAGAAAAGGCTGACCCTCCTTCCTTCCCACAAACCAAATGCAAAGCCACATGAGCTCCCAGAAACATTTCAAGAAGATTTCTGCAGGCTTTGCTTCAATCCCTCTACACATAGTATATATCAAATCTACAACCCTCCCATCATAAGTAATAGTCAAATCAATATGAAAAATGAGTTGCTATCAGTATAAAAATCACCTTTCTGGAACTCTTTAGTATGAAGATCCACATATCCCTCTGCACTTCTTGGACTTTCAGGCTGTTGTGGCTAAACACAAAATCAAAAGAAACAAAAATATTGCAGACATCCACAACAAGTATGTCTCACTCCCCTCCCTCATGTCATGATGAACATTGTCTTATCATGATCAATAAGAAAGCTTTTGAAGACTTTTATAAAGACAGCAGTACAAATATTAATAAGGAACACCGGCAGAGCTAAGACACATCACTGTTGAACACAGCGCCTAACCTTGACTTTAGAGTTAATACTGGTACCAGAAATTAGTTTAAAAAAAGGAGATCTCAAGAGAAATCTCAGAAAGTCAAGGTGCAACGCCTATTCTAAGGTGAGTTCCAAATACAAGCAATATTCTAGAAACGTTCACAAATACAGAAAAATATGTATCTGCAATGTATAACAAGGTACAGTGAACTCTTTTCAACTCATGTGTTTTTGGTTTTTTTTTTGTTGTTTGTTTGTTTGTGCAGATCCACCCTTTCATTGATGCTTGGGAGTCTCTGAACCATGTTCTCCCTCAAAGTGCTTATTACCAGAGTTTGGCAAGATGTGAATACATGGATCCAGTCCTGCATCTGAATGAAGAATTAACCCATCTGGAAACCTGTGGATCACAGCACAGACACACAAACAGAGAGGCTCAACTTTGGTCTTACACATGCTATAGGTGACCATGAGCTCCAATACCCTGGATTATCCAGGATGCCCTACTCTTCTGTTAGAGCAGGTAACGGGCTGTAGTTATCACAGTACAGAACGGCAGCAGATGTTCCTCAAACACATACAGAATGGGCGAGTCTGAAGACTGGCAAGAAAGTGATACAAGAAATGAGCAGCATCTATGTTTACTATTTCAAAGCACTAAACTAACAATTGCCAACTGTAAGAGCTAAGGTATGTATGACTATTTCACAAATACTATCACAAGCAACATGCATACAGTATGAACAATTCTAAAAAAAGCAAACTCAGATGTCATGGTCACAGAAGGAGCACGGCTGAGGGAGGGAATTGGTTCTACCACAGAATAACATGGACAGCCCACAATTTAAATGCCAGCTGCTCAGAAAAGTACAGCTGAATAATCTGAAAAATGACCCTTCAAAAGTTTTGAAGTTCAAATGCCATTTTTGCTGTACAAAAATCAAAAAGTATATTAAGAAATGCTAGCAAGATGTATACAAGAAACAGTATAGTAAAAATTTTCAAAATAACATAAATACCTTGTCAGTTCTCAAGTTACTTTCAAATTCTAGTTCTTCTGCCAACTTTGGTAAAGCTGCATTATTGCCTAATGAAATACAAATACGTTAAAATTGTTACATTACATTATGCTGTATTTATCTCACGCTACAGTAGGATGCTATTTCTCAGTACCACCTCATGAACGCAGCACATGAATTTAATCCCTTCCTGTAGGCAACAGAAACAATATCAAGTCTGTCTGCAGCAAACCAGCTCAAAAAAACGCAACTTGGCATCTGCCAACACAAGAACTTCTGTGTGTTCCTTAAATACAAAAGGATTGGAAAATATGGGCTATCAGGATTTACCAAAGCTTATTTATGAATTCTGACTTCAGCTTTTTTTCTTGCTTTTCCTTTAAAAAAAACACCAACAGATTTTCACACCAAATTCCAAACAGCAAATTAGCTCTGTATTAATGAATGCAGAGCCAAGAGTTAATACTAAGGATAATATTTTTCTTTAAATGACAATTAGATCTAAATCCATAAACTCTAGAACCATAACCTCTGAAATGATCCAATTTCCACAGAGACTGAAAGCTCAGTAGCTCCTGTTAGTGTCAATGTAATTTCAGAAAATCTTAAAACCCCATGCATTTCATTCCCCATGGGAACAGCTGTATGCTTATAACATCTGAAAAACTGGCCATGCAGACAGCATCTTCATATGACTTCTACAGCCTTTTTGGACACCTATTTCAGAAGCCTGTTTATACAGCTTTTCCTGAACAAAAAGAAATAGTTATAACATGGTAATTCATCAGTGATGCATGTGAAGTGATCAAATTGTGGTTGCGGTCCACAGAATAAGACTACCACTACCACTGTACTTACCGGCGACATCAATGGACAGACAACAAGGATTGAGCAAAGCCCCAAGACAGAAATACCTTAGTGTAGCAGTTTTCATGGCTCATGTTGTCTATTGTATAAATACTGAATAACATTTTTCAAGTTTACTAGATCGGCATCTTTTCTTGACAAATTCCTAACATCCCAAAATCTGCAGAATGAGCTTTCTCACCCCAAATATCAATAAAACTAGAGAAAAAAGCCAATCTTTGAGAAACTGGACCTAAACTCACATTATAAAATGTTTTTCGAAATAATAGCAAAGACAGACATTAGAAAGAAAATGTTTTAAAAGTAGCACTTAATCGGTATCATTCCACTTCCTTTGGTATAAAGAAAGATAAGCAGATTTCTCTACTATTCTTCTACAGTTTAATTTCTCCAAAATTTATAACGAAGTCATAATCTTGACTTCATTACAGCATCTACAGAATTTATTAATCTTCATAAACTTGGTGCTTCAACTACTCCCGAGGGTCAAAGAGGAGAAAGGCTGAAAATAGCAGGATGTTCATTACATGGTATTTTAGGAACTAGCAAGCATGCAAGTTCATTTCAAATATTAGCTTCCAGAAAAATGGATCTGGAAATAAAATATGATATGCTTAATGTCATATACTATCACAACTTAAGTTTTCTATTTAAAATAGACACGTACCATCATTGCTCACTTAAAATACTAATTTATTTAGGATGACTGTCTGATTACTTTGTAACACAAAGGAGGACCATTTCAACTGTATTCACAACACAAACTTTAGCGTAAGAGAGTGAATCTGAATATGACCATTAAATAACCATCCAGAGAAAATCTGCAGTTATAATTAAGGATGGCCACTCTTAACCTTCAAGATTACTAAGAAGTTACCTTTTTAGAATGTCTAAATGAAATGCATCCTCCTTCCTATAAAAGCATTTTTGAATTTCAAAACACGTTACTAACAACACCCATCTGTAGCTCCATGATAATTACCCCTTGCAAACCACTTCATATATTAGCTTACAATTTTGTCAATGTATTTTAATAACTTTTTTGCACTCTAATAACATTTAATTCTTTACCAACATACCTCAGATAATTGTGTTCAGTCACTCCTATACTCTCAGAATCACATGCTTATTTAAATATTTGTCACCAATTCTTAAATATATTATTAATAGTTATTTTGCAACCAACAAAGAAGTCAGGTATATTTGAACAGTGAAAGTTATTTCTAACTGTAATCATGGTAAAATGCATCTATTTATGACAGCTTATAAACTGAAGAGTTAAAGAAAAAAGAAATCCTCACCTGAATTAAAGGTTGTGTTACTTTTTTGAAAAGTAACTTCAATTCCAATATCATCTATTTTGACCAATTTCGTTTTGTTATCACTGCCGTTTAGCTCTTCTACATGCAACACAGGGAAGTCACTTTTTTCCCCTAATTCTGCTTCTATTGTCACTTCACCATGGTTGGTATTTATAGTCACTTCATTTGCAGAAACTAAGGAAACAGCCTGTGCCCTAGGCAGGGGAGTCCTTACTTCAGAAAAGTCACTTTCTAAAAGCAAATTTGAGTTAAATTTATAGTTTACGTTCCTCAGAGTTTCGCTCTCTGCCGCTGCTTCTGCAGTAACACAAGAGAGTTCTGATGTAACATCCTCATGCAAAACATCTTCAGCTTGCTCATCATCCTCACTTGCCTCTGAGGAAGGACTTGGACTCACAGCAGTCTCTGTACTAATCTCCACACAAAGGGCTTCGTCTACACTCATGAGGTTTACTGAATTTTCATCTGTTTCTGTGATTTCACTGTCTACTGTGGTCTGAGATGCTGCTGACTCTCCCCTCACACCACTCTCATGGGTGTCGTTCTCTCTACCAATGACAAGCAAAGAATTACCGCTTTTTTCTGGGCCTGTAGTCGATAGGATGCATTCAATCTGGTTACCAGTATTAAAAATTTCCTCACTTTTGTCTTTTACTTCTGTACTCTCAGCAGCAAGTTGACTTTCTTCTATGACTGTAAAGGTGAAGAGACTATCACATTCTTCCATTGTGCTCAGAGTGATCACTGCCCCCTCCTCCTTATCTCCTAGACTTGAAGCAGCGTGTTGATCTTCACTGTTGGTGGCAACCCTCAGCACAGGAGCTCCACATTCTCCCACAAAAATCACAGAACCTTTGCTTTTTGCATCTGCATTGAAAGCAGCTAGTCCAAACTGTTCATCTACAGTTGCAGTGGTCTCCACAATCTTACATTCCTCTGATGTATTTGCAGAGATGATGGCATCTTCGTCTCCTTCTGCTACAATGAGCTGACTTTCAGCTTGTGGTGCTGCACTGATCAGGACTATCTCACATTCTTCTGTCATGCTTGTAGTGATCATAGCAGCTTCGTATCTTCCTTCTGTTTCTGAAGCAGTGAGTTTGTTTTCATCTTGCACAGCTACACTAGACATAGGAGCTTCAAAACATTCTGCTGTACTTGTAGAGATCATTACCGTTTCATTTTTTGACTCTGTTTCTGACACATGTTGAATCGCCTCTTCTGTGACTTCACCTGACATTAGGATTACTTGTTCTTCCACAACACTTGTGGAAATCATAGCACATTCATCTTTTTCTTCCTTACCACTAGCAGTTGGATGACTTTCATCATCATCGTTATCATCTCCTCCAGCACTGGATTCACTGGGCATGGGAACTTCATATATTTCCATATCTATAGAAACCATAGCATTCTCATTTATTTCTTCTGTTTTCACAGAGGGGAGCTGACCATCATATTCAATAGCCGCACTTGACATAGGAGCCTCAAATTCTTCCACAATACTGGTGGAAATCATAGTGCACTCATCTTTCTCCTGCTTACTGCTAAAAGTATGCACACACTCTTTAAACTCTGTAGCTGTACTGGGCATAGGCACCTCTGTGTCTTCAGCATCTATTAAGATCATAGAGCTTTCCCCGCTTTCATTTGCTCTTGCAACAGCAAGTGGACCTTCCTCAGCATCCATGCCTGAATGTAAGGGAGCATCACTTTCTTCCACTGTACTGGTAGAGATGATATCACCTTTTACTTTTTCTTCTCTGTCAGCAGGAATAAGAGAATTCTTATCTTCGGTTGGAACTGCACTACTTATAGAGGCATCAAGTTCTCTGCTGCCAAAGGCAGTCATGGCATTCTCATGTTCGTCTTCAGCGCCAGACTGACTCTTATCTTGCACTGCCATAGCACTAGTCATGGGACCCTCACATTCCTCGGCATCTAAGGGAATCAATGTACCTTCATGCTTTCCTACATGCACAGTCAAGGCACCCTCATCTGCAGCACTTGCACTAGTTACACTGCTTTCAACAATCCCTTTAGCATTTTTGCAGTTTGTGCCACAATTAGCTTCTTCCTCTGCACTCATCATGCTGTCAACAGTAAGCTTATTTATATTTGCGCCAGCCACTCCTGACTCAGCTTCCATTTGTTCAGCAACTATGCAGATAATGGAACTTTCACCTTCTTCCGCACCTATACAAATTAGTGCATTTTCACTTTCCATTCCTGTACAAGTAGAAGCATGCTCATTTTCTTCATTTCCTCTTCCTGTACTGGTCACAATGCCCTCACCTTCTTCATCCTCTTCTTTTGAGCCTGTACTAGTCACAAAACCTTCATCATCACACAGACCTACACTGACCATAGTGATGTTGGCTTCTTCCTTTGCCCTTGTACTGTCCATTAGACTTTCACATTTTTCAGCTTCTAAACAAACTGCAAACCCCTCATTGCTGTCTTCTAGCCCCGTGCAGACTACTGAAATTTCAGCATCATCTTCTGGAGTTATGCCTGTGCTGGTCACTGCGCTTTCACCATTTACAGTATCCTCAGATTTGTCACCACTAGTTCCAGTTGTGGCACTGTTGTTTGTGACCATTGCAATACATGCACCAGTTACAGTGCTTTCTCCTTGGGCATCTGTACCAGTCACTGAGCAGATAATGAAGTTATGACCTCTTTCTTCTGCACCTGTGCAAGTCACAGTACCTTCATGTTCTTTTACTTGGCCAGCTCTCACACTGCCCCTAAATTCACCTGAACTGTCTCCACTTGTCGACCCTTCACCTGTTTCTGTCCCTGCACTAGTTACGGCACCATCGCTCTCCGCTTCACCTAAGCAGGATACAGAATTTTCAAATTTGCCTGTATCTACACAAGTTGAGGTCTTTCGCTTTTCTTCAGAGCCTGCACTAGTCACAGCATCATCTTTTTCTTCTGCCCCAGCACTATTCACACTGTCTTCAGTTTCTACTCCACTTGCATTGACTGAATCCTTACCACTTTCTTCTGCATCAACCATGGTACAGTCACCATTTTCTTCTCCTTCTGTACTTGTTAGGAAACTTTCACTTTCTGCTAATCCTTCAGTGACAACACTGCCACCACCTTCTTCAGCTGCTGCAACAGTACACTCACCAATATCTGCTCCTGTGATGAAACTGCTGCCCTCACTACTTTTTATCCATATGCCTGTTGTGAAACCTTCATCAGCTTCTATGCTTGTGCAGATTACGGTCACCTCGCTTTCTTCTTCTGAGCAAGTGGTTGTAGCATCACTGTCCTTTTCCAAATGTGATGCACCCTCAGCTCTTTCTTCTCCTGTACTAGTGGCGATTACAGTGCTCTCAGTGATCTTTTCTGTGCTAGTTCCTATCACAGTGGCCGAAGTTGTTTGTAGGCTGCTGTACAACAAACTAAGTTTACTACTTCCTGCACTGGTACCTACTGCATTGCTTTCATTTTTATCTTCCATGCCAATCACACCCTTCCCTTCTTGCCCACTGGCTGTAACAGAGCCTTTGACTGTTTCCTCAGGAACTCGTTCAGGCACGAACACAGAGGAAGATTGTATCATATCATCAACATCATGCACTTCGTTCTTTTCCACGTTATCCATCATTGTGCTTCTTTCTCCCTTTGTGGAAGGATCTGTATTCAAGCACTCTTTTTCTTTTCTTTTTAGAAGTTCTTTTGTTGTTACATCTCCACACTCTTCAGTTATGTCAGTCATCAAGTTTTCCTCTTTTATTTTCAACTCACTTCCCTGAGTGCTTTCTAACTTCTCTGCTTCACCATAATCTTCTTGACTAGGTAACTCAGCTGTACTGTCTTCCATTGCCTGTTCATCAGTCTGGGGCACCTTGTTATCTTTCTCTATACTGTTTATCATAGTGGTGTTGTCACCATCGTCTTTCACGACAGAACTCAGCACTGCACTATCTTGTTGTTCCATGTATACAACCTGTGCTGCATCATTCTTCAAAACGAAAGTATCTTCAAATAAAGAAGTCCCACCTGAATTATGGCATTCTTTAGACATACTACCCAAGGAATCTGTAAACTCCGAGATATCCACATCCATGGACTTCGCATCACTAGCATCTTCTCTGGAAGAATTAATTGCTAAAGGAACATCATCTGAATTAGAATTTATCACAGTTTTTAAGTTCTTTGCTCTTCTGCTATCTTCTGAAGCTTGATCCTTACTGGGAACATTCAGTAAGATTCTACCACTTGTTTCATACACAATGCTCATTTTATAAGCCCCTTGTTTATTGGGTCCTTGATCCATGGAAGCTTGTTTGGACAGAGTGTCTGAGGCACCAACTTGTTTATTAGGGATACCTTCTTGTTTAACAGTTTTTTCAGCTGCAGGCAGAAACTGCAATTCACAAGTCTCAGGATCTGCCAAGCTGTGTTTTAATTCCTTATTTGAAATAGAGAGAGATATTTCTTCTTTTGCTGTATACTCGGCATCTATGGCTTCCTGTACTTTTGTTTGTTTCAAATCAAGTTCCATCAGCTCTTCCTCATGACCAGAATGCAAGTCATCATTATTCATACTTGGCTTTTGAGGGGCTGCAGCATGGCTGCTTTCAGTTGTGCTAGCTGATTGCTTTTCCTCTCCAAGTAAATCTTGGTTTGATGTACTGCCTTTTTTATTTTCACAGGATATCCTCTTACTTTGTTTTTTATCCATTGCCACTGTGATGCTCAATACTTTTTCATGACCACTATCCATTTCTTTAATATCTTTATCATCCAATTTGATACCCTCTTCCTTCTTCTTTATTTCCTTGTTGCCGTGCTTTAAGTTTCTGCTTTTGTGACCTTCAGCAGAGAACCTTCTTTCTAGTTTGGAATTGCTTAAATCTTTATCACCTCTATATTTCTCTTTTACAGATCCTCTTTCTCCAGAATGTAACTTAGCTTTGTGACTAAAGTCTTTTTGTGATCCCTGAGTTGATTGTGTGCCGCTTACAAGCTCAAACTCAGCACTACCCTCCTCAAAACCTTTGTCTTCATTCTTGCATTTGTGTTGCTTATCTGAATCATTCTCTTCCATGCTCTTATCTTTGTCTAGTTTCTGACCAGTCTCTTGTTTTGTTAAATTTTCATGTAATTCTGTTTCAGATGCTTTGAATTGTTTACTATGACTCTTTGACTTAGACTTTAACAAAATCTTGTCTTCTACAAGGCTCTTAGATCTTCGTCTATCTTTATGAACACCATCTTCTTGTTTCAAATTACATTCAGAGTTAGTCGATTCTATTTCATGTTTATCTTCCGAGTAGCTTTCGCTCCTTCTGTGTGATGCAGAAGCAAGTTGTTTTGAGGCACTTAGGGAATCCTTTTGTGGCCTAGAATCACTCAGGGACCTTTTGGACTTGTATTCTGCTCTTGATTTTTCATTTGAGAGATGTCTATCTTTTTTATTTTCCTTACGCAGCAATTCTTCAGCTTTTAAGGTTGATTCAGAAATATTTTTTCCATCTTTTCCTGTTACCGATATTTTCCGTTCACTTCGGTGTTTACTTTTTCTTTCAAATCTGTCATCTGAGGAAACCTTTATTTGTTGATTATGTTTCTGACCACCATCCTCTCCTTTCAAACTTCTCTCGAATGAATGGAGTTCAACATCTTCACTTGATTTGTGAATACCGTCTCCTTTATATTTGTGCTTTAATGAAAGTTTATCTTCTAAAGCAGTTCTTTCCTTTTCATTTTTATCTCTGTAAGACTTGGCTTCTTTTTTGGCAACGTTTCTCATATGTTGAATTTCTGTGTCACTATCTTTTTTGGGGTGTTTTTCATTTTTAAATAAGGATTTCTGCTTCTGTAGTTCTTCAGTATTGACTTCTGCTCTATCCAGTTGTCTTTTTGGATCCCTTGTTTCACTGTCCTGCTGAGCTCCTTCAGCCTGAAGAGAGGTGGAGGTTTTTCTTTTATGTTCTTTTTCTGCTTTAGAATCACTTTTGCTTTCCTCAGTTGAATGCACCGATTCTGAAAGTCTCCTAAGCTGTTTAGAGATTTCACTTTTCCCATGATTATGCTTCAATTCTTTGGAAGAATTTTTTTCACAAGTCTGCAAAAGAAAGTTTTTGTATATATAAGCAAATGTTACACAGTTCCTTCACTACGTGACCGAACAGAATTGTTAAGGGCAAACTCTCCATAAAAACAGTACATCAGAGAATACACTTAACATTGTAATAAAAATTCACCTAAATTATAGTCAGTAAGAAAATTAAACTTGCCATTTTCATTTCAACTATCTGCCATTGTGGGAAGATCCAAAGAAACAGAAGTTAATCTTAAGCAGTCTGTTTGAATGTGAGTATCTTTTCTCTATAAAGTGCTTTTTCTTTCTAAAATGATTTAAATGGATTTTAAATGGACAATCACAATTTCAAGTACTCCATAAGTTACTTTAAACGGCCATTATGCTGCCTGTATTAAAAAAAAAAAAACACACCACAACAAAAAAACAAACAACAAACAACCCCAAAACCCACAAAAGAGAAATCTAGGCTTCCATTTGAACTTCCAACTATCACTTTTTTTTTGTTAATAATGTTGTTGGTAAAAGCTCTCACCATAAAAATTCTCTTTCCTGTAGTGTTTGGACTACATTCAGTTTTCCTTTAACTTCCCAGTGAGAAGTTCAAATAGATCAAGCTCCTCAAGTCTTTGCATATAAGACACACTTTGCTCTTTTTAAAAACTCAACATGCTTCATAGAATAGGGCTTAAACTGTATCTCGCGTTCTACTACAACATGCATCAGCACCGAATACATAGACTATATTCTAGCAGCTACTGGAATTCAGAAAACATTACTACAGTAATGTCAGGTCACTAACACAACTGAAAGAACTAGCAGGAAAAAACTAATTCGTAAGAACGAATGTAATATTATGCAGTTTGGTATGAACATATGAACAAGTACTACTACAATTAAAAAGGAAGATCATAAGGTTTATATTTGAGACACATACCTCATTTGTCTTTTGCATTTCTTTAGAATCTTCTTCAGATGGCTCATATTTCTTTTTGCAGCCATCTTCAGCATGCCTGAAACAGGTATTTTGACAATTAAAAAAACAAGAAAACAATTGGTATCAGCCTAACATTATTTGTAACCTTTCTGCTTTTAAAGCTGAAGGAGAGAGGGACATGCACACTAAAAATACTGAAATAGAACATGATCACACAACTTTTGACTAGCCAACTTGTCCAAGCTTTTTTCTCTTAGAAAATTATCTGTACCAACTTCAAAGATAGCCTCTGGACATCAGTGCTTTAAAGCAGAGAATATTACTACGACAATATTAGTACTACTGTTGTCTCTGTAAAATGGGCAAGATCTCCTTGCCCCATACATACCTGTATGTAGACAGATATATACATGTGTACATACCTATGTAAAACATTAAAGACCAAGCCAAGCTGACTGACATATTAGATGCACAAACATCTAACAGCTCTCTGTTCTCATGCCTTTATTACCATTCTGTGTGTGAAAAGCCACACAAAGGCTGCTACTGCAGTCTGAGCTGCAATATATTTAAGCAGCTATAATTTGATTTTCTGCCCAAACTTCATGCTTTTTAGTAACAAAATTATGTGAATATTTTAAAAGGAAATTGTTAAAATGGGTAAGGCTAACTGCAAAGTTGAAGAGAACCTTTTCAATCTGCAAAAATGGATATTCAAAAACTTAATTCTTTTTGAGCAAATACATGAATACCTTGAATCTCTTTTTCTTTTTCTGCTCAAGGCTACTTTTTTTTCTAAAAATTTCTGTTCTTTAAGCACATCCTTAATGCTGGTACCAGTAGCTTTTGACTCAAGACTTCTTGATGAAAGTTCTTCTAAGTTCAAGCTGCTTTTTCCTAAAATACACAAATGATGAAATACATAAGTATGTCATTATATTACCGTTTCAGCCCTAAACGTGACTGAAAGCAGTACAGAGAGTACTAATGTGTAGCAGAGAATACTAGTGTATATCGGTATTCATTGCGTTTAAACAATTTAATGACACATGAAAGGATACATGAAAAAGTGAAGATATGGAATTTTGTATTAATAAGTTGCATTATACATTTTTCTGTTACATCACTGTTGAAATGTTGGGGTTTTAAGGGAAATGATTAGAGACCTATGCCTAGAGACCAACCTATTACCAATATTATAAGCTGAGTATTTTTTTCCAGAGAGAGCGAGCAAGCAAGAACAAGGTGGCGGGGGCTAACGTCATACTTCTCATACCTTTAGCATTTTGATTTCCGGTTTTTAGGGATTTTGTTTTTTCTGCAGCCTTCTGTTTACGTTTTTCTTCAAGTCTCTCTCTGTTAATTTGCCTTCTTAGGAGTCTCTCTTCTTTTTCTTTGGCCTGGAGATACAAAAACAAGAAAAACAATTAAGTTATCATTAGGTCAAAGAGTATTCTTTGACTACAAATGTATGTCTAAAACCCACAGAAAACAGAACACTGTAGCTTGAGGCAAACTGAAAAATAAATAGTCCTTAGAAATCATTATATGAAAGTTAATGGAATCCTCTAATACTTTCATGAAGTGAAACCAGCTGAGTTCCAGAGTTTCACTGCTGCTTAACACCGCAGACTGAGGCTGTGAGACCTTCTCAAATAAAATATCTTATTTTTTATTTATATATATAATATGTATATATAATATATACATAGTGTATATATATAAAATATATTAAAAATATCTAACTATTAAAAAAAAAATCTATTTAGCCAAAGGAAAAAGATCTAAAAGAACTGCTGCTCCCTCTTCTGTGTGCTGTTCTTTCTTCCACAGAACATAGTGAAGATGCTTAAACCTCTCTTTCCATTCTCAATGGCTGCAGACATGCTACAAACTACTGATTTCATGGACAGCAAGAACTACATTTGTAAAGAGATGATGTAATGAAGTAACCTGCAGTAGTCAACACAAGCCCGAACTACACAAAACCCCACTGAAGGTAGGCTGCAGGTAGGTTGTCATTATATACATTAAATCTACCAAAGACCAGGTTTTTCATATGTGCAGCAGTTCTTACTCTCCCTATCAAATCACCCAGTTGAGAAAGAATCCACCTATTGCTGTGATTCTGTGAAGACACTGCATGTAATTAGTAAATCCTCTGCCAACATCAAAAGACTGTTCATTTTAGAGCCAGGAGGGAAAGATGGAAAAGTGTGTTGTTGCTTTCACCACCAGAAGCCTTCAAACTATAACCAGCAGAATGCTTCGCTGGAAAGCAGATCATGCAATATCGGTGGAAGTCTGAAGGAGGGGCAGTTGTAACACAAGGGGGGGCGGGGGGGGGAAAGAAGTGAGAAGAGAAGTCTCCCGCTCACAAACCACCACCAAATAAGAAGCGGAATTTGTATGCTGAAAAGTTTAAGGCGCCAGAATGCGAGCAGCAACAAAATCCACACTTACAATGGACTGACGGCGTTGTTCTACAGTTCGTTCATCATCAGAATCACTGAAGTATTTGGAGTACAAGAAAGGCTTGCGAACATAAGCATGACGAACAGGCTTGGCTTTCCCATCGCTCATCTCATTAGCATGAGGCTTTGTCTTACTTTGACTGTTTTTCTCCTCTTCATCTGAAGAAAGGTTAGTGAAGTGTAGAGGTATATTGATAAATTAAGGCAATGCTTTCAACGTAACTTTTGAAGAGGCAAAGCTACTCAAAACGTATCAACAATTATTTGTTCTATAAACATAAACAGTTAAAAATATTAAACCCTTTAACATCAAAATATCACTAGATCATGAAAACCACATGTGTTTGTGCACACCATTCAGCCAAAAAATTGCAAGATACAAACCCCAGAATAAACTGGCATACAGTAATTGGGCTTACCCTCTTGCCTGTAACTATGTTGCCTTTTTGCATACAGTATTTAGAAGTTAAGACTGCATAAGAAGTCAGAATATAATTTCTGCTATGTATTAAATTAAGCTTCTTCCCCACACCAAAAAAAATTTGTACAATATTTCAGTATGTAAAAACTAGATAGGCTTACTGAAATTGTTGTTCATAGTCATGTAAGTAAGTAAAAGAAATAAGTCTATTTCAGTTTTATCACGATTATTAGAAATAGAGCAAACCACTTGTGCTCCACACTGTACAAATTATTTGTATCCCTGAAATATACTTAAGGCTTTTCACTTCACAAATATTTAGTCATAACTGAACACAATCTGTCATGTTTAAAGGTAACATCAAAGCCAGAGAATATGCAAGTAATCAGTGCTTCTAAGTAATATTCTTAGAGCACAAAAAATAAGCTCACAGCATACTACGGACAACTCATTCAGGTACTAAGGCACTCTGTATTATCAAGTGGAAAGTCTTATTAACTGCAAAACCCACATATCCACAGAAATCAGAGTCTGAGGTCTGCTCTAGACAAGGAGAACACAAAAAGGTAACCCAGTCAGTGAAAAGATTTGGTGTTTCCAAACTCTTAAAGCAGACCCATTCCTGTTCCTTCTACTGTGGCCAGGTAGAATTTGGAAATTCCTGCAATTTTAAAGCTCTAAATCCAACCTGATCTGCAAAGTCAGCTACAACCACTACCCTGGGGTCACAAACAGAGCACTCCAATGTTATACCAAATTCATGGCAGAAGGGAGGGGAAAAAAACCCATAGGAAAGTGACATATCCATCACTGTTAAGTGTTTTTGTCGCCTATGAAATACTGTAGTACAAATAAGATTTATAGTGTTTAGAATATACCAAGCTCTTACAAAAATATTCAAAGTATGTCCACTACTTGTCTTTCGTAATTGGACAAATACTACCCATTCCACATTCAAATTCTTTCTCATAAATAGGTACAATAAAACATACTGCAAAACTTCATATTTATAATACGACGCACTCAACAAAAGCGTTGCATATTCTTTCTTGCTACTTAACAATCTAATTATTTTACCATCTGATGTGATCTCCCCCTCTTCAGTACTGTCAGAAATCACAGTCTCCTCTTCACTCTCCTCTTCAAAGGAAGAAAGGTCACTGGTATGGACGGAACTGACAGTAATGTCACTGAGTACATCCATATCTGAATCTACTGATGTATTTTCTGGCAAAGCAAAAAATAGAAAGAAAGGGCTGTAATGCAGGACACTGTATTTGAGAAACTTTTCTTACCAAAACAGTGATTTTGCCACTGAAAACAAAATTATCTTAAGAACAAGAAATAGGAAAAAAATTAATAAATTTGTAACACCTTAATGAAATGTTATTCGGCTAACTCTGGTTTACTCAAAACAAAACTCACTCTGAGGTACATCTAGAAACTTTAAATGCAGACTGGAATCATTGAGAGAACTTGCCAGAGTAAGGCAGATGACCAATCACACACTTGAGGAATCAAAGCTCATCTGATTCCTAATGTGGGTACCTCAGGTAAGGGAGATGAACCAAGACCTAGCTGTGGCTCACTAGATAAATTTCCCAGAACTAGCAGAGAACCTACATTCCAAATATACTTCTGATTCAACTCCTGAATACACTTAAAAACCCCATATCCATATTTTAAGGAAGAGCATTTCCCACACCATACCTTCTTTAGTTTCTTTAGTGCTTTCAGTTGTTTTATGTTTATTGCTATTTTTTTCTGGAACTAACTGTTTCACTGGTTCCAACTCTCTTGCTTGCTTTTCTTCTTTTGACTTCGTAGTATCATCACTTTTCTTTGAATGGTCGGACTTCTTGTCAGGTTTTTCCTTCTTTTCTTTTCTTCTTTCACCTTTTTCACTGCTGTCTGGTTTCTTGTCACATTTATCTAATAATTTACTCTTTTGGTCTTCATTTTCCTGTTGAATTTCTTTACTTGTATCTTTACTTGTAAAAGTCAAATTATTAATATCCTTTGCTGAATTTTTTATTTCTTCACTTTGGCAGGGAAGCTCATTTAAATCTTCACACTTTGCAAATGTTTCAGCCCCTTCTCCAGAAAGATCACAAATTGCTTTCTCTCTGTCTGGCAAGTCCTCTGCATTTCTCTCTCTATCAGTGCTACCATCCACACTCTGCTGAGATGAGAGTCTTTTTGCAACTTTGTCATTGTTCTTGGGATTTGAATTCTCTGTTGAAGCCCTGGCAGCACTTGCTTCTTGGTTAAGAGAAGTTATTGTTTCCAAAATGGACATTGCATCACTAGCTACGTTGCCACTAGGAGCTGTAGCAGAGACACCTTGAATAGTAAGAAAGAAAACAGTTTTAGTTCATCTTAGTTTCTGTAATTCCGTTCAGATAGAATGTTAGGCAAGTGAAAAGAAAGAGAGTAATTACTTTATTTAAAATAAGTAAAATTAACTAAAAGGTTTGACTAATTTTGCATTAGAGATTTCAGTTTAAAAAAACCAAAACAAAACACAACACGAACAAGAAGTTGTATTCCTGCAGCACTTACAATCTGATTACTGGAGATTCATTTTGCTGTGACATACTGCTGTTCCTGAGATCAGCTAAAGAAAGCAGGGGTTGTCTATGGGAAGGATGTTCTGAACACAATCCTTGTTCAACTTTACCATCATCCCAAGTGAGATGATGACTCTGGAGAAGCACAATATAGAATACTGCAGCACAAAGTCTGTATTTCATACCTCTGGTATCTCCATAAACGGCATGGAAAATGGACTCAGCGTATTGATTATGTAACAATAGAACTATCAGAAATACCTTATCACTTTCCCATCCTCTTAGAAGCAACTCTGAAGATGGATGAGAAAGGGTTAACTGGACTAGCACTAAGAGCTGCAGCTGGCTTGTTAGCCCTCATACTTTAAAGGAAGTGGGCCTCACAGGAAAAGGGTTTAAATAAAGGGTCTGGTTACAAATAGATGGACTGCTGTGGAGTCTCTTAGGAAGGGAAAGAACGGACAATTACCTGCAGGAGTGTTTAGAAGTTGATACCAGGCAACATAAATGAAAACAGTAAAGAAAAAGTGCTGTGTTTATAAACAAACGAAAGATTGGCTGATTTACAGCAGAACTTAAACTCCTGAGAGGACATTAGCCATTCAAATTTTATTGCACACAGCAACTGCATTAAGACAGATAACTGTCTCATAGGTAATTTTTTTCCGATCTACCAATGCATAAAAAATTGAATCATTCTTCTCTTACAGTTATGTCTTATCTGATCCTACAATACTTAGGAGGCCAAACCCTGAGACCAACTTTTTGCGACTACAGTAAACTGATCCCTTGTAATCTCAAGCAGAAGTGACAGAGTGACATGGTGGTACATGGCGACATCTCTCTTGCCTTCTACCTTTATACATACAGTAAGAGACAAGTATTATGGTACGCTGCATGGAGCTCAGCTTGTTAATACTGATTCTAACAATTTTGTGCTAGCAGCAAACCTAGTCAATGTTTCTGCTCTCTCAAAAAACAAATTTTTGTTAATAGACTGCTCAGAGAAATGGTAGAATACCTTGTACTGTAATAGAAGCATCTGTTTTCTCCTCACTTGGAGCTGTACTGGGACCTGCCTCCTCTTTGTGATTCAATGTGGCTAAAAATTCATGGACAGCTTTTTCCACCTGAGGTCTAAATGTGTGGTTGATCTTTGGGTCCACAACCTGAGAAATAATTCTGTCAATTCCAGATTCCAACATTCCAGACCTGGAACAAAGTTACATAAATACTTAATAAGAAAAATGACTTTCCAAGAACATCTTAATGAAATATGCTCATTTAGATGTGACGTAAACACTCTTAAGAGCCTCCAATGAAGCATTAACATTTTCTGAGCATCACTGCAGAGCATCTATATATTTAGCCAGTTGCCTGCATTTCAACAGCTCTCTCTATGCCTTATGAACTAAGAAAAAAAATGCTAGAGAAACAAAGCAATCCAACCGCATGGAATTAACACCACAAACAGCCTGTTGTTATGTCATTACTGGTTATGCCTACAAATGTTATCTAACTGTAAAAGCGACGTTTGTGGAAAAAATTAAGAAGAAACTTGACGTTATCAATTCCCATGGCATAAAACAGATGAATTATAGAAGGCACGAGGGACAAACGACTACTAGACCCATCATCACCATCCTAAATTACTTTTTGCCCAATACAGTGTGACACCTCAGAGTTCCACAGCTTTATAGAACACGCCTAACCTTCAGTACAATCAAATAAACAACAATAGAGAGCTTTATATCTATGGGTTCTCTCTAGATACCTGTAATCTTTTGTGGAACATATACTGCCTCTTGTCCTCATTGCTTCTTTAAACAGAACTAAAAAAACCCAAACAACAACCGCTCCCCTCCCCCCAAATAAAATAGCTCCTTGGTACCAGTTATCAAAGGTACCACTACAGCATAACTGAGTAAGTTTGTTCCCAAATTGCTTGTTTGACCCAATTCAGTGACCAAACTCATGCTACTTTGAAGAAATTTCCTACCGTTTCTTAGACTCTAAATTTTGAGAAGAAAAACTAGAGGAACCCTCATGAAATAATGTAACATCAGATGAGTGTCTGACATCATTTTGACATACCAGCAGTTCTGAAAAACCTCTTCTCTGTCTAGCTAGATTAACATCCAGTTTTTGTTTTGTGAATTTAGCTTCGTATTCCGCAGAGCTTAGTTGGTCAAATCCTTTTAATTTTCCTTAGCTCAAAACTTGATGATAAGAGCAATTTTATTAACAACTCCCTTAAAAGAAACAGTAAAGATAGGCCTCAGCTAGGGCATTACATCCCCAGTCAGAAAGAAGCTTTCCACCTCTGCATCAACTTGGATCACACAAAACAATATTTGCAGTCTAATTCTGACTAATGCTGATGGCGAGCTGCTATTGGAAACAATACCATGTTTTAAACGCTAAAAAAAAAAAACTTCTTCAGAAGTTTCTTTTAAGAAAGTAGACGCTTTACAATTGATCTAGAGCCTCCATCACCTATCGCAGTGCATGAACATGTTCAAACAGAGAAACCCCAGAGCTGTCACTTACTTGAGAACCTGCTGCCTAATGTTATTTCTCAGCTGGTTCTTGTTGAGATGAGGACTCCAGGTATGGGTTGCCAAATGATTGGAAACAAAGTTGTCAACGCGCTGTCTCAAATTCTGGTAGGCAGGCTAGAAAGCAGCAAGAGAGGTTGGACAGGTGGGTTTTGACAAGCAGTCATCCCCCCGGAGGCCGGGCTGGAAGAGCTGGGAGCCCCGTCGGGCCCCCCCAGCCCACCGAAAGCGCAGCCGCTCCCGCTCCCTTGCGGCGATCACAGCGTGTTAAACGCGCCCGTATCGCCAGAAACACTCCACAAAACCAGGCGTGTTGGTACCGCCGCCAGCCCACGCTCCCCTCTGGAAACAGGGGCTCCAGCCTTGCCCCCGGGGACGCCCTGGGGAGAAGAGCCCTGGGGCCGAGGGCCGAGCCGGAGCCCCGCGTGGGCCCAGGCGGCCGCTCCCACTCCCGACCACGGGGCGCACTCCCCCGCAACCCGCCGCCACCCCCGGGCCGGGCCCCGCCGCTCTCGGACAGGCCCAGCCTGCCCCCGACGTGCCGGAGCCCGGGGAGAGCCACCGGCGGGGCGCCGGGACCCCCCTGAGGCGCCGGCCGCTGGGCCGGCCCGCCCCCACCTTGGTGTCCACGTCGGCCAGGCAGTCGCGGCGGAACTGGTCGAAGAGCCCCTGGCTCTTGAGGTGGCTGACGATCATGGAGACCAGCTCGGGCTCGGCCGCGCCGCCCCCCACGGCGGCCCCGGCCCCCGGCAGCGGCGGCGGCTGCTGAGGGGGAGGCGGCGGGGGCGGCGGCGGCGGGGGCTGCGGCTGAGGGTTGCTGGCCATGCGGGCGGCGGGGCGGCGCAGCCTGCGCGGGGCGCGGCTGCCGGCTCTCCCGGCCGGACCCCGGGACGGGGCTTGTTACCGAGCAGCGGCCGCGGCAGCGCTGACCCCGGAAGCGAAAGGGAACGGAGGGAGGAAGCGGCAGGCGACGAGGAGGGAAGCAGCGACGCCACCGCCGAGAGCGGCGCCATCGGCGCCAGGCGAGCACTGGCGGAGCCGCGCGCAAGGAGCCGCGGGCCCTTTAAGGGGACGGAGGGGGGCGGAGCCGCTCGCGGCCCGTTCCAGTGGGGCCCCGAGCCGGCGCGGGGGGGGGGGGCGCGGGGGCGGCCGCGGCGGCCCTCAGCCCCCGCCCGCCTCCGGCTGCAGCCCCCGGCGCCGCGCGGCCGCGGCTGGGCGCTGCGGGCAGCGCGGGGGCGCCCGCTGCCCCGGCCGCCCGCCGCCCCGCGCCGCGCCGCCGCCGCGCTCCCCGGCGGTGCCCCCGCAGCTCCGCCCCGCGCCCCGCCCCTTCCTGCGCTGGCCGCCATCATGGTGGGGGCAGCGCGGCGCGCTTCCTCCCCGAGGCGCGGGGCGGGGCCAGGGCTCAGCGACGGTCGGAGGCGGGAGGGCGGGGCGGGGCCTCCGGCCGGGGGGCGGGGCCGGGTGTCAGGGCGAGGCCGCGGCCTGTCGGCGGCTGCCTCCGGTGGGGCGAGCGTGGGGCGAGGCCGGTGGCGGCGGCGGCGGGCTGCGTGGGAGCGCGTCTGCGGGTGGCGGGTGCTCGCTGCGCAGGGTGCCTGGAGCTGTTGTCGGCTGTTACGGAGCCCTCCCCCGGTCCTCCCTCCCCTGCGTCAGGGGCCGCTGCTGCCGTCACCGCAAGGGTAACGGGAGGCCTAGGTCTTCGCGTGGGATCCCGTGTCTTAGGTTCCCTCAGGCTCTCTGGAGCTGAGAGAGGCCTGAGTGAGGCAGCTGGGAGGTGGCATCTCATGTACCTGCGTTTAAGCTTGTTTCCTTTAGATCTGAGGAAATCCCAGATCTTCCCACTTGCTTTTCTAACACAGGTGTTTTCACGTTGCTTTGTTACCCCTTTCTTCATTTGTGTTACGGTCACGATTGTTTAATATGCTGTCCTGAAGTCTCATCAGTGGCTCTAATTGCTCTTGTCACTCTTCTGAGTATCTTCTGCTTCCACGATCTTTGAAGTTGAATTCAGTGCAGGCTGCCGGCTGGGAATTCCCAGGCTGACCTGTTTTGACTAAAACAGGACCCCAGAGGCAGTAAACAAAAAATCTGGTAGTAGAAGGTTAATGTCATTATACTTGGGACAATAACGGAGGGGCAGTGCTGTCTTACTGGGTATGGTTTGGCTCTCCAGTCTCTTCCTGCCTAGAGGGCTGAGCTCCTGTCCCAACTAGGATGGGTAAGGATGAAAAATAAAAATGTAGTTATGAAGAGTGACTGACTTACAGCAAAAGGGACTTGGCAGCAATAGTGTTTTGGTTACACAAATTTTGTGGCGTAATGAGCGGAGGTCTTGTTCAGCTACAAATGTTAGGAATCACCCTCTGTGGTAATTATTAAAAATCAGTTTGATCGTAAAGGCAAGAGTGTCAGGACTGTTAGTGCAGACTTAAAAGCAGGCTAGAAGTGTAAAGCTTGCCCCTAGTTTTCCTACTGTAAACCAAGACCTCCTTGACTATTTAGAACTCCACAGTAGGAAACAAATCTGACAAGTATTTCAAAGTATTGTGAGATTTTTATCTCTGGATACCGCAGTAATTTAAAAAATCTGGCCTCTATTTGTGTAGTTCCATATTTTCTACACAGATGTCTAGAAGGATTAAAGCACCAAAGCTTAAGAGGGGTGAGGAATCTGCAGCTCGGAGCCTGGTACAGCCCCTACTGGTATATCCAAATGTGTGATCTACTGACTCTGTTACATCTTGTCTCAATAAAGAAAAGTTTCTTCACTGCCGACTAAAGATCATGTAGCAGTAAGCAAGAAAGGGCAAAAGTGAAGGGTGTCATTTTCGTAAGTGCATCTACTAATTTTAGAAATAGTGTGTGACTTATTGTGATAGTGAACGAAAATGTCAGACTTTACTAGGAAGTTAACTTTTTCAGAATTTTGTGTTAGGAAAAGGCACTGCAACTTCCTTTTGTTTGATTTTTTTTAGTGTTTTTTTGTGTTTGTTTTTGTTCCACCCTCCTCGTCCCCCCTCAATCAAGGCTGATGCAGAAACGAGAAAAAAATTTCTTATTTTAACAGCCTGACCAAGATACCTGCCTCACAGAATGATGTGGCATTCACACACAAGATGTCACGGATGACGTGGAATATCTGTGGCCTTTGTCTCAGACTATGTCAATGAATGTGCTGTGAAGGGAGCAGGAATCCCTTAATGAGATTTGGGAATTTAAGGGCTATCAGGGATCAGTTATGCCCAGTGGTCTGAAACTATTGCAACAAGCAGTCCATACTCTAATTGATTCAACAGCTGAATGTAAAAGATTGTTCTGTGCTCTGAATTAATGTGCCATCCCATGTTTCATGCAACTTGCTGAGTGTTGCAGGCTCGTTGGATATCTTATTTATCAAATAAAGTATCTTTATCCTAAATGCTGGCTGAAAATGGCTTTTTTTGTTGTCTGGGTCCAACTGTACATTGTCCTACGGGAAGATGCTATATAGGAAACCGGAAGCCTCCTGAAAATAAACAAAACATGAATTAGAATTAAATTGAAATCAGCCCTTTGTTGTCTGTTTGTTTTAGGGATGCTTTACAGTTTTATACTAGCTGAGATATCGTTACATGAAGTCTTGTGTGCTAATAAGAAGATACATTATTTGTTGGTTGCACTGTGGTATAGCTATACAAAGAACTACGAATGTAGGACTAAATGTTAAGCCATCTTGCTGTTTTCTGTGAGCTTGCAAATGAACTTACATATTTTAGTGTAATTGTTTCAATTGTTCCAGAACTATTCAGTACTTGTAGTTGTTTATTTTGTACTTGGTATTTATCCTTGTAGTTTACTGTAGTTATTACTGTCATTTGATGTAGTCACTTAGTGATGCCTGATACGCAGTGCTAGTAAAATGTTTTTATTTGTGGGATAACAGATTGAAAAAGACTTGTCTGATAATTAAGAGAAACAGTTTGGAGTGAACACAAAGGATTTGTTTTTTTCAGTATTTTGTCGTTCTGAGTTGAGTAATCTCTTTTACTTTCATAGCCCCAGTTAATTTTCCTAACTTTTATTTCTGTTACCTGTTGAATTTGCACATGCTTCGTATCTTCCCTTGTGCTTGGAACAATTCTTTTTCCAGACAGTCCTAAGAGTACTTCTCCTTAACTTTTGCTTTTTCCATATTGACCTACTTCCTCAGTTTTCACTTATGTAAACAGTTGAATTACATATAGTGTCTGTTTGGCTTGTGTCTCGTGCTGCAGATTTTCTGTACATTGAATTATACTTTTTCTAAAGTAATCTGGAATATTTCTGGTGTGGTCCCTAATCACAGTATGAGAATCTTCATTTTATACTTTGGGTTTTGACTGTAGTGCATTTTACTTTATCTGGAACTTTTAGTGAAATGTTTTTGTTTTAAAAAAATCATGGTACTGTAATTTGTTCATTTTTTCATATCCTGCAACCTGAGCCCCTGCTATGGGTATTTACAAACTGGTAATGACTACAGTTGCTTTTGCATTCTCTGTCAGGGAAACAGTCTAATTTAAAAATACTTTTAACATATATTTAATATGAAAAGCCCCAGCAAGTTTCTTAATATCTTCTTACTTAATAAAGTAGATAACAGATATTTCTTAGTTAGAGCTGCAGTTCTTAAAGTTCAGGCAACATTTAAATTGCTGAAGAAATACTAAGATATGAGACAAACAAAAAGGAGGTGGATATGATATTGTGAGGACAAGAAGTTTATATGGCTGCAAGAGGAGACCAGACAAGTACATGAAAGTACGACAAATCACGAAATTCAGAGAGAGTGCTTCTGGCTGAGAATGTACCTGCACTGTGTGCTGCTGGGGGCTGGGAGACTGTTTCATTCTCTTTCTAGCTCTAGGCTTGCTTTTGGTCCCTGATCCAGACACGGGACTGTAAGGCTGCACAGACCCATTTCAGCCATTGCCGTTACGGCAGCAAGGCACGCAGCTTGTGTTTTCAGGTTAACATCTTTTTGTCTCAGGTTATGATTGAGTAATTGGGGACATAAATGGAATAATTATGCTACTTCCGAAGCAGAGAATCTGCTCCTAAATAGTAATAAAATACTATGTTGAATTTGGGAATACCGTTACTGGTAGTAGAGTAAGTCAAAATAAAGCACCTGCAATAGCTCTTTCTTTTTTAGACACTGTTGCAGAAATCTTGTTCTGTGAATGCCTACCACAAGCATCAAATTCAGAGTGGCCAACATCCCCAGCTGATTTCATGGGTGTTAATAAAATTAAACCCACTTGAAGTCAGTTCATACCATAGCTAATAAAAGTGGAAACAGAACTTGGCAGGTTAGCTGATGTTTTCTGTTTTTTCCAGTAAAACACTTTTTTTTGTGCATTTTTTTCCCCATCTCAAAAATTTGTTTATGCAATGTATGCTGATAATGAATCTAAAATTATGAAGTATCTGAAATCCAGGTGACTGCTGGATTAAGAAGCTAAAAAGAAGGTAAGAAGGTAAAAATCCTTCGCTTTGCGTAGGAGTGAAGTACCGATCTGAACAAGTTTGATTTTGAAAAGAGACGCCCTTCCTCCGTGATGAACTCTGTGTTGCAAAGTTCTGTGCTCTCTAAAGATGAAGTGTTGCTGGTAGTGTTGAGTTACAGGGCTGAAAAGCTTACTAGGAAAATGTTCCTGTTAAACCTCTGTAGTCTGTCACAAACAAGGCTGCACAGAAAGGGGAGCTGTTTAGAAGCAATTTGAGTTTTCTAGGAAAAAGTAAAGACTTTTCACCAGGAATGACTCAAATGCCTGTGCAGATTCTTGGATAGTAAAAGCTCTGAAGTTGCCTAACACCAGCTAGAGATCTGCCCCGGATGAATTGCTCACTTTTTCCTCTGCATATGCGCTAACATGGCTGTGCCTTGCACCATCTGTGTTGCCACTGTTGCTCCATTCTCTGAGGCTTATTTTCTTTCGGTGTGTAGCTTATGTATTGTTTATTGTGGTACAATAAAACCTAGAACTGTCAATGATGAATTGATTTGTTGTGTAAACGTGCATCTCCTGATGCGTATTTCACATTTGCTTCTCCCCATGCATAAACAGCATATTTTACGATTGTCTTTAGTTAAAGAAACTCTCAGATTTTCTGATGCTTGCTGATATGGGATTTTTTCCAAAAAAGGCAAAATTATTATGGCTAGGAGCAACACCAGTAATCATAATCTAGTCCACCCTGTTTTGAAACAGCAGAGAAATGGTGCCAGCATCGCTGAAGTTTTATGCTTCGTCAATAACAGCAAATGTGGCTTCAGCTGAGCTGCGGCATGAAATGCTCTAGTTGCAAGACTGAAATGTAGCCCAGACAGTGACTACACCTTCAGCTGTGATGTGATCAGAGTGATGTCTGTATCCTTACATGGCAATAGTCTTGGTGGGTGAATTGCTCGTGGACTTCCAAGACTGGAGGATATGATTTTATCATCCTTTCTGGATAAATAAAGACCATTTGGATAAACTCTTCATTGTTTAATAAACCATGCTTGAAGTGCTCTTTCTGGCTTTACAACCATGTTTCTTTCCAGGTGTTACTAGAATCATAGAATCATAGAATCATTAAGGTTGGAAAAGACCTCTAAGATCATCGAGTCCATCCATCAACCCAACACACCATGCCCACTACACCATGTCCCGAAGCGCCTCATCTACACGTCTTTTAAATACTTCCAGGGATGGTGACTCAACCACTTCCCTGGGCAGCCTGTTCCAAGGCCTGACCACTCTTTCAGTAAAGAAATTTCTCCTAATGTCCAGTCTAAACCTCCTTTGGCGCAACTTGAGGCCATTTCCTCTCGTCCTATTGCTTGTTACTTGGCAGAAGAGACCAACACCCACCTCTCTACAACCTCCTTTCAGGTAGTTGTAGAGCGTGATGAGGTCCCCCCTCAGCCTCCTCTTCTCCAGACTAAACAGTCCCAGTTCCCTCAGCCACTCCTCATAAGACTTGTGCTCCAGACCCTTCACCAGCTTCGTTGCCCTTCTCTGGACACGCTCCAGCAGCTCCATGTCCTTCTTGTAGTGAGGGGCCCAAAACTGAACACAGTATTCGAGGTGCGGCCTCACCAGTGCCGAGTACAGGGGCACGATCACCTCCCTGCTCCTGCTGGCCACACTATTCCTGATACAGGCCAGGATGCCGTTGGCCTTCTTGGCCACCTGGGCACACTGCTGGCTCGTGTTCAGCCGGCTGTCAATCAGCACCCCCAGGTCCTTTTCCTCTGGGCAGCTTTCCAGCCACTCTTCCCCAAGCCTGTAGCGTTGCCTGGGGTTGTTGTGGCCGAAGTGCAGGACCCGGCACTTGGCCTTGTTGAACCTCACACAGTTGGCCTCGGCCCATTGATCCAGCCTGTCCAGGTCCCTCTGCAGAGCCTTCCTACCCTCCAGCAGATCAACACTCCCGCCCAACCTGGTGTTGTCTGCAAACTTACTGAGGGAGCACTCGATCCCCTCGTCCAGATCGTTGTTAAAGATATTGAACAGGACCGGCCCCAGTACTGAGCCCTGGGGAACACCGCTCGTGACCGGCCGCCAACTGGATTTAACTCCGTTGACCACAACTCTCTGGGCTCGGCCGTCCAGCCAGTTTTTTACCCAGCGAAGAGTGCACCTGTCTGAGCCGTGAGCCGCCAGCTTCTCTAGGAGAATGCTGTGGGAGACGGTGTCAAAGGCTTTATGGAAGTCCAGGTAGACCACATCCACTGCCTTTCCCTCATCCACGAGGCGGGTCACCTGGTCATAGAAGGAGATCAGGTTGGTCAAGCAGGACCTGCCTTCCATGAACCCATGCTGGCTGGGCCTGATACCCTGGTTGTCCCGGACATGGCTCGTGAGCACCCTCGAAATGAACCGCTCCATGATCTTCCCCGGCACCGAGGTCAGGCTGACCGGCCTGTAGTTCCCCGGATCCTCCCTCCGGCCCTTCTTGTAGATGGGCGTCACATTGGCGAACCTCCAGTCGTCCGGGACCTCCCCAGTTAACCAGGACTGCTGGTAAATGATGGAGTGTTTTTATTTGTTCAAGCATGTATATACATATATATATTTTTTTTCATTTGGCACTGGCAAGTAGGCCCTATGTAAAAGGTGATGCTTGATGGCTTAAGTGTATTATCCACGGAACGGCAAATGTATTTTTTTCAGTGGGAGGCTGCCTGTCCTAAGTGTTTTCCACAGGCAAGTCTTTGGCAAGCGAAAGACTTGGCAGCAATGAAAACAGTGACTGGGCAACACCTTTTAAAATGATGAAAGAAAAGCTTTTATTTAAACTAGCCTGTCATGACCTTGTACTGACACCTCTAATACTTTTCAGTCACTTCTAAAGACACTCCTTGAGCAAAATAAAAGTACTGTGAGATCCTGGTTCTCCCACCAGAGCTGAGCAGGGTGATTGTTGTCAGTGACACTTCACTTCAATGGAGACAGCACGTGGTGGCCCCTCAAAGTGGCTAGTCAAATAGATAGACTGAAGTGTTCTTTAAAAATACTAAGGTTTTCATGTTCAGTAGCTAATGCTTTTGGATGTATTTGCTGGGAAGATTGACTGGTTAGTGTTTGAAAAAAAACCTTGTAAAGTCTTCTAAGTCACATTTCAACAAACCGCATTTTCTAATACTTTTTCATTGATGTGCAGAGAAATGAACTCACCTTTATGTATCTAGCTTTAACATGTAAAATCAATTTAAAGTTACACTTCTGAGTGTAAGTTTATCTGAAAGGTTAGGATTATTTTTTCCAGTTTCAGAACTTCAATGTGACACCCAGTTTGCAGATGATGCTTTTGAAGTACATTATTTTGAAGGTACGGCTGTGCCTCTTTTCCCTTTGTTCTCATTTTATGTCTCTGCCAAGGCCAAGGAATGAGTTCCTGATCCCCAAGTTTTGCAACAAGGTGAGTAGAGCCTGCTTAGCGGATGACATTTGAGAGCAAAAAAGGTTACTGTCACAAATACTTTAATCCACAGACTCATTTGATTTTTTTTCTGTAACCAGAAAGAAATCTTCAATGGCAGATGGAGCCTTGACCTGCCCATGAGAGGAGAGCCCACCCGCGTGGCCATGGCAGCGACACGTGGTACGGCTCTTTGTGCTGCACTCTTCCGTGGTAGTGCGGGAAGGGAGAGAGGCACTAAAGCTTTCTTACCTCTTCACAAGCAATCAATGGCTAACTGATGCAATGTGGTTGGGATTGTTATTGGCATCTAAGGGATTGGACATGGAATTCCTGCTAACGTGATTGATGACCTCAGCATATTTTTTTTTTTTCCTTTTTTGAAATGTAGGTTCCTGCCTGCTGGAGAAATACCACTTTGTTTCTCCATTCAGATGAAAAAAGTTAGAATGAGTGACTGTGCTCCCTTTAATAGACTTTTTACTTTGCTGTTTGTTTTTGACTGGAAAATACATGCTTTTGCTCTTTGTGTACAGGGAAACGGAGAAAAACTTAATGGAGGCTTTGTTCTCCAGAGAGAGCACAAGAGATTATACGCTCTCTCGCTTTTGCCTAAATGTAATTTTAATGGTAAGGTAAAATGGTACAGCTTAAACATGAAAGCAGAGTGAGTGGATACACGAAAGCACGACACCTTTTATATCGACATTCTTTGCTGACTGCAGCAAGGTGAAATCAAGGTGGAGGCATTGCTTAAATGGAATGCATGAAGCCTAAAGTAGAGCCGATGGACTGAATTTTGCTTTAATTTATACCTAGTGTAGTTCCATTGAAGTCAGCAGGGAGACGGATCAAAGCAGGACTTTGCTGCTCAATAATAGGGTGCTGAAAATTGCTCATGCCATTATTTTTGCAACCTTGGTTGTAATCCTCAAGTAAAAATTAGAGTTATTGTCTCTAGTACAAAAATAGCATTTTCCATGGAAAATTTTGAAAATGTTGTTTAGGAAAATAAAATTAAAAAAAAGGAAAAAATTAATTTGGGCTTTTGACTTGTTCTTTTGTGGTGGGGGTGCCACACGTTCAGAGGAAAAGGGACGCTGAGTCACCTTCCAACAGCGTTCTTTTAGGAGAGGTGGAGTGGAGGGAGGGAGCAAGATGGGTCATTTTGTTGCTGTTGACCTACTTTCTGTGCTTGGTTCCCCATACCGCTGGGCAATTAAGTAAGCTCTATCCAAGTCATTGGTAAGGCAGGAGCGTGCAGAGAAGGGGCTGGTGTGAAGGAGGCGTAGGTGGAACACACCACCCTGCTGGGTCCAGCTGTGAATCGAGGCTGTGGGTCGGTTACAGTCAAGGTGTTCCCCCATTCCCAGTCTGCTGCAAATCCCACTGGATACCCCAGGAGCATGCCTGGCATCCTTGCCTGGCTGTCCATCGAGCAGGGAGAGAGGAGGAGAGTGTTGCCCTCCTGAGGCTGGTCCTACTGTAAATCCAGGTGGCATGCCTAAATGGGAGCCCGGAGATTTCCTACCTACCCAGAGGAGTACCCCAAACTACTGCACTTCAAGGCCAAGGGCAGCCCTCAGGACTCGTCCGGAAGAAGGTGGGACATGGGGGAAAAAAATCTTCAGTGAAACAGCAGAAATAATAATGCTTGTCCAAAATCTTTCCTCCTCACCTATCAATTTGCACAAAGATGATAGGAATTTAATGACTTCAAGATTTGTGCTCTTCTGCCAGATTTCATTAAAATTGGCCAACCGTTTCAAAAGTTATAGGGAAGGGGTTGGAGAAAGACTGACAAAGAGTGAAATAATTGTTTCCTGGGGAAAAAAAAGAATAGAAGCCTGGATCCGCTAGGATATATTGTATATGGAGATAACCAGCTCTGAATATATTCAGAGACCAGCTGCTTTCTGAATAGGAACTGATGTAGGAGTCAGACAAGGGGAAACAATCCCAGACTAGTGCGCCTGCTCACTCATGCTGGGGAGTGTGAGAAATGCAAGGTTTTCTATTATTTCATTTCTTCAACTAGAGGAAAATGGAAAGTCAGGGAAAAATATTAACAGTATTAACAATGCCAATCCCAAAATTCAAGCATCCCAAGTTTGATCCTACAGTAGGAAGAAAGCATTTTTAAAGATGTATGAGAGTAAGAAATCTGAATATATTGGTATTTTTAGGTTTTATTTGCTCCCAGCAAGGTCTGAAACCTTCCTGAAATGGGGAAGAGTGATGTTTGCTCCAGCAATGGGATTTGTAAAACCAACATTGAACATTTTTTGTGCTTAGTAAAAAGGAGCTATTGAGGCTGTAAAGGAGGAAAACAACTTTGCAAGAGCCTTTTTCTCCTATTTTAAGAGTAAGGAAGGAGGACGGGCGGCTGAAGCACGGCACTACTGTCACACAGCTGCTGGATCCCGCCGGCTCGTCTGCAGCCCTGTCCAAGCACGGAGGGCAAGGCTGCTCTGTCCGCAGCCTCTTCTGCAGACGTTGCCTCAGGTATCATGAACCTGTCCTTTTTTTATTTTACCCCATGGTCTTTTTTGCTGTGTGTTAATGATCATCACCTGACTGGCTTTGTTAATGTCACACAGCTTGTTTTGTAAGAGTAATTCTTAAGAGAACAGCGTCGCACTTCAGCGGATTTATTTTGTAGTTAGAAATGTCTTAAAGCTATATCCGTTTGCCACAGGCTCTTTTAACCAGCTGTATGGTATGTTTTACATAAAGACAGTTTTCATTTCTTTCTCATTATACAATGACTTAAAAGGCATATTCTTCACTTTTATTAGTAAGGTGCTGGGAAAATTTTGGGCAATGCCCCTCTCTCCCTTATGTTGTTATGTGGCAGTGGATCAACGAAAGGAAACCTGATCATCCAAAGTACCTGCTTGGTCAGGATTCTCTGAAATGTCTTAGCAGTTCAAACTTCAAGAAAGGCAGGTTTAGAAAAACAAGGAAAGGCTCAGAGAATTAAAATACAAACCGTATACCAGTAACCCTCTGCTCTCCTCCACAGCCTAAGCTCTACTTGCTCCTCTGTCCTAAAGACTCTTGAGCAAGAACTTGCTCTCCATCTGTCTGTCTTTCGCCATTAGAGTAACACCAGTGTCTCCAGCTAGTGCCAGTGGATGTTTTTGTAGAGGGAAGGAAATGCTTCTGTGTGCAGCAGGGGCAAGGTGTCTTCTGGCCTGCAGAAAACGTGTGTGTCAGGTTCAGAGGCTGGTAGCTGGGGCGCCTCATCTGAGAAATGAGGACAACTCTCCTTGGACCTCAGACTGCTCTGCTGCCCTCAGGTGATACACACAGTGGATGTTTCGCAGTGTTTATCACTGATAACAAAATATTCCAGTCCTGCCAAGGCTGCTGGCATCAAAGGAAATAAATGATCTAAAGTGGTTACAGTTTTCTTAGTCTGAACGTTGAGTGGAGATGGAAATTTATTTCTTTGACTCTCCATAAGTCTGAAATCCTTTCCCAGGACTGTTTGATTTCTCTTGTGAGAAAACAGAGTCTGAAGTTTTCCAGAGTTTTGATTGTACCTACTTCTGTCCATTAATGAAAAAAGCACCAGCTTCCAACTCTCAGTCCACTGAGACAGAATGAATAATTGCCCACATTGGACAAGGATACTTCAGTCTCCTTTTTCTTGCTTTCTAAAGCAAAAAGGAGGGAGACCATGAAGCTGTGTAGCCATTGAGAGTGCTGAAGGGGAAAGCAGCTTCTCAGGACTGGTGCTACGAAGTCCTGCCTCCAAGTTTATCTCTTAGACTGTCCCACTGTCTGTCTACTCTGTATCCTGGTCTGTGTGTCTCTCATGGCATGAGTTTTTTTTTCAGCTTTGATTACTGAGTGATTGTTAAAATCAGCTTTATTTAAAAACTAATACAAAGATCTCCCTGGCAAGATCTGGACATTTTTTTTTGCCATTTAAAATATCTTTCTGTTCTTGCTTGTTTCAGCCAAATTCGTGATTTACTGTTTGTTGAAAAGAGCCTGAAGAGACATTATCACAAATACGATGTACACACACTCCCCATAAACTAAAATCCTACACAGCATAACAGAACTTTCTTTACAAGCCTGCAATAAAATATCTCAAGAGAGGAAGGGAGTCAGGAGAAAGATACATGAACTTGCAGAACTCAATAAATGCTGGTAATAGAGAAAGTTTGTGAAATCAACCATTCCCCAAAAAGCATCTATAGCACTAGATTATGCCTCGACTTTTCCTGCTGCAGTTCCATTAATTGTAGTGGTAGTGTACTGCATGTAAATCAGAGTGGGATTTTACATTACATATAGCAGAGGAGGGAAGAACAGAGTTGCCATATGCCAAATTTCTCACTTTGCCTGGGGGACGGATTAAAATAACTTACTAGACATGTAGTCCAAACCTCCAGGGCAGGTGACAGTATTTCTAGATTCTCCTGGGATGTATATTATAGATTACTCCTCTGATATTGAAACACTCAGAGTAAATGGGGGGGGGCTTCCACATCTGTTTGCTCTGTAGAGCTATTCTTAAATTCTCTTCCTGTCACAAAATGGCAAAGAGAGTGTCTTCTGACTAAGTATTTCAAAGATATTTCTTTCCTTCCTTCCTTCCTTCTTCCCTTCCTCCCTCCCTCTTTCTCTTTCTCTTTCTCTTTCTCTTTCTCTTTCTCTTTCTCTTTCTCTTTCTCTTTCTCTTTCTCTTTCTCTTTCTCTTTCTCTTTCTCTTTCTCTTTCTCTCTCTTTCTCTTTCTCTCTCTTTCTCTTTCTCTTTCTCTTTCTCTCTCTTTCTCTCTCTCTCTCTCTCTCTCTCTCTCTTTCTCTTTCTCTTTCTCTTTCTCTTTCTCTTTCTCTTTCTCTTTCTCTCTTTCTCTTTCTCTTTCTTTCTCTTGCCGTTGCCCTTTCCCTTGCCCTTGCCCTTTCCCTTGCCCTTTCTCTTTCTCTTTCTTTCTTTCTCTTTCTCTTTCTCTTTCTCTTTCTCTTTCTCTTTCTCTTTCTCTTTCTCTTTCTCTTTCTCTTTCTCTTTCTCTTTCTCTTTCTCTTTCTCTTTCTCTTTCTCTTTCTCTTTCTCTTTCTCTCTCTCCCCAACCCCATCTTTTTTAACTCCAGTTTAACTGCAGTTAGAACTGGCTTTTCACAATTACATTTTATTGAAATACTGCTCTGTGTAATTGCAACGCTATTTGAGATGGCTATTTGCACTAGCATATGAGCAAACTAGGAAAATGTAAATAGTGCATTAAATGAACAGGGATTTTCGATAATTTAAAAATATTAATTTTATGCTTTTTTGGATCCTTTTGCTCATGGGCAGACAAAGGAAACTTAAATTATGGATACTAAAATTATTCCATATACTTGTCTAGGCTTATTCTTCCATTCTTCAAACCAGCTCCCCACAGACACATTTGTATAAACAGAAGCATGCTAATTAAAATTGCCAGGGAGACATGTTCTGTTTAAAGTCTCAATGCACAATTTTACTTTTAGGCTTCATATTGTGATAGCGTAAAAGAGCAAAGTTTCTCTTCAAGGTTTAAATACAATGAAGTGAAAATTTTTGTTAAGTATGTGCTATTTGGCTGCATGCTGCTCTTATCTCAACTAACATGCACCTGATTTCCTTTTCTATCTTGCCTTTGTTCATTGTTAAATCTCCAGTGGTCTTTCATGTTTTTTAAAGGACTGCAGAACTCATTAAAACTTTGCAATTGTTTGTTTCCTTATACTTTCTCATTTAACCCTCCTTTCACAGTTCCTCAGTTTGACATAAAGTAACAAACTTTGAACAGTTCCGATATACTACTGTCTACACTGATAGTATTTATGTGTGTATTTATTATAGACCTATTTATTTCTTCTGCCAACATATAGGCTTAGGTCTGATATATTAATTTTCCAAACAAGGACCATATAGTTCTATTTCTTCTTGTCCATAACAATGGTCATCACTTTTTTCTCCAGGATGACAATTCCCTTATGGTTTTTCTCCTTATGTCTTTTCCGAGACGCTCTGTAAAAGTCTTCCCTTGGGGATACTTGTGTAACTCAATAGCTAAGTATATTTGAACATAATTTCTTAGGTCTTCAGAGGAAGTTGTTCTCCAGTATTTATATAAGAGGGCACATCCCTGTAGCCTGAATATTTCAGCCAGAAAACTTAAATTTGTTGTTGAGGGAAGTGTTTCCACATTCGCTGTAACAAGACGCAGGTAATCCACAGAGCTCATCCAACCTTCCTCAGCCCAAAATTCACCTCCACGACAAAGTGCTCTGTTTGTGCAGTGGTGTGTGACTTACACATTTTGGCTAGACTCTCTGAAGCGGGCATAAATTTTAGGCCCTCATCAGAAACACGTATAATAGCCAATTTCGGATTTGTGTGCCACTTGCTGCAAACTGGCAATTCCGAGACAAGCATCAACAGCTTGGGTGATAAGTCCGTTGGCTGGGGGGGGCAGGAGGGAGCAAGAGAGCAGATGAATGAATGACTAATACATGCCTATCCAAAATAAATAAATTGCTTAGAAGTCATGAACATATGTTGGCGGTGGGAGACCTGCAGGTTCAGTACATATGCTTGCGCCTGCAGTACAGAAAAGTTCACTTGGAGCATTATTGCAGCAACATTTTTTTTTCACAAGAATAAGTTGTTTTCTGACAATTTGAGAACTCCTGGTTTTGCTTAACATGTGTGTGAAGCTCATGGCATTGCAAAGCGTAGTTCACTTCCCTTTGGATTTGAGATGTGCATTTTAATGTAACTGATACGAACTTGATCCAATTTACTTTATTTGCAGTCTAAAAGCATTTTGCTGAAATAATTTGTTAGTAGCCTTTACCTCAGTGCACTCCTGATTGAAGTGTGGGGCAAATCTGTTGGTGTTGCTCCAGATTATTGGACGCCAGCCACAACTTTATGATCCTGTAGTTCCATGATATTCTGACTTTGGCACTGAAGCTGACTTAAGGAATTTAAGGAGTCCCTGCCAATGCAGGTTGCTCATTCCTACCTCTGCATCACTGTTTTATCTGCCATCACATAACTGTTAGTGGGTCTTTCGTATAGGCCAAATCATTGAACTGGGCGAGGTTAAAAAAGCCTCCCCCTTCTCTGCAGAAAAGAAGCCTTGATCAGTTTATCAATTCAGTTTATGGTATGGATCTGCACAAGGCAACTCTGCATTGTGCTGCAGGCACAGAGGTAGGAACATATGGCTGAGAGGTGGGAGAAAGGGAGGGACACCTTAGGACAGGTGGGAGTTCGGCATGGTTCCTGCAGCATGGTTTAATGCAGAGGTTAGGTGCTAATGACACGGTACTAGTCCCACACAAGGTCTTTTGGGGCCGTACAAAAGTAATGTCTCTCTAGAAGTGCTCTAAAGCTTCTTTGTGTGGCTTTGGCTGCGTGCTAGGAGCCAAGCAAACTCATATGGCCCCGGTCCTGTGCCCAGTGGCCTCTTGCAATAACCCCTGAGTACATCGGGCTGGATTTTCAGTTTTGTGCAAAACTGAGATTTTGCTTTCAATTCAAACCTGAATGAAAAATACATTTCCAAAATCTGAAAATAAGAGCATGTTTTAGGGTCTATATTTTTACATGTCTCTAGTAGCGCGTGCCATGCATGTCTTGTTGAAATAGACTGTTGTGTTTCAGAAAGAAAGCAAACATTTCCTTGATTATTTATTCTCTTTTGTCAGTATGGAAAGGAATTAGCAATATAACGTTATGATGCCTGATGTCTCCGGTAAAGTAAGAAGAAGTTGTTCTCTTGCACTACTTCGATATAGTCTGCTTTCCTATAAATTTATCCAGAAATTATTAGCTTTGGTGCTTAAGAAGATGTGAGCTCTGGTTTGAAGCTTCACCTGTGGTTGAGGCATTTATAAGGTCCCCATTCTCTGTGGATCCCCTGGTAGCTCATGAGGGGTGACAAACTGCAGCTCCTCTTAGAGCACGAAGGGGGTCCCCGTCTCCCCTCTCTTGCCCTCTATTCATTGGGAAAAGCGTGCGTTTCCTGGTGGCTACGGCCACGCTGGCTGTGGTTGCAGCCCTCTTTCTGGTGCGGTGAGGAGCCTCCATGCTCATCTGAGATGGAGCAGTGGTGTGCCCCTGGCTGCGGTCTAGCACTGCCTCCTGTCTCTACCAGCCACCCCATATGGGGCCCTCACACCTCTGCAGGACCCCGTTGATCAGGTGTTCCATCTCACTTGATCAATTGGTGGATGAAAAATTGGACATGAGTTGGCAGTGTGCGCTTGTAGCCCAGCTAGCCACATATCCTGGGCTGCATAAAAAGAAGCATGGCCAGCAGGTCAAGGGAGGTGATTCTCCCCCTCCGCTCTCATGAGATCCCACCTGGAGTACTGTGTCCAGCTCTGGGGTCCCCAGCACAAGAAATACATAGACCTGTTGGAGAGGTCCAGAGAAGGGCCATGAAAATGGTCAGAGGGCTGGAACACCTCTCCTATGAAAAAAAGGATGAGTGTGTTGGGGTTGTTCAGCCTTGAGAAGAGAAGGCTCTGGGGAGATCTTATTGCGACTTTTCAATATATAAAGGGGGCTTATAAGAAAGATGGAGAAAGACTTTTTACCAAGGTCTGTAGTGACAGGACAAGGGGCAACGATTTTAAACTGAAAGAGGGTAGGTTTAGATTGGACATAAGGAAGAAATTCTTTATGATGAGGATGGTGAGGCACTGGAACAGGTTGCCCAGAGAAGCTGTGGATGCCCCTTCCCTGGAAGAGTTCAAGGTCAGGTTGGATGTGGCTTTGAGCAACCTGGTCTAGTGGAAGGTACCTCTGCCCATGGTAGGGGGGTTGGACTAGATGATCTTTAAAGGTCCTTTCCACCCCAAACCATTCTATGATTCTATGACTCTATGATAATATGAGCTCATCAGCTGAAGCTGGCAGAACCGGAGACCTGCTGGCTGAGTATGTTTCTTGTTCTGTCAGCTGTTTTCTTCCGCGGATAAAGTAGACAGCTTTGGAGTTTTGTGAGTGCACGTCTTGTTTGGCTGGCGAGGCAAGTTAAGAGCAAGAGTGGGATCTGGGCTCTGCTGAAGTCAGCGGCAAAATCCCCGTTGATTTCGGCAGAGCCTGGGTTTCACTGCAAGTGCTTCTTTTTGTCATCCCCGTTGCTACCCTCGGTTTTGTCAGCAGGTGGCAATCTCTACTTTCCGTCCGAACTTCAGGGAAGTTCTGTGTGCGCAACCCAAACTCTTCTTTTCATTAAATGGCTGTTTCTGCTTTGCATCGGGTATGCTGACTGGGAGTTGGGCGAGATCTCATTCCAAATCTCTCTTAACATTTAAACGCTTACTCAGTCATCAAAGTATTTTTAAAAGCAGAACTTAGAAAGCCTATTACTTTACAAGTCATAGTTCTTCCTTTCCCATCCCCAGCTCTCAATTACAGACAGAAACTCCTACAACACAAAACTGAGCCGTATAAATGGAGTTGTGTGTATCATATCTTTTACTGTGAACCATAGACATTAATTAATATGCCAGTACTCAGACCTCATAAACTTGCATGTTCTAGCATCCGGACTTAATGTCACTTATTAATATTTCAAATGAATCTTGTAAACAGATGATGGAACAAGAAAAAAAATACAGGTATTTCCATGCCTGTTGTTAAGTGTTTGCCTCGCTTATTAGGTCCAAGCAATCTAATGTCCTTTCCTTGTGGAACAATTGGCCAATAACATACCCAAGGTCAGCAAGTCCTTGAGCTCTCTGCTGTGTAAGTGCCAGTCTTGCAAAGCAGCTCTACCTAAGGCTATTTCGGTACTGACATCCCCTCTCCCTGCCCCATTCTGAGACCTCTTTTGCATACCAAAATATACAGCAGTGCATGGTTTCCTATGAAAATGAGTGAATACTGAGTTGTTTGCCTAAGCTTTGTGGGAAATTTGTATTTCTCTTTGAAATTGAGAAAGGCATCTGTAAGTCTTTTCACAACAGGTATTTTGATGTTAGCTTCGCTGTCTGAGAGACACAAGCAAGGTATTTTGGTTGCTTGTCTATTGGCAGTGGCAAGGAAAAAATGTGTTTTTCATTGTCTAACTGCCATTTGCTCTGGACTATTGATACCTAGAATCTGCTATTTAAATATGGTTGTATTCTGACAGCTTGAGGAAATTTGGTGAGGATTATTAGGAAATTAAGTTAAGTTACAGCTAAGTTAAACAATTATGCTAAGGGCATGCAGCCCACCAGAACAAATGAACCTGCACAGATTCATTATGTCTGTTGGTCGAAAGGAGAGTATGAAAAATTATTTTAGTTCAGTTTAAGAAGTACAGTGATGGTTTTGTGGAGTTTGTGTAGTTACAGTAACAGATAAAGAAAAAAGTGCAGGTCATTACATTTTCAAGCATAACCTCTCAAAGAGAGTTGCTATTTTTAAGAATCTCATCTATTATGACCTGCCTCATCGCTCTGCCTATGCCCGGGTGTATTTCTGTGCTGCTCATGGTGATACCTGCGCATCCGCTGACAGCTTGGGAAGCACCGTCCACTTTCACTGCAGGCGGGCAGCTGGAGGTTTCATGCCGGAGCGGAGTCACCTAGGTTTAGGGTGAAATAAGAGCGTGCCGTTAGCTCCTGACAGCCTGCAGACGCACTGGGCATTGTGTTGCCCTTAAGTCCTCTTAGCTGTGTTGGGAGCTGCCTTGCAATTTCCATATTGTCCCTTAGGTAATTGTTCCAGGTGCTTTGATGCCATGGTGACGACTTCTGTCAAGACAGATAAGTAGGAACCGTTGCTGACTTAAAACCAGTGGGATATTCAGGCGTGGAAAAACTGCTGTTCTGAGGCAGCATTTGAACAACAGATGTTTTAAAATACACATTTTGGCTGGAGAGGTTCTGCAGTATCCGTCTTCAGAGGTTTTCAAGACCCAACCAGATAAACCCCTGAGCAACCTGGTCTGATCTCACAGCTGACCCAGCTTTGATGAGGAGGTTGGACCGCAGCCCTCTGGAGGTCCCTTCCAGCCTGAGTGGTTGTGATCATGCACATGAACTGCTGCAATGCCTCGAGGCTTGACTCTGGTCAAGCCCTGTTGTGCCCCTACTAGTCCTGGCCCTAAGAGTTACACCTCTGCAAGTACTATTGATTTCCAAGCTGTGCTTCAAACAGCAGTTAACATTCAGTAGTTCTGTGAGCTCTAATCTTGTATTACTGTTGGGGAAATCATGGAAAAGGTGACCCCGGCTGAAGCCCCAGGCAGGCCTCTGTGAGCGCCGAGATCAGGATTTGGTAATGCAGATGGAGAGGGAACTGTTTTCCTACCCCAAATTCCTTTCCTATTTTGAACTAGGGTGAAACCAGGACATTTCAAAGGAAAGAGAAAGACCTTTTTTTCAGAGCCAAGAATAACCAATAACTAACTGGGAAGGGCACTTATGGGACATATAAGAGACAAGGTTAACATCTCTGGGTCAATGAGGCACACCACAGATCTTTTGACCCTTAGGTATTCTGGGGTTGTCTAGTCTTTTTCTAGTGGTTACCAGAAGTTTTTACAGCTTCTACAAACTTTTTTGGGTTTCTCCCCCCAAAACAATATAGTCCTATTAAAATTTTCCCTTGTTATTAATCTGGCTTTTTATCAGAACATGCCTTTTATTAAATTCCATAGCCTCATCTAGTTGGGAAATACCAGCTCCTAATCATGAGCTGAAAGCATTAGGCAACATAGTCTCTTTCTTTTGGGAATGGCATTGTTTGAACGGAGTGGCTGTTGTGGGTGGAAATCACAGTTCACTTGAACTAGCAACTCCGGTTATCAGTGGATGAAATCCAGACAGCACAGAGTATAGCAGAGTTTGCATTCAGTTGAATTAACATCCCTTAAACTCAAATCTTGCTCTATTTCTAGTTTGCCTACAGACTTAATGCTGTAATCATTTCCTCTAAAAGTAAAAAGACAAAACATCCCTTTTCTTGTTGGAGTAATTTGCCTGTAATGCAAAGCAGAACAACCCCGAAACAACTGCCCTTGTCTTTTACAAGTTTTTTTTTCTTTTTCTTTTTTTTTTATATTTTCCTTTTGAATGTACTCTTTAGTGCAAGAACATTCCCTCCAAAAGTTAAATAAAATAACAATAATCATCCAGTCATCTTTTTCCAGCAATTTGTTCATGCAGTTATTCTGTCTAAGTAGTAGATCAGATTCAAAATCTGACTGCAGTGTTTCACTTTTGAGATAGTGTCAGGTTCCACAAAGGTGTTTCAGGATGTTGTGAGCCCCAACTAAATGTGCAATAAATGGCCACAGATTTTTCTCTAATATTCAAACCTAAGAAAGGCAAAGTAGGGTATAATAAAACAGCTCACGAAGAATAGATTCTGCTGGACTTGTCTTATGTCACTCCTTGATAAGAACAAATATTTGATATGGTCCCAAAGTTGAAGCTGCTGGAGTAGAGGCTACCTGAGGGAACTAGAAGGCAGAGAACATGGCAACAGTTGTCAGTGCTGGGAAAGGAAGTATCAGAGAGAGAATCAAATATTGTTCATGGGGCTTTTCCTATTTCATACCTTCATTAATAATTTCTTTGAAACACAGGGGAGCATGTGTGGATGAAAAGCTGGATATGAGCCAGCAATGAGTGCTCACGGCCCAGAAGGCCAACCGTATCCCGGGCTGCATCAAAAGAAGCGTGGCCAGCAGGTTGAGGGAGGTGATTCTGCCGCTCTACTCTGCTCTGGTGAGACCCCACCTGGAGTACTGCGTCCAGCTCTGGAGCCCTCAGCACAAGAAAGACATGGACCTGTTGGAGCAGGTCCAGAGGAGGGCCACAAAAATCATCAGGGGGATGGAACGCCTCTCCTATGAAGAAAGGCTGAGAGAGTTGGGGTTGTTCAGCCTGGAGGAGAGGCGGCTTCGGGGAGACCTTATTGCAGCCTTTCAGTACTTAAAGGGGGCTTATAAGAGAAAGATGGGGACAAAATTTTTATCAGGGCCTGTTGCAACAGGACAAGGGGTAATGGTTTTAAACTAAAAGAGGGTAGATTTAGACTAGATATAAGGAAGAAATTTTTTACAATTAGGGTGGTGAAACACTGGCACAGGTTGCCCCAAGAGGTGGTAGATGCCCCATCCCTGGGAACATTCAAGGTCAGGTTGGACGGGGCTCTGAGCAACCTGATCTGGTTGAAGATGTCCCTGCCCATTGCAGGGGGGTTGGACTAGATGACCTTTAAAGGTCTCTTCCAACCCAAACTATTCTATGATTCTATGATTCTATGCTGGCTGGTTGGAGTTGGGAGGCACTGTTCATACAGAAAAAGGCTGGGATATAAGATGGAAATGAGGACTGGTGTAAGAGGAGTGGGATGAAATTCAGTAGTTCAAAATGCAATATTATATAATTCTTCTGTACTCAGAGTAGTTATCATGAGGAAATGCCTGAGGAAGAGAAAGATCTAGGCATACTACCTGAATGGATCATGAATCCAATCTTCTGATATGATGAATTTGTGAAAAAAAAAAAATGTGGTGCATCGAAAGAGGTGCTTCCAGTGGAGACAGGGAATCCTCTAGAAGAATTAAAGCCTGGAAGGGAATATGATTGTTCTGTACAGCTACATATTGTAATACTTCTGTGACTGGTTCAAAACACTGCTGTAGTTTTTCTTTAGAAATGATGCCATTGAGAAGTTGAGCCCCATGTTTTTGCGGAAAGCTTAATAGAGCCAGTTGCCTATGAAAAGGAAACAGATTTGCTCCGTGACTTACGAACTATTTTTTTGGAGCATGTTCAGGAAACTTTGCAAGATGAGCCTTGCAGAGTTTCATGAAAATTTCTGTCCCACAGGAGAAGAGCAGTTTGGCTAAACATGAGGTTCATTAACTTTTGGGTGACCTTTTCACAGTAGATACATGGCTGTTGCAGAAGCAGGTAATGGAACGCTGATAATTTTGCAAAACCCAGAAAACATTCCATAAATGTGGCTAGAGGCAACAATGCAAAATCTGAAGAAATAGGTTTTCTGCTTCTAACTTATAGTTAAAAAACAAAGCTGAATTCAAAGACAAATCAAATTGTGCAAGATTATGAATATGATTTAAAGAAAACCAGTGTTGTTGGAGGTTTTGTTTTGTTCTTAGCACGGAGACACAGTATTTTCATTAAATGGATGAATAATAAACGGATTAACCTGTCAGGGAGGAAAATGGCATACTATGCTCAAATTCTGCAGCTATTTTGGGGAAGGTGACAAATGTGTGAGTGGAGATTAGGCTGTTTTTATTGTAACCCTTTCTTCCCCCTCCAGAAATTGCCCTGTAACTGCAAGCAGAAAAGGCAAGGCAGGTGCCTGCAGAAGGGTGAGGGTAACTGTGGATGTATATATTTTCTTTCAGTGGGAGCGCTTGGTTGTAAATAGGAGGTGACATATCAAGTAACCTGGGATTCCAGGAGCACAGGTATATTGGGTTTGCATGGCAAGATTTTGGTAGCGAGGGGACTACAGGAGTGGCTTCTGTGAGAAGCTGCTAGGAGCTTGCCCTATGTCCAATAGAGCCAGTGCCAGCCCGCTCCAAGTCGGACCCACTGCTGGCCAAGGCCAAGCCCATCAGCAACAGTGGTAGCACCTCTGGGGTAACGTATTTAAGAAGGGGGGAAAATACTGTGCATTTTGCAGCCGGAGAGAGGAGTGAGAATATGTGAGAGAAGCAACTCTGAAGACACCAAGGTCAGTGAAGAAGGAGGGGAGGAGGTGCTCCAGGTGCCAGAGCAGAGATTCCCCTGCAACCCATGGTGAAGACCATGGTGAGGCAGGCTGTCCCCCTGCAGCCCATGGAGGTCCACAGTGGAGCAGATATCCATCTGCAGCCCGTGGAGGACCCCACACCGGAGCAGGTGGATGTGCCCAGAGGAGGCTGTGACCCCATGGGAAGCCTGTGCTGGAGCAGGCTCCTGGCAGGACCTGTGGATCCGTGGAGAGAGGAGCCCACACTGGAGCAGTCTGTTCCTGACGGACTGCACCCCGTGGAAGGAACCCACGCTGGAGCAGTTTGTGAAGAAGTGCAGCCTGTGGGAAGGACCCCACGTTGGAGAAGTTCATGGAGGACTGTCTCCCATGGGAGGGACCCCACGCTGGAGCAGGGGAAGAGTGTGAGGAGCCCTCCCCCTGAGGAGGAAGGAGCGGCAGAGACAACCTGTGATGAACTGACCACAACCCCTATTCCCCGTCCCCCTGCGCCGCTCGGGGGGAGGAGGTAGAGAAAATCGGGACTGAAGCTGAGCCTGGGAAGAAGGGAGGGGTGGGGCGAAGGTGGTTTAAGATTTATTTTTTATTTCTCATTATCCCACTTGGATTTGATGGGTAATAAATTAAACTAATTTCCCCAAGTTGAGTCTGTTTTGTCCGTGACGGTAATTGGTGAGTGATCTCTCCCTGTCCTTATCTCGACCCACGAGCCTTTTGTTATATTTTCTATCCCCTGTCCAGCTGAGGAGGGGAGTGACAGTGCAGCTTCGGTGGGCATCTGGTGTCCAGCTGGGGTCAACCCACCACACCAGGAACAGAGCATGCGGTGCTATGGCACATTGATTATATCTTCCTTGGGAGGAACCTCACAGATCTCATCTTTTGGTAGGGTTTGCCAATAATATGTGTCTAGCAATGCACCCCAATGGTTAGTTTTGTCCAAAATTTAAAAATCCGAAGGAATGTCTGCTAGTTTGTGTGACTAGCTATATGCAACAATACCATCAGCAAAGTTGCATTTTCCATCTGAGACCAAATGAACGAGAAATCATTAAAATATACCAAATCTGATACAAAGTACATTTTTTTTAGTGTCGCTGTTTTTAAGTAGAATGGTTATTACAAGTTGAAGAAGTGAGACCTTCAGCCTATTTTTGGTTTGCAATGGGATTGGGAAAGGGCTGAGAAATTCCAGTCTGACTCATGAACATTTTTGTATACAGCTTCTTGGGAATTAAGGCAAAGAAATACATTTGTCATCCTCTAGTCCTATAACAAGAGGTTTTGAAGAGCTATCTTCCATCAGTCAAATTCCATTAAAGGCATCGTAAGTAAGTGTGAAGGCTTTGTGGGTTTCAGGTTGTCCTGTAGAGTTCAGAGGTCTGCTTTAACATTCAGTGGAGAGATACACAGGTCCTTGGAGGATGGATCTTTCTCTGTAAATTCCACAGAATTATCATAACAGAAGCTTAGTGTTTCCACTACCATAAAATGAAACTCCTGATTATAATCAAATGACTATCATCAAAATACGGCTATATCTACTTTTAAAAGTTAGTCTAAAATATATAGCCAATATCTAAATTCTAAAATATATAGCCAATAATCAGAGATGGGGCTGAGCCATTGTCCCTGACCTCTGGAGAGAATTGGGCTGAAGCTTTGTGGATCAGCCTCCTCAACAGTTGTTTTCAAGCATGAAAACAATGCATTTAAGATGGGGGAGAGAGGAAAAGGATTATGAGAATCCGAGTGAGCTATCCTAGCTTTCACATTAGTTTATTTGGTTTACTTTTCCTGAGTGTTTCTGTGGGAAAATGGCTAAGAAGCATTGCAGTTGGCATCTTTTGTGACCAAAGCATTTCTGGGTTTTATCTGTAACTTGAATTAATTTTAGAATGGGTTATATAGCAATAATTGGCCCTTTATAGCATTTTCCCTGACTTGCTACTCTCCTAGGAACATTTTGGGTTGAATTGGTTACGAGGAGTTAGCAGCCTTACAGAGGGGAGCTTGCAGCTTTGACTATCTCCTTCACAAGCATTTTTCTTGTTATATTGAAAACTTGTAAATTTTGTAACCTCCTAATTTAGCGTTCTAAATTGCCATCTCGGAATATTGAAAATAAACTGAACCACATCCAGTCCCTCAGCCACAATTTAAGTGACTTGAATTTTCTTGGTGAAGTACAGCAAGGGCAAGTCTGTATAGATAAATTCAATAAGTCTGAGCCTCTCTGCCCTCACAAGCGGGCCGTATGGCAATGGTAGTAGCCTGGACATTGACTGCAGTGCTTTAAGCTTTGTCAAGATGCTCTGTAGATCAGAGTAGTTCATGTTCACACAATTCAAAGCTTTGCCAGTGAATTTCAGGCACTGTAAGGTAAACATGGCCCAAACATTTACTTCGGGATATGTTTGTACCATGTGTTAAGGCTCAGTTTGGGCTCTGGACTTTGGGCCAGCAACAGTATTGAAGCGCTGTTATTACATCCTCAGACACAGGTCTCAGCTGGGAGGGAATAAGTACCTAACGTATATGATGCAGATGTAGTTTTTAGTATGCTAGAAAACTAGCTCTATACTGATTGTTGATGCACATTTATAGATTTGAAATTTGTTGTTTGCTTTTGTTTCATTTTTCTTCTTTACACCAAAAAGCAATTCTGCATTGCCGCCAAGGAGAGTATTTAATGAAATTAAACTGAATTCTGACTGTATTGAGTCACTCGCCACATTAGACCCCAGGGAAAGGACATTGTCTCTAGTACAACAATATGTAGGTTTTCAACAGTTTTTTAACATTTTGATTGTTTTATAAAAATAATGCCCAGTTATAACCAGAATGAGATTCTTTAGGAATACACATTGTTAAACATTTTCCTTAAAAATTAAGAAAAAGACATACAGGAGATGTTAATATGATGAGTGTTATGAGCGTATTTTATAAACGCTTTGTGATGACATATCAAATGTCATTTGTGCACGGTAGCAGATACTTCTTCATTTTTAGAATACATCTAAAAATGTGTATGAGGAGATGAACACAATCCCCTTAATGTGCCAGAGCAGGGAAGTGGAATTGAACTGGCAGTAGGTGAGTGAATGGAGAATAGGAACTCATCAGATGCTGTGATGTCCTAATGGACAGGAATTGGAGAAGATAGAAGAAAGCAGTGGGTGACTATAAAAAAAAAATCCTAGCTGGAGAAGGATTGTGGAGTTCTGCTGTATGTAAAGGGCAGAGGGAGGCTTTTACAGGTTTTGATTTATGGCAAAGAATGAGGGGAATTTTCTTTATACCATCCCGTTACTCATGTTAGGAACAGAGAAAGTAAAGCTCATTTTCCTTTTGGAAGTTGTCTCTTCACAGCTGAGAATCCACCCTATGGCTCCCTGCTTTGTTTCCATGCCCTCTGATGCTCGTGCTCCAGATAGCAGCCTAGTTGCCTGGCTGAAACTGGAATTAGTTCTCTAACCACAAATAATGCCAGAGAGAATGAGGTTTTGCAGTGTAGTAAACTTACACAGGCAGTGCCAGATGGCTTTTACAGTCCAGTTTGGCCCATGAGCGTTTGCTCATGTGAGTGCATGTGTGTACTTAAAAAAACAAAACCAAAATCTAGTAGCTGCTGGTAGCTGGACCATCTGGTAGCTGTTCCATCCAGTATAATGTCATTTACTTTTTTGCTTTTCAAGCAGGTCTGTTTTTAAATGGCTTATTTTAATCACCAGAAACCACATATGTGCCAGTCAGTCGTCTAGTAGTTCCCAGCACTCTTCCCTCTATGCAGCCTCCTTCTGTCAGCTGGGGTTTTCCCCAAGATGCCACTCACACTGATATCAACTTTGTCTTTTCCCCTAGGCATCTTCCAGTTTTGCATGTGTGGTGCATTTTTTCCTGCAGAAAGCAGCTTCTGTCTCCATCATTTCATCTTTGTAAGGAAGAAGTCTATTCTTCCTAAATACTCATATCTTTTAGCAACCATTGTTTGGTCTCATTCTCTCTTAGGATGAGATCTGATCTCACCTACCTCAATGAATGCTTTAAAAATTTAAACAGTGAAACCCAAGTTTCTCATAGCCTTCCCCCTGTGCAGCTGAACTGGTTACAGAGCTGTGCAAGTCCCCAAAGCAGGTGCATGGAAAATCATGCCTAACTGCCTTTATCAGTGGGGAAAAACATTTCAGTAAGTAGATCAGGAGGAAGGCATAAATGGCTGTTGGCTAGATAGTTTCTCCTGTGCCTCCCTTGAGCAAGCTGAGCACCTGAGGCTTCAGTAAGTGCTACTGTTTAACTATTTGTGCTCTTACCTAATGGATTGAACAGGATTCAGGGTCGTGCAGGGAATGGCTAAACTCAGTATGCTTTCCTAACTAATCGCAATATTTTCTCTAGCTTCTTCACATCTAATATGTGCATTTAGTGTCCATGAGATAGTGTTGTGACATAGTTCCTTCTGGTGGAAGAAGCTTCCAAAATGGGGCTTCTGCTGAGAACACTTATGTTTGTCTTTCCCAGATGCAGGTAGGGAAAAGGACTCCCAGATGAGCTACCTGCTGTACGTGTGCAGATGCCTTAGCTCTTTCTCCTTGTCTTTAAAAAGCACAGCAGATTTCAGATTCTGTTTATCCTTGAAAAAACACACTGCTGTAGGAATTTTTGTTAATATGGCATAGGGTAATCTATATTTTCTTTTTCCTTTCTATCTAACCGTAATTTTTATTAGCGAAGTACTGAGAAGGGCTTGTAAACAGGGCTGTACCTTTGGTATGCTCTCACCCTGCAGTATCCCTGCAGTCACGGCACTGGGCTGTGTGATGCAGAGGTTGTAATGCGCAGTGTTGCTCCTAAGATCTGCTCGCTTGATTTAACAACTCTGCATTACTAGCTCACCCATAGGCATGTGCGGGCTATATCTGCCACCCCAGTATATCTTTCTCAAACTATATGATTTCTAAAAGTGAACAGGATGGATCGTGGGTTTAAGTAGAAAAACAAGAAAATGGAAGCCTTCATTTTTAGACAGTCTCTGTAGGATAGCAGGTAATAATAATCTGAATTTGATACTCTGCTAATATTTTCTCTCTTGTCATCTATATATTTTCATTTTAATATATTAAATGAGTTCTTTAGCTTAGTCAAGGGGTGAAACCGTGTGCCATTTTGACATTTATTCACATGAAATGCATTTCATAACACCCATTTTTAATTTGTGCTTCCTCTCAAAAGCTAGCATGACTGTGTGTACTCTAGCATTGCAAGCAAAACTAAAATACGTGGTTGCAGTTCCACTTTTTATTTTAAACCGTATAATATCGTATCTTTTCACATGAAGACAAAGTTTGTGTTGAATGAATGCATGATTAGATAATTATAACTTGAAAAACGTATCCTAGGATGGAACTGTATAAAGTCAGTTTTATAAGCAAGATTCTCAGCAACAATCTTCACTGTCATTAAAGTACTATGGCATATACTATGAAATAGAAATGCTTTGTTTTCTTACTACCCTCAGCATTGTCCAAGACAGTCAACTGTGATCAAGAAATTGGATTGGCAACATATTGTATCTATCACACCGTACCACTATTGAGGCTGAAAATTATAGCTGATTGATTTATGAACAGGATTCACAGGTATTTTCATTTATGAAAAATACTGTAGCAGTAATTCTAAGAAAAATACAGAGACTGGCACATTTCTTGGCATCTGGAAGAAATCTATGGGCACAGGTCCATTGCTTTGTACACGTGTGAGCTCTTGTCTAGTAATTGCATGTGTACATCCCTTTCATCAGAATTTAGTCCCAGTTTCGGAAGAGAAAACCAGTGGTGTGCGAAGCCACCAGTTTAAAAATGTGCTTCTCCTGTTTTTGTGGTATTCATGAGCAAACTACCAGTGGTATGTGGCCTTAATGTATTGTCAATAACAGTTTCAACAGATGAAACCAAACCTTCAACATCCACTTTAACAGGGAGAACTTAAAGGGAAGAGATGAGGTTCTCATTATCTCTTTTTGCAAAACATGGTTGCATGCAGAAAAAAAGCAGAGTCAAATATGGATCTTAAATACACTCCTACATAAGCTTACAGCTCTCAAATGAAAAAGATCCTGAAGTAATAATCATATCAATATTTGTTCATCAAATAGAACTTTTTCCAGAACTCGGAGAAGAAAACAATATTTGGCTGATATATCTGTTGCTTCCTTGGTGCTGATGGTTTCCTTTACATACAGGCACTCCAGAATAAATGCAGCACTGTGTAGCAGGATGTGATCTCTGAGGAATATGTAGGAAGCATTTTAGTGACACCACTGCCAAAGAGGGGTAATAAACTGTACACATTTCGGTCCTCCTTAAAAAAACACCGAGTGTGAGCATGTATTGTGTACAGAATTTAACAGCATAAGCCCTGGGAACTATATCTGAGACCAGTCAGTGTTCCCCATGACACTCTTTCACTTGTAGAGTCCCTGAAGGATTAATTCTTTTTTTTTCTGCCTTATTTAATTTATATTTGTAACCACTAGGCAAGAGGTTACACAATAGGCACCCAAGTGCCAGTCAAATATATGGATTTCAGACAAGCTCTTGCATGGCAGTATAGTGGTATATAATGCTTTCTACCATCTCCAGCTATCCTGAGGACCCTACCTCAGCTCAGAAACATCAACCCATTCCCTGTGACTCCGTTTTCCTGCAGGCAGTGGCAATCCCCTAAACCTGCATGGAAAGGCTTGGCACTCCGGCCGTTCCAGCAAGCACAGAAAATAACAACACGACCCCACACAACCTGTATCTTTTCTCTTCCCCAAACCAACCTGCAGAGCCCCAAAGAAAATTCAAGGCTTTGGACCTCGTGCTTCAGACCTCCGATGGCTGGGGTTCAGTTTACATATAGTGTTAGCTAAAGCTTTGTGATAAAGACTGTGCTCAAGGTTTCTATGTCTCTGGCATAACAGAACTTCCTACAGATAAAGGTTACGCTTGACTGTGTTGGGAATAGAAATTTCTTGACAGCCTGTCTAAGATTAGACTGAACACCCACAGGAAATGAGGATAATCCCAAACCTACTATCTTCCTCCTCAAGTGCAAGTCTTTGTACTTGTCTAAGTGGCATAATAACATTTAGAGATGATCTATAAAATCCTACCAAGACTGAACACTGAACATGTGTTCATATATACATGTATGAGTATACAGTGTTTCAGAGGATGTGTGACTGCTGTCTGTCATGTCACCCAGGATACGTCTGGATGGACCTTATCTATAACAGCCGGAGCAATACTGGCCCAGCCCAGCTGGAAGCAGGACTAGAGGGGGTTAGCAAAGGACACTGTGAGTAATAAACAGCATAAGAAAAATCTCTAAAAAAAAGAGATTGTAGGAATTGACTGTACTTACCTTAAAAAAATAAGAAAAGACATTAAGAGAATAATGCATGGTATGGAAAAGAATACAGAGCAAGCGAGATGGACCTGCATTCCCCAATGAATTCTTGTTCCTTTCCCACAACAGAGCAAACACCCACCATTTCGAAAAATACTTATTCGATGTAATAAGAACAGGGCCAGCAGAATACTCAGAAATAACAGTATGAGTGGGGTATATGAGGCAAATGTGTGGGCAGGTTAATAAAGACTTACCAGTGTGAAACAGCAGTGGATGTGACACCTGGAACTGCCTCTTTCAGTAATGACACTCGGTAGCTAAATTTTATTTTATTTTGCAAGCAGCTAATCCCCACGCTGCAGGTGTCCATTAGCACTCCAGTGTGTTGCTGGTGGCTGCATCCCTGCTCTCTCCCCTACCCGTAGCAGCCTCCTCCTCTTTCATCTCAGACCTCCTACCCCTCTCAGATGCTTTGTGCACAATGCCATTTTCCCAAACACGAGTCTGCACAGCTCCGTGTTTGAGACGCGGCTTTCCTCCCCCAGGACCCCGCGCTCATGCCTCTCCCCGCTGTCATGTTCCTCCCAGTCTGGCTCCCACTCTGCAGCCCCGGTGCTTCTGCTTTCCTCCCCTGCTTTACAATACCCCCTTGGCCCTCATTTCCTCTGTGTCCCCAAACCAGAACCCTCCTGCTTTCCCTGTGCCCCCTCCTCGGGGTGTGTGTCCCTGCAGAGCCCGCAGAAACCCAGGGTATTGCTTATATCAGCAAATACATGAGAAGAAGGATAAACTGCTGAAGGAAGAGGTAGAAAGTAGCATGCGTTACCTGCTCCCCAGAGCTGCCCCGATGCAGGCTCTTGGCACACGCCCAGTATAGCGATGATTTTAAATTATTTTGTATTTACAGTGGGCTTTCTATCATAATATGGATTGCTAACCTGTTGTTAGCCTTCGCATAGAAGAGGTTTCATTTTCAGATGATAAAAAATGCTGGAACAACTTATGATATTTCCATAATGAGGTATCATTCTCTTCCACGTCCTGAGGCAGTTTGAAAGAGGCAGACTATCAATTCTCTTCTCGGAAAATCCTACAGATACTGGTTCAGGGATTTGTGTAACCATTTTACATAGTCTTCTGAGATTTTTCCACTGCTGAATTCCTCCTTGCAGCTTCATGAGGACCGCGCTTCACCCATTTTGCGCATTTTTATGGTTTTTTCAGCAGCATAAAGAAATGAAAAAAATATCTAGCCCAAAAGAAATGTAAAAGGAACCTTCCTTTATCCCTTTGTGTATAAAAAAATACCATGCTTTAGAAATGTCTTAGTTTGAATCACGCAAGAAAGGATTGTTCTACCCCAGCAGTCACATCCCTGTTTCATCCATTCTGTGGATGGTTAGAACAAGGGGAGATGAAATCAAGCATTCTTCCAGTGAATTACGAAGAATGTCTGTTCTGAGCCAGCAAGCTATAAAAATGAGCAAAATGATATAAAAACCTATTAGAGGTAGCAAGAGATAATGACAATAATATCCATAATGTACTGTTTCTGCCACTTCATTCTGCATTAGAGACTATTGCTGAGAATGATCTGCCTCACCAGGTTCCTGTCTGTCCTGCTTCTCGCCTGGCTGCAAAGACTTGCCCGGCTCAGTGTACCGTTCATTGACCAGACACGGTAAATCAGAACTGCTCTAGTGAACCCACGACGACACATGCTGTAGGTGGATGGTACAAACCCATTTTTTTTCATAGAGCGTCTGCCAGACAAAGGTTCAAAGAGATGAACCAATAGCCGGGCCCGTCCAGGTGCAGGCCTGCAGGGCTCCGTCCTGTTTGCATCCCCAGAAGAGAAAATATTCTCTTAAAGCTGTAATGGCAGCGTATGCAACTATTTTGCTTCTTTCCTTAAGCCCTAGAACCAATTACCTTCCTACCTGATTGTTTCATGGTCAGTATTTTCTAAGGGGCTCAGCTCAGCTCCAATAGAAGCTGGGCTTCTGTTTTTCTCCTGGGCAAGGCTATGTGTATACGTGCCATGTGGCACTGCAGTGATTATTGCAAACGAGAGAGGTTTTATATTTATCGGTGTGTTGAGGACAGTTACACTGCAATCCAGGTATGTGTGCAGAATGTCCGGTGCAGCAAAGAGAGCGGATATAAGCAACAAAGCCAAAAAGTGTGCAGCTTTCTATGCAGGCACTGTAGAGTCAACCCATGTGGCAGAAATTTGCATTTGTCCAGGCTTTCCAGGTAGCTACAATTACCAGTACTGACTAAGTTTGCCAGGCACTTTGTCAAAATATTCTTTTTTTTTTTCCAAGTCTAATGGCAGTCCTATTTACTTGTGGCCAGGCATCTCTGGAGAGGAGGAGACCATACAGTCCAAAGGTGTCACCAGGCTGAAAGCCCCCCAAGGAAAGGGCAGAAATAAAGGAGAGAGTCTCCCACTGCTGCCCAACTTTCCTCAAAAGGCAAACTTTGGTAGTAACTGAAAACCAAAGATGTTCGAGCTCACTCTTGGCTAACCTGGTATGAAACTCCTGTAGCTGTCGGACAAAAGGCTGCTAGGACAGTGGTTTGGTGGTACAGACATGGATGTTATCTGAGATCAAGAGCTCAGTGACAGCACTGTACCTATGAAACGGACTGGATGAGGGAGCTGCACAAGTACTTTAATTCTCTAAGAGGCTAGAAAGGTCCTAACTTGCTTTACTAAGACAAATTGGGATTACAGAAGACAGCTCCAGGAGAATGTTTTTTAATTGCTCAGAATAGCTGGTTTTCAGCCCATATTTCATTGTTTGTGGTATATCAGACATCCATTAGTTTTATCTTCTATGCTTATAAAAAAAAGCACATTGGTTAAATTCCTGTTTTATAATAGAGTAGCTATTCTAGTACCTTGTGAAGCATTTTTTTTAGCAAGCATTTGTAAGTGAATATATGCTTTTTGATGGTGCACCTCTCCTCTCTCATCTACCCTATGTCATGCAGATACCTCCATGCTTAAGCTTATGAATGCTGCAGAAACTTGAGACAATTCGAAAGAAACCTGTAACAACCTGAGAATAAGTGTACTTGGTGAATAGACCAGTCTTCACTTAGTCCATTTAAATGCTTCGCATTTATTTGGGGCTCAAAATAGGGCTTGCTTCTCAGGTCTGATCTTTTAGAGGAGCTGGCAAATACAGAGTCGGCCAAAAGGCTGCTGAAACTTGGCTTTAGGATTTTAACCATATGAACTGAAAGACAAAATATAATGTTCCTGTACATCTTGTGGAGGAGAGCTGAGTTGTGTGTGCCCAACACTGTCCGGGGGCGGGAACGGACCTGCCTCCATCCGCAAGTCAGGTTTATCCCTGCCTTGGCGATCAGCAGACATGAATCTTCATCCTGCCTTTGCTATTAACATATAGGCCATATGCTTATATTTATTATAAATATCTAGCTTCTACTCTCTGAGCCTCTATTTTTTGTTCTGTGCCTCTTACATTTGTGAATTGTGTAGATAAGGAATCTCTCTAGCAAGACCTCTTTGTGATGCTCAGTAAAGAATATAATACGCAAAATACCATTAATTTTGTGTCGAATCCCCAAAACATTAGATAGCATAGTGTTAAAGACTTAATCATGGCAAACAAAGCCCTAATAAAGGTATCTCAATATTGTAATATTAAATGCTACCATTTTAATGGTATGTATCTGAAGGCAGCATGTACTTACTTTTAGTTCTGACATAATTTCATGTAATAGTTCTGAAAAGTAAAAAACCAGTTAAGATCTTATTTTTAGAAGAGAGTAAAACAGAATGGGAAAGAAGCTTCTTTTCATCTCTGGTTTGGCCAATTCTAGTTGGAAAAAAAAAAAGAAGAAAAGTTAGACCACATATGACCAGCTTTCTTCTTATTTATGTAAAGTTCCCTTTAAGTGAAATTTCAGTGAATATGAATTAAGAACTTGAATTAAAATAAATAAATACGGTGTAATAATAAATATGCTGAAATAGGAAAAGTATTTTGGAAGCTGGAAAATATTTTCAACAGTAGTGGATGCATTCCTGTACATCTCTATTCTTTTCTTTGCTACATGTATATTTCAGCACTATATCTGTGTAGAATCTACTGTAATATATTAAATTTTAAAAAATATAATCAATATTAAAACATATTTGCCATTAGCATGCGTTCAGTCTGAAAGTAGTTCAAGGTTTATTCTGGTGTTATTTGTTTCATAAGTGCCATTAAAAGTATCATTAAGGTATGTATTATTAAATTCTGGATTCATCACCCCTAATTATCTGGCTAAAAGTGTCCTCACCTAAGCTATGAATCCAGGCTGTGTTTATATTACAATATATAGCACTGCAATACCCTCCATGGTCCTCATCCTCAGATGTCTACTCCAGCTGCAACCCAACTGCATCTTAGGGTAAAACCGGAGTTTCTGCTGTCCCTCTGCATGTCCTGGATGTTTCCGCAGGAAAACCCGAGCCCGTCGGCTGGGAGGGAGTCCCAGGAGCCCCAGCATTTCTCTCGGCTGACGACACAGGGACCAGGACTGCAGGATATGCCAAGGATTTCACTGTCCTACAGTACAAATATATCCCAAATATCTAAGAGAAAGAGACCCCTCCAGACAGTGAGCTGTCTGATCCTAAGATCGGTGTCTGAGGTGCATGGGATAAATTGCCCCCTGCAAGTGTCTCTTTCCTTGTGTTGACAATATCCCCTTGAACAGGCACTTAACTTTCAGGCAGCTGAAATCAGACAAGGTGAAACCCACCCTAACTGTTTTTTCAGTGTCCTGCCGAAAGTATAAAAGAGACAAGTGTGAAATGTGTGACTCTGCTGAGATTTTGCCATTCATTTGTATTGCCAGTGGCTCGCCTCTGAGTATCCTGGAGCTGGATGCTGGGGGTCCTGCTCTGAGGAATGGGTTGTGTAAGCGTCAGGGATTTGAGCATGTTTTCCTTGACAGCCCCTGTGAGTGATCCAAAGGGTACGCTGTACTTGGGGTACATATGCCAGGATGCGTGACCTTGTGAGGCTAAACTATGGAGAGAGACAAGGGACCTTACTGTGCCAGTCCTGCTGGGAATTAGGCATGAGCTCAGTGCTGAGTTCTCATATCTGAGCAGAGTTTTTTGCCTAGAAGCAAAATATTACATGCCTTGGGGACTTTACTATTTTTTAGTAGCTGAAATGCCTCAGGACTAGGTAAAAGCTTTGAAAATCTGCCTTGTGGGTGTATACAGCTCTCAAGGGTTGAAGCCCTCAGCTGCTTTCTGGGAAGCTCCTCCATGGCCAGTTATTCTCAGTCTCTTGTGTTTCTGCTCCGTCCCTATCTAACACCTAACATTACTATCTTCTCCCAGATCAGGCCTATAGAAACTTGTTGGAGTCCTTATAATAACCTCTTTATATCTTTTGTCACCTGAAAATGAGTACTGACACTGCCTTTTACTGCTTGCAATCTGAGGCAATAAATCAAGTGCACTGTCACACACACAAATCCTCTTGGTTTTAATTCAGCTCAGACTGGATATTATTTCTGGTTTTAGACCAAGTACAGCAATTAGATGCTTGTCACATTGCTAATATTTTAAGACTTAAAAATATCAATCACTGTTACTCTGGATAAATGTTATCCAGTATGGCCAATGCACAAATGACAACCTTTCAGGGTGGAGAGTAGCTACAAGACAGAAAATACCATGTTTTATCACAGGAGAGGCCAGCTACTAAAGGATGTGCAGACACACATCAGTGTCTAAAACTACCATTGGTTAAAGAGGATGATCTGATAAAACAGGGATATTAGAAATGCCCTCAGCTGCTGTCCTGCTGGCTAAAGGCATTTCAAAAATCAAACCACTGTACATGCGATGTGTCAGGACTTCTGGTACTCTGTTTCCCTGTACTATTCTGCTAATGCCTGGGAAAGGTGGCAAGGTAATGCCACAGTGTCTTCAGCTATTCTGGACAAAATCCTGCAGCAGTGGGAGCCCACGCCGTTTCCTTCGGTGTGGCACTGAGCAGCTGCGGTGTTTCCAACATGTACGATCCTACGGAAGGGAGGCAACAACTGAAGAAAAATGCAGCCTACGTATATGTGTTTTCTTTGTCTAATTGAATCATAGGCTGGATGTGGCAGTGTGTCTGTTACAGGCTGGGGGCTCCTTTCATGCGTTCTTTTCTATCAAACATCTGTGGAACAAGATTTTAGCTGCTTTTTTATTTTATTTTTGAAGAAATGAATCCTTTCAACATGATTTCTGATAGAATCACATTGCCTAATTTCCCATGTTTGAAGTGACCTTTTTCTCCGCTTCTCTCTAAATGAAATTACTGGAAATTCATTATTCATAGCATCAAGACAGAGACCCAGTTGCAGAAAGTCATGAGGTGTCTTTCTTTGAAAGTCTTTTGAAATCCTCAGACTTAGCTTAAATATACCAATATCTCATGACAGTGTCAGCAACGTCGTTCTAGAAAAGTACAGCGTAGGCTAACTTGGCAAGATTGGGGAAGCTATCCGTTAGGGAAATATATTTATGACTAAGGCGATAACTTTTTCCTCTGCCATGGTGAGTTCTTGATTAAAGTTTCTGGAAGCTGCACATGCTGGATAATCAATGAACATGCAAATACTTGGCTATAAAAAATGCTAGCTTGTTGGCGTGTATGTAGTTTTTGCAATGATCCCCTTTTTCTGCTGAAAATAATTCTTGCTTGCTCTGTATCTGTGAAGAAAATCCAAACAGTGATTTGAGATGATAAATTATCATACTTCTCACCTAGATATAAATGTATTAATATTCTTAAGGTTTATTAATATTCTCAGGAGAAATATTCTTCAGTTTCAAACAAATATATTCAAAGCTGCTTGTTTCATACCGAACACTGATGAAGAAAAGGAAATCTCACAAGTTTCAGGATTTAGCTCAGGAGTTTGGTTCAGATGAATGGCCACAGTCTTTGGATGAGGAATAGGCAAGCTTGTCTTCTTCTGATTTGTTTTCATTTCTTAGGAAATATTGGGCATGTGAGATTTGACTCAGACTAGTGTGCCGTTTCCAGTCTTCTGATAAGATGTGATAAATGGAGAGAAACCAAGTCCCCTAATTTCTTAGAAATTAAAGCTGTATTCTGATGTCACATCTACAGCTTTCTAATACATATATGTCCCTATATATATGTATGAAACTTGTGTGAAGCTTTTCTTGGAGAGTTTTGATGGAAAGTGAAAAAAAGCCCTTCAGATTTTTGTCCAGCGCTGCAAGAAAATGTGTCTTTATTAATTTTTGCAGTTATGAAGTTAAGACTGTCTCGTATGTGAGTGTTTGTTTAGGCTACATGTTTGGGCTCTCTGAATTACTGAGGTTTTTATTCACATGCTAAGAGGTTTTTGTTCACTTTCTAAGAAGAAAAAAAGTCTTTACGTCTCAGGCTAACTTAGATTACCCACATCCTGGGTGAGCGATCTAACCCTGGGTTGCTTGAAGAAAGGGCACCACGGCGTCAGCAGTCACTTCAGAAGCCCAGGATGGTGATTTTTTTGTCTACCAGGTCTGGATCAGTTTTGCAAATGTTTGGCAATAACTGAAGCCACGGTTGTTCATGAATTCAGTACTAGCTTGATTTTTTACTTAGTTCTGTTACATACATATGAGTGAAGATAATAGGATCTTTGCAATTTGTAACAAAAACACAAAACTGGTTTTTTTTATTTGTTGCTCAACGTGGTGGGTCTATGATAACTGTCACTCTTCTTATTTGTAACATACACAAAGCCGGTAATATTATAATACAAAAAGAGTTAAAACTGGTTTTGTGTGCCAAAGAAGCGACTGCTCATTTTTAATAAGCCATCTGTTTCATTTAGAAATTGGCTGTTTATAAATCTCCTTTAGTCGGTAAAATATTGGCTTTTTCTAGTAATATTGAGAAAAACCCACAGGATCCAACTAATAAACTGTATTCTCGCTGCACTGTGAAAAGAAAAATCACAGACGAAGAAAAAGTACAGTGTGGGGCATGGTATTAAATATTTGCGGCCAGGTGAAGCCGTGGGGGGTGGGAGGAGGTGGGCGAGGAAGGGAGGGCGGTACCTGTCCGGCGGTACCTGTCCAGCAGTACCTGTCCAGCCCCATGGACAAACCTCCCCTGGCACCGTGCTGGTGGGAAGCTGTCACGGTTGGGAAAGGAGAAGGGAATCTAAGTAATTATGGTGATGCTCTGTATTTCCCATGATACTTCAAGGGGAGATCCAGGGCACAGTGTGTTCATAGGATGAGGTTTAAAACGAGTTGATGCTGTTTAAAATAGGCCTCCGTACTGAAACTGCTGTAAGAGTTTCTTGTTATCATGCCATTTCGGAGGGCAGGGGAGACACAGCAGAAGATCATATTTCAGTGGTTAACAGCTGAGTTTCCCTGAGAGTTTTGCTGGATAAAGTATACTGATGGTGTGTTTGGGAGGCCCCCGGTTTGTGAAGTTTGCAGCACAAACGAGAGACCATATGCAAGACAAGACAGGAGTGTTATTTAAAGGGTAGGACTGCAAGGGCTATGAAGCAAAGAGGGGCTGCAAACAAGATCCAGTGGCTGAACGTGAAGTGTCGTGATGTGAGAAGCTGCGAACAGATTGAACTCCTTATCAAAGGGAAAGTTGAGAGATGGCTTGAAGGAAGGGTGCTTAATGCATAACAAAAATGCAGCACGGTTCTTCAGCAAGGCTCTTGCTGAGGATTTTTCAATCTTGCTGAGAAAGGCATAACAAGATGGCTGCAAATTGAAGTTAGATAAAATGAATCCTGAAAGAAGATGTGGTTTCTTAGCAGGGAGAAAAGGAATAATTTATCAAGGAATGTGGTAAATTCAGCATCTCTTGATGTGTTTATGGCAAAAGTAAAGCACATCTTTTAGGAGAATATTTAATCAAGCACTCAGAAAAAGTTATACAACTTGCTTGTGCAACGGGTTATGCTGGGTGGTTGCGATTATTTTTTCTTGGCTTTGGAGCCAGTGAATATATGAAGTTCTCCATTTATTTTCTTCCACAGAAAGAGAATAAAAAACCCCGCATTGTCCCAGCATATTCATTGCTACTGCTGTTCTGCATTAAGAAATGCCTATAACCAATTCTCATTATTTAGAGTTTCTGACAGTTGCCTGCAGTGGTCAGAGTTTATTCCCTTTCAGTACAGATTTGCCTGGAAATATTTTGTTTGGGGCTGGGTGGGGGTGGCAAGTATTTGCTCTTGGAAATTAAAATCGTTCTCAGTGGCTGGTTTGTGCATGCTTTCCACATGCGCAGGGTCTGCCTGACAGCCACTTTTGGGGTGAGGAAGGAGTTCCTGCCCTACCAGGGTGCCGTGGTGCCCCCGTCCCGTGCATCAGGGCTCAGGGCTGATCCGCTCCTGCGCGCGCCCCTGGCTGCACCCCGAGGCATTGCCCCTGGCACCTGCCTGCACATCGCTGGCTGCCCACACCGGGAATCTGCAGGGTTTGTGCTGTGGTTCAGCTGCTTTCTCCCACTGTTTGTAGCACAAAGGATGCTGGTATCGCCTGCCCATCCTTTGCCAGTCAATGCATTACTCTTGCAGGGTCGTAGGAGAACGCGACCAGCCTGGGGTGATTGCTAGGGCATGACAGCTTAGTCTCTTGCTTGCTGAGATGCTTGAGGCCAAACGAAGGTACTGGACAAAGCAAAATGAGTAAAATGTTCCAGCTTTGCTATATAGGAAAGCAAATGAAATGATCTGTTTCTGTTCTGGCCACAATGAAGTGACTAGAAATTCATAACCTTGTAAGAGGTATAGTGGCTGGGTAACAGAATATGTAATTCCAGTCCTCCTATAAAACTACCTAAGATGCAGCAAAACTCACAGAGAGTAGACGAATCTGTTTGCTACAGTTTTTTGAAGTAATGTCAATAAAATCCTATTGGTTTCATTCTTATACTAGAGTTTTCCCTAAAGAAACAGATATTTTATTATGATGTTTGTCTTGGACTTTAAAGAATTGCAGTTTTAATGTACCCAATTACTTTTGTTATTGAAAAAGTCAGAAAGCAACCTGATTAAGATGTTAGAAATTCTGACTTTGCTATCCAAACAATTTCACTCGGTTAGCAGAAAAATTTGGATCCAAATTTTACTGGCAGCCAGTAGAGTTGTAATCAGGTTAAAAATAAGCAGGGAATTGGTTTGAGAAAAATAAGAACAAAATCATTTACTCATGTCTCTGTACATTTTGTGCCTTAATATATTCTGATTTAAAGTTTTTTTCATTTGTTTTTTAAGGAAGCTTTTGATAAACTCCTTTGTTAGGTGATACCTTTGCTGTTCTATTGTGGGAAAAGTGGGAAATCGAGTTCAAAATTCCCTTACTGCAATATTTCTTTGGAAAGCAAGAAGTCAGGCAGTACCAAAAATAAGATTTTGAATGCTATCTTAATTTAGAGGTCCTATTGTTACAGATACATTAATTTAAATACTTTCCACAATTCACTTGATTTCTTTGTTGAGTGTAGATCTTAATAAATCATGCCTGTTACCCTAGTACATTAAATGAGATACATAATGTGGCCAATTTAATGTTCTCCTAGGAACACTGGATGGAATCTTGGCCCCATGGAAGTCAATGGGAGTTGTGCCACTGACTTCAGCAGGGCCAGGTTTTTCACATCAGTTTTGAATATGCGTGACTAGTGTGCTTCATTTTCAACCTTAATGTTTGGTTTTGCACTTACATTGGAAAAGAACATTTTAAATCCTATCAGGAAGGAAGCCAATGCATGTTCTTAAACCTTTGGTATTATTTCCTTTGGAAGAGCTAGACAGAGAATAATATATATTTTTTCTTTATCTGATGGCAATATGCTGTACTGAAATGAAAAGCATTTCAACCTGAATTCAATGTTATATTTTCATATGTGTGTGTTTGTGAGTGTGTGTATACTACTGACATTATTTCCTATTGACTCAAGGTACAGTTAAACATGGATGACAGACACGATACGACTTTTCTTTGTAAACCTTTGCCCATTAGGAATTGAAGGTTAGTAAGAAAATCTCTCACTTCTTCAGTTTCTTTTTGGTGACTGGAAATTCACAGCAGATGGCCCCAGTTCTCCTCTCATTTACACCATTCTGACTTCACTAATTTAGGTCATAGTAAATCCTGATTATGCAGCTATGAAAGCGGGATCAGGACCAGCATTTTGGCAACTGGCTCTGACTATAAAAACAAGCACTCAGTACAAAGGAGCAGTTTGTGGCTCTAATAAAACCTGTGGGATTTTTGCTGCCTACGTCACTGGAATCAGGATGTCACCAAAATGTACTGGGGTTCTTCTGTAGTAGCCTCTGTTCACTTTCTGGTAATGAGTAATGGATGGAATATCCCAGAGAAACAGAAAATGAAAAAAAAGACACCACGTGCCAGTTATACAGCAATCTGATGTACTTAATGTTTGCAGCCGTTGCAGAAGTGGGTTTTGTTTGTGTGATTTTTCACTGCTACTGCAACTTTTGTGAGGGAAAGGCAGTGAAATCTATGCCCAGCATACCATAGGCAAAACCTGATCTGACAAAATAGAACAGCAGATTTAATTTCCATTTTGTGCGAGAGATATTTAGCATCTCTGCTAAGCTGTAATATGGCACTGTGTTGAAATCCATAAATGCATAACTTTCCTAAACTGCAAATTTATTTGTACTGAATTTGCTAGGTTTCCATAAAATTGCTGTAGAAGCTTTGTGCACCAGAACTCTACATAAATGCAATTTGCAGGTTTGTCACTTTTTCAGCTATATTTTCCATCCTTCTCATCTTTGTGTTATGGAGAGTTACTGACTTTGTGGAATCACTGCAGAAACTTATAAATGATGTATGAAATGAGAAATCCCTGCTCAGAGCACAGAACTTAATCTATGCTATTTGCTGCGAAAGTCAGCTCAACTGCAAGCAGAAAAGCCCACCAAATCCAGAAGCTACAGACTAAGAAAACCAAAGCCTGCTCTAAGTATTTTTTTTTCACTTTGTACCTGGGATAAGCCAGGACATGGTACTGTGGGCTGCAGAAGGTCACGGGGAGGGCAGGCATTCACAGCTCAGATGTGCTGAGATGTTCTGCACAGGCTGTGGGTTGAGGAGACCGTCCTTAGCTGAGCGAGAAGCTTCGGTGCCTGCACTTAAATGGGAGGGGGGGGTTAGAGGGGAAGTGACTGAGCTGCAAAAGAGAGAGTGGGCTTAATTCAGTCCCACACGTGCCCATCCTGCTCAAGTCAGGTAGTTTTGCAGTCGGCTGCAGTGGGAGCAGACTGTACTTTGACCGTGGTAGCTATTTCCGTGTTACAAGCCCATTCCTACAGTTTGCTGTGGCATGGCTTTGCCCAAATGTGGGAGAACCTGATCTTGGAAGAAAGTCACTGCATGGCCACTAATGAAATGATATTACAAAGTCCCCTAGGATTTTGCAAGGTGAAGGCTCAGTGTCTTTGTGCATGTGGTGGTCACAGCACTTGTGTAGGACCACTGGTCGACATAGCCTCTATCACATGGCTTATCTCATCTTTTCGGGCCAGCGGTGACACCACGGCATGCACAGAAACTGCAGCAATTGCTGTCATCCTGCAGGCTCCAGCCCCTTGGAGAAGTACGTGCTAGAAGAGCAAAAAGTAATCCTGAAAGGATGCAGTGATTTCCCTCTCCTCACCCATTATAGATTTTTTCAGACTCCTGCATAAAAGCTACATTTTTGGACTGGGGTCAGGGAGGTTACTGCTTGTCAGTTGTGTCTTTCTATAAAGAAGGTATTTTTTGCAGTTTTTGTCTAAAACTCTGTTTTCCATGAAAATTGCTTTGGCGGAAAGGTAAATTAGCCCTGCCTATGAATAGGAACAATCAGTCGTTTTGTGGTACAAGCAGCGGGCAAATAGCTTCAGTGGTTCCTAAGAAACAAACATCTCTGCCAAACATTTGTAGTGGAGAATACAATATACAGATCACAGCAAGCCTTGGCTTATCCCGCTATTTATTTCCCTTGTCCTCTCTACCCCACCATGGACTCACTGTCCATTGCAGCTAGATGCCGAGAAGGACAGCGAGGGAAACCTCAGCTCCTGTATCCCAGAGTCATGCCTGGGCAAGAGGAGAGAGCGGCGACCTCCTTGTTGGAGGCAGAAGTGGTCAAATCCTAACCCTGACTTTGGTAATTAACTTTTCTGGGAAGCCATCTCTGCTGACGTCCCCAGTACTTTACCGCAGGGCTGTCTGTGGCTGCAGGCTCCTTCTCGTAGCCGCTGTGCATCACGGTGCAGCCCCGAGTCCTGCAAGATGAAGTGTTTAAATGTGCGCAGAGGGTCAACTTGGAAAGACCAGGATTTATTTACAGGACAGTTGGCCTGCAGTCTAGCACACAGAGCTACTGCTTATATCCTACGTAAAATAGATGACTTGGCACTTGGCAAGTGCTACAGGTATTGCTAAAGAGGTGTTTTTTGGCTCATCCATCTCTTGCAAGGTGCAGAGGAACTGTGGCAGCTATATAAAGAGTTTGGGGAAAAATAGAGACACATGAGTAATGGAGTAGTAAAACTCAGTTCAGCTCCTTGGCACTTGCAAACTCACAGCCGAGTCCTGCAGCCTTAACTTGGGAAAAAAACACGACTGGAGAAATCAAAGGGAGTTTTACCTTAGAGAGCCTCTCGACTGCCTGCTTGTACTAGGGGTAGGTGTTCAGCAGCAAAGTTCCCTTTCTTTGGCTGTATGGGCTGTGACCAGGGGCAAGTATCTCCTCTTAATATCACAACTGACAAAATTAATCAGAAGCTTAAACAATTCCAACAGCTAGAAAAATCTGCCATATTATTAGAAACAGCTTCTAAAATGCTGAAAAAAACTATAATCAACTGCTAAAGCACATCTTGGGGAACTGAAGGGGTTTATAAATAATCATTAGAATAAACTGATCCCTGCTGTGAGGCACATCTCTTATTATGTCTGCTATGTCCCTTTTGGCTTTCTCAGTGCATCATCAAGCATGGATTAAGGTCAAATAAATTTAGGATGAGTGAACACGACAATCTTGACTAAATTTCCAAAAATGTGAAGGACATGATTTTGTGAGGGAACAAGCGCGATGTATTCAATTCCACTAAATACCCAGATTTCAGCACTGGTTCAGTAGACACTTTCTCAGGAAAAATATATTGACAACATCACTCTGTCAATAAATACAAATATATTATGTTTAGAATAATACGTATAATTCTGTAAATATAATGAGGAATAACTATTGTATAAGTGAATATGCTTCCTTCCTATTTTTAAAGTACTTTACTGTTCATATGATGTTCACATTTGAAATTGTATCAGTTGTATCAGGGCGGGGGACACTCCAGATTCGAGCAAGCAAGCATTGTGTTACGTAATCTTATTGCCACGTTTATTGACTTTTCTCTTAAAAGAAGTTAGACTCCTAGACCTGTTCTTTTTTGTGTTTGTTTCCAGTATGATGTGGTTCATGCCTTTTTTACAACCATGATGTTAGTGCCAGTTCTAACTTCTAGCTTAAATAGATCTTCCTGATGCTTATCCTTAGATGTATTTCCAGAAAGCAGCCAGCTCTCAGTCACTGGCTTGCTAAGGTCAGGCTTTTTCATCTCCTATGCTGAAAGAGACTCTCTTCTCCCCAGATGGGATGATGTGGAGGTGGAGGAGGACGCCTATGGGAAGTGCCTTCAACAGCACCAGAGCTGAAGGAGGGAGGGCTATAGGTCCATCTTAGTCCCATCTCCCTGCACTGAAAGAGGGTAACAAACCTGACAGCCATGTGGAGAGGAGAACGCTGACCAAACCTGAAAAATGAAACTTAATCAGAAGACGTAAACAAGTTAGGTGCAAGGAGTGCTGGTGGGAGCTTCCACAAACCTAGGCAGGGAGAAATAAAGCTTTAGAGAGGGAAAGAGAAATGAATGTGAGCCGGGCAAGGTGTCTGCTGCAAGCAGACCCCCCCATTGCAATAACGAAGAATGGAGTCTCCCCAAAGAGCAAGCCTTCAAACGGCTCCCTGGGCTTCCTTAGCATGGGCAGAGGGACACTTCCCTACGGCAGCAAGCTCTCCGTGCTGAGATGAAATCGCAGGCTCCCCCAAGGAAGCCTGTTACTACTTGCAGCTTGTCTCTATTCTTCGGCAGCGTACTGAATGCATTCTCCATTCTGCGCTGTTTTTCAGCCTTGCTTCTGAGCTTTATCTACCAGACTTTTGTTGACCTCCTACGTATTTTGCCTTATTCCCTAGTTTCTCAACTTATGTTATTTATTGATGTACTGTTTTTTTGAGAATAGAGTCTGTATGTTTTTTATAGCTCTGCACACGATCTTACATTTTATAATGGGTACCGCATTGAACAGTTGTTAACTATGGATGCTGTTGTCTGTTCGGCAAGTTACAATATCTTTTTCTTCAGTTTCTGCTAGCCAGAGTGATTAAGGTGTGTAGCAAAAATCTATCCCGTGCTATGGGTAAAGACCAATAAGGTTTCCAGTGCTTGTTTGGAACTTTTTTTTTACATTAGCAAAATCTGCTTTATCATTTCGAGCGCAGGAAGGGAACTGATTGCAATAAAAGAAGAAAAAGATTTATAGTATGTTCTTCTTATAAATAAAGCCACGCTGCTTTGTCAAATTATGTAAGACATGGCATGTTGCATTGTTCTGTTCCTTTCATAATCTATGGAGCCATATGGACTTAAAAATATGGGACTATTATATGGATTTCTGCACTGTAATTGGCATTGACACTTACATTGATTGAATAAATGAGATAACATGCACAGTTCTGACAATCTTTGCAGATTTGTAAGATTACAGCAGTGATGATTCTATGTCAGCAAAAAACTCTATAGGTATTTCTAATGAAGCCACAGCCAGTTCATTAATATACATATGTTTGAAATTGCAGCCATAACAATTGAGTTCTCTGCACTGAACACTATAATATATATTGTCATGAGCTATATGCTCTCAGATCATTTCTGTGAATTACAAGAAAATTGTGGACTGGAGAACATTTTATTATTGTGCTTTTCATCCAGAAATCCTTTCATTGATGAAAATTGAAAACACTGAAAATTAAAATGTAAATGCATTTATCAAAAGAAGAGGAAAAAATTAAATCCTGAACTTTAACTGCTTTTACATTTTACTTCTTCAGAAAGCGATTTTGATATTTACATCTCAAAAGCACAAGTAGTCAGGCTCTGTAATATCCATTTGGATTCTTACTAATAAGTGACTGGCTGTTTGTTGCTGGGGTCTGAAGATTTGTTTTAGTAAAACAGCACTGAAAAGTCTGTGTGTGTGTATTCTGAGACAAACAAAATAAATATACATTTATTTAGTGTTTCTTTCCTTTCTGTTAAACATGTTCTTTGTGTTTTTTACAGGTCAATGCCACATTAGATAGGATATGAGTTACTCATGTCTTTGTAGGGAAGAAAGAAAAGACAGAGAAACAGTGGTACACACTAGAAGCTTCCTTACAATGAAGTTTAACAGTTAATAAATGGGACAAAATGCATAATTCAAGTTTCATTGCTGCTGGATTTTTTTCTGTTTAGCTTCAGAAAAAAATTGGTTTTTGTTTGGCATCCTGACTTAAGTGATGAGATGTTAGCAGCCCCTGAGAAGAAGAGGATCCATATGCTAAAGACGACTGTGGGCTCAATTTGCTACAGAGGAAGAGTGTTGGATGAAGCACGGAAGCAGGTAGGCTATGCGGCAATCTGAGACAACATGTGCCTCTGGTGCTGCTGTGTAATGTAAGGAAATAAGAGGTTGATTTTATTATCTGAATGGACACTGTGCCTGTTTGTGCAGTCCTTACTGTATACACAGTCAGAATATTTGACTCCTTGTAGCTAAAATCTATCCAAATCCTCTACAAGTGACACAGGTAGATCCTTTGTATAGCATTTTCACTGCTCTTGTAATCCTTTTCTCTTTCTTTTTCTTAACATTGGAAACATATTTTTTCTGATGTGCATTTTCTGAACTCCTCCATGCTGGATAATAGTGCTAGACCCCCTAGGTTTAAGTGACAAACCTGATGGACTTAAGGACCTGATGCTGAAACTCCTGCCTGTGTGAAAATACAGGAGAGGCACCAGAAGAGCAAATGGGCACTGCTCTTCCTTCCCTGCCTTCCCTAGTGACTCTGGCCACATAGCGGGGTGCCGGTATGGTCAGATACTGCAAGCTATTCTATCCTGCTTCTCCCAGCCCTATGCCCAGGACCTCCTGCCCCAGAATGAAAGGAAGGGGACCATCACCAAAAGGACCATGTCCCTGGTTATAACCTCTGAGTGATATTTCAACACAAATCATACCTCCACGTGGTTAGACAGAGATTCCTCGACTGGCCAGTTTTTACAAGATCGGAGACATTTTGACCGGTCCCTTATAACAGCCGTTGGTACCTCCTGCCATTGGTATGGGTAAATTACCCTCCGTCAGGGTGGTGAAGAAGGACAAGTGCCAGTTTTGACTGACCCTCCTATCAAAGGGGAAGGCAGCCTCGGATGGGGAACGGTACTGCATCGAGTGAATTCATGTATGTTTCTGCAGTTTTCTCCTCAGAGTGTCCTTGATTAAGTCATTAACACAGGCCCATTAATTTCAGGTCCTCTGTCTTTTCTGTGCTTAGCTTGGAAGAATTCAAACTGAACATCCAAAATAGAGTAGATGTTTTTGAAGTTTTGGCTTGACCATGTGCCCCGTTGTATTTGGAAGGCAATTTTTGTGTTTCCCTAATATTGTTAAATAACTTTCAAATTCTAAGGTGATAAGCAAGTGTAAGAAACTCACACAGTATTATACATAGCAAAATGGCTATCACAAATTGCCACCAAGCAAAAGTTATTGCTTTTAGGATCTCAGATACTGAAATGGTTTAGAATTTTCTGGGTTCATATTTCAAAGAAAATAGCTTGTCAAGTAAAGAGATTTTAGAACTAATATCTATTTATGCTAAAAATGTTCACAGCGTTTTTTTTTCAGAATAAAAGAAAATCTGCTTTCATTATCTTTCCTTAAAATAAGTTACTCAAAATTGTTCTAACTGGTTTTTTTTTTGGTAGAAAAAAGCCTTTATTGTAAGTTCTGTTTACGTATCTGATATTTCTTTTTACTTTGAAAGGAAAATTACTTCAATGCTTCAGATGCTTCAGACTGGAATATCTTGGGCTATCAAAACACAATACAACAGTCATGATCAGAAACATTTTGCTTTAGCATGTAGGCAATTATTTCTATAAAATCATTGATATTCTTAGGATTTAACAGGCATGTTTGGTGAATTTATTTATATCTTTCCAATGTTTTATGCATTTCTTGTTCCAGTTTCATCTTTGTTATTTCTGTTCCCCTGTCTTTTTTGAATTTATGATTAATGTTTCTTTAGGCAACAAAACAATACATTCCAGATCAAGAGTTATGCAAAGTCATAGCATTTTTTGAGAAATAAAACAAGTCAATAAAGTATCAGTATTCATAGCAAGTTTCCTCTCCATGCAAGAGATCTTGTAGGCAAAAGTTATACTTAGACTAAAATAACAACTGCCCAAAGAGGAAAGAAAAATGGAACAAACAATAGGTGTTTATGGAAAATTCCAGTCACTACCTGGATCTGGATATGATTGATAAAGAGGACAAAAGAACTAATGGTATGGATTTAATGGATCAAGTTTCTCTTCTGCAGTTCATCTCTCCATTAATGGCCCATGAAAAGTGAAGACCAAGACATTTGGACCAGAGAGCTGCCAGAGACTAAACCAAGCATTACCTCTTGAAAGATTGCATCATTGATGCTTTAAATTAAAACTTTATTGCCATTGTAAAATGTCTGTGAGTTACCCAGGGAAAATAAAATATATGGTTTTCAGAGAGTGGTCATTATATTTTCAGCTAAAGAAGAAGTGTCCTTTCCCCTTAGGAGCGGTGTGAAATGGAGCCCTCTGTAGGCTTTCCTCAGATGAGGTTCCTGGCCAAAGGCTATTCTACCTTTTCCATCCACATCTGGTTCATTGTTCCTTTTGTAAGAGATGAATCAAGCTTTGGGTCACATCCACAGGCCCTACTTGAACAGTAAAATAAAAGAGAACCATATTTTTTAGGGAAGAAAGATAGTCATTTTCCAACCGATCTAGGACAAGGATGGTACATCCTCCTGCATACAGTACAGGGGTGCAGTGGGAGAAAACCCCTCTGCCTCAGACTGCTCTGCACCTACCTCCTCAACACCTGACAGGCAAATGCTTTGAGACCCAAATATCAGCATGACCCGCAGAGGTTTTGGGTGGCGGTTTTTGAGCTGCGGTTCACTAACAGGACTCTTAGTGGCTCAGTGACCATGGGTGGGAGGACCCAGGCAAGTATCTGTGGAGGGCACAGACTGCCAAATATTCTTTGTGCGAAACAGAAGGTAACATTTGAATGAAGATTCAGAGGTTTGGATCTTCATACTGTGACTCAGGAGCATTCAGGCCCAGCTTCAAAGTGTCGGTGTGCAAGGGAAATACCTTAATAATTGCTGGGCGCAGTGGCACAGCTTAGCTCCAGAGAACAATTTTATGCTGGACAAAATTGCCCTCACAGGCACTAAACCACAAGACCTCCTGTTTCTCAATAACAGAAATACTCTCAGCTGGGAAATTTGGTCACTGGTAATATCCAGGCAGCTTGAGAAACAGCCACTTCTCTATCGATAGCGGGGAATGTAGCATTTGTAGCTCTTCTGCTCAGGAATTAATGGGACTGCTTTCCAGGACACAGGATAAGGATCTCCTGCAGAAATGATGTAGATGCCTAAAATGGGCAAAACTAAAGTGCATATACTGAAAACTGTAATTTTGAAGTTGTTTTCTCAGCTCTCACTTACATATGGAGGACCTAAACTCCACAGCTGCCTGATATTGTATGGGTTTTTTTATCGTGAAAGCTGGATCACTTGTGAAGAGTCTTAGAGACTATCTCAGCTTCCTGCCCCACTGGAGATGGTTCAAACCCAAATCTCTCACCTCTCCCCCATATGAGAGGCCCGACAACTACGATGCTGGTACAGGAGCTGGAGTGGGGCGTGAGGGGTCAGAGAGCATCTGTTGTCTCTCTGACTGAAGCTGTTCCACTGCGCCGAAAAACCTTCAAAATTCAATAGATCAAAGAGGGACCAAGAGGAAATATGACTATATCATCGAGCAGTTTGTACAGTCACCTGGCAGAAGGAAACCTGCATACCATCCTTGCTCCTGCACATATCTGCATGCTTTTATATGGAAAAATCATTGGATAACATTAAAAAAACTCTATCTGACCCTATGTTCTTTGTTTCCACTTTTTGTTTAATTGGATTGTGTGTAAGTGCTCTGTGTAGGAGGAACCCTTATCAGAAGTATGAAGCTTTTCTTGCTGAATGGAAAGATGAAAACATGCTCAGTAAGCTGCTGTAACTGTCTCATGAGCTAAGCTCCAAGCTGACCTGATGATCCCACAAAACAAAGAGCTGCTTATAAAATATGTCTTGATTGCAGAGAAAGTATGAAATCAAAACCAGTTGTTGTTGTTGGTGATAGCTTCCATGGATCCCTGTTACTATCTACAGAGAAAGAAAGTGCAGGCAGCCTGAGACACTACCTGCTAGTCTATGCACAGCACATACACCTCAGAAAAAATTCAGAAGGATAAAAATTCATAATGTTCCTTCTCCCCATCTCTGTCTTGTTCTGTGTCCAACTGAGTCCTGACTGCATAGACACCCTGGCTTATACAGCCAAGAAATTCAGGTCTCAGTGCCTTGCTGGTTTTGTGCAAAGATTTTATTCAGGCTCTGCTCTGTTTCCTAAATTTGAGCCTTCTGTGCTTTACTGATGTGCATTTACGGCTGGAAAATTCCCAATATTGAGAAGCAATATGCAGAGCTTTTCATGAGGTAAGAAAATGAATCCGAAACTTAACAAACCATTGTTTATCTCATTATATGCATCTTCAGAAAGCCAAGAGCAACCTACGCAGTGCCACTGTTCTGTGGATTAATTCACAGCTGATGAAAACAGATTGTTCTTAAAAGCAAAAGCTCTATTGTTCGAATGTCCCGTCGTGAGTCTTGCTGCCCTGTGTTACCCATTGCCTGTAGGAGTCACAAGACCTTCGAGGATGCGGCTGCCAATGTAGCCTCAATGAGCACAGTACCCTTTATGCCTGGCGAACAAATTTACTTAAAGGAGCATTCACTTGCTGGCTGGCACTTTTTTTTCCATTTTGTCAGATGGATTAATGTCATGGCAGCCAAGGACAGATGAAGGTTTGAAATATTACAAGCAGAAGCCTCTTGCTAAGATAATATAAAACCAATTTTTGCAAACATATCTCTGAGGAGGAAATAAGCTAGAGATTATAATGAGAATTTTTTCTAGCTGTAAAATTTTGTTAAGATGCAAGCAAAAAAAACCACCACCCAGTAAACCTGTCAAACTTAACTCAGTACTAAAACTTCCGTCTATCTTAGGACAATACTGTTTGAAATTGCCCTATCATTCAATTTTAAGTGATTTGCATACCAAATGCAAAAAAATGATTAACTGGAAACTTCCCCCCTCCACCCCCTCTGAGACATATGGTAAGACAGCAACAGAAATGATGGATGTAGTGGATGATTGCTTGCTGAACCAGTGTGTGAGAAACTATGCTAGGAATAATTCATGTCAAGATATGGCCTTAACTAAAAGACATATTAAAAACAACATCTTCACAGGTTTAATATCTTACATGATACACATAATCCATGACTTCTAAGGCATGTGGTTGTCTCAAAACATGATATTTCAGTAGAACTTCAATTTTGTGAAAAGATCTCAAGAGATGCTTGATCTAACGTTAAATCAACCTTTCACAAAATAAAGGAAACTTGAAGTCATTCTGAGGTATGGTCCAGCCTCGCCTTTATCTAATACAGTAGATATTCAAATCAGTAGTGATTCCCTGGGGAAAGTGGAATGACAATGGTATAAAATAGGCAAAAGTGACCCAATAAACAGGATAATAAGGCATTTTGGATGAAAATGCATTTCATATAAACAAAGGATTTACTGCTTTGCCATGCTGACAACCCACTGATGCCAAAAAATATGCTATGTCTGCTAATACAGCAGACACATATTTCATGTGTATTTCTGTCACCTGTATTTTATCAAAGGGGAAATTTTACAATATTTGAAGAGACAAAAGATTAAGCTGGATGTTTAACAAGTACGAAAATCAGATGATGCTAACGGGTAAAACTGGCATTGTTCACTGCTGTGATTAGCTTTTATGTGAAGAGAATCAAGTAAATTACAAAAAGGCTTTGTGGTTGTTGTGAGAGATATAAGATCAGTAACTGTGGCTTGTAAGCTGGCCACTTACTTGTACCTCACCATGAGCAGAGATCCTGGGTGAGGGGACAGAGGACTGAGCTGGGACATAGGGACAGGCTGAGTTAGCGCTGCTCCTCACCCAGCATGGGATCCTGGGTACGCCAATTTTCCCATGTCGTCTCTTGTTTGTCTCACAATTTTAGGAAGCTGTCCTTGACCAAAGAAATAGTTGTGTATTTTGCACAGTCACTGGCCAATGAAATCAGCTAATAATAAGTAAAGGATATAAAATATCTTTTATTCCATAGTGGTTTTCATTGAAGGACAGCATCCCTGAGAACAGAAATAGAGTTGGGATCAGCATGCAGAAAGGGCCAAGTAATTCAGCTGTATCTAATACAAGAGATGATCAGTACAGGCATCTCCAAGGGCAGGTATGAAGAAGATTCTCTCTCTCTCATCTCTCTAAGATGTGCATCTGCTTGATTTTTGAAATTAAATTGGGTGAAACTTAGCAAATGCTAGAGGAAAAAACTCTTACACATTCTGTAGTGACATGGAGCTTAACAGATGCTGACCAGACGGGAACAGCCATCTTTTTCAAATGATCTAGTATTGTCAGTTGAAAAGTATGGAGTTTTGTGGATTTATTGTGTTCCCCTCTGAAAAAGCTTGCTGGTTCTAACCAGTGATATTTTTATCTTTCCATAAATTAGGCAAAGGCCGAGATTTACCTCGTGATGAAAGTATAACATACATTCCTGCAAACTAAGGAAGCCATAACATAAGCCCTGCAGTAATATTCAGAATGCCCAGTCCTCTCTTACTGCTATTGTTTATCAGTTTACAAGTCGTGAAATAATAGAATCCAGATCATAAAATGGCAAATAAAAATTATTTCCTATCTATAATATGTCTTTCTATCCAGCAAGTAAAATCCCTATGTCTTATATGAAAGGGTGATTTTTTCTGCCAATGGCCATCTTGTCAGCAGCTTCTTATTAATACCTATAATCCTTTTCTTTGATGCCTTCTGACATCTCATAACTTAAGGAGCGTATATTTCTTTGCACAGGCAGTTAGACATAGCAACAGAAAGGAACACAGTTTTAGTGGCTCTGAGGAAGACAGTTTGACGGCCAACAGCCACAGCTTTTGAAGAGTCTGACGTATCTGTAAATCAGCCCTTAAACTTAACCGATTGGTGGAAAAAATATGCAAGACTCCTAAAGAGTAATAGGCAAGGAATAATGGAAAGGCAACAGACAACTCAGAAAAATAAATAAATCAATATTTGAAGTGAAATAGTAGCAGACTAACTATAGATTGATAAAGAAATCCAGAGTTTTATTGAGAAGTCTTTAGTTTGCTCACTGTCATATGAAGGAATAGTTAAATATTTGGTGTTATAAATATTGCTAAAATCACCTCTCTGCACTCACACAAGAGATGATGAAAATTATTTCCATCCAATTCTCAGAGGGAACTTAGACATTCAGAAATTAAATTTTGGAATCTGCCTTTGTAAGGAAATACCAATGTATTGTAACATTTGAGAAGCTAATTCCGTCAAACTACCTTTTTGATGTTTCCCTTGGAATTTATTACCCAAGAATCCTGGTGTGCTACAGGATCCCAGTGCTTGAGAAAAAGAGATGTACAGAGTGCCCAGGTTCTCAGCTGGTAGGTGTGTGGCATTGTCTTGGCTTCTTCCAAGTCTGCAGAATAAATCGCTTTACATTACCTAAGTGTCTGACCCTAATTCGCCGCAGAACAACCTGGGGAGATGATTAGGCTGTGGGCAGAGGCAAGCACAGAAAAAGGCAAAAGAACCATGGAGGGTAACGAAGAAAATGTTTGTTGGTTGAAACTCTGCCATTGGGAGCGGGAACCTGAATGGCAAACACTTTGGTTCATGGGTTGGGGCAATATGTAAAGCTAGGATTAGTCAAAAGTTTACTTCATCTTTGAATTTCACCTTTAAAATTATTCAGGTCATTACTTCTTCCTTGTGAAATAAATTGAGGGGTATCTAGACCAATAACTTTCCTATTCCAATGTGCAAATTTTGATAATCTTTATTTATTTTATTCTTTTTCTCCTCCTGAACTGTGCAAAATGACATGCAGGATGAGATAATTAGATCCCAGCGGTGAATTTTAATTCTTTTCAGGTTACCCTGCTGAGCACATGAGCAAACTGCAGCACTTCTTATAAACCGAGGGCTAATAACCCAAAACAAAAAACGGAGACTCAATCCTTCCGGCTGGAACAGGGAGGTTGATACGTTTTTGTTCAGGACCTAGGTAAGTTGAGATGGCCCATTCTTTCACAGGCACTTCTCTGTGTTTCAGGCAGATTCAACATATCAATGAATTTATAGGTAAGCTGAATCCAAGCTCAAATAAAATGGGAAACAGAAGCTCAGGCAGCAACATCTAAGCAGTGAGAAAGTACCTTCCCATTTTGTAACTGTTTCATGTGAGCTTAGAAGGCAGGAACAAACAAAAAGAGGTGAAGAAGTAACAAAAAAGGGTGCAAGAGTAAGGAGTTCCCTGTTTAATGCACTCAGCAATAGCTTGTAGCCGAAAGATTTCTATGAGTACAGTGGATGTATTTCTCTGAAATTAGAAAAGTATAAAAACAACTCTTTGGTTTTCTAGCGGTCCCACAGGATGGGATACAGAGCTGAGATACATCAATAAAAATTGAATTAGATTTACAGCTCTGCTCTATTACCTAATTATAGCATGCTTGGAGATACATGGTAATTTATCAATAGAGAGAGACCTATTGAACATGTTAGTCATAGGCTTCACACTGAAGACTATTTTCATTAATCAAGCAGCTAGATAGTTACCCTCACCACTTTACTTTTAAAGGAAGGTAAGTTAAGTTTCTTCTGTACAGCTGGTCTGTCTCAGTGCCCAACTAGAATATACATGAGTCGAGAAAAAAGCATTATTTATATGCAGACCACGTTTGCAACTTGTGTTAGTCTAGTGACTCCAGCGAGTTTACAGCAGACTGGAAGTTAGCTCTGCATGTTATATTCTGTTTCACCTATTTGTAATGTAAGCAACACCAATCCTACATATAAAAAGCATTCTGTAGGTTGCAAATAAAACCACCAGATGCTTAGGGAACGAGGACTAAAGATTGCCCAGGGATCTTTACTTCTATCCCTTTGTGTGTGCTTTATGATACAGTCTGTAATTATGTGACTGTATGTAAAAAAGTGCTGGGTGGGGAAGAGCATGCGACCACATATTTATATGCATTGACAGGCAAGAGGATGTTTTTTGGGTCAAACTTAATTGTGGCTTTTTCTGAGTGCCTAATTTTTCCATCAGTTTTCTGCTCAAATGCTAGTGTATTCTTTTGAAGATTTTTTTTCCTGTGAACTGAGGACATGAGAATACAGTTCAGCCAGACTTACTATGGCTGCGCATCCTCTCTCTGCCGTGTGATACGGACGGTGGGCTGCACCTGCTCATGGGCGGGTGCCCCCTTCCCCTATTTATTTTCCCCAGGAAATCCCCCACTGGGCAGCCTTTCTTGTCAGCATGCTGTAGACTGGCCAGTACACACCTGGACATTACCTCTGGTCCCTCTGCCACGATGTTTCTCCAGAACCATCATTTTACTTTGACGGTGGCAATCTCTGAGTTTATGGTCTGTGCCAGGGATACAGAATAAGCAAGCTATGCCAACACTGAAAGGTGGTAGTGCAGCTGCTGCAAAAAGTGAGTGTAGGGATGATAGTGAAGAGAGTAAATTGTTTGGGACACAAAATTTACAATTGTAATGAGGATTTGTCTGTTGACTGTTGTTGTATCATCCATCAGCTATTTCTGGCCTTAGGCAACGGCCATGCTGTTAGCCTGTTAACAACTTCAGTCTGCTTCCTTCTACTTTAGTTCATTGCTTTATTTTTGCTTCAGTAAGTTTCAGCACCTAGAAAAGTGAAGTTAAAAATGGATGTAAAGCTTTTATTTGTGCGTGCTTCATACATGGGGATTCACCCCCAAAAGTGTAAAATGTCAGCTGCTAATTTATTTTCTTCTTACTCTTCTTACTTGATGTGTAAGGCTTGGCTGCATAAACGAACCATTTTTTTTCCCTCTTTAGAGTATCACTTTTTTTTAAGCCTGAAAAAGTGTTTCCTTCTCAACTCCCTACTCTCAGAGGCACTACACACCATGTTCTTCAGACTTGTCAATTGCCTCCAGAGCCCAAAATCTTGGGATCATCCTGGTTTCTGAATTTTCCTTCTAATTTACATGTCTCCTGTGAATGCAAACTTACGTACCACCCTCTCTTCAATTGCTCATTGTCATGGCATGGTCTTTCTCTAAAGTCGACACACTTATTTCATCGGCAGTTCCTGTGTTCGTACCAGACTAGTGCTCAGCATTCACCCCGTGCCCAGGAGGCTCCTGACGAAGAGACCCAGCACCCCATCTCCTGTGCCAGGGCAGAGAGACCAAACCCCCACTGCCCTTTTGGATTTGGAGAGCAGTGGAGAGAGGGGATGAGTTCTCCATTTCAATGTTGGAGATGAAGAAACCTTTCTCCACCCTCATCCTTTGAAGCCACATAAATTAATTAAACATTAATTAGGTCAGAAATAGAAGAGCTGCACTAGCATGGTCAGAGGTGCTCACATAAAGGAAAGGAATCCTGTGTACCTGTTCCTCTTTCAAAGGATTTGAAAAATACATTTCATCTGAAACAGCCAGTAAAGCAAGCCCAGAATCAGTCTGGCGGCTAGGGCTGAAATGGAAAACCACTCTATTTTGCTTTGTTCTTTTATTTTGCAACAGGAACTCTTTAAGGTGGGCATCTGAGTAATGTTTTGATTGCAACTTGATTCATTTTTATTCTTTCGTCATCATCTGCTGGAGGAAAATGGTTGGGCAACTGAGTGTAAATTTCTTGAAGATGGCATTTGCTGGGGCCAAGCCAATAGCACTATGAGGCATGACTCTGTAGTTGCATAGACAGTTTTACATTCATTAGTTCCTGTTCTTTTCCTTCAACATTTATAGCTGAAATAATTTTCCCAATAGCTCTAACAAATCATTCTGCTTCTCCATTAGCTGTAATGGTATTATTCTTCAATGAGAAAACCCTGCATATTTTGTAAGTTCTTAAATTCCTGCCTGTGGAAAGTTAGGCTGTTATCCATTTGTAGTGCTTTTGAATTCTGGAGATGGAAAATATCTTATCCAGTGATGTGACAGTGGTGCTGGCTATTGTCTAACATTTTCTTTCTATCCAGAGAACTGTAAACACTGATCAATAATGACTAAAACATAATGCTAGAGACCTCTAAACGCTGACAACTTCCACAGAGTCCACAAGACTGAAAGTAGTAAGAATAAAATGAAAACACTCCAAATTTTTTCTCCATTTAGGATGCTTAACGCATCCTAGTTTTGATACTCTAAGACCTTTTGGATAAGTCTTGTCTCCATTTTTTTTTTTCCTTTTCTTTTTTTTTTTTAATGTGTTAAGCGTATTGTTTGTTCCTAATAGACAGTAACTGTAATTGAAACAGCTACTGCAAAATCTGCAAACTTGCGTGCATGTACTTCTGTCCATGGTCTCCAGCTTCATCTTTCAGAATGGATGTGCAGATGAATGGCAGCTACAGCACCTTAGCAAAATGAGGCCATGTGTTTGGGAGACTAACTATGAAAGTTGAGTCTTAAATTTGGCATTCTTTTCCTGAAAGACCTATGATTAGTTTTAAGTTTAAGCATGTAAAATTTATTTGTGAAGTTTTACAGTTTGGTCTCCTTTCTGTGTCATTTCCAGCCATTTACAAACATTGATCAAAGGAAATCCAGTCCTGTACAAACAAAAACACTGTTAATTTTTGTCTTGCTCCAAGAGCTTCTGTACTGCTAATTGCTAAGCTTATGGGTCAAAGCTGATAGAGAACATTGGGTGTAAGACGTTTTCTGGCATAATCCTTTTACTTTGGGAAGTACTTTGTCATTCTGCTTTGGAAAGCTAATTGAGAAGGGAGTGTTCTGGTCTTTTCAGTACAGAACAACTCACTTCCGTGTTTTGATTGCTTTTCCCCCCTTATTGTTTTAATTTAATGAAATGCCAAGTAACAGAAAGTTATGGTAGACCAGCATTACTGGTTCCAAGGGACCAGCACACCAGTCCCACCCAGGGATGCTAGAGCTTTCTGTCTTGTCTCTGACAGTAGTGATATCAGATATCTAGGGAAAAATTTAACTGTTCCACTTCCAGGAAACACTTTGGAATGCTTTCACAGAACATTTTAGCAGGCTTTAACAGTTTTCTGCTCAGAAACTTTGTGAGGCAGAGCAGGGATCTCTGTGTTGAATAGACCTCAACAGATTCTTATTCTGTGAATGTATTGAAATGCATTTTGCACTCATATGAACATCTAGCAACTGCAACATCCTGCAGCAAGTCAAACTCCAGATAAAATGGTTTAATTTTAATGCTAAAAGACCCATGCCATTTGATTTTCTTTCAGAATTTAATTTCTCTTATCATTTTGGTTTTCATTCTATCTTGGATTAGGATTTTTTTAATTAAAGAATTTTCTGTACAAGAGAAATCCAGTGCATGCCCAACTGTATTTATGGGATTATACTATTTTATTTCAGGGAAAAAATAGGTAGTCTTATGATTACAGATAATTTGCTGTAATGCTCTTATTTTATAACAATCAATGGGAATGAAGATGGAATAAAATAATAGGCAGAAAAATCCTGTGTTATAATCCATATAATGGAGCAAATAGAAGAAAATTAATGGCTGACTTTGCCATAAATTTGCTATTTCCTGATTTTTAAGCATTATTGTTTGTAACCTGAATGTTACATTAATGCAAGTTTTTATATGTTAGTAGCTTATATTACTCAAAATTGTATATGGCAGATTTTACAGCTGCTTAATATCTCAGTCAGCACTAATACAGAAGAATTTCAAAATGGGACAAAGTTTATACCACGTTTTAATGAGCAGCACTCAGAAGTCCAGAGAAGTCCCATGCTGTTTCAGACTTCTTGGTCTGAAAGTGAAGCTGAATATGTCACCCAGCAAAGATCTTCCTTTTAGCTGCTGAGATTTCCTGATTTTTGAAGCAGCAGCCTTCTGTGATTTCATCATTTTCTCTCCAAAGTTAGAAGAGAAATGGAAAAGCATAAAAATGTTAAAGTAACAAAATGTAAATTTAACAGAAAGTTTATGTTTTTAGGGCAAATCTTTGGAGAATTTGTATTTTTTCAGAACAATTTTGTTTCCACTGCAGAGCTGACATGTGAGTGCATTGGTTATACCGCATACAATGAAAATTCTTAACATGCCTCGAATGTCAGCTGATAATGACAAATAAACAGCTCCAGTTCATAATCTAGATAATTTTTTTAGCACAGGGTAGGGACTGAATTTGAATTTCAACATATACCAGGGAGAAAATGCCTATCAGGATGCTAGAACAACACAGTGCCTGCTGAGATTAAATGATTCAGTGAAGACCTGTAAACTGTGATTCAAAGAGTCACAAGATATCTGTGTAATCACACAAACTTAAAGAAATAGCAGGACCATTTTTTGGGGCACTATTAGCTTTTTGCAGAAAATACATGTATTTTCCTGTCAGCACGACCTGTCTGTTTCTATAACTTTTCTTACAGCAGAAATGCATATCTGTCACGACAACAATACAGCAGGGAGTGGATACCAATGTTTTTACACTGATGTCATATTCATCCACTTGCTTTGTCCTGAAAACCTGTAATCTTGGAATGACTGACAGCATCAGAAACCTTGGGGAATTGTATCATTACTGAGGCAAGAATTCAATTTTTGTCCAATTCATTTGCTCCATATATTTGTTGAGCAGAGGTCTGGTCTGGACTGCACAGCAGGGCTAGATTCACCCAAAATGTGGAAGGGGAGAGTGAACTTGAGTGCAGATACTTCATCACCTCACCTGGAGCCCATCCCCTGCCCGTGCAGGTCCAGAGTTTTTTTCTCAGAATAACCATTCCCACACATTTTTTAACAACGTGACCTAAGGCATTAGGGATGCAAAGATCATGTGTAACCTATGGGTTACAGTCCTTGGCTCCCAAAATGACCTAGTGCTTTCTGGGAAAGGGGAAGTCCTGACTTGAATTTTTATTTTTAAAGTAGGCTTTGGTGTCTCATGTGCCAGCAAAATGCCTTGGCATGCCAGGCTATCAGCCATTCTCCATGGGTATTCCTCCTGTTGGAACTGTTTGGCTAGCTTCTATTCAGGTCAATTCTAAGTTAAATACTAATTGGTCTGACTGAGTCTATACTCCTCTGGTAAATGCACTCAGCTGAGATCTAGGAAGCTGAGGTCTCAGTCCCTGCTAAATGTTTAATGCTGTGTGCACAATGAATAGCTCCCACAGGAGGGATCCCCAGCATGGAAGATGCAAAAATCAAATCATCCAGAAGAGTGGTTTGAACCTGGCTCTTTGACATTGCAGGGATGCTCTAATTGGATTATCAGATCCTGTGAGGTGGAACCTCCCTTGCTTTTCTTTTTTGCAGACAAGGTAGAAACATTTAGCTCCAGGCTTGTGGATTGTAATCCCAGGCAATAGGAGAAGCCTCCACACCTCTCACTGAGTGAGCTGATGGTCAGCATTGTGCTGTTTTCCTCTGTATTTTACATAGAATAGAATAGCATAGAATAGGATAGAATATTTTTCAGTTGAAAGGGACCTACAATGAACATCTAATCCAACTGCCTGACCACTTCAGGCCTGAGCAAAAGTTAAAGCGTGTTATTAAGGGCATTGTTCAAATGCCTCTTAAACACTGACAGGCTTGGGGCATCGACCACCTCTCTAGAAAGCCTGTTCCAGTCTTTGACCAGCCTCTCAGTAAAGAAATGCTTCCTAGTGTCAAGTCTGAAACTCTTCTGTTCGGTAGGTTGCTCTGAAAATGCCTGTATCTCCACACAGCAGTGCCCATATCTCAGAGCTGGAGGCCCCTGGGCAGCATGTCATGTAGTAAGTGGAGAAAGCTTGGGAACCCTGCTTCAGTCTTTGTTCAGGAAAATCCTGAGAAATTTGCCAGAGTAAATACTAAGCAAAGGACAAATATAGACTTCAGACTTATCAGAGTCTGGAAACCAGCGTGAATCAACAAGAAGATGAAATTTAAAAAAGCTTTCTTATTGTGCTAAGGAGAAGATATGGGAGATATCTCCTATGGAACACTGCACAAAGTAACTCATGACCATTGATTTGGCTATTTGTATTAATTAATATTTAAAATAATTTAAAAGGTGCTTATGCTGGAACCTATGCATCCTTTCACCTTGCATTTCCCAGTTTCCTTACTTCATACGTGTTGATTAGTATCACAGAGCAGCCTCGAGGCATAAAAATGGGTTTCTCTGAAATGAAGCTAAACTGGAGGGTGCTCTCCAGAAGCACTCCTTGCCCATTCTCACACTAGAGCCGAACCTACAGGGTCAGCCTAGAGCTTCTTGAAGTCAAACACAGGGATGCGCATTGGTGCAGCACTGAGCAGTTCGCTCTGCAGATCCACTTCTGTTGTGCTCATAAAGCCATTTCAGACTTCATTCTTCCTACAGCCAGCTCATGAAGAAGCTCCTTGTGCTGCTCCGGGCACCATTAATTGGCACGGCTTTGCTGAAGAAGCTGGGCACACTGTCCCCTTGCTATGGCCATCGCCTGGAAGAGTGGCGATCATTCTTCCAGTCAACTATGGCTATTGAGGCTATACATTTTGCTCCCTTGTTCCCTTTCCCTACGGTAACAACTGTTTTTGCAAAGGGGTCTACTGTGGTATCAAGTTTGTTTGTGCTCAGAGTTGTGTCACCTCTTCAAAACTGAGCTCCACCAGCTGACTTACTGTTGGGCTGCCTGCAGTAGCTAACTCTACTGGCTTACTACAGCCTGCGTGAACTTCTCTGTCTTCCTCTTTGTGTTAAGTTTAGATGCTATTTAGTCAGACCTTTATTTCTTAACTGCTCTTTTCTTTTTCATGAAGAAAGAGACAAGATAAGAAGGAGGAACTGATCAGCTTCCTTGATACCCTTCTTACTTGTATGGACCCAAATCAAATCTCTTCCATTCTTTTGCTTTTATCTAGTGCAGGTATTGAATGAATAAAATTTCATGTTGAAGTGCTGAAACAAATGATTAGAGTGTTGTTTAGCTATCAGGCACTCTTAAGGGTCATGGGATAATTAACGCATAATCTGACTGCAAGTAACATTTTGAATTATCTGTTGAAATCTTTTATTCTTTTCATATTGCAAAGCCTAAAAAGAACCTCCCCCCCTCTTCTTTTTTCTTGTAGAGTAGCTACATGCACAGAAGTGCCTTTGTGAAACCAGGGAATTTTATGATCAATCCTAACGTGATATGCCATTGATGTAACTGAAGACTGCGAATGCAAGATGACATCTGAGTGGTATTAGCAGAATTTATATTAAATTAGAAGAATATGAATATTTAGAATAATGTGATGTAGAATAATTAACCAGACTTCTGTGCAATAGATGCACAATTCTGCAATTCAACCATTTGAATGAAAAGTGGGTTAAACAAAGTAAATAAGAATGAAGCTTTTCTTCACTTGCTACTGACATAAATAATTGCAAAATAGCAAATATTATATTATTATGGATCTTTCAAGACACTACATCAGTTTTGGAATGATTGCTGACTGTTACATTTGGGCTGAATTCAAGAGGGCACAGTATTTTAGAACCTGATTATCTCTCCTAACTTGCTCTTTATCTCAGTGGGTAGAATAGAGGTAATAATTAGAGAATTAAGCTTTGCTCACTCAGTCATGAAGTGCACAAATTCACTTGCTGTTTCATATTTATTTTCCAGCTGGAGGAGTTTAATTTATTTTGCTTTCTGCTGTGCCCACACCTGACCAACCAAAGCAGCTTCAGTAAGGTCCCACTGATCTCTGCTATTTAACCCCTGTATCTCTTCCTATTGCTTTGCAAAGCAAACAGCTTTCCTCTGAGGCTTATGCCAGAGCTCTTTAGATATAGCTGCCAGTGACTTCCATCCCTGTTGACCCCTGAACCTGATAGCACGTCCATAAAGTACATTCACATTCCCTCCAAAGGGACAAGAAACATGGAGAGGAACCTAGTACTGATGGCAGGGGCTGGTCTGCATTCACCAACATGTAAATCTTATTCATAACCTTTTACCACCACAGTTTCTGATTGTCAGATTCATAGGTCACAATAATTTTACTTTAAAAACCCAACAGCATTGTTTCCAATGGGCAGAAATAATAATCTATCACTGAGTGATACCGATGAACAACAATAATGTGTTCTTTTTTATTATTATTTTCTATCTGAATCCAGATGTTTTCTGTGCTCCCTGTAGGCAAAATGCTGTCTGTGAGAAAGTCCCTGCTGGCTGTCACAATGCAATGTTATCTTGTGAATGGTTCCTTAAATATCTGCAAGGTCAGAGAGATTAAATGTTCTCCTGGGAAACTCAGGAAAAGTAGAATGTCAGCATCACCTTTCGTCCAAGTGAAAAGTTAAATGACATTTCCAGTGATATTGATTAGAGCATCTTTGAGTGCAGAATGGCGATTTCAATATCTGCAATGAAATGCAAAGGTTGAAGCAGGAGACTGTGAGATTAGACAGTATTTCATTTCAGAAGAAATTCAAGACTGTGAATCAGGAAATATCTTTCCTCAGACTGCTTGGGTCTCATCGTTGGGGAGCTGGATTTTTCCTTCTCTCCATTTGCACAGGTGAAATTGTGGACCGAGGGCACCACGTGCAATGCTACCACCCTTTCCTCATCTGAGGTACCTTCCTCCCTTACTTGTCTTCCAGGCTGTTGTGCTGGGGCAGAGCACTTCATCTAGGATGCTCCTGTGCTGCATTGTCAAAAAGGACGCTCCAAGCTGTCTCTACTAGTAGAGCAGTGAAAGTCACTATTTTTAAGATACCTTCATCTCATTTCAATTCATAATGTAAGACAAGTCACTCCCAGCCCCAGAAAGCTGGCTCTCTGGCTGTCACCACAAGCCAACTGCTATTGCAGTAGAGAGCTGCCGTCTGAATATTCTGTACAATAGCCACTTTCCACTGACTCAGGAGTATGTATGGAAGGAAGGGCATCTTCTCTCTCTTGACTGTTTAGCATATAATTTGTTTCACATCATGTCTTTCATACAAACGGTGACCCTAAAACACTTGCTGCATTAAATAGAGCAGCAAAGTGAAAAATGACCAAAGGAGGTAGGAATGAGGAGGAAAAGAGAATGGCAAATGGCAATTTTCATCTGGGGTGAACTGGCAGTCAGCTGCACTGAAGCCCGTGGAGGTATCCCGACTCCTGTTGCAGATTCCTCAGCCAAGAGTCCATCTTACTATTTTTTTTCTGAGGAGATCAGAAAAGTGCTGAAATAGGGAGTTACAGACAGACTGTTTTAACTTGCAGAGCTGCAGAGGAGGTTTTGGCACCAGAAATGGTGGGGGTTTTGCCGACTCACAGTGAAGATGACTGTGCTAGTGTCCTGGTTTTGGCTGGGATGGAGTTGATTTTCTTCCTATTAACTGGTATAGTGCTGTGTTTTGGATGTAGTGTGAGAATAATGTTGATGACACGCTGATGTTTTGGTTGTTGCTAGGTATTGTTTACGCTAGTCAAGGACTTTTCATCTTCCCATGCCCTGCCAGATGTGCAGGGGGCTGGGAGGGAGTGTGGCCAGGGCGGCTGGCCCAGCTGGCCAATAGGCTATTCCATACCATATGACGTCATGCTCAGCATATAAGGCTGGGTGAAGAAGAAGGAGGGGGGGGCGTTCGGAGTGATGGCGTGTGTCTTCCCAAGTAACCGTTACGCGTGATGGAGCCCTGCTTTCCTGGCGATGGCTGAACACCTGCCTGCCTATGGGAAGTGGTGAATGAATTCCTTGTTTTGCTTTGCTTGCATGCGCGGCTTTTGCTTTCCCTATTAAACTGTCTTTATCTCAACCCACGAGTTTTTCTCACTTTTACCCTTCTGATTCTCTCCCCCATCCCACCCGGCGGGGGGGGTGAGCGAGCGGCTGCGTGGTATTTGGCTGCTGCCAGGTTAAACCACGACAGTCCTTTTTGGCGCCCAACGTGGGGCTCGAACCCACGACCCTGAGATTAAGAGTCTCATGCTCTACCGACTGAGCTAGCCGGGCAGGGTTCCATGTGAACAGCAGTTGAACATGGGTCAGTCGGTCCTAAGCGATAGGCGAGCGCCGTTCCGAAAGGGCGGGCGATGGCCTCCGTTGCCCTCAGCCGATCGAAAGGGAGTCGGGTTCAGATCCCCGAATCCGGAGTGGCGGAGACGGGCGCCGCGAGGCGCCCAGTGCGGTGACGCAACTGTCCTGGTTTCGGCTGGGATAGGGTTAAATTTCTTCCCCAAAAAGGACTGTCGTGGTTTAACCTGGCAGCAGCCAAATACCACGCAGCCGCTCGCTCACCCCCCCCGCCGGGTGGGATGGGGGAGAGAATCAGAAGGGTAAAAGTGAGAAAAACTCGTGGGTTGAGATAAAGACAGTTTAATAGGGAAAGCAAAAGCCGCGCATGCAAGCAAAGCAAAACAAGGAATTCATTCACCACTTCCCATAGGCAGGCAGGTGTTCAGCCATCGCCAGGAAAGCAGGGCTCCATCACGCGTAACGGTTACTTGGGAAGACACACGCCATCACTCCGAACGCCCCCCCTCCTTCTTCTTCACCCAGCCTTATATGCTGAGCATGACGTCATATGGTATGGAATAGCCTATTGGCCAGCTGGGCCAGCCGCCCTGGCCACACTCCCTCCCAGCCCCCTGCACATCTGGCAGGGCATGGGAAGATGAAAAGTCCTTGACTAGCGTAAACAATACCTAGCAACAACCAAAACATCAGCGTGTCATCAACATTATTCTCACACTACATCCAAAACACAGCACTATACCAGTTAATAGGAAGAAAATCAACTCCATCCCAGCCAAAACCAGGACAGCTAGGAAAGGAGAACTAGAGAAAAACAGGCAAAGAGAAGAGGTGCTGAAACAAGTCAACGGAGTGCATTATTTTAAAAGTACTTTGAGTGTGCCCCTATAATTGAGCGTGCCCCTATCCTATAATTAATACAAATGTATCTTATTCTTTTTGAAATACATTTTATACTGCAATTCTGAAGCAGTAAAATTGAAACAAGTACATTTAACAATACAAAGAAATCATCTTCACATTCTAACTCTTTATAACTCAATTCAACTTCATTATTAATAAAGTAATAAAATAATCTTAATTAATGTTCTGATTTTCTGTATCTTTGCATAATTGGTAGATGATCTTCTGTGCACTGAGCATTTTTCTGTTTCAAGATTATCTCCAGGTTCAGCTCCCGGGCTCTCATTTGATCTTTTGTTGTCCTTCTTGACCTTAGTCTTCACACTCAAATGGCCATTTAGATTCTTCTGATTGCAGCCTAAGAAAGAGAAGGGAGGGGAGGTTTATCTTTAGCTGGCCCTTCTGTAAACCCATATTGTTCCTTTGCTATTACAGAAAGAAATGGGGGTTGTAAAAGTCTGCATTACATTGATCGCCTACTGGGGTTCAGGGACATAATGGTTTTTATTTGATTTCACTTACACCGATGTAAATTAGAAGGAGCTGCATTAAAGCTATCAAAGAGGCAGCTGCATTATACTGGTGTAAGTGAAATAATAAGACCCCTTGCTTCTCCCACAGCAGTAACTTTTTCCCCATTGCTCCACCCTCCTCTCTGTTGTTGAGTTAGAACGGAGCAAGATTTGTTGCACAAAAATAGCTTTTCACATTCTTGTACGCATATCCAGCAAAATTTAGTCTAGCAAACTATCAGGGCGATTACGTACATTTTATGCAGGGATCACTGCAGCAGAGGGATGTGTTCTTGCCAAAAGCAAAAGCTTGGGAACGAACAGAGAAGGGAACTGACAGCCTGGCAGGATGCCATTTTTTGTCTTCCTTGATTTTCTAGGACTTCAGCAGTGAGGCAAGCTGGTTTTTTTTTTAGAAACCCAGATATCCTACTTATGACATGCAAGACGCTGCCCTGAGAAATGTTGATTGCAAGGGCTCTGATTTCCCAGGGTGGGTATTGGCAGGTAGCAGGGTGGAGAGGTTGCAGAGCTGCACAAGGGTCGCTGCCTGGCCTTGTTGAGTGGCAATGGGAGACAGAGTCTTTCAGCTCTCGTTACTGATGGCATTAGAAACAGAAATGGGTCTCACCAAAGTCTGCGGACCTGTCCTCTCAGCTCTGAGGAGGTTTGAAATCTGTATGTGGTTCTAATGGCTGAATTAAGCTTTTTGTGTCTACAGTCAGGGCACGCTCTCGGGGGTTAGGGTCGCAGAGAGCAGGTGCTGAAGGGACTGGCAGAAGGTGAGTTCCAGAGAGTTTGCTTAGACACTTAGAGTCTTTGTGTCCTACTAGTCCTGAAATATAAATAATGATATTGCGTCTTTTGCTTTAGAAAATCCTGCATGGAGCCGTATTGATTTCAGTATTGCAGAGTCAGGAGCTAAGGAAATACGGGAATGTGGCCCCATGCCAATGTTTCACGTCATTTTCTAATACTTGTAACAATGTGCAAATGCGAGGTAGGGTTGGTTTTGGGATTTTTTTTTGGTTGGCTTTTGGAAGACACCCAACGTGAGAGTCCACTCTCCTAAATTTAGCTATCAAAAACCTGTGTATCTAGTCTAAGCCAGTGACCTCATCAATGGAGAAGAAAAGACATTCATGGGCAGCAATTAATCTAATTCTAAAATAGGGGCCTGAGATAAGAGGTCTGAATGCCCCTCTAGAGGGATCTACCTGACAAAAGACAGAGCACAGCAGGGAGTGTAGACAAAAGGCTTAATTTCAGACCTCTGAAGTTAGGGGAGACAAATCCATTCAGGGTCATTGATGATCAAAGATATTTAACTGGCATGGAAAATACAGATGGACCTGGATGTCAGTCTATGTAAGAACAACTGCAGATTACAGTGGAAGGTGGTGGACACTGAAGAACCAACAAGCTGTGGGCATATTGTGAAAAGCTTCCTGAATGCTTTGGCATTTGGAATAACTTATTGTCCTTGACTGACCTGGATACCATAGCAGTGATTAGAGAAAAGATACCTGGACAACTTTGTGATGCAAAAGAAAGTGGAAAGAACTCGAAAACAGAGGTGGAAAGAGAGACGTCTTCATAGAGCCTAAAACACAGATGCTGAGGAACTCCTTGCTACCAGGTGTTGCAAGGGCCAAAAGTGTCTTACAAAGAGATTAGACCAGTGACGTGTCATGACGTTGTCACACAACAGGAGTAGCTCACAGAAGCATGATAGAAAGAAAAGGATTTTGATTGTTTATAAAATATCTCCTTTGGACAACTTTTTGCAGATACTGTGGGGAATCACAGAACATGTTTCTGGTCTCTTATTTTGCTGGCAAATTATCGCTGTGCTTGTTGCAAAGCACCTGTACAACCAAAGAAAGGTAATCTCTACCATAGTCTCTACATAGTCTCATTCTGGGTTATCATCGATTTGTAATGCTGACAATAAAGGAAATCAATCTAATCTCAAAGATTTTATATCACATTGCATGCCCTGTGAATTTCTTGATATCCATTTGTAGACATCAGGGTTCCCTAGCATTGCTTTTGCTTATTGCTTTGTTTATATGGCTTATAGAGGTTCTTTTAGCAATATACATTGGTGTTTGTGTTGAAAGGTGGATCTTCGCTATTTTTAGAAACAAAATTCCCCTTTTGGTAAATATCAATGCTTGAGATGATAGAACGCTTTTGTCAGATCTTCATAAACAATGAAACCAATGAAACTTTCACTGGATTATTCCTTGATTTGTCACTACCTGGTGTTTCTCTTTTCCCTAAAAGCATCTTAATTTGTGCTTGGGGGAAACCAACCTATTTTAAAATCCAATCTTCCTCCTCACATAATATCCATTTTCTATGAATAGCAGTATTTATTGATTCTTCTTCTTTAACTGAAGCTTATTAATTAGAGTGGTATTTGTGAAGTAGCATGGTGAATATGCTGCCCTTAAGCAAGATTAGTGTGATCTACAAGTTATTTCTCCTACTAGGTTTAATCACAATTAATTTTGTATAACCATTTCTTACAATTCTCCACATACTCACTGACCACATGGTTTCACCCAGTGCTTCTTCCTTTTCTCATGTTCTGAAATGACAAACCAGGAAAGATTAAAAACAAGGTATTAATGAGTGACTTTTTTTTTCCAAACTACTTTTCAACTAGATTTTGTTCACTGACCAGCCACACATCGAGCCACCCCATGCGACTGCCAGCAAGTTGCCAGAAAGGAGGCTGATGAAAACAGCTGGAGCAGCCAGAAGAATGACTGTATAACCTTGCAGCTTACATGCCATATCTCTCTTTCACCTTTTCTAAAACATAAACCTGTGGTTTGAAAAATGCACATAAAGATCTAGACCTTTGAAGCACATATGCTTAAATCTGAAAGGTATTTAGATGCCTAAGGCTGGACCATAATGGACATTTAACTATACTGAGATCAATTATTGTCTACTAGGATTCTGGCCCAACAAAACACTTAGCCACCTAACTTTCACTTACTTTTAGGCGGTGAGGTTTATCTGCATTTGAAAGCATTGAAATAGTTTTAAAAGTGCAGCTTTTGTGTTGTGTTAAGAAACTGAATCATGGGGGATGAGAGACCGGAGGAGGAGCGTAGGGCAGTGCTTGAGAGAGATGAGCCTGTGCCCTGCCTTGCACCAGCACGGGTGCTGCTCTGACCGGTGCCCACTCCGTGGGGGAAAAGTCCTGTTTTGTGCATGTGAGTATCTGCGGGCAGGGGCTGGATTAGTCTTATGCTGGCTGAGAGAGCTGAACTGTCTCCCTGGGAGGTCAAATAGCTCCTCAGGGACTCAGACAAGCACTAGAGGAGGTAAAAAAGCAGAACTTAGAAGCGTTCAGAGGAGTGTGGCAATTTACTGTGAATTGTAGCCTTAAAAGTGATGCAGGGATTGGACCTCAGGCTTGGGTTTAGAGAATATAGTGTCGGGTTTTTTTTCATGTAGCTTTGCATCTTCAGGGCCAGGCTGCTGCCCAGGACCACAGGCGGCCGCCTGCTCTGTGATGTGTTGAGGCTGGGTATCTTCGCTGCCTGCGCAGAGAGCCCTGACTGACTAGCTCAGGTACAGGCATCTGCTCTGCAGACGTCTGCGTTTTGTCAAATGAATCCCGAGGCCTGGCTCTGTGTTAGGTGGCTAAAGTCATCACTTGGATCGCCTCCACAAATACCAGTCATGTTCTGTAGTGACTATAATGCAGATTTCAGGATAAAAGATCCTGACAAGGAGAACAATATGTGCAGGACTTGGCTTTTGTTTGCACTAAGTCCAACTTACACAGATGTTAATAAAGGTGCCTTACAAATCTATTAAATGCAAATTAATCACAATTTTAAAAAGCCTGACATGGCCTGAATGCTGTGTGGTGGCTTTAATGTGAGGGAGTAAGGAAGGTGCCACTCTGGCACGCTCATCTTTTAAGAACAACAACCTGTTTCACGTGGCAGCCTGCCTTGTTGAACCTGATTATAGCGTACCTGCACCTCCTGCTTAATCCAAAACATGATTCAAAGCACTAGGAAACTGGCACATTTGCTCCCCGTCTCGGGTGAGTAAGTCAAAGAATGACCATTAACTGCGAATGTAGGATAAGTGGAAGGAAATGGTGTGAGGCTGAGCAGCACTCAGACACTTATCTTCCACCTGTAGCCGTGGTGAGAAGCAAAATCAGGTAATGACAAGAAACAGCTGCTGGAGACCGTGCACTGTACCATGTTAAGAGTCATTGACTCAAAAACATGTCTGGCGAACAAAAGCTAGAATATGTATACAGTGCTGAAAGGGAAAAGATGTCTTTTCCCCTCTCTTTTCCAAATTTGGATAGGATTTCTGGTTACTAAAAATAAGAAAACCAGGATAAACTGGGAATGCGATCTGTAACTGGAGCCTGTAAATGGAAAATGACTAGCACTAGATTGTAGTTGTACAGACAAAGGCTTATTTATTGCCACTGACTACATTAAAAATCTGCAGTGCACACAGAAGCCAAACTTCAGATCCTGTCATGCTTAATAAACTATTGAATTAAGCAGAAGTGAAACTACCTGCCATATCTAAAAGATAGTCTCAATGCCCTTTCAATGCTTTATTTTAAGACCAAGTACAAAAGGTTTTCACCTTACCGTAATTAACTTTTTATCATTAAGATTCAGAAAAATTGAATTGTGTTGGACACAGGTCATCATAATGAGAATTTAATGGATCTGTATTACTATGCAAGTTAAGCTTTGAATATGTGCTAAATGCATTACATTACCATTGACCTATGCAAATTTCCATCTCTGTGACTCTTTTTCTTCACTGCTGCCGCATTAAGACCCCCTCTCTCTCCTCATCTCCTTAAACAATGATTTCCTCATTTTCATATTAATTGCATCAGTTAACTGAGATAATGCTCCCACTGAAATGAGCAATAGGATGAATCACTGAAATGGTGCAGTTATTCTTTTTGCTTAACCAATTTCACAGGACCTTCACAAAGAACTGCCTTAATTTGACTTTATATAATTGCTTATCATTAGGCACAGCAGCCCCATGAAGTACCTTTATTTATTTAAGTCTCATCTCTGATTGATGGAAAATTAGTCACTTGCATATCTGAGGAACACAGATTGTTCTGCTACCAGGCAACTTCGTTGTAGAATACCCTGGAGAACTTCAAAACAAGCAACTGCTAATGCATGCTGAATATAAAATATGGGGAAACAAAGTGCAACAGCTAATGACATCCAGGAGTTCCTGTAGAACAACCGTGATGTCACAAAACTGCTTTACCTGCTCCTCACTAAATTTTCTACGTGAAAGGGGAAAGAGAGACAGATGTTGTTCCGGGAGAGATTATACATCTGGCTGTAGCCACAGATATACACTGCCTGTTTTTAATACCGACAACGCCTGCCTGTCACAGTGTGAGCACTGAAGGTTATAACATCCCTCCTTTTAAAATTAACAAAACGCCCTACATGGTTTGGAATTCAGTCAGAAAGCTTTAATCCACTTCTCATTTTTAATATTATTAAAGTATTTATTCAGGACAGCTCAAAGGAAATGTTCACGCTTTTCTTCTTCGTAAGGAAAAGGGTGTGTGTGGGGAATTAAAATTTCTAAGGCAAATTATGCTGTTATCATCAACTGACATATTCAGAAGGCATCTAGAAAGGATGCCACCTCCAGCATAAAAGGAGCCATAGCATATTATCCTATCATGGGATTTGAGTTGAAGGATTGCCTCTAGGTCTCCTCGAAGCACACTGTGTACTTTTGTCCCTATGGATGAGACTATCTGTCACTGAACTAGATATCAGCAGTCATTAAATCCATATAGTCATAATATTGTTCTTTCCAGACATCAATACTGTGATTCATTTTTCCCCTTATATTTGCTCCTACTCTAATGCTACATGCACATCTGACATCTCCCTCCCCAGTGGAAGCCTCAGTTAACCTTTCCCATCTTGCCAGACAGTCGTGGCTCCTGAACAGCACAGCACCCGAATGGCCCCTCCAATTTATGCCTCAAATCATCTTCAGCCACCGGTGCTTGAGTCGGAAAAAAACCGTTAATGAGCTGAAAGCAACAGCAAAGAATTATACTGATTATTTCTTCAATGTGCTGCGCTTGGAGCTGTATCAAATACAAACTGAAGACAATATTGCCTTGGGGGCTTGCAGTCAGAAGTATTAACCTTGGAGTAAAGGCTGCTTTCAATTGTTTGGGATGGTTAAATTTTGGTTTAATCCTGTTCCTGTTGAAATCCCAGGTAAATGAAGAGCATTTTTGTTTTGCTTTTCCTCTACTTTATCTCTGTCTAGGATACATGCAGGCAAAAAAGTGGGTCCTTGCCCTGGCCCGGTATTACACAGGATCAAGAAAATTAGATTGCCTTTTGTGGAAAGACTGAGACCCGAGAAAGTAGCCTTTCATATTAGCAGTGAAAAATAAGTGCAACTTTCTAAAATTTACATGATGCTTAGGTTGAATTACATGTTTGCAGGATTTCATGCTTCAATACAAAACAGGACTTGCCCTGAGAAGCCCAGATGAGAAATATCTGTGTTTTATTGAGTTAATTTCAAAGTTTGGAATAAGCCCTGATCTCAAAGTTGGCAAACCCTTGGTTCTGGCCACCTAAAGATAAATTTCAGAACTAATGCCAAGGAAAAAGTGTCATGTGCTTCCTTCCCAAATACTGTCTTATTCAAAGTTCCTTTGAACTGAATAAAGTTTTTCCTTATTATTTGGCACACTATTTCACCATGTACCACCAATGGTATCATAGATCAGGGATATAAAGTCAAAACCACTGTCAGCATTACCACAACATGGGGGCCAACTGAAGGCCAAGGATGGACCTGAGCATGCTTTGCAGGCAGGTGATGTCCTTATCAACACTTCCAAGGAGCCTTTGTGCTAGTTAAGCTGTCCGCATGCTGGCTGCCAGGGAATGCTATGCAAGTCTTCACCTTCCTCATGAGTTTTCATAGCTCAACCTTGCTTGTAAAAGAATTCGCTGTAAGAAGAACGTTTCCCTAACTGAGTGCAAAACACGGAGCTATTCCAAGAGGCAAGTATTTGCAATTAGGAGACATCATAGTCTTAGGTATGCCTAAGTACGCCACTGTATGCTGTCATTTATCTGTAGCTGCTTATTTTAGTCTAAAATGGCTAAAATTAATACAGTTGCAGGAATCTTTCCCCCACAAACCCTTAACAGCAGCAATAATGACTGTGTTAAATCAGACCTCATTGCAATGTAATGAAGCCTGACTGACATATTGCAGGTATGATACTAAGTAATTTCATAAATTATTAAACTGTAATTGAAAGTAATAGTGCAGATTACTTTTCGACACGCTTAAAAAAAGACCTTGGCATGAAAATAAGGACTGTAGCATGACTGATTGGAAATAATGATCAATACCTTAATTTTAAGAATGGCCACAAGTTCCAAGTGTAAAATTAGAACAGAAAAAAATTTAAATTTTCTACCACTCAAGCTACACTGACACTTTGACTTCTGTTTAACTTTTAAGTAAAGAGGACAAATGGAAATATATTTTACCTCACAGAATGGGAATCTCTAACAATTTGGCATCAGAAATTCTGAAATACTGATGGAAAACTGAAAATTTAGAGAAAAAGGAAAACTTTTCCTAGACAATTTTTAATTTTTAGAAACTGCATTTTCTCTCCGCAAGCAACCTCAAAGGAACCAGTTGCACTTAGAATCTTGGTATTATATAAACTGTATCATTTTATGCCTTCAGACATTTTGTGCTTCCCATTTTACCCTGGTAAAAGGTTATTACCTTAATTATATTTACTCCGGATCTAGTGGCTTGATGCATTTAGGCAGGGATTTGAAAACAAGGCCAACAAATCTTTGGGTGTTTTTTGGATTGTTTAGCTTCGGATATTGTGGGCATGAACTGCATGAGAATAAAGGTATTTATTAGATTAACCTAACTGTTAGTACATTTCATGTGGGGCTTGCAGGGATTTTTCTGACAAAGCGATTGTTGGTTGAAAATCAAATGTTTTAAAGGAAAAAGTCAGATTTAGCAACACTTTTACGACATGCTGAAATTTCAGGGAACGCGTGTGTGAGGAGGAAAGGAGAGTGGAGCACTGCAGCCCAATGGTAAGGATATCTGGATAGCTACAGGAGGCCACAGGTTAAGCCTCTACTCTCACTGTAATGAATTTTTGCTATCAGGAGATGGAGTTCTACCTTTCGTAGTACACAGTTAGCTGAAACCACTGTCCTCATAATTGCATGGAGATCTATGGTATAAAATACCCAAGTCATCCCACTGAAGACACAAAAAATATTGCCTGTTTTAATGCAATCGTGCTTCACAGTTTCTCGCTCACTTTATTGGGTTTCCTAAAGTGAAGCACTTTCAGTTCAAGGACATCTTCATCTTTAGCTCTTGTTTATTTTTCTTGTCACTGGTCTATTGCTCTCCAGAGGAACATTAAACATCTCAATGGCATGGCTTACACGTGAAATATACAGTTGGTTCAGCACAGAGGGCTTCATTTTAGGGCTCATATTAGTGGGTCCCTTGTGAGTTGATATTATGCCATTTTTGTCCTTAGATCTTCTGGGGAAAGCTATCATCCAGTAAATTGCCTTAGTCAGATAAACATTACCAGATAGATCTCTTCCTGCCTCTCTCAGGAAAGCGACTCTGCCCAAGGAAAGGTCATTGTTCATTCTCTTTCACTCTATCCTGCTCAATTGTTTCTCATTGTATCAAGACAGAGTCGGTTAGTTTTTACCAAGGTGAACTTAGGAAATAATAGTAACATAAACACACAGCTTAAGTGAACCAAAATATCCGATGGTTCAGGGAGAGTGCATTGACTCTTCCAGGAATTTTCTTCATTCACTTTAATTCTGCCCTGTGTTCACCAGCGTGTAAACCTTTTCCAGCTTCTTGGTTTTCTACCTTCACTCTTCAAAGCCCGTAGAACAATTTTGTAACCTTCCCATGATTTGCAAATGGCTTCGCTCCATGTCTGCAAGGGGTAAATCCTATTTAATTGTCTTTCAGATTAAGACAGAAAAAAACAGAGTTATCAGTTTAACTGGGACTAGTTTGTCTGTCTATAGGTGGAGTAATAACTATTAGTATTGGAAATATCACGACTTGGTGTCTACCAGCCAGGAATGGGCAGGAGGGGATCGGGGGGGTCATTTTTCCTCTCTGCTCTGCCGTCACCTCCTCATGCTGCTTCTTCAGCTTTCTGCCGTCCCTGCCACACAGGCTTAGGCACTGTCCCTCTCTGTGGCAGTCTAGCTGGCTAGTCTAAAATGCTCCCTGCCTGTCTTGCTGACTTAACCAAGATTACAAATTCTTCAAGATGTGCAGTGCTTAGAAAGTTCAGGCCATTGCTGGTTCCTGGGCTCTGGTGGTGTAAGTGTCCTGTACTTCAATCCATTCAAAACTCAGAACAGTTTTTTCATTAAATTCCCTATAGATGCATATTGGCGTGACATTTGAGGTGAAATCGGCATCATCAACCAGGACCTTTTTAAAGAAGCTGGCAAAAGCAGTTGCCTTTATGGTAGGCATTATTTCAATTTTATTCATTTGTACTGGAGCCAAAAGCTGTGCATTTGAATCTGTTTAAATATAATTTGGAGTGGATCAGTTTAACCCGGAGAACGTACAGGGTAGACTGATGCTTTTGTATAATCAGTGTGTCATATAAGGAATGCATCCATCCCTAAATATCTCAAGTAAAGCTTGAGATTGCAGTGTTTATTGGAATAACACATCATGTGACCAAGGGGCAGCCACTAAACACTTACCCAAATGAGACAGATCATACCTCAGTAGGGTTTGTAAGTGCTAAAGGGGAGGAATTACAGGGACAGCATCAGACCAGGCCTTGAGTACATGCTGAAGACTATTCTCCAGGATCTTGCAGGAAGTAGGCTTATAGAGTGAGAGCTTCTACATTGCAGGTTTTCTGGTTACCTCTCTTTTTGCTCAAACCCTTCCTCTTCCTTTGGACGTGATGATGCAGAAGGGAGTACCATAGCCATGAAGTTCAGGTTCAGCCCCAGGGCTGGGTGTCCCTTCTCACCCTGGGAAGCTCCCTAGAGTCCTCGTTACAGGCTAAGTTTGATTTTCTGATCCTAAAATGGAGAGAACAAAATGAGACCACTTGGCATTTCTGTTTTTGCATTTAGCTGGGCATGACTTACGGAAGTAGTCTAGAAGTTTTATTTGGGAAAGCCTTCTTTATTTTTCTTATCCTTTCCAATCGCACAAACAGCTCAGACTTTTAGGTCGATAGTTTGGTGGACCTGTGTTTTCCTCAGACTTGCTACTTCTGGGTTTAGAAATCCAAGCCCTTCAGAAAATGCTTGCTGCAGATTTTCAGATCTTTTGCACACATGCAAGAGCTCCAATTGATCTAGAATGCTGCAAAGGTCCTTCCCACAGGCAAATTGATCTCTCTGTGATGAAAATCCTGTCTTCAACCATTTAAAAAATACAACAAATTCAGCTGTTTCACTGGCAACTGTCAGGCATTCACTGGTAAGCCAGACAGGCTGCGGGAACTGACCTCGAGCAAACCTGGTTTACTCTGTGCTCTAGCAACTAAAGCAATCCACCTTTTCTGAAGAGATTTTTCTTGCTTCTAAGAATCAGAAGGAAACTAAATAACAAAAAGCCCTATGCAAACTCTCAGCTCAAACCCATACATGTTGCACAATGTGTGCCTGATAGCCTCTTAATCTGTAGAGGATGGTACACAGCAAACTTGCCCGCAGAATTGTTCCCGTATTTGCAAACAAGTCAGTCAGTGTTCTGCTTTGTGGTTCTCTTTCAAGCCCCTGTGGCAGAGTACGTACCGAGCAAAATGTTGCTAACCATTACCAACATTCATATGAATCTGCCTGCCTTGCAGCGTGTCTCTAATGCAAGAGAGATGCTACACTGAATCAAGCTAGGATTTACTAGTCCAATATTCTGAGACTGGCTGAAACCAGTTGCTCTGGAAGATGCTGGAAGATATAACTGCAATAATTGAGAAGTTACATAGGTTGGGGATGGCTTCTATATCCCCCTGTTCCGCTTTTTCTCACAAAATACCACCGTCCTTTTATAGGAAGCAAACAGACTTTTTCTTCCCAACATCAGGTTGGAAAGCTCTCGTATGACTAGAATTCAAAGTGAATATTATTCATCTCTTCCCTGTCTGGATGACTCAGAGTTTCTCTCAGACATCATTCCTGGAAAATAATAAGGTATTGGAACACTTGTCGTCTGGGTCCAGAGCTGAAATGAAATTTTCTCTCATCACCATAACACAAGGTAATTGCATTGCATGCGCCTGTGTGGTCTTAGTTGCAAAAGGTCAGTCAGATTCTTGTGCATCTCCTTCAGTTGTATCTTGCCAAGCCTGTGACAAATAGTTGTGGGAAGCCTCTCTTCTTACAGTGCTAAGCTGTTGTTCCAAAGCAGAGAAAATGCACCTGCTGCACTGAATCTTGTAGCCTGCAAATTTCTAACACTTTCATAGTTGCTGTCCTTAAATACCATCTCTGTTTGTGCTTGCCGTGCTTCTTCAGTTGAGAAGGATCTTGGTGTCGCTCATTTAATTACTTCAGCACCAAAATCCCAGAGATTTTTTAGGATGTGATGATCATTTTCCCTGTCCTCATTTGCCATCACTGTAGCAACAAAGAGAAATAGCGATAGCAACAGAAGACACAGAGTTTTGCCTTCCAAGTGGACGTGTTTAGGTGTCAGGTAGAAGAAGGACTGCAACAGCTCTGCTGTCGGCCACAGATCCCCAAAAGCTACTGCACAGGAGTCACACTGCCATGAGCTCAGTCCAGAGCTGTTTAGTATGTGACTTTTGAGGACACGAGATGGAAACGAGAGCTTAGCTTCTGACCATGTATGCCTAAACGCTTCTGAGGGAATGCCATTAGCACAAACCTCTGTGTTTTAGGCCTTTTTTCCCCATATGGACAGGCAAGCAGTGGGAGAGAGAGGTTGCCCTCCAGAGACAGAGAGGCTGTGCAGTCTTCATCGAAGATTTTTGAGATCCAGACGGGTCAAGTCCTGAGCAACTTGGTCTGATCTCCCAGCTTATCCTGCTTTGAGCAGGAGGTTGGGCTTTAGTCCTCCCGAGGTCCCTTCTGGCCTGAGTTGTCCTGTGATCCCATGAAACTGTACATATTGAGATGAGGGTATCACAGAAATGTGTGGGAAGTGGGTAGGAGGTAGGGGCAAAAGTACTTTGGTACAGAACGAGAAATGCAATAGGGAGCGAAGGGGATGATGAGATCTGTACTGAGGCCTCAGCCACGCTGCACTCCAGAAGACCTGCTTGTATCAACCAGTCCAATGCTGCAGATTGCTTTTGCTGGCATTTTTAGATGGAAAAACACGTCCTCCAAGAGCTAAAAAGCGGGTGAAGGAATGAGGTGGCATGTCCCAGATTCCAGCACATCTCTGCCAAGAGCTTCTGTCCATGTAAAGCCATGCAGAGCTTGCAAACACCAGATTAGGCTTGGCATGGCCAGAGTAGTCCTTGAGAAGGCTTCTAGGCAAACACGTTTCAGTGTGACTACCAAGCTGATAGACCTTGGTGATGGCAGCAATAGTTCGTGTTACACTGATTCAATGCAGGGCCAGTCACGATGGCCATCTTTCACACAGGCTTGTTCAAACGTGCATGTGGAACTTGTTTTGAAGAGTCTATAGGCTCAGATGGAAAACTTACAACTCTTAGGAATAATCAGTCATGTAACTCTTAGATAGACATTCATGTCAGTATTGTTTTCTTTTTTTTAAATTTAAATCTTTTGTGCTCATGTCCAGGTGATGATAACAGATATTAATGTCTGATGCTATGTTCAGGTGTTTCTTGGACAAAAAAAATGAGCTATATGTGGTGTAGGAGTCTGAAGGCAATGTTTATCTATAGCTGACAAGAGGTTTCTGTCAAAATATTTGTAGGAACCAGATGTGTTTTCAACCGCTTTTTAATTTTGATTGAGCTATATTTCCTATAAGACTATTTTGTTTTCACAGAAGCAAAGCTTTTGTCATGAAGAGTTTTTCAACAGTAGAGATATGGGAATTATAATTCCATCTATTTAAGAAAAAAGTAAATATTTTTAAAAATTATTTAAATAATGATTTAAAGTTATTATTGTAAGAAGAATTAATCCTCACAAAAATTTTAACTGAATAGGTTTCAAATTTTCCCACAAAAACTTTAATTATTTACCATTAAGCTCCAATTGCTTTATATATATGTTGCATATAGAGGCAGAGTTCGAAATTTCTGTACCTTGGCTATGTACATGAAAATCTCTAGAAGTCAGTGGGCAAAAGGCACCACCATACAATTGTAATATTCTAAATTAATTTTTTGCATTTGTTGCTGCCATTTCACAGTTTTTAGTTTGCTGTTTGCAGTCGCATTTCTGAAGCTGCTGTTTGAGTTTTCTCCATCTCCCTGAAGCTCAGCATTTGGGCTTGTTTGGAAGCATGACTGTTCATCTTTTTTTTTTTCCAAATTGTACTGGGGACTGATATTTCCTGCCAATATTTCTGGCCTCTCCAGGTCACTTAGAATCGCTCCCTTGGCCTCCTTACTTTCATCAGCAATGTTAATCATTAATATTTAGCGGGGCAGGGGCAGCCTACCACCCTTGCAAACCCACACAAGGGAATTCACACCACCTGCTGGGGTACGGTCCTTCAGCCACTCAATCCGCAGCCAACACCATAACCCTGAGTTCAGCTTTGCCTCTAAGTGGAGCATCCCCGGGGAGTGCAGCCCCCAGCAGAGCTGGGGACATACATAACCTGTCGCTCAGTGAACACCTTTCTTCAGGAGGTGGTAGAGGATGCATCTTCCACTAAGGGCATGTTCCTACGAGCCGTTGGCTCTCTCATCTTTGTGCTCACAGCTCCAGGAGCAGCTGGGGCAGTGTGTGGCTGCTTACCTACCGAAACACTGCCCAGTGACTGCATGGCCAGTGTGGAGTATAGGCAATTTATACCGTTTTCCATCAGTAAATGCATAAAAAACACATGAAAACACAATTCTGTGCAGTTTCATTATTTATTTTATTCCCCTCACCATAAAGCATTGATTTTAGTATCTTTTTTTACCTAAATCAAGGAAGGAAAACCAAGCAAGATCCCTCAAAATTCAGGCCAGTATAATTTTTGGAGGAAATTTCAGATTTGGCATTTTTGAGAGAAGCAGGAACATTTATCAGGCATTTTTTATTTCTGACTGTTGCTGGAATGAAAACTGGGTTCGTTAGGAGATGATGCAGACAAAATTAGTTGGCAGAGCTCACCTGCAGTGGTAAAGGATGTGTATTAAATTGCTCTGAAACTTCGTTTATAATATCACCACTGCATGCGTACATAGAACACGTACCTAAGGATATGTGCGTCAGTCTCCATAGGCACAGACAGGCACAAGGTGGAGAAGTTTGAAAGAGAGATAAAACATACAACATTTTGAAATTTATCTGCTAAAAGCACAAGGTAATACATAAAAGGAAAATTCATTTTCTGTGTTTACAGTTTATGTTAAATGCCATTGTAGATAGCATCTCAGTTACAAAGGCAGACGGTTTAGTTCAGGGTGATTCGATTACTTGCTTTTTTAATGGAAATGTCACTATTTCAAAGCAGCAATGCTGAGTATTAACTTCAGGCATGTCATGTGGCAACAAGTTGGACTAATCTCTTCTGTCGCAACTGGTTCAGTTCCTCTTTTTTTCATTTCAGGTTTAAATGAGGCTAATAAAAAAAGTCTCGGCAGTTGTGCACAAATAGCAGCAGATGGGGCACAAAGCCCGTGCCCCTCCCTGCTCTAGCTCAGTGACAAGAGGACGATCACACAGGTGACAGAAGTGCATCAGCATGATATGACAGATCATCGGCACTGCTCCACCAAGGGTTTTGTAAATCCCTGGTGACAGGCGTTAGGGCAGGCAACTGGCAACTGGCAACTGGCAACCTAAGCACCTGAGAACTTGCTACGCTTCAGTCTTGGAAAGTTTAGTGGCAAGCACAAGAAAATGGTTGAATTGATATAAATAGTGAATATTTGGTCTGAGAAAAAGCCTAAATGCTTAAATTCTACATTTCAGCTCTGAACATACTTTTATAGCCTTAAAAAACCAAAATTGTAACAGAATTAAAAGACATAGTTTATGTGAATATTCGCTCCCCTGGCAAAGCTCCTGGAAAGGAGTTTTAAAATGCCCTTTTCCTCATGGGTTATGAATAATAGATATCTGCCATTGGTAATTGTGTAGTTTATTTTCATTACACGACTTGAGGTTTTATTGAGTTTCCTTTAGTTAACTTGTGCACAAGGCTTTCGCAGGCCTCTCATTACGCCAGCTCAGTCACAAGGTGAGGCAGCGAGGAAGGAGCTCGTGAGGTCAGATGCTCCTTCGAGATCTTACTTTGCACAGATATTATACCCCAGGAACGTTCCTTTGTCCCTTGAAATGTAATCTCTTCTTAAAAATTACCATGCGGGACTGGGCTGTTGTTGGTGTAAACATGTTTTAAAAGCCCTTTTGTACAGTTATTTTGTAACTCTTATCTATAAATCCCCTCAATGAAATATCAGAGAGTTATTCAGCTGTGAAACTACGTAGAGGGGACATTTTCCTTATCCTGGGTCAGCATTTTCTGGTTTTCTGTAAACACTCTCTCACATGATGCTTGTTAATAGGCTTCCTCATGCAGAAAATTCTTGGCAGCCACTGGAAAAGTTCTCCAAAAGACTGATTACTTTCCCTTTGCCTGAGGCCAGCTGCTGATCACGGCCCTTACGTAGCATGACAAACACAGTTAATATCAGAACATGCAGCCAGGACTGAAACCCTCAGTCATGCACCAGTTAAAGCTTGGCCTACCAACACCCCAGGAGGTATATTAATATGCTACAACCTGTTGGTACTAGTTTCCATGAGTTTAAAAGGGGGGGGTGGGTGGAGGATGGAGAGAGCGAAGGATGAATTTAGCTGGAGTTCACCCAAGGGCACACTGCCATGGCCTAAGGGCACTAATGGGATGGACTGTCCCTGCCAGCCTCTCCTGAGGTGTCCCCAACCCTGCTTGTGGCCCAGGACCGCGTTTCAGCCCAGCTGACCCCCACCCGCAGGCTGACGTCCCAGCCTGGCCTCCACCCTGTCCCCAGGGAGGTGCCCGATGGCCTGGGCTGGGGATGCCCTCGGCTGCTCCCCAGCTGCCCTGGTCCCTGCTGAGGCAATGGGACGGGCTCCAGCTGGCAAGACCCTGCCTTGCCACCCCCCTGGAGCCCTGACACCATTTGTATTTAAGCAGCTTATGGGCTGACTTCCCAGACTCATCACTTTTTTTTCTGACCTAAGAACACAATTGCACGCTTGGACCATGATGAATTGTGCCATCTTATTTCCTGAAGATGGACTCTAGACAAAACAAATACAGGTATTTCTGGGAGGATGCGGAAGGTTATTAACTATTAGTGGTGGTAATGATCCTACATGTATACTGTGCTAAGCAGGTGGATCCCTAAGCACTTTGCAAACGTTGTTACTTGTGTTAACATAAAAGAGAGTTCAGAAAGCTGCAGGAAAAGATGAAAAACAGTAATTGTAACAGTGGGCAGCAGCATTACAATAACTCAGGACAAACAAAATATTAAGTGACCCTCTGAAGCATGTGGGGGACAGGACAGGGGGAGGAAGGCATTTAGAAAAGCCCAGTGGAATTTGGCTAAGAGAGCTATACTGGGTAAAAAAATTGTTTTGCAACAGTTGTTGCAAAGTAATTCTTTTTGCATGAGCTGTCAACATTTAAACTCTGTCACAAAGCTGTCTGGTGGAATTTTATAGTGGAAGTAGTTTATCTAGAGCCGAAATGTAGGGAAGATAACTCTACATACAACAGTGGAAAATAAACCTCCAATATACCCTTCCCAGGTCTTTTGGGTGAGACATTTAATGGCTATGAGAAAAAAAAGAATAAAAATATGTAAGTGGTAATATCTTTGCAGACAACACCTAAAATTAGGACGAGAAACCAGATCATGCTTTCAAACAGAATTTGATTCATAGGATAGGTCTGCATTACCGTGATCAGCAAAGTACTGTGAGTTCACACAAACTTATAAAACCATATATGATAATGTCTCTTCACTAAACTCAGACTAAACAAGTTCAAGATCTCTGTTCTGTGTCTTACCAGTAGAGTTTCCCTAGTGATCTTCTGGCCTTTGTTTATCGTGGCTGCAAAAAAATCTGATTTATAATGGTGTAATAAACACTTCCTCTAATCTCGATAAAAAACACTACCAAGTTTTACAAGGAAAGCAGTGGCACGAGCTAGATATGCCAGAGGAAACTTCATTGTAAGGACCTTAAGCCTTTAAATGTTTTTTCCTCTTTTTGATTTCCAGACCTTAGATGAGACTTCCATGTACACATACAGATGCTGAATTTCACCTTCTCCTTTATAAAATGACAAAACAAGTTACAGTTGAGATTCCCAAAAAGAGGTGAGTTGTTAACGGCTGACAGACAGAAAGCTCTTTCAGCTTCACTTTTGTATCTCCCTGTCCAAATTTTTTTCCTGGGACTCCATGTCTCATCTTTGCTCACACTGATCTTTCAGTAGGACACCTCAGTTTGGAGGTGTCCTACTGAATGGAGCAATGGAGATACCAGCTTCTGTGTGCAGGCTTTGGTGTATTGTGCTCCTAGCAGCTATGGAAAACATTTCTGAGAATGGAACATGACTGAAAAGACAGATCTGAATGAAAATGTGGCTTTGCACAACCTGGATAGATGGTGAAATTAAATGCATGTCAAAGTAAAGTGATGCATGTAGGAAAGATATCACCCTAATTTCATTTGTAAAATGAGGGATTCTGACCTAACCTTTACCAGTTTGGAGAGAGACTTTGGGGATACGATCGATAATCCCATGAAAATGACAGCCTAGTCCTCATCACTGAACAACAACAACAAAATTGCAAATGTTAGGAACCATTGGTAAAGCAATACAGAACAAAATGGAGTTCATCATTATGTCTTTATATAAATGCATGGCGCGTCTGTGTCTTTGTACTATTCTGTTCTTTTCATCTCAGAAAGAATATAGCAGAACTGGAAAAAGGTTCAGTTGTCCTTGATTGTCAAGGACTATCAATACATGGGACGTGTGCTGTGCGAGGAATAATTAAGCAAGCTAAGATTCTTCTTTCTGGAAAAAAGACAAATTACAGGGGACATACTAGAGGGCTATAAAATCAGGAGTGAGGTGGAGAGGATGGATGGGGTTGATGGTTCACTGTCTCTTCCACTATAAGTACTAGGGGTCATCAAAGTAAGATAGTAGGAACAAGCTTCAAAACAAACAGGAGTAGGTTGTTCTTCATGCAGCAGGTAATAGGTCAGTGATGCTGCCTGCCAAAGGGTGCAGTGAATGCTAAAGGTTTAGGGGGGACCAAGAAGAGACTGGACAGGTTAGTGGAAGAGAAATACATTGGGGAATACCAACTGCACAGAAGCCAGACTTAACCCAGGAAGTCCCTGAGCTGAAAATAGGTGGTGGCTGGGAAAGTATCATGGAGGGGTATAGTCTATTCTTGCCTTTTGCTTAGTCCTCCCTAGTTTACCCCCTTATGGCAGCTGTAACCTCAAACCCTGTCTCCTGTCGACCTTGGCTGTCACCAGTTTGGCTATTCTTATGTTCATTGATTAGCAATGCCCTAGCAAAGGGAGGATTCTTCAAGTCTGGTGGACTTGGCAGTGCTAGGTTACTGGTTGGACTCGATGATCTTAAAGGTCTTTTCCAACCTAAACGATTCTATGATTTTTGGCCTTTCTTTTTTTTTTTACATTAATGCATTTGCTAGACTGCATTTAACTCCTATTGACCTATGTACTAACTAATGTGCCTTTATGTATCAGGCCAATAAAGTCCCGATTCCAGAGGTGTTCTTGTGTCCATCAGTATAAATATGCCCTTTATGTTCACAGTCCAATTCTTCTCTTTTGTCTTTTTTCTCTCTGCACTTTTCATGCCTGTGCTATGTCATTTCTATTGCAAAACAAAGGAAAGGCCTTTGTAATACACAACGAAATCTAATTTGCTTTTCACAATGGACCTAAAACCAGTGATTGATGTGTTTCAGTAATTAAATTCTGCTACCTGCAAGTTGCTGAATGTAAGATTTAGGAAAGCAGGGGGGAATGGGTGAAAATGGAAAATATATTAGCAACTTTCGTGTCTTGTGCTACAGTATTCAATATTCCACCCATTTATGTTTGAACAGGTGAACAACTTTCAAATCCATGAAGATAACCCTGTACATTGGGGAGGAAAAGACTGATAATTATCCTGTCTATTGGGAGGGGAGTGATTGAGCACTGAATGTCAGTATACATTGTCTCAGGAGAAGAAAGAAACAAAAATTGTGGATATTGGGCAAGTCAGAAGTTATGAAGAAGATACAGAATCCTTTGACAATGATGGTATACTTTAACTCCATGTTGCTGTTAGATCTTATGCTGTTCTCAGAGTACCTCTACAGAGCACAGGGCCTCATAGGTACATAGGTACCCAAGGTAAATCTGGCAGATGCACACAGGTAGTGGAAAGCTTAACCCCAAGAGTCTGCTGCTATGTGAGCACCTATGTATTTGGCTTCTCAGTTTTTCTGATGGAGCTTGCTGTGTCTCTGTTCAGAAGACCACGCAGTGCCCAGAGACTTGCCTTCATATTAAGCAAATGATATACATCACCTGTGGTTCATCCTTCCCTCTCTCTGCAGGGAAGAAATAGTGTATGCCATGTAGTATTTTATTTACATATTTGAACACCTTAGACTGGTGTATGGTAGATGGACTTCTCCCATTTGAAGTGTTTCAAGAGAGCTAGATGTCCTTCTAAATTATGTGTTACATCTAGAAGTCACCTGCAAGTTACAGCCTTTATGCAGACATTGTTGCATGAGACCCCCTGACCTCATCAACATTGTAGACGTCAACTAAATGAACAGGGAAATACCTTCTGGTCTTAAAATCCATGAATAGCTGAACCACCTAACTGGCTGAAAAAGTCATGATGGCCAAAATAAATGTCAGTACATATGGCAAATTTGTAAGCACTCCGCTACTGAGCTGCATTATAGTTTGGTGGGTTTTTTAGCCTTCATTTATATGTTCCCCTGACAGAACATCATCTATAGAGCCCTAAGATCTTTGGTGCCTGGGATGGTTAGTGAATATTCAATTTGCTTTTGAAGTGCTCCACAGCCTTGTCAACTGGAAGCAGGGGCACGTGAAGCCAGGCTGGAGACTGAATCAAAGAACAAAGCAGTGCTGGATGCACTCTGCAAGCAGGATTTTTCCCACTGTGTTAACATGTTGATTTTGTGGTGGCTTAATTTTCTAGCTGATGATCTGATCTAATTAAGGCCATTGCCATTAAATTAAAAAGCCATGATGATCTGACTGCATTTGGGAGGCATAACAACTAAAATGTTTGACATATGGGGATATCCACACCTTGGAAATATGGTGCTTCATGATAAGTGGCAGTAACAGCTAGGCCCTTGTTATGGGCACAAGAAAGGAGACACCAAAACCGTCTCAGATTTACTCAGAGCTGTGACACAACCTCAACATCTTGTAACTTGTGCAATTATTATTTTGAGACAAAAAGTGATGCTGTATTTCCTTACTGAGCTCTTTGCTTTGAAAGTGAAGTTCAGCCATACCAAGGATACTACAAAGCCTTTGCCTTTCTGCAGTCATCAAACAGGGGGCTAGTGAGGTAAAGAGCTCATACTGACTTTTGCACAAAACAGGACTTCAGGTGTACCAGAACGGATGTCTGCAATTGGCTGCATGGAAAGAAAAAGTCCCAATATGCTGCTATCATCTGTCCTGTTTCTTGTCTGCAGAGAGTGCTGGGACACTCGTATATGCTGCTGATAAATACAGGGCCATTTTGATCACTGCAGCAGGATAAATTTCATCTGTTGCAGATACCTGAGAAAATAAATGTGGAGGACAAATACTATAAAATTATAACCTTCCAAGTTGTAAGCGTTCGTATCAGAGTGGTATTTTTAAGAATAGTTTTAATTTTAAGGACTCTGCTCCTCTTATTCACAACATGGGGGTTGTTTCTCATCAAAAGTCCTCAAATCTCAAATACTTGCAGTTAACAGCTTCCAAGTGAGGTACAGACCGAAAGCAACAATAGAAAACTAGTCAATGAATGATTAAGAATGGCATATATATTACAAAAAGTTAAAATCTGCTTGCAGAGTTTTCTCAAAGTTTCTTCTTTCCTTTCCCTTCCCATGCTAATGATAAACAGGTTTGTGATAATCTAGTTTTGTTTTATAGCTCACGGGGAGCACTTACATGTTCTCTTCCTTTTGATATGTAGAGTATTTAACCCTGTTTAGCTTAGCAAGAGAGAAGGTATTTCAACCCTGAGTGCTTTCTCCTGTTTGCTTGTAAGCCCATTTTATTTTACTTTAGCTATTCTTTTTTGATATTGCCTTCTGGATGTCTCCACACTTTAATTGCGTCAGTGTAAGACACTTGATGGGCACCATGAGAGAAGCTACAACTTTGGAAGGAGAAAGGTCACTTCTAATGTGCATGAAGAGTGCGACATGTCTAAACAATAAATACTCAATTTGCTCATTTCACTCATCTAGTGTAAAGGAACTCTCCTTACTTTTTCTTTATATTCGCAACAGCAGTTTCACATTATTTCTACCTTCTATCTATTTTGTTGTTAAATAATGGTTACAGCTGTCACAGGTGGTACTGCAGTAATCATGATTATTCAAATGAGAATAAAAATATTTTTGGTTTAACAAGAAAAAACAAACAAGCAAAAAAAGTGAATAATATGAAAAGCAATCCTGATTCCCTCCTTAAAGAAATCCTTATTTGCATTGCATAAGCACTCAGACAGGTTATTGTGTGCTCTTTCTTGATATTTTTGCTCAGAAATTATCTTCTGCCCAAACACTTTTTATGTAATTTGATAAAAAAAGTGACAAAAATTGGTCCGTGCTTTGAAACTGAGGCTATTGTTTGAGGACAACAAAGATTGGTGTAGACTGGTGTAACTCTCAAAAAGTGTGGGGTTTATGCAGAACTTTAAAATCAGGACACAGCACAGAGAGGAACTGCTGAGGATGAGGGCCAGGGCCAGGGTACTGCAGTGTGCCACTTCACATTAGGGACTTCAGCCTACATCTCTTTCTGGCCAGTATATACCCATTTATTCTGGTGTCAACATTGCTACTTTAACCAGCTTTTCTCCTTCAGACATACTGGCCCAGGATGTATTTATTAAGTGCAATATTATTAAATTTTATTTCAGACTCTCCAAGCCAAAATCTCATGTCTCTTCTTGTATAGTTTATCCCAGCTCCCTGCCCAGCAGCACTCTGGGTGGTTCCACCTGTAGTAAATCTGACAGTGTTGCACCTGCAGTGCATACACTTCTGTATACCCTCCCAATAACTTTGAACCCTTGGGCGAGTCCAAGGACATCTGACTGAGAGACAGAAATCTCAGAGGGATGTGGGAAACAGAAGTCTGAGTTTATAGTTCAGGTCACATGGTGTGTGATTTTTCTTTTCCAAATCAAGAAAGTCAATGTTTGACAAAAAATGTTTTTGGTTAATAAACTTAGTTAATAAAGAGGAACATAAGACCCTTGCATCCCATACTGGCAGCAGATTGAATCACCGAACTCTGTGTATTTGTCCAATAACATCAGCAATTAAAAGAACCACGGGAAGAGTATTTTGACAAAATATGCAGATAGTATTTAACACTTTTTCTGACCGCTAAAGGCAAACAAGCTCTGGAGAACTTGGAAAGAAGGAGCAAGAGGTGCTTCATTGCATTAGTGCTAGGAATTACTGTCCAGTCCATTAGTGACTAAGGAAGATGGTAGTGTCTATTAAAGGTAAATGTTTAAAAAATAGGAGAATTTTTCCAAGATCTCCAAAAGAGCTGGCTAGGAATGTATCATGGAAACCCAGGGAAAAGGCAGATGGCTGGAAGAACACTAAATTTATGATAATACTCAAAAAGCAAGAGGGATAGCATAGATTACATAAAGAACGGCTAACCTGCCATCAGTACAAGGTGGAACAGCAGAAAATCTGATGAAAGATTAAATCTGAAAAGAAATAAAAGATAAAGGATAAAATATGTAAATATGAAACTGTGATTTTATGGCAAAGAGGTCTTGTGAAACAAAACTGATGTATTTTTTTCTTTTTAATTTAAATTTGGTTTATCAAGATAGGTGGATAGACTTCTTTAAGACATTTGACTTAGCACTGCATTTGAGTCTTATTTAAAAAATTGCTTCTTATAATATCAATACTAAATAAGTGAAATGGGCTAAATGATAGATTTCAAGGAATAAATGCACAGAGGGAAATGTCACTGAAAGGGATTCTTCTATGGCTTTAAGGGTTACAAAGTCCTGATTCCAAAACTGCTTTCACAATATGCCAAGAAGTGCCACCTGGGGATGTATACATTGGAGATCACTGACAAGAAATGAGGAAATGATTTAACTTCCACGTGCTAGAATAAGATTAATGCTAGAATAACACCTCTCGTTCCAGCACCTTCATTTTAAAAGTTGTTGAGAAATTTGAGACATTGATAGAGAGACACAAAAATTATGAGAGACGTGGATGAAATGCTTCACAAAGAAAAACTCACCAAGCTCAGTCTGTTTATCAGACACAAGATGTGGTGACAGTGTATAAATATCTTAATGAAGAAAAAATCCAGTTTTCTAAAGGGCTCATCTGTAATCAATGCCTGGAAGCAGAAAGCAGGAAAATTAATCTGAAAAATATGGCACAGATTTTTAGTAGCGATCTCCATTACAGCAGATTATTCACAGGAGAGGTGGATTTTTTTTCTATTACTTAGTATGTTCATCAAGATTTGATACCTTTGTAGAAATGATGCTTTTGTCAGAAACAAGTCTTTAGGCTCCATCTTAAAGTGATGTGTAATTAGCCTGTGATATAAAGACTAGACCATCTAATGGTCCTTTCTGGCTTTAAATTTAATGAATCTCTAGATAATTTTTAGAGAATTCCTGTGCATGTAGTACTGAAATACGTCTATGTTAGTCAGCCGCAAAAAAGTATAAAAGAGCTGTACACAATTCAACCGAGAAATGAGGTGCCCTGAACTCTCAAGAGGACCCTTTTGTAGAAACAGCAAGAAACACCAGCCTCTCTTTCAACAGTTGAATAAAGGCCAACTATTCAGAAAGATGAAAAATTAGCCCCTTCTGTTGCTGCCAGTAGGTCAGTATAATACCCGTAGCCTACTGCGTGCTCACCTGTGAGTCAGTTTAAGACTTCTGGGTAAACAAAGGCTGTGTCTCAGAAGACCATGAAGCATTACTGTGACAGCCAATCCCAAATGTACATGGAGATTTAGTAGGAGAAAGGGGGTAAAAAGGGTGATCAGGTGAAAAGGGGAATGTCTCTGAAGTTATGAAATGACAGATTAATACAAAAAAATTGTGGCCAGCTTGCAAGGATATTGGATTTAGCAGAAGAATTAGTGAGAGTTAAACAAACTTGTATTTATGTAAAGACACGCATCACAGTGAGTGAAAGAACAGTTCTTTAAAAAAATGGATTGATTTAATTTCCATCTTTCACCAGGAAACTATTCCTTATAAAGAAAGAAAAATTTGAGTCCTTTGCAAAATCTGAGATCCATTCAATATCCACTCCCTCCTTCAAAGTCTTGTCACACTTTTTTCCTATTAATCAATGATCTGTAAGATGACCAAGCTTTAATCAAAAGAAATGTTATTATTCTGCAGGTAAAAGAGCTTGCAACATACCAAAGGGTGTTTGTTTAAACTTTAATGGATAAAGTGTAAAGAGCAAGTTCCATTAGTCTACAGACAAAAAGCATTTATTTATCATTAGTTGTGAAGTCAAGAGTCCTGTAAGTTTGCTAACAATTCTGATGAGTTCCAGATAAAATTATAAGAATGATCATAAATAATACCCTGAAGCCTTAGATTATTGCCTGTGAGGAAAGGAAAGACTGTTTCTGTCTGTAAATAAAAAAAATTGCCCGAAGTCTAGCATTCAGATTCAGGTTAAACAAAGGTCTGAAAAGATTTAGACTTTTCTGTGGACAGAAGAAACTCCATGAATTCACTGGGAGATGTTCACACTTTGTGGTCAAGGACTGGGGGACAGAGAGAACAGAACAGTTATGCACCCAAAACTGCTGTTTCCTGCAATATTAACTGAAATATCTGAAGCTCCCAGTTCTGGCAAACCAGGTTGGAAATTTTGGAGGAAAGATTTGTCTCCTGAGATTTCAGGCACTTTCACTCTGGATTGCAGCTATATCACTGACAATTTTATTTTCACAGTTGGTGAAAGCACAAGTTGGTAAGCACAAGTAAGTAAAAATCCCTTACCCCCCAGTTTATGAATTTTATAAGAAGTTTTTTTATATTCCACCAGCAGACGAAGGTACAGAGATTGAGAAGATTGAGAGATGAGAAGAAGGAAGCATATATTATACTAGAATGTCAGTATGTGATATGATGAATCCTGGTTCCAATTTAGGGAATTAAAAGTAAAGACGGCTGGTTCAAAAACACTTATTTAATTGTATTTCAAATATTTCATTACTACCTGAGATGAATCAGGAGCCTGCGTCTGTATATCTGAAAGCTGCTTCTCAGATTTTTTTGCAGTTACCATACTTGACTGAAAACTCCATAATTCCCAGGGAAAGGCTGATCTTGGCTTTTCTTAAAACATAAGTCCTAAAAAACTGACAGGCTTGAGAAAATACTTTACGGCTGTTATTATTTAGTTTGGAGGAGAGGAGGCTGAGGGGTGACCTTGTTGCTCTCTACAGCTTCCTGAGGAGGGGAAGTGGAGAGGGAGGTGCTGATCTCTTCTCCCTGGTATCTAATGATAGGACGTGTGGGAATGGTTCAAAGCTGTGCCAGGAGAGGTTTAGACTGGACTTTAGGAAGCATTTATTTACCGAGAGGATGGTCAGACACTGGAACAGGCTGCCTAGAGAGGTGGTCGGTGCTCCAAACCTGTCAGTGTTTAAGAGGCATTTGGACAATGCTCTTAACAACACGCTTTAACTTTTGCTCAGCCCTGAAGTGGTCAGGCAGTTGGACTAGATGATCGTTGTAGGTCCCTTCCAACTGAAGTAGTCCTATTTTATTCTATTCTATTCTTCTATTCTATCTGTAGGGTAGCAGGGCTTAGATCTCCCGGCTGAAATCAGGACTTCTGGGCTATCAGCGTTGCTTATACAACTAGAAAAGACACTCTATGCAAAGTGTCCAAGTTGAGAAGACAGAAGACACAATTATTATTCAAAGCAGTGTATTAGTCTTATTTTGCAAATGAAGACCTGGAGTATGTAGAGATCTGAAGGGCTTGTTTTTAACACCACTGTGAATGATTTTTATTCATGTGGGTTAATCTGGGGCCAAGCCTGCTTTTGCATATACTGAATAACTATTCCAGCACCTCATTTCACACACAATCAGTCCTGCTTACACTGAACTGCTATTCAGTACCTGTTTGTTTCCTGTTTCTTTCAGAAAAATCACCTGCCATTCTGAGCCAGAATATTACCATCTAATCCTGTCACATGCAGCCCCTGCGGCAGAGCTGGGAACTGAACCCAGACTGAATCCCTGACCAGTTCCTCACTCACAAGGTCGTTTTTCCCTATGGCTGGTAATGGTGACTAAATGGTCCTGGTAATGGTGACTAAGGCTAATAGCATTGGCTGCCTTTTGCAAACTTTGCTTTTAACTAAGCCATAGTTCAGGTCAGCATGCCACTCCCACGCTCAGTTCATCTGTAATTAGCCAGCCTCTAACAAATATTTACATGACACATATCCTGAGATGTTTTTTGCTCCCCTGCCATATTAAAGGCTAAAATGACAAATTTTCATTTGCTTTAGCCTGAATCCAGTTTGACACCTCCTGGTTCAGCGAGCTCCTTGGCACATTTCTGCTGAAATCCCACATGCACATGTGCTCTATTGCAAATGCTGAGTAAGCACCATGATTTAGATGAAACACTGGGCCTGGGGCTACAGCAAACTGCATGGATTATCTAGTCCAACTGCAAATTCACTTTCAAAGGTATATCTATAGCTGCCAGCCATACAGGAGCTTCTGTTCCCTTGACTACGTTTCCTCTGGTTCATGTATTAACAGTTGATTGCTTACCAAACTATACTCTTAAAGGAAAAATGTCTGTTAATGTCTCAGTGGAGTGGTGACCAGGGTAGTGAAAATCATTACTCATGAATACATTACACAACAACTGAAAAAAAAAAATCTATCAAATTAATATAATTGCCAGACAGCATTTGTTCCTTAATAAAAACAACAATAACCACAAGTGCTGCAATAATGCATTTAAATGACAAGGCATACTCACTAGGTCAGTACCTTGATATGTTAGGTCTGTGCAGTCGCAGGGTAAATGTAACACCTGAACCAAAAGGCATAAACGTAAAAAATAAAATATAAAAAAAAATAAACAAGAAGAGAATCTGAGTAGGTTAGTTGGAAAAGGAATAAGAAATGGCATAACAAAATAAAAGCAACTGTGCAATTCACCATTCTTTTCTTTTGACTTATTCAATTATGCAAAAAAAATCTTAGAGATAAGCTATCCGAGAGGGAAAGTTGATTAAATAAAATTAAACCTATTACTCAAATGAATAATTTAGCATATTTGTGATAGTTTCTTTCTTTTAGTTTTTCAGGCCATAAGATTTATCAGCCCTGCTGGTAAAGGAAGACCTTTCATGATAGAGCAAGGAACCAAGTTAGTTATATATAAAATAGAAAAAAAAAAAATTGAGGTAAATTTCCTTCAGTCTTGTGTTGCCTACCATTGACTTTATGGCACTGACAACATTAACAATGGGAGCCAGCACTCTATATACTGAGAAGTAATTAAAATACACACAAAGCTCTGGACCTATATACAAAATACACTGAGAAATTAATGCAAATTGGGCAAAATTCAATACTACATTCTGAAGAAGCTTATTCATACCACGATTCCTCCTACACAGGACCTTTATTCTTAATTTTCTCTCACCAGAAGACTGGAGAAAGGGGTTTTGTGAAAAAAGCTTGAAGATCACACTACCAAGGCAATATTAAACTGAGGGGAAAATGTGTCGCAGAACTGAAGGCATTAGCATTTGAACCAACCTGATTTAGATGATACAGATGTAAAACTTGATCTTTTCATACAGTGAAGACTCTTTTATTGTTACCAGCTGTAGCACTGCATCTCCCTGTTATAAATGCTGTGTTTACTCCATTTCCCTTGGAGTGAAGAAGTTCCTGTCTGGCACAGAGCTAGAATTACTGTCCTTTTGTCTCTTCTCCCATCAATCGCCTATGTTCAGAGCGTGCTGGGACAGGGAGGAAAAGTGACCGAACTGGGGATGATTCTGGCTCTGCCCACGTAGGGGGTGGCCCCTTTGCTGGTGTAACCTAAGCCTGGGTCTAGGTGGGGGACGAGTCAGGCAGCTGCAAAGCAACCCAAAGCACAGGACAGAAACTGTCCCACTCTTTAAAGGACAGGTGTAAAAATGGCTCATAGTGCTTTCCTTTTCAGTGTCAGGAGAGGAAGAACTGTGTGCAGGGGAAAGAAAGGGCGATGCTTTGCCTGCTGGCATTGGTGAGCCCTTCGGTCCACCCAGATGTTCATAAAACCCTAGCCTGAGGCTGCCAGCACTTAGCTTTCCTCCTCACTAACATTTCAGTGTTATCCCATGGCATTACCTCACTGCATTTTTGTCTCTGGTCTGATATATTAGAGCCTTGTGCTAAACTTTGTCCAGAAGAATCTGCTTCACAGTGTGAAAACAGTCTGTCAGGGTGAAGTACCCATGCCAGCTTAGTACAAAAATACCTCTTTTAACAGAGAAGTGTCTTCTAATGATTTAAGCTCAAGATTTCAAACTAGTTCATTATTTCTTCAAAACAAACAAACAAAAATCTTGATTTGGGCTTAAATGACCCTAATTTAATGGCTGGCAAAGTGGAAAAATGCCAGATTTTATTACAGATCCTAAATGACTGTGCTTAATTTGTGCCAAGATATCCTATCTATCATCCCCCCTAAGCATTATCTGAGTTCATTGCCTTATTTGGTTGTAGCTTATAAGCTATAACATTATTTTAGCTTGAAAATAGGGAGATGAAAAATGACTGTAACAATCTGGGTATTCATGCATTTACCAGCTGCTCTGCAGATAATATAAGTAATACCGGCAACCTTTGGCTTCTTGTAACCACATTTTAAAGTAAAAGATATCTACTGTAAAATGCACATATCTCTATGTTGAAGTGTGGTTTTGAGGGAACAGAGAAGGTCAGATGTAATTCGATGTCATATTACGCCATGTGTTGACTTAAGAAATCAAAGGTGCAAATCACTTAATAAGATTACTGTAAGATATACAAGAGCAAGATATTTCACCATGAAAAGACTGCAGGAAGCTTCAAAATGCATTACTGAAGTAAATACTGATGCACATTTAAAATGCTTTTTGAAGAAATTTGCTCTAAGTGTTAGCTAATGCAAAGATTTGCACAGGAAAACACGATTAAAAATCGTTTGAGGTCACAGAAAGATCTAGTTTCTTCTTTTTTTTTCTCTTTCTTTTCCTGTTAAATTGAAAGAACTAAAGCCTAAGACTCTAAAGCAAGTACCTACAAGACTTCTAATCATAGTAAGTCACGTAAATGGCTGGAACAGTAACTCTGCTTATTCAGCAGCATCAAGAGCTAGATGCTGGACAGGGTGCCGTGAACTCAGCTGCCTATGGAACTCGATGTGAGAGCCGACCTTCAAAATACATTTATTTAAAGTATTTTTGGAAAGGTTGGTGATGTATGAGGGATGTTTTACTCTTTAACCTTGTAGGTGCCTACATGCAAGAAGATGTGAGCAGTGGTGGTGTTGGAGAAGCCAGGAGGAACGTAGTGCAAGGTGTCTGCTGGAAACGATTCTGACCCACGCTGAGGGTCCAGGGGATGGAAATGCTGCTTAGACCACAGTCTCTGTGAACATGTGGATTTATTTATTCATGCTCTACACATGCATACATATATTTTTATTCCTGGGTTTCTGAATCAAACAGAATCCAATCTTTCTGGACAGGAAGAATCATTTCATGGCAGTTCCTGTAAGACACACGTCACAAAATATTACTCAGTTACCCCTTCTCTGAGACCAGTAACTTGTGCTTTGCTAATAGATATGTTCCATAACAGTACCCAGCTTTGATTTGAAGACACACATAGGGGGATAATGTATGAATTTCCCTAATAGTTTGTTACATTTTTTGCTTTTAAAAAAGCCAAATATTTGAATTTTTCCACTTTAGTTTTTCACCACAGGCCCCGATGTTTTTTTCTGCATTGAAGAACAATTTAGCACCAGATATTTCCTCTGCAGGAACACGCTCATGCATTCATACACCATAATCAAAGCAGGGTATTTGATCATCTTCTCCAATGAGGGAATGGGGCTGGGTTTGAGGTCTGAAGCATTCTTACATGACACCAGTAGCTTTTCACTTGCTGGGTTAAGAGGTTATCTAGTTAAGTGGCCTGGTATTTAATATATACTCTCCAAATTCTGAAAATGACTTGCATGGAGGACCAGACTGAACTTATGATCAGTGCTGTGGTCATTGCAAGAAGCGGAGTTGCTGAGGGAAGTGGGAGGAGATTAGTAAAAAGACACATTTCATAACCATAGTGTGAACCTCATTTTTTATAATGAGTTTTCCTTTCCCCAGCCTACCTTCAATCTCTTCTTAAGAAAACAACCAGCATGTGGTGACTGACAGAAGCAGACTGGCATCCCTTAAAGCCCTCTTTATCTAAGCACTGAGCTGTTTGTCCTCTAATAGTAGGAGGCAGGCAGGTTTTTTGAGGTCCTGCTTATTGCTTGGCTCATGGGAACAAAACAAGTCCAGATGCTGCCGACTGTGCAGGGTTTTGTGTCACCCTCTGAAGTGTAAGTAAGGTAGAGAAAAAAGGGTGTATAATTTGGACAGGATTTAAAAAATATTTTTAAATGCAGCATTTGACTTGCCTTTTTCCTTTTTTTTTTTTTTACCAATCATAATATGTGAAGAGCAACAGCAGTGAAACTGCACTCTGTGTACACTTTGAATGGCAGGCAACTTATCGAAGGAACATGTTTCTGCCAAAACAGACTTGCCTAACTGGGTTTTAATCATAAACAGTCGACAAAGGTTTTCTGATGTTTAAAATGTTCTTCGGAGATGTATGATACTGTTGGGCTGTGAGCTGCTGCCACCACCTTTGATTAGAGGGCCTAATTGCAGCTGTTGATGTCTCTTGTGTCAAGTCAAACCTGAGCAATTCCCGCTCAGGATCCCTGGGCCATCACAGAGGAGCGGAGGCATCCCCAGCTCGACTTTCCCGTGCCATCGAATGCAGCCTAAAGCAGCAGCTGAAACTGTCTGCCGTGGTGCTTGGGAATCCTAGACCTCATCTTCTGGCCACAGAGAACTTGCCTTCATAGGCACAGATTTTGAAGAAATAGATATTTCAAGGAGAATCTCCACTCATCTTGCCCTTAGTTTTCAGTCCTTTTCTTTGCCTGTATATCGTACCATTCGCATAAGTTCATGTATAGCAGTCATAAAGCTAGAAAGGGAGAAGGTTTGTAGGTGGCCTAAAGTTTCTCCCATCTGTGCAACACACACACATTTTAATGTATACCAACATAGATTCGTATATAAATTTTTATAGATGCATATATACGTACACATGTGTTAATTTGAAGGTCCATCCTTAAATTCTTAGACTAATTGTAGGCATATTTGCTATGGTGATGGAATAAACAGGGAAAATTATTTTTCAAGCTTTCTCTTGTTTACTGGTTGCAGTGCTTAGTGTCCAATCCTCAGAGAAGAAATCCTGTCCAACACAGGCCAGCTGCCCTACATGTGCTTGGTCACTCGTTACAGGACCCACATTTTCATAAGCCAGTCTATTTCCAGAACTGATTGCTAAGTTGTAAGGTGAGACTTCAGCCTGTAGACTTTGATCGATACCTATGCATAGCTATATCAATTAAGAATGTCAAAAGATTCCTATCCCTAACATAAAGGTCCCACATTTTTCCCCATGCTTTTCCTGGAAGGTTCACTGAGAGTGTGCTATCACCAGGAATTATTGGACCTGTGATATGTTTGCTGTGAAGACGACTTGCACCTGGACATCTGTCTGAGGCATCCTTGGCATTGATTATTCTGCTATAAAGTGTGACCATATGTATGCTCAGTGACCCAGGATTTTCAGATACATAGAAGTAGCTCTGATGTGGCTGCTAGACATCTGGAAATCCTGGACACCCGACCAGACTTCAAATTCAACCTGGCTAAAATATCCAGGGAAAAATGAAAGCTTCTCAGAGCAACCTGGATGTACACCACTTGCCTTGGTATAGCTTTTCCACAAGAAATCAAAGAGTAAAACAGATATGTGTAAACAAGAATACAGAAAACCACATTTTTTTGACGTGAAAAATATTCCTCCCACGAGAAAGCTTATCCTCCTGAAGAAACTGGCATAAACTGTACTGTGACTCCCCAAGGGGTCTGCTGATATCAGGAAATCCACCCAAAAGCAGTCACTTAAGGAGTTCCTAGACGTTTTCCAGAGTCATTTGAGCTTCTGGGATTTTCAATCTGAAATCCTGTTTCCAGACATCTAATCCCTGGATACTGTACAACTCCCGAAAATGTTTATTTTGAACTCCGAGACTCTCTTTACTGAGGCTACTAGAGGACTTCTGTACAACAACAATAATCAACATTTCTCTCAGAGTGGAATCAAACACTGCCCAATTAGTCTGGTGCAAGGCAGTGTTTGTGTATGAATTATAGCTAATGTGGAATTGAAAGGGAATTGTTCCGTTCCCAGGTTAAGCGCTGCTGGTGAAATTAGCAAATGTGATTCCTTTTTTCCCTCAAGGCATGAAGCTGGAGAAAAAAGCAAGGAGAGAAGGAAGCAGCTTCTGCATTTTTCTTCTAATCAGCCATGCGTATTAGCGTATAAGGCAAGACAGGAAGGTAATATGAGAATCAGGCAAGCAGCCAGATGACATTGTGTAAGGCATCTTTGTATAACTGCCAGCTAGTGTCTTATAATATTGAACACTGAAGTTTCTATTTAGCAGTGTTGATTGAATGGTGGAAAAAAAAAAAATCCAGGCAAGGATAATGTCTGTAATCAGCACTGCACGATTGCTATTGTCTATGCTTGGTATACTTAATGGAGAAGCTAATTACCATGTGTTCATTTTTTATTACATTTACTATATTGCATGGAGAAGTAATATGATTTTTTTTCCCCTCCATGGGTTTACAGAAAACAAACAATACAAACACAAACACGATGGATCCCCCCTCTCCACCCCCAGCCCTAATTAATTCTCATTAGGGCCACCGTTTTTATTTCCAAGAGGAAGTCAGAAGGCGAGGATAGCATGCCTGATGAGCTCGCTAACCTAGCCCAGTGTGTGCTTGGACTGGGCTGCTGATGCGTTTGAATGTGACAGGAAGGAAACTGCACAAACTCAATGCACAGTAGTTTCATTTAACTTCTCTGAGACACATTCATTTACCTACCGCTTCCCATGCAGCTTTACAAAAACAAAAGCGCAAAGTACCCCTGAAAAGTGGTGGACTGACAACTTCTTTCTGCATGGCTGGAGAGGAGCAATGCCATGGAAGCACACCCCCAGAATGACATGACAGGACCCAGTCCCACAGTAGCTAGGTGTGAGAATGTCGTCCCCTCTGTGATCCTCTGTGCCTGTTTAGTGCAAACCGTTCGGCTGAGTTTACAGACTCTTTCTGACTGCTGTTGTGGGGCATCTGCCACCGCCAGCGCAGGCAGACGTCCCTGCAGGGCACCGCCTGCGGCAATGCCTCCTTTTAGCTGGTGGCTTCGTAGGTGGAGCCCACTCTTGGGTCAATGCCTTCTGCTCCTGGAGGGAAGTGGATGCCCACATCCTCAGCGGGCATCCCAGCCTCCCAGGCCTCCAGGCTCAGAAATGAACGAAGAGGATCTCAGTCTTCCTTGGTAAGGCTGTTCTCCTTTGGGTGAAATACTTGAACAGTTACTGGGAAGGGGACTGGAACTTCGCCCTGAAGGTCAGTCCCCTGCTAACTTATCTACTGACTCCTCTCCTTGCCGATGAATAATTATTCCATGAAAAGTGAGCATATAGGGCCTTCTGTGAATCAGGCCCTTGGGAATGTATATCTCACCCAATGTCAACATATGACTTTCAGTGAGAACTGTGCCCCAAGAGCCTGATTTTTAAGTGTGTTTGGGAACTGTAAGATGCAGATGGTGATACCGAGTGGGACCTTTCTGAAGTGCCTTTGTGTTCCCAACTCCCATTGGAAAGCAGCTCTGTCTAGCTCTGAGAAATACTTGATTTGCATTGACTGTGCTTGGAGGGTTAACACAGGCATTAGCATAACCACTGCTGAACTAGTCCCATGAATTGCTATTGAGTCCCATGAATTGCTGCGTGGCCCCTGGGAGAGGTTAGGATCCTGCTCAGGTCCCGTTACCTTTCCTGGAAGGATCGAGTTCCACATTCATGCTGCATTTAGAGCATGCACAAGGTACAGTGTCCACAAGGACCTGAATGGCAATCGTCAGATGCCGATTAGACCAATATCAATACCGAGGCATAGCTAAAAAGTGTCAGACACACTGAACTCAGTGCTGATTTTACCAAGCAGGTTCACAAAATCTGGTCCTCCCACACTGAAGTAAATAGGAAGATGTTACAGTATTTATAGACTGGATTTCAAAAAGCAGAAGCAGCTAATGCACTCTTTTTATTAAGCACACTCCCTAGTGCCTGCAAATTGCTGTATATTTTCAATTTTTAATACAGCAATCCGTTACGTAATCAGATATATTTTGAGAGAAATTTATTGTTGCGTCTTGCTGTCTGACTGGTTTCCCTCTAGGAGTTCGGCAAGCTATTGCATGTGGTTTCTATGGGCAGGAACTCCTCTTCTTTTCTACCGCTGAAGCTGAAATTGGTGTGTCCTACTCGACGTATGCGGTATATTTAGCACAAGGAAGCAGCGTCTGACGGGGTGGTGGGTACCACACAGAGAGGGAGCGAAGACTTCCTGTTCTGATAATGAAGATTTTGATATAAAAATTGGCTGTTCCCCCATATAGTTCTCTGTTGCTTCCACACACTTAGGCGAGGTAAGTAGGAAAGACCAGGTGAAGATAAAGAATTTCAGTGCCTGTGAGACATGGGTAGAACGTCTCTGAAGAGTTTCTTGCTGCTAGGTTCATAAATCTTCTTAAAAACATGAAACTGAGCTATGTAAGACAGATCTGGCTCAGGATCCTACGTTCCTGCTCTGGCCTCTTACGCTATGGGAGCTGGGGGATGTTGGAGGGATGGATTCAAAAGTAATCTACGTTGGAGGTGCAATTTCATTTATATTCTTAAGTAAGTTTCCTCAGAAAAATGGAAGTTAAATATTTGAGAGAAACTTACAACATGCTTCTGTCGCTGAACCAGTGTGTGGTACTGAACAGGGAGTAAACCTTACCAGAGCTCAGCTTCTCCCTCCCAGAGAGGGGATGAACAGGAACTGCAAGCTTCAAAAGAGGGAGGTAAATCTGTATGATTGCAGGGCACCTTCCCTGGGATGGTGGGTGCTGTAAGGGAGCAAACCCTCCTGCTTTTCCTTAGACTTCCATCAGACTTTTAAGGAAGCATGAAGGTTTCGTCTGAGCTCTCTTAGATGCATGATTTACAGGCTACTTACAGATCTTCTTGCTTTAAACTCTCTGCCTGTGTAACCTAGTCAGTGTCTACAGTCAGAACACAGTCTCAGCCTAAGGTCTGGTCCCATTTTGTACTCTGGATGTAATCTTCTACTTCCTAAATACCTTATCTGATAAAAAGAATTAATTGAAATGTCTTTTCTGCAGACAGGATTTCAAGTTCTTGAAATAATAGACATTTTCACATACAAAAGATCTGCTTTTACTGAAAAAGAGATTTATTCAAAAAAAAAAAAACGGAGGAAAAAATCTCAGCATTCTGTAGTTCTCTGTTACAGAACATCAGCAGCTTACTTTTTGTGTTTGGACTTGCAGTGATAACAAAGGACATGTTGAAGAAAACAACAACTGAAATTATAGAAACAGATTTATTTGGGCCCCTGTGCAGGAATAAGCTTTCTTCTGGCCTCTATAGTGACCTTCCTGTTGTCTATTTTCAGAAAGATGCTCTCAGCCTTTCTTCTGAGTCTTTCTGCAAGGTGTAGGAGGAAAAGAAGTGAAGTAAATGTCTAAGGAAATATCCCCTAGGCCTATTTAGGCATGGCAGTACGGGAATTTAGCCTGAACTACATTGGCTGGACTGCTTGCCATATTCAAGATAAGTTTAGAGCTAGCTTGGTTCTCTTTCACTATATCACAGTATGCAATGTATGAGCACCAATTCAGTATAGACTCTTCATTGAATTTCTCTCTGTGGCTTTTCTTATCCTGGTCAATTTTAAACAGTGTTTTCATCCAAGAGTTTCAGCTTGATGTAGCCAAAGCTTGGAGTACCACCCCTAGAATGAATATTTTGCATTCAAAAGCAAATATAAGTGGCTTACTTATTAAGTTAAGTTTCCCTATCCTCTTCCCCTTTATGAGATAGTTCCCTAATGTAGTCTGATATGCAGAAAAATACTGAAATAGCAAGAGGATATTTAGTGATTTATTGTGACATATCTGGGAGGGAATCTGGAGAGCGCCAATCTGTTTGAGTCTCCATTCAGTCCATCAGACTGGCAATAGACTGGAGCACTGCAGCTAGACTAAGAGCTCAAATGAATAATGAATTTACCTTGTTTTTTGTCATCACCTTTACCCCTCATTAGCTCCGGTAACTCTTCAGAGGTAGGTTCTTAGCTCATGGCACTTGTTTCTTAAATCCACTTTCGCTAAGAGCTAAGCTTGATGTGGCACTTGGCATGGGCTAAGAGCACACCAAGAAGCTGCGCTGACACAATCATTTATCAAGGTGTAGTGGCATTCTGGACTGAAGATCACTCATCATCATCATCTCTGATATGTAAAGCCCAGCACAGACACACTCAGGAGGATGGTTTCTTCTTTGTTACCCACAGACAGGAAGACTTGGCTCTAAAAAGGTATTAAAAGCATAACAGGCTCTGATACAAAAAGAAAAAAAAAAGAATCCTTCCTCAATAAGAAGAAAAAAAATTACTCCAATTATAGGTGATCTAGCCATTTGAAATCTCTTATGGCCCACACTACATTTGATTTCCCTCTCTCTAAGGTCTTGCTAATGCTGCAAGACATGTTTTTAGTCAGATTCCAAAATAAATACAGTTTATGACAGAGCTGGTACCTTGGAAAGGATTAGTTCTGCTCTGCCACTTGTGTATCTATTAAATTTTATTCAGCCATCATACATCCAAGAATACTTGGATGTATGGATATATGGATATATTTTAAGGCAGTAAATTAAAGTGGTACACACTACTGGCCCCATTAGTGGAAAGTGTCGAATCCAGTGCATTTCTAAGCATTCCACTCTAATCTTCCTACCTCTATACTGTATAAAAGACATTAATGTGTTGTTTTAATTTGAGACTCAGACACTCAAAAAGCTCTCATCAAGAACAATTTCCAGGCCTTGCAAGATAGAGGAGATAAAATAAAGCACTACAAATAAATAATTCAAGACAAATTTTATTCATTATGCTGTGTTTTCTATGGGCAATGGTTTGTGTAATTTCTCCTACAGTGCCAAACTGAGCAGCATCTCCTTGTGAAGGAGAAGCTTTTTGCTTCACACAAAACATTTGATTTATATACTTGTACCCTTTTATCAAGGCAAGTTTAAATCTGTCTGACTGTCTGTCGTTGTTTTTAACACCTTAAAAAATGTGGAAAAAACCACCCCCTACCATGTACACAATTTATCAAGCCCTTCTTAAGAAAGGAATACTCCATTTCTTCACTTTTTAATCAAACATATTTGATTAACGCTGTTTGTATTGCTTAAAAGGAACTTGGAAAAACAGTTTCGTTGCCAGTGTGAAATACTGAGTTTCTTTGAAACTGTAAACTTCTGGCCTAGTCTGACCTTCTTTTCACATGAAATTTACCTTGCATGGATGTTACATACCCTCCTTTGGGTAGGGAAATTGCATGTGTTTTAAAACATGCTGGCTAGCACAGTTTTGATTTTTATAAGTTAATATGAATATTGATCATAGTAAATCATAAATTATTAACAGGTGGAATATAAAGTAACCCTATCTTTTCCAGGCTGAGTTCTAAGTACCCCAAATAATTTTAAATGTTCATGGTTACTCATTTTATTCCACCTACTTGTGACTTCCTTCTTGCCTTCCGCAAATATTACTGTCAGGTAGGCAAGTCTCTGCCACCAAATGCCATCTGAAGCTTGTTCAGATATGGAGAAGTTACTATGGGGTAAGTTTTTGACCTATAGATAATGACAGAGCTCATTAAACCTAATAGGTTTTCTAAGCATATTTCTTATCAGCTAAGTAGAAAAAAGTGACCCTCTACAAAGACAGAGCTGGAAATATTTAGACTCAATAGCAAGTCCAGGATGTATGAGCTAGGGCTTGTCAGAGCCAGACCAATGCGTGGTGCAGGAGGCTGGGCACTCTTCGAGAAAGAATGTCAGAAAAACCAGAATCAAGTGACTGAACAGCAGGAAGCAATGATGAACATAGCCTTGGGTGAAGCTAGCAAACAAAGTTTCTTTTGGGCCTGGTGGTGGATGATGGGACCTGGATTTCTGCCCAAGATTGTGGCTCTAGCTGTTGATTTCCAATATGCTCTGAGAAACAGGACATTGCAAGGGCCTCGGTACTAATTACATAGACCAAAAAGAAGAAATAATAGCAAAGAGATGGGGCTTTATCTTAAGGAGACAAAGAGTAGAATGAAAGGGATAACACATTGCTTTGTGGCCAATGCCACAGTAATGAGTTTGCTGCAGAATAAAAGGAAAGTGGGAATCTATAGCTTCTACTCAACAAAAGCCTCTCAAAAGACAATTCCATCCTCATTACAGTTTCAACAAAACAGTAACTTTCACTGCCTGTCCAGATAGAGAAAATCAAGCACTTCAAAAGGCTTGTCTGTAGCAGGCAAAATGGCATCTAACCAGATCCTGGGGTCACACTTAGGAAGCAATTAAAATACTTCAGCTAAAAACCCATGGCCTTGCATCAGATTGGATAGATATGGTGGAAAATTGGTCTCTTCCTTGGTACCCGCTTTCCGCAGAACTGATCCGGGGCAGAATCCTGACTTCTGCGTCACAACAGAAACAGACGAGATGGTGCCATTGCATCCACCTTCCCAAGAGTCTTCTTCCTGTGTGCAGACACTCTTCATCTTTAAGGAAATATTAGGTTGTTGGATTTTTTTATAAGGGCTGAAACACAAGAACAGCCTCGGGATAGTTTGCTCTTTGTCTTAATCTTTAACCCAACCTCTTTAACTCAAGCCAATACTTTGAGGAGGACTGCTCCCTTGGTATTCTGACTGAAACTGCGTGAGTGCCGTCTGACAGTCTCTCTTGGTGAACTGGCAGTTGGAGTGTAAATAAACTCAGTTACCTTAAGAAAAATCCCGCTATTCTGCATCAGTTTCCTCTTCCAGTGGAGAAGAGAGATGGATATGCAACACTTTGCACACAAAACCTTCTCTCTCAGAGGACCCAGAAGAGGGTTGGCAACTTACACCGGCTTCTGGATGTCACACCCCTACTGACCCTCATTGCTTACTATGTGCCTGCCTTCACACGTGATCTTTAAAAGCATGGATGTTCACCTTCTTGGTGACACTAGTCGTGCCCTGAGAGCTACGAATATTGACTTTACAAGCGACATGTTCATCATGAGATCTGCTGCCCTTGATGACAAAGAGTCCAGTACCCTTGCCTGTTGTTGAACAAGTCAAAGAATGGTAATAGAAAGAGCTTTTCCTAAAATCCTACAACACAGAATTTTCCCCATGACATTTTGAGATTACTGTAATTTTCACAAAGACTGTAAGCGCAACAAAGACCTAACTGGGGTTTCCCAACAGACTTGAAAATAGGCCTGCTGGGTGCAAGTTAAGATTTTGTTTTATTCTAGGATTAAACTGAAAGACATTTCTTAAGACAGCGATTGGGAAAGCAGTGTGGAAGAGCAACATTTAGATATTGGACATTGTAATTATAGGACTATTATTGTAAGTTTGTCATACAGAAAACAGAGGAGACATCTATTCTCTTCCATCTGTCCAGAGAAATTGTTGCCTGGAATAATGTGTCCATTTAAAAAAAGCAGTTGATAGAAAGCCCAGAAAAGAACAATACAATTATCAGCAAATCAATCAACAGGGCCTGTGAATGCGTTCAAAGAATTTGGTTTATATAGATCAGAAAAAGCAGGATAATGTGGGACAGGATAACAGTCTTCGAATAAGTAAAAAGTTGTTACAAAGAGAGAACAACTGCCTGCGCTGCCTGTTGAGTAATTTGGCAGCAAAGAAGATTTAAATTGAACACAAGAAATAAAACTGAAGAGGTTGCTAAGAGAATCCCCTTCAGAGGGAGGATGTAAAAGCAGACCTTGCACACTTTGTTTAGTCTCGTCAAAGTGTAAGCTTCAGCCTCTTTCTGAGGAGGGAGTAGGTGGCCACTTGAGGTCCCTCCTTGCTGGCAGGTTTATGAGTCACAGTGGCAGCTGGAGAACAGAATTAATGGGCACCTGCCAAAATTACCTCCAGGAAGTGTTTTTCTTATCAATCATCATAGAAATATTGTTGCTGTTGTGTCACACCGGTGTGGTTTCTTTCTGTCACTGAGTCAAACTCCATAATTGCTCTTAGGAAAGCGAATTCTCGGAGGACAATTATGTTATAATTTCCGAAATCCAAAGGAAGGTCCTGTTTTAAGTTCCATAAATGCTTATAACTTGTTTTAATCCAGCTTTTGAACCAGTTGAGAAATGCCTGTCACAGGGGTTATTCCTGGTACTTGTCAGCAGAGGAAGCACAAGATGAACAGGACTAATGGGCATTCAACAGCAAAAGCAAAGCAACTAATATTTATTATCACCAACTTAGCAGGAGGCAGGGTCCCAGGCCCAGACCTAGCAGGCTAATGCCTTGCATTCACAGGTAGGTGCTTCTGATGAGAAATCTGTAGTGTAATAAGAAATATGGAGTCTCCTGGTTTGCATCCAGACAGGATCACCATAATATTAAGCCATAGCTGATTACAGTGATGCACCTACACCAATAGGTCATTTCTTACCAACGGCTCCCATTGCAAATCTCTGCAGAGCTTTATAAAGAAAATAGCGTTTTGCAGGCTTTCTAAGCTGGTATGCCTTTTATACACACCTCTGTACACCCATATACCTTTCTGTAACCACTGCTACATATATGTGGAGTGTTGGGCAAGGTATATAAGAAGAGGTAAGGTTTTATTAGGCCAACCATTATAATTTGTAGAAATTCTTCTCATAGGCAGTCAATTCTTTCAGGCTCACAAGCCCTCAGCTGGTTCTGAGGAATTAGGACTTTCTCCTTCAGGTATGACACAGAAATTCAGAAGTATCTTCAGGCCTATTACATTAGTCACCATTTTGCAAGGCGATGTCAAGGCAGCGTTCTAAAGGCATTATTTTTTGCTTTCCCAGCTAGCGGTTTTCTTTATCTGAAGGTTATTCAGACTGATAATGTATGCTTGACCTTTGGTTTGGGAAGGGACAAAATAGGCCCAATACCTCCATCTGTATTTGTCTCTCCATTAGTATTTCCTTTCCTTATAAATCACTCACAGGCCTAATGCTGCCCTAACTGTTGAGAAAAGATAGGCTGGAGAAATCAGCGGGTGATCAAGGAACACTTAAAGGTGATGGGCTGCTGCTTCAAAAAGCACTTGCATAAATAAATCTGCAGCACAGGGCAGAAAGGAAATCAAGCTAGAAATCTGGCTGACTGCCTGCAGTCCCCAGGCCCATGGCAGGGTTTCCGCTAAGTGAGAACAGGCGGAAACAATTGGATGTTTTTGCCTTCCTCTCTTCCCTTTGGACATGCAACGGGAAACCAATGACTCCATTTAATAGGAAACTGGTGAACACTGGCAGCAAGAGGCGTTCCTTTCTCCCAGGAGAACCCAAATACTACAAGGTCATACTAAAGCTTAACTCCCCCTCCAGCCTTGCCAATGTCAGATGAGCTCTGACCTCCCTGTTTTTCCTCCGACAAAGTTGCTGCTCAGGCTCTGGCGTGTAAAGCACTTTGCAAGAAGATTGCTTCAACAGAACTTTTATATTCCTTAAAGCTGGGTGGTTCAGACAGCAGGACAATATATTGAGGTCTCCAGCTGCATGAAGGCATCAACCCTTCCCAGCAGGGAGAAGCGACAGATAGAGGCAAGGGCTCTTGGAACTGCTACATACGGAGAGAAAAACTCTAAAGAAGATGCAAACAGTATGGGGAATAAGATATGAACGGGACAATTTAAGTATATATGACAACAAAGCTATTATTAGAACAAAAGCTGGCTGAAGGGAGATGATTAATAATGATTATGGTGTGTGGAAGAATGTAGAAGGTAGGAGGTGCAAAGGATCGAGGAAAAAAAATTAAGATGGCTATACAAGCTAGCACCACGCTAGAAGAAAATGGGTACAATATAGGCAGCAAGAATGATTTAAGTAAAAACAATAAGTAAAAGATTTTCAGAAAATCTGGACTGGAAGAAAGCAAGTCAGATTTGGAGAGCACCAGGCATCACCAAATTAATTAAACAGGTAATGGAGCTGCTGTAAGCATGACATCGATTAGACCTGGCATTGATATCATACAGAACACAATCACAAGGCAGGATTACAGTTCTCTGACTTCCTAAAATATTTCCTTCAGGCTGTACATAATGCTGTATTTAAAGAAGAAAAACAGCAGGTTTCCTTTCTTTTTTTTTTTTTCCTTCCTGAGCTTTGAAGTAAGGTAAAATCACTTCATTTAGGTTATCTCCCATGGCTCCCTTCTGGATGGCTTTTAAAAGATACTTTCAAAAGTACTGAGGTTTAATGATCTGACACTGCTCCCACTGAAGTCACTGTTGAAATTCCCATTGAGTTCATGTTCTAAACAAGCTAATGAATAGGGTGAGAAATAAGTACAAGATATGTGAAAGTAAAGCTATAACCAATGGGGATTTTCATTTTGGTTCCAGTGGAACAAGGTTTTAAATAAAAATAGAAGCCAGGATTCCCATTTCCTAGATGACTGCCTGGACACTCAAACTCCTGGTCATTCTGGATATCAGTGTTTGACTGCCTGGACACTCAAACTCCTGGTCATTCTGGATATCAGTGTTGTGACCACTTATTTGCTCCCTGCCAATCAAGCAAATAGAGAAGAAAATTTCTTTATTTCAGTTCAGGAGAGAATGGGACATTTTTGCAATAACAAAAAATTGCCATGATGAGCAAACCACCTCCACCAGCTCATACTTTATGCTTTGGTCTGCTTTTGTTTGCATGTGTCCTGGCAGAGGTGAGCACACCTTTGTGGGGCAGAGCACACATTGGCTAAGGCCTCTGATCAAAATAACACTTTCTCCCTCAGCACCCTTCATAGGGACTGATAAATTTCCTTCCCTGCTGTCTTCATGCCATGACCTACAACACTGATAGCAATAAACGTGAGATATGTTAAAACAGAGAAAATGGAATCAAAATCCGGAAAATTTCTAAAAGCTTCAGATTTCTAAGTTTCAAAATAAGTGAGGCATCTCACCCCAAGTACAGAGGAAACAAATCTTACAGGCAGGTTTGATATTGCCTTGTCTGTCTGCTGTGAACAATCAATTAGGGAAGAGGAAGACAGCCTTCCTTTGTCATGGAAGGCTAGTGTGTCAAGGAAAGAAAATACCTGAAAACATGCAAGAGCATGATACTAAACAAGAGGAGGAGTAAGTGCACTGGATGAATTATTTTAAATACATGCAAGGTACCATAAAAAGTCAATAATGAATAGGCTGAATAAATAGTTGCATGCAGAATTCACACCATTGTCTCATTAAGGCATCTGTTGGTAGTTACCAGCTCACAATGGCTCTGTTAATGCAAACTGTGTGATTTCTTTCCATATTACCTTTCCAAATAACAGACATTGCTCTTAATAGGAATATCATCAAAATGAAAAGCCAATGGTAAGTGGAGATTTCACAGTGTTCTGGTGTTAAAGCAGTGTCAGCACCAATTTAAAAGTGTTTCCATTTAAAAATTAATGAATATGGACAGACATTGGAAAGCAACATAGATGCTGTGCTGGTCAAGAAATGTCCAGTTTTCATAATTGGCTTCAGGCCTGATTCAAATTATCTCCAATTCAATGGGAGTCCTTCCATTCACTTCACTGTATGCTACTTCTGGTCCTCAATGCTCCAGTGGTATGTGCCTAGGAAATATATTAGATTAGTGATAAAAGTTGTCATGTATCCAAGGGGTCATTTGCTTCTCTCTCATGTAAAGAGAGTGATTTTCTGAACATGAATAGACTGGCCTTGTGAATATTAAAAATGACCATTATACACTCCATAATTTATCACTCAAATTGCAGCTTCAGCTATATTGGGTATGCTCAAGTATCCTAGAAGGCTGTGTGATTAAGTACTCAGTAAGTTAACTAAGAGCCTGGTTTCTCATTTCCTCCCATCTAGAGGGATCATTTACATTTGTCAGATTTATTACTTATTTCTATAATATTTGCAATGTCATAGCACCTAGGAGTCTGAAGCTAGGTACCTGGACCTAAGCTACTTATTAGTTCACAGACACAGAACAAAAAAAATTGATCCCTGTCTCAAGGATCTTATAGTCCCAGAAGAAGAAGTCGTGAGCCAATGGTTGGGTACAGCAGGTTCAGGAGTGTGTTACTGCCTGGTATAGCAGGCAGTAGCCTCAGCACTCCAGCAATATACCCATTTGCCTAATCGCTAGTTTGTTCTAATGTTGTTGACATTTAAGCAAAGGTGCTTTTCAAGGAGGATTTGAAGGAGAGCAATGAAGGAGCTTTAGGTGTTCCCCTAAACACCTCCATGGCTGAGAATGACAGCTCTGGTTCAAAAGCCTACCAAGTGGTGGATTGCAGCCTGGCAGCTGGGGTGATCAGAGCGGAGAGCAAGCCTTCCAGCACTGAATGAGTGATGATAAGTTAGATTGTTTGTAAACCATTTGAGATCCTCAGGTGAATGACACCATATGAATACAAATAATCCTGAAAAGATGAATGCTGAATATAAAGCTGGTACTGGTGTTTCTGAAGGAGGCAGGAGGCAGTGCATGCACCGTGGCTTCCACTGATGCAAGTCTGGTCAGCTTGTTTGTTCCATGCAAGTGTTTCCTTTCCTGTCCTGCTTCATGTTATCTTTAAAAATTAGAAAATGAAATAGATGTAATAGAGTGAATAAATTATTTTTATAAGAAAATTTACTTTCTCCTGAACAGTAATGACAGTTATTGCATTTTTTTTATTTGAACCTGTCTTGATTTTATTTCTCTGGTATTTATTTGATCATTAAAATGTAGGCTAGTGGGAATGGGAAGTAAAACCAGTAATGTACCTTGAATTTAAATATATCCTTTTTTTTTAACAATAGTTTTTATTTGTGACCATGGGAAAAAGGCAGCTTAGGAGTCCCAGTATGAGCCCTATCCTGCACAGCATGTGTGAAAAGCACTGATTGTGTATTTCAAAAGTTCCTGTGCAATACTTGCTGATTTTGACCTCTGTAATCCTCAGGAAACCACATTTTACATAGCTTTACACCACACATATTCTCAGGACCAAATTGTTCCAGATGACTCCCCCTTCCAATCCCAGTAATCTTTGCAACTGTACCTTCACTGTACCTTAGGCCAAACCTAAAACAAATTGGTCTGAGCCTTATGGGAAATGAACCTTACTCATGGTTATTCACTCTATAAATAGCCCATTAACTCCAAGGCAAGGGTCTAACATAGATATATGCAGTCATTATTATGCTTTTGGTTTCATAATTCATGTGCCTGCTATGTAAGCAAATGTGCAGAAAAATGCGTGGGCATATTTGCGGAAATCCTGGCCATTTCTAAATGAATGGGAATCTTACTGAAGATTTTAGTAGAAATAGGTCTCTCATCATTCCTTAAGCTGATCACCACCAGTCTTGTTGGTGACAGTTTGCCACCCTGCTATTTTCTCTGGAAGGGCAGGGTTGATAGATAGTCCCTCCATTACCAACAACATCACACTTCTGGTGTGGCTTTACATGTACTTAGCCATAATTTCCTTCTCCTGGTAAGATCCTGGGTGCAAGATAAGAGGAGTTAAGTGATTAATGAGGTTGGGAGAATGATGCACTTTGCACGATTTCAGGTATTAAGCTTTGAGCTGTATACAGAGGGTCTAGTCCTGAGAGACCTGTATATACCTGTAATTTGCTAACGACTTAGTGGAAGTTGTGGGTGTTTGACTTCTTACATGGCCTCCTCTGGGAGCTGTCCCCTAGAAAGCACCAGCTTGGCAGGGCTGAGAGAGCAAGTAGTTTGTGTAAAACATTACCTACACAACCTTGTTATTTTGGCTGACAATAAGAGACAGTGGGAAGAAAATAATTAGACTAAACATGCTGCGTGTCCTCATCAAAGAGAAAAAAAATCAAACCTAGAAATATGAAAGTTGTTTTTTTTTAAGTTGTAACCTTCAAACTAACAGAAAGAGAGGCAATGAGAAAGCAGAGGTTTGTGTCAGACTGGAAGTCCTCATTATCAACCCTCTACCTTGAGATGGAAAAAAATATCCCCACAACTCGATTCTTCACAGTAAACTCTGATTGCTAATTATTTGCTAAATTTCCTGCTGATGTTCCCTGAGTGAAGAAAGGCTTGATGAAAGTTTCTGACGCTTGTCTTGTCAGCAGGAGAACAGAAAAAGTGGGCCAGCTTAGTTCAGAAAGGACCCTCACTGCTCATCACTTACCTTTACACTGAACATGCATTGACACTTGTCTGCCACCAGCTCACAGCATCCCATCCACCTTCCTTCTTCATGGTCATTTCAAGTACAGCTGCTCAGCTTCTCCAAAAATGTACAGCAATAAAAAACTCCAAAGAAAACAAAAACTGATATCATGTCACCCATCTTCTACAGTCTCAAGAAGAGAGGAGAACTTGCACAGAAAATTATTGCGACAGGTATTCATACAGTGACTTTTACATGCCTATCATCACTCCTTGCACTCATAAGCCAAACTAAAAGTAGTAAATTATCCCTGTCCGGTGTTATTTCATCTTTGATATTCACGTGTTTCCTAGCACAATGTTATCTGAGGAACTACCAGGGCTGTATTTCTGATACTTATGTAGAAGTATGATATACCTACATAGAAAGAGGCCTGTGGTATCAGAGAGAGGTCAGTTTTTCAATCACATTGCGTGATAACTGCAAAATTACATAGGAGGAAAATTGCAGAGGAGGAGCAGGGACTGGAATCTGGGTTCTCTGTGCCATGGGGAGGGCTCTGTACAGTCTAAGTACAGTCCTAATCACACCTGGTCTCCTCTTCCCTCCTGATCAATATTATTCTATGTCATGTGAAAGGGTTTTAATGGGAGGAAATTAGAGGACATTTTTTCTCCTCTTCTTATTTTATGTCAACTACTATAATTAGGCGATAGTCTTATGGTTATCCCTTCTTGGGAAAAAGAAGAATCAGTATCGGTATCTCAAAACCCTGTAAATGTTTTAACTGCAGATGAAAGGAGGCTATCTTCTGCTACTCCGGTTGTTTTTTAGAGAAAAGACTTGTGTTCCTCCATTATTGGTTTAAAAATCTGGCACTACAGCAGTTAGCACCACAACAGCTGTGGCCCTTAGAGCTCTAGTCCTAAGTTTTTGCCCAAGTTTATAAGTAGCAGAGCTGATAACTGGACAAAGACGGTGTAAGTCCCACTGAAGCACGTAATGCAAGATAAAGATTAATCCCCAAATCCAGAATTATTACACAGTTTATTTCAGAATTACAACTGTGAGGAGATTTCTGCTCCCAAGGTTTGTGGTTACCATTGAGAAGGTACAAATCAGGAAAGCCTTAGGGTGTTTGATCCTGTTTCCTTCTTGCCTCACTTTTGGGACCAAGCAAGTTATCCGACAGCCCAGACAATGAATATGTGATGATATCCAATGCCCCTTCCAGAGTGCATTGTTACTAAGAGTAATCCAATGACCTGCAGCCTAGGGCTGAATGAAACCCATCATTTTTCCAATCCAAATAATATTGCATTTTCATTGTGTCTGAGAAACAGTCAGGTATCTAGTTATATTATCCAGATACATTTGAAGAGCAAATAGAAAATATGTGAAAGGAAGTTTGGCATCTGATGCAAGAACAGATTTTTGTTCTTTTTAAACAGACAAAGTGATTACTTGTGAGTTTGTAAGGAACTCCTTTCTGAAAGCTTCTAAAAATCTTATCCCACTCTTGTAGTTTTTTATGCCAATAAGATTAGCCAAGACAGATAAAACAAGCAACAGAAATTTATACCACCCCGAAAGTGTTGATCTACTGAAAAGTGATGATGCAGTGAATTAGTGACTTACTTTATTGTATTTTTTCCTTATGACTTTGCATTAGAGGGGCTAGCTCTATAGACCTGATTTATTCTGATCACATAACGTCAGTGCATTAGGTTTAATGGGCCTACATCAAATGAGATTGAAGAAGTCATATTTACCAAAAAAAAAATATGCTGGAATGATTAAAAATGCCTAACTTATTTTCATTTTCCTTAACTTTTATGGCTAGAATTTCTTCTGGTGTGAGAATGGAAGAGTGACATTTTTTTCCTAGACATATTACTTTTAGGGTTCTTAGAATACTGTGCTTTCTTTAAAAGAAAAATATCATGTATTTTGTCCCTTCTGAAGTATTCTGAATTCACTCCCCTTCAGTGCCATTACTTATTTCTGGGGTATTAGATTAGCTCCAAGTACCCTACCATGAAGTAAAAATGTGTAACCCTGTTCACTATACAAACTTACTGACATTAGGGGCAAGAGAATCAGGAGTGAAGATAAACAAATAAATAACGAAAACTTCATAACCCAGCTATCTCACGATAGCCTGTTCCTGTGGTGTGCCAAAATGTAATCTCTCGGCAAACTCCAATTCCTCCAGTTCTGTGTGCATCTCATTTATCTCTGTTTTGGAGGCCATATTTAAAACTAACAGTTTTCATGGCATCGGAAGGTTACATAGATGATTTCCAGTGTTTAGCTCTGCATGAGGCAGATGATACGTAAATTTATGATTAAAGACCTTTATTCTGGAAAGAGATCCTTGAAAACTTGAGGCAAGAAAGTGCTGCTCCTCCTTTGAGGAGGAAAGAAAAAAAGAAGGGGAATTAGTTATTTTAGGAGTTTGCTTACAAAATGCAGGCTTTCACTATCATGTGAATGAAACCCAAACACTAAAATTCAGAGATAGGTTTTGTCTTTAAGCTGCTTTCTGCAGCAAGATGCTCTAAGCCATGACAGAGGTCTTGGGCAAAGAAAGAGCATTATTGTGATCTCACTTTGTATCAGGTATTGCATTCCTGAAACTCACAGTTGCGAATTGGTGCAAAATACTGTAGATGAGCAGTCAGGCTCAATGTTTACTGGGGCATTATGGAAATCCCATTAAAGCCACTGCTTGAAAAAGTCCATTTACAACATCACATGTTATGGTGCACCCGTATCTGAAGACTTGCAGCATGGTGCCTGGGATAATTGCACATGCTTCAGAGACTGTCAGTAGTTTTTCATATCCTCAAAACACATACATTTTTTAGTTAAGATCAAGAAAAACAGTAACAAATTATCTCTTCTCATACAAAACTGATCATACCCTTATGTGCTTTGTTGGTCATTCCTGCAGAGAAAAACTTTTTCTCTCATATGCACCAAAGCCAAAATGTGAGTGTGTGTCCCTCCACACTGTCCAGAAAGTGTTGAAAGGAGAATAAATATTTAACTCACTTTTCCTTCCATCCATCCATCCATCCATCCATCCCTCCATCCATCCATCCCTTTGAGGTGCTGCGTGCTCCTGTAAGTCCCCTAGTCCTCTGACAGTGACCACACTCAGTCTTGGACTACCCTCAGGAGCACCTGGGGGACCATTTTGCTGTCTGACATCTCACCCAGCACATCCACCCACTCCAACCTTTTGACCATAAGGTGTGACACACCTCATCAGGCAATCTGTGTGAACCTCCGCGCCCAAGTGTGTGGCTCAATCTGTCCCGAATTTATAATTATTTCTCTCAGGGTAAGTCTCGGTCTTGCCTACCACATAAAGATTTTGTAGTCAATCTTGCAAAGAAATTGGTAGGAAACTAATTCTTTCACTACTACCACAGCCCTTTAGTTTATTTCTTTTGCTACCTAGAGGAGGTTTTGTTCCAAGCTAAGAAAGACCTCAGATCCCATTATTTTTTCCCTGCATTTTCCCCTCAGGGTTGATCAAAAGTTCAGTGCCTGAGATCAGGAAAGACGCAGGGTTCTTGGCAAAACTGGCACAGAAATGTCACTGCACAACAGCAAAGTGAGAGGCACGTGTTTGCTGATTGCTCAGCTTGTTACACACCAAGTCATGCCACATAGCAACTAGAAAACTATTACTGTATCTTAGAGGAGAGAGAAATGACTTCTTAATTTAAAAATGACTTTTCTGTGCTAGGGATTTGACAGGGAGGATGAAGGACTAGAGGAGATAAAGTGTTGCTCTGTTGAAAAAAAATCATTTTGTAAACATGAAATATTGATCTGGCATGTATTGTGTGAGTACTTGCTGTATGTATATATCGAGTTCCAAATGTTGCACATTCAGGAAAGCTAAGTTAGAAAAATCACTCACAGGCGTACCTGGACAGACGTCCACAATCTGTGCTGTCTGGAAAAGCATGAAATGTTTATCTAGACAGGAAGAAAACTCTCTTTCATATTGCTGAATAAGTTTTTTGTGACCACTAGCTTTGTGTGAGGAGGATTTAATGCTATCTATCTAAAGTATCTTTAATCTGCATTTTTATGGTTAATTAATAGAGCTAATCTGACAAGTGCTTTCATTGGAATCTGTCTTCTACTCTTTTCTGTTTCTTTTTTGCTTGAATTCAATAGAAATTTCTTTTGCAGCCCTGAAAATGAGGACATTTATACCCATGTCTTTTTATGGCTCCATAATTTACGTGTACTGGCTCTAATTGTCATTACTTTCTGGCCCCTTTGCAACATCTTCAAGACTTCCCTATATTACCAGAGTGACATAAAATGGTCATAGTCTAAATGCACATTAAACTCAGAACAGCTTAATTATGGAGGTGCCATTAAGAGTATATTGATTTTCACTTAAGAAGGGGATTAATTCTTTGCTTTTTATAAATAATGTCGCACAATGTGCTCAAATTTACAGCTCTACCTGTATCTCTCACCATTACCATAAGAATGGCTAAATTATAAGATTTAAAAAAAAGTTTAAGGTCTCTCTCTTCCTGGTTTTTGAGGCTCTGGAGTTTTTGCTTTCATGTTCTTCCTTGCAATCATGAGTCCTAGAAAAGTATTTCTACAGATAAGAACATTTCAGATTCTGAAGAAATAAAATAACTCACAAACTGATAATTTGAGAAAAGAAAACAAGTGTTGCAAGACTTATGAAAAAACACAGAGAGCTGGCAATGTAGAGGTTAAATACCATGAACATATTTTCTAATGGGCCACATGAATTTTTCAGGATGAGGGTACAGTTTTGTCACCATTGTACAAAGACTGATTGATATATGTTAATGTGTCAGTTATGTATGTTTTATGTGTAAATAATATGAGTCTTAACAATACAGCCACAATGACACCAAAATCACTAAATTATAGAAAATTTGAAAGTCTCTTTATTATCTCCCTGAAAAAACTTTGCTATTTTTTAATAGGTGGATACAAAACTGGAATGATTAATGCAATTAAGATAGAGCTTTAACATAAAAAAAAAGGTGTCATCCAAAAAGCATAATGAAAGCTATAGCAATGACAGTCAAGCTAAGGGAATGTTCTGATCATGGCTGAGAAGGAGAAAGAGGTAGGTGAAGAACAGGACCCCAGTTGTCAGCTCTTCCCACCTCTAAACAAGAATTACTCTTTCCCAAAAAAGTGTCATGATTACAAAACAAATCTCAGCATCATTCATTTAAAGGATGCAGCACAATTGTTCTTCCAAAGCATTATTAAGCTTTTCATTCACAAGGAAAAATGAATAATTGCAAAGGTACTAAAGATGGTAGTAGCTCCTGTTCATGATGGTGAAGAGGACTGCAATGGTGATGGCAGCCAGGGTTGTGCCAGTTCAAGGGAAACTTGCCTCAAGGATGCAGAATATTTCTTCACATAAGATGCCAGGATGCAGAGGCTGCATGGGCACAGATGCTCTTTGGAAAGATAAAACCACCGTCTCTCACCGAGGGGTGGGCTGTTCTGCTGGGGAGAGGGGCCACATGGAGAGGTGGGCACGCAGTGGTCTCTGTACCCTTGCTCTTGTTGCTGAGAGTGAGATGAAGGCGTTCACACCTCCCTCTGCCATAGTGATGTCTCTCATGCAACTCCATGAGCCAGGGACATCAAGCAGGTATTTCCATCTTGGAGACAGAGCCTTTGTGCTGCTTTTTTGGAGGCAGCACGGATCCTATCCAGGCACAAAAAGAGTGCTTGATGCTCCCTCCCCTGGGAAGGCCAGGTGGAATATGACCCTGAGATACTTCCTCCCCTCTGTTTTACAATTAAAGTGAAGATCTGGAGTGGAGAAGCAGCAGCCAAATTAGTAATCAGCACTCTGATGACTACATCTGCATTTTTAAGATTTCATTTTGATTTGCATGGGCCTGCACAGTCAGCTGTTAAGTTGCAATTTAGCTGAGTTAAGTGTTTACTTGTTGTTGTTTTTTAGAAGAGGGAGAGAAAAGATCTAACAGAATTGGGTCTTTATCATTAGGCCTAGAAAGAAATATCAGCCAGGAGGCTTCATTGATTAGTGAAGTGCTAGAGCCAAGACTACCAAAATAAAAGAAAAATCTTTTATGGGTAGGAAAGGGGCAAACAAAGGCTCTTTCAGGAGTAACACACAGATGAACGATGCACATCATTGACATTTCACACATTCACATTAAGGAGGAAACTGGGCCTGAGGTGCATCTCTTGGATACGCTTTGGCTATCACTAAACACAGCGAGGCAATTCTACCTAAGTAATGTATATGCTATTACTTCATCATAGATTCACAAAGGAAACGGCGTTTATGATTGTGACTTAAAAGTCATATTGAAAACAGAAGGTATGCTGTACACTTCGTGGTGTTTACTGCTGTAGCTGAAATATGTAAGGAGTTTTTACTGAGTAAGTATAGTCTGATACCTCTTCTTTCCAAAGCACTCACTGTCTTTCCAGATTGCCTCCCTCCCACCCCTGATCCTTCTGGACAGAAAGCATCAAGAGCATTAAGGTGATGCCTGCAAGTGCCATTCTGAAAGTTAACTCCGACCAACACTGTTTAACCTGTGACTGAGCACCCTGCCCATTTTTATCTTGCTGTAGACTCTTTATATTCCTGGATATATTCTTCCTAATCTGGAGTGGGAAATCTTTGGAAATTCCAACATTTTACAAAAAGGGAAATTATCTCATGCCAGACTATAACTATGAAGATAGCGGTATTAATTACTGTAAAATGCTCAAATACTGTGGAAATAAAAATTCCTAAGAATAAGACTAATTTGAAACTGCACCATGACTAAACTCTTTCATTAAACTAAAAC